>NW_027202270.1:28118534-29318534 GCF_024711535.1 Dipodomys merriami
CCTTAGGTCGCGAGCCTCTAAGAAATGCAAAGACTTAATTACAGAAAGACCAGGTGATAAAAGTCCTTCATATAACTCAATAAGTGGCCAGAAAACATAATTGAACTCGTTTATAATTGAATATACTGACATCCAAGGCAGATTTAAAGAAGGACAAACTTAAAGAGACATAACAATATTAAATGTTCTTTGTCTTTTTAACATTTTGTGATTGAACATATTTTAAAGGAGAGAGTTGGCAATGCAGTGGGGCCTCATTTAGGCAGCAACAAGAATCACGTGTGAGCTGTACTTGAGCATCTTAATTTGAATAATTATAATATCTTAAAGAAAAATGCATCTTAACCCCTATGATGTTTTATCATATCTGACAAGTTCAGTGAAAGGGCACCCATCTACTTTTGCATTATGCGGCATGTGTTCTGCACACTCATTAAAAATAATGAGAACATATTTAAAAGTCATTGCCCAGAGAATCTTTGGGGACAAGGCATGAGAGAGAGGTAAGTGGCAACAGATTGTTATTTAAGTGTCGATCTCTTGTTTTATCAGACCTTAGGGTAGAGGAGGGGGGGAGGGGAGAAACGAAGCAGTGGTTTTAAGTTGATATTCTTTAATGATAAGGATCAAACATTTCCTTCCTAAACACACAGATGAAACACATTCGAATCTCTAGGAATCCTTTCTGAGTGAAATGGACTGCGGTGGCCGTTTCACATGTGATGTGTTTACTTTACAACAGCTGGAAAAGTCAACTGTAATCAATTAAGACCATCCTTTTCTCCCTAATCCTTACATATCCTTTGTAAAATGGAGGTTATTTCCTTATCTCACACCAATGTACCTTAGCGAATGTACGGATCACAGGCATGAAGGCAATTAAGCAAATCAGGGTCATCCACAGAGTTTGATAACAACTTCTCATTCAGCTGCATTATACCTACAGCTGGCATAAATTACTGGTAGCATTTGGCTAACGGGATAATAAGAAGAATACAGTCAGCGATTGGTCACAATATTACCTTTTTTGTCTGAGCTATTTAAATGTACATATTCAGAAAACTGTTCTTTTTCTAGTTTCCAGAAGCCTAACCATGGTCACAGTGACCACTAATAAGACATCTGTCTTGTACTATGAAAGTAGGTCTGACTCTTAACAGCTCTTCATTGTTAACTTTGCAAAAGAATATAATTAGGGCCCGGCCCTCTGAAATGTCATGAGAGCTACTTTACAGCATCCAGCGCTGCTTTGCACTACTTTCCATCTCCAACAAAACCCACCTTGTGATAAAAAGCCATTAAGTATTTACATTCTGACACCTGGAAGTCATACAAGTTCTGGCAACATGGCCAGCACTTCCTCCATCTGTTTTAATAATGTTCAACCAGAACATTTATCATCATCTATTTGATCAAGACTAGATTTTGCTGACAAGGGTTCAGTAAAATTCTTGCAGGTATAAGTACTTCCCAGGGAGTAGCAAATGACAATTTATCCCTCAGCCTTGTGGGTTATTGAACTTGTTCCAAAAGCTGGCAGGGATTAAAGATCTAGTCCCTTCGCCCACAGCACAAGTGAGCAAAAGTACAGAGTTGGAAATGAAGGACATGCTTTATACATATTTGTGATTTTTGACAACGTAAACTTTGGTGAGGGGCAATGTCCTCCTGCCTCATTTTCCTCATCTCTAACGATACATGGAAACTTAAGCATATAGGTTGCTTGATGATAGTCAATAAGGATCATTTTCCTCAAAACTTGGAAATCTTTGATCTGAGATCCAGTATAGCAGAACAGGGGATGGGGGACCAGGACCCATGTAGGGGGTCAGTGAAGCATTCCTCAGCCCACAGCATCTAATGCAGGTGACAAAGCGAAATGAAGGACAGAAGTCGGTATAACTAGAAACAGATATTAACAACCTAATCTTCTAAGCCCCTCAAAAGCACTTCTTTGGGGATGTGTCTAAAATCTACAAGGTAGCATGTAACAAATTTTGAGAACAATCAAATTGAGTGTGGAAATTTTCACGTACAATCGAGTTGGGCTGAAAAAAAGTCAAGTACAATTGAGTTTGCCTAAATGAATCAGGTGTAATTGAGTTGGGTAACTGAATTGCACTCAGTGCTGGCCCTTTGCCAAAATAAGGGGCACAGGGCCAACAAGGCACAACTCAACTGGGCTTGAAATTTTCCCAGAATATTTTTTTGCAGAAGGAGGAATTCTTCACATGATAGAGAAATTAGATTGCCAATTTGATTATTGAAGCTAATTAGTTATAGCTGCTACTAAGTTATATTGAAGGGCTTATGTTCTTTATAATGAAACTGGTTTCCCAAGTTTTTAGAACTTCAGCAAGCATTAGATTTATATGAAGGGTTTGTTAAACATATCTATAACCCTGCCTCCAGAGTCTCTGATTCAAGAGACAGAGTAGAGGACAACAGAATTTGCCTATCTATCAAATTCCCAAGTGAAGCTAACTTTTGTGATCTGATACTACACTTTGAGAACCATTTTTCTAACAACATTATTAGAGCTAAATGGAAACATTTAGAAATTCCTTAAAATAATTTTTCAAAATATTTCTGGTGCTTTAAAACTATCGCTAACATTTCTTGAGGTTGTGATATGTAAAGGGCCTCTTAAGCTACCTAAATTGTCATTTACATTCAACATTACTATCCCCTGAGTCATACTTTCTCCCACAGCTGTAATTACAAGGTCCACTGCTCAAAATTCCTAAGAAAATCCTGAACATTTCTTGATTTGGTTTAAATTATTACACCACAAGTGTTATGGTTCAAGTATGCATTCTTCCTCATTGGCTTATTTATTGGGGCTTGGTTGCTAGCTGATAGGCTAGGAAATGGACCCTAATGGAACTTATTCAATAGATTTATCCTTTGATAGATTCATAATATGATAATATTATTGGGTGGTGAAAAGTAGGAGCTGGGGCCTTGTTGAAGGAAGGAGATCATTGGGGAAAGCCCGGAAGAACTGTATCTTGCTCTTCCTCTACTTCTCTGTTCCTTATATGTCACATGGTGAGTAGCCTCTGCCACAGTTCCATGTTGTTATGCTTTTATGAAGTTGTGTCTCATCATAGTCCAAAAATAAGTAGTGTAAGTTAGGTATTTTGGCACAGCTAGTCAATGACTGACACCATAGGTAAGGCTAGAAGCTCCTCCAGGACAGGAATACATCTTACCCTATGTACCCTAGATTTCATGTTGCAGAGCCTTGACTAAGGTAAGATTCAGTATACCTTAGTTGAATCAAAATGCAATATGAAGGAAATAGAATCGGTGAGAGGTGAAATAGAAACTAAGGCATAGCCAGGACTCTATCTAACTCACTACAATTGTGTTACTTTGAGAATCCATGAGAATTTAATACAAATTTTATGTTTTTGTAATTATATAATTTGGAAAATCAAAACTTTTACACTTTAGGTAGATAAGCTATTCTGGAATTATCCTTCAATTTTTGCCACTTATCAACAAATAGCCACTGTAATATTCATTGTTCCTTAAGTATCTTGGTTAATTAAGCATGGAATCATTTTCATCAAATAGCCAAAGGGAATAAAATAATACATCAGTTAAATGAGGTTCATCTAAGATTTCAAACCAGAATTCTTCCATGATTTATCACATTAAATAATTTGACACTTGATGGAATGGATTTTTCACTTCATAACAAGTTAATGAAAATCATGGAGGAGTTGGTACCACATCTCATTTGCTATTGTGGACAGGACTGTATGTATGGTAGTGTTGGAATGCTCCAAACACTTAAGTGAGTCTCCACACACATGGGCATGACTTCTTTTTTTTTTTCCTCAGCAAAAGCAATATTCCTAAGTGAAGATCAAATCAGAATGACAAACGGGTAACTTTTGGTTCTCAGTCATGCTAGGAAGGAGAAACTTGCTTAAAGTACAGTTAATCCTACTTGCAGATGCCAGCATTTAAGAGCAGGCAAACTTAGCAGGTAGAAATTATAAATACATTTGAAATTTTCTCAGCTCATTTTGCCCACCAGGGGTTGCTGTGATTTCCAGGATAATTTAAAGATAAGGCAGTAGGTCAGAAAATGAAATGTGATAGAGGTTAACAAGGAAATGGAAGGGCTGGGAAGGTGGCTCAGTGGTAGAGCACTTGCCTTGCATGCCTGAGACCATGGGTTTGATTCCTTAGCACCACATAAGCAAAAAGAAAAAAGCTGGAAGTGGCGCTGTGGCTCAAGTGGTAGAATGCTAGCCTTGAGTTGAAGGGCTGAAGGACAACGTCCAGGCCCAGAGTTTAGGCCCCACGACCAGAACTCCCCCCCCCAAAATAACAAGGAAATGGAAGAATATTTCTTTCTCTATAATAAATCAAAGAAGATATACCCACATGTATCCATTTACCTATATGTCAAATAACTTAGTCCTGTGTATCTCTTAAAAAGAATCAGGATGTTTCCTAGATATGAAAATGACCTTATCTCTTTGTGTAATTTAAAAAAAAAAGAAAAATTTTAGGTAACAGGGATAGAAAAGAAATCTTAGGCTACCACTCCCAGAGAATGGAACAAAGAAATCAGTGATTAAGTAGCATATTCATTTCAAGAGGAGATGCACACACAGCAGTTTCAGCATCCTGTACTATTACCAGCAGCAATCTCAAAGTACCTTCTGCATGAAATATTTCCTATGTAAACACCTCTTTAATATACTCTCACCCCATCAGGGGGTAAAGACATCAAAGCATCTTTCCAAACTAGGATTCTGGAAACATTACCTTTGAAGCACAATTCTTTTGGTATAGCTACTAGAAACAGCTAAATAGTCGTGATGTTATTACATAAATTCCTCTCATTTAATTTTCTACCCAGCCTGATACAGATGGAAAGAAGGTTGCTCAATGTGCTGCTAAACATATGATGCTAACTTACTGCTCAGGAGGAAGAACAGGGACCACAACATGAGTTCAGCACAGTTCTCTTAGGGGGCAGGTCAGGAGAAATGATTGGGAAATAGATGCCAAGGCCTTTGCAATGACAGAGAGTCACATCTGAGAGATGATCATATACTAGAACTCTTCCAGTATAACTGCTGACCACATGCTCCTTTGCTGTGAGTATTAAGACTTTACAAGAAGCTAATGATAATAAGGAAGTAAGAAAGATTTAGCTGTTAGAAAATAGACAGGGCAGTAGCACTCATTAATTCTCTTAAACAAAAGTTCTGGGTCCATATGCATTGAGTATTTATAAGCCTCCAACATACTTTTTTTTACAGTAATTGTGAAGAAAATATGACATATACATATGTATGTATATATATATACATATGTATATGTATGTATGTATGTATGTATCTATCTATCTATCTATATATATATATGGGAAAGGATGGTTTCTCAGAACAGGAAAACAATAAACAGTTTGTTTCCTTGTAAGGAGGCAAAACAAGACAAAAGCAGGAAGTGCTGTTCTTTTATCCTGCCAGACTTTCAATGAAGAGTCAAGTGTGTGCATCAGTCATGATAAGGGAGAACACCAAAGTCATATCATCTTCCTTATTTTTTTTAAAGAGAAACACAAAAGCATATCATGTAATACTTTATTCTTGATTTTGCTCTGTATGAGTCCAGCACATGCCACACTGTGAAGAAATTCACATGGAAACACTCTGGTAAATGTAAACATGACCTCTCTAAACTTCTGTAGTGGTTTTTTCTCTTTAGTACTCAAAGCAAGTATTTGAACTTAAAAATAATACTAATTCTCTTAAACAAAAGCTGTAGATCCATATGAATTGAGTATTTATAAGACTCCAAGATACTTTCTTTACTATGATAAAGAAAAAAAAATGGCATGTATCTGGATAGTTGATTGTCTAATATTGTTTGGAATCTAGCTACTTTTCAGAAAGTTCTAACATAACAAATACTGAGTACATTGTTTTCACATTTTGTATAAAATAGAAAAATGAAAACAAATAATTTATTTGCATTCATAAGCTCATAGTTACATAATTAATTTAATATGTTCCCTGGTGGACTCAGCTTATGATGTCATTTCTGAAGCAGAAATCAAATTTCATTAAAGCTATTAAATGAGAGCAAAAATAATATCCACAGGATGCTCAGAGTTGCTCAGTTATAAAATTTTTGCTTATAAAAATAAGTATTTTAGATCCCAGAATACACTTTAAGATAAAAAAAAAGCAAAATTGTTTAAAAATAGAGGTTAGTCCTAAGTAAGCCTATAAAAATCTATTCACCTAATGATACATCTAAAGCCTAGTATTTTATTTACAGTAAGATGGAAATTGTAATATATTATAAGAAATAATTTTAGCTTATGATAGCAATTGAGGACTTACAAGTGGCTAGAGATGATGTGAAGAGCACTGTGTATATTTCCTCTTTTAATCTTCACAAGAAACTTATGACACAGATTAGGAAACAGAACCTTAGAATGCTCTGTGATTTTCCCTCCATCACACAGCTAAATGGTCAGTACAGACATTGGGTTCTAGACAGTGTAGTCTGGAGAATGTTGTGTTAAAAGACCTGGGTTTCTATTTCCAGCTCACTGTGAGATCTTCAACAGGTTACTCCCACACTGTTTTCTTATCTGCAAAATTAGAGCCAGACCTATCTGTACAATTCTATTTAATTTGAAAATTCCATGATTTCATTTACTTGCTTGTAGATAGTGGTTCTGATGAGGAAAAAAATGCCTCAAGAATTATGAAGTGAAGACTTCATTCATGTCCTTCTTACCCAGGGGAAGGAGAAGGACAGTTTCTAGAGGAAGGAGGAATTGTACATGGAGTAAGGAAACCCACAAGGTTATGGGAGAGAAGTAGAAAGAACTATCATTGAATTGGGGGACCTTTTAGTGTAGAGTTTTCTTCTTCCCTTTTTCTTCAATGTCCAGAACAAACATATAGTTTCACTGATGTTTTCTGAGCATTTTTACCTCTACTATCCACAGGATTGCACAGGAAGTGAAAGGGCTTCTACAATATAGGCATTTATTGTGGATTTCACTTTGACTTTGTTCACAAAGGATCAAAAGAAAAAAAAATCTGTATTTTCGAAAACAAACCATAAAAAGGACTTAAGCATCTACAATGTTTTACTTGGAGAAATATAAGGGGCTTCACAGAGGAGATGAGGCAGAAGTTCAGGATTTCATCTTCCAAAGTTTGATCTAGAGAAGAGGAGAGGAAAGGAGGAGAGAAATATGGACTATTATCTTTCTGGTTGATGTCACTCCTTCTTTCCTTCCCTGTTTTACTACAGGTCTTCTTGTAGCATACAATAATGCAAGAAGGACAATGGGTAAAATGATAAGTATAGAATGGTCCATGCCAAATAAATTTGAGGGAAGGGAATCTTTTAGATAATACAAAAACTATCAACATAAGATAGCAGTAAGTGGTACATACAGATTTAACACATGTAAGAGAACCCGAGTGCAGAGAGAGATCTTAGAAATTGTTTTATCTCACCTTTGAGAGATGGTGAGCCAGGATTCATTTGAATATTCTTTTTTTTTTTTTTTTTTTTTGTCGGTTGTGGGGCTTGAACTCTGGGCCTGGGCACTGTCCCTCAGCAATTCAGCTCAAGGCTAGTGCTCTACAACTTGAGCCACAGCACCACTTCCAATTTTCTGGTGGTTTACTGGAGATAAGAGTCTCATGGACTTTCCTGCCCAGACTGGCTTTGAACCACTATCCTCATTCTAAGTAGCCCTCTTCCTCATTAGATAGGGCCATAGAGTTGAGAAGTTCTTATAACATGAACCTTTTTCTAGAATTTGCTTTGAGATAAGATAAATGAGAGTAGGAAATATCTTAATTATTTTTGCATTTCCAGAATCTTTAACTTGTACTGAGAAAAGTTTCAGCAAACTGTTTATAAAAGCATAAGTAGATTACTGGATATAATCTATTTAAGAAAAAGCACCAAGTTTACTTTCTACCTAACACAACATTTTCATATTTGATGAAGGATTGTCATGTCTATAAACTTTCTATTCTTCAAGTTAAATACTCTCAAACTTTACATCTAATGTCACCATCTTATCACCTGACTCTGGGAAACTATCCTGTTACCTACATATGCCTCTGTGTACAAATTCGAATAACTAGTATATGTCTGGGACAAGTAGAAAAGGCCAAAAGCTATGTACATATGACCAGATAAGATGAAGTTAAGGGAAATGAACCCCAAGATAGGGACACAAGTGGTTTTTTCTTTCTTGCTATTGTTTCTAACATATTTATAAGGTACCATGTGATTTTTTTGTTGCTTTGTATGTTCT
Source organism: Dipodomys merriami (assembly GCF_024711535.1). Lineage (NCBI taxonomy): Eukaryota > Metazoa > Chordata > Mammalia > Rodentia > Heteromyidae > Dipodomys > Dipodomys merriami. Next base: position 28,126,867 of record NW_027202270.1, read on the forward strand.
TCCTCCATGGAATAACCCCTGTTTTCACTGTATTTGATGTCAGTATAATTTGGGGGAGGGTAAGGGAAAAAACAAAATGTTCAAATAGGGATACAGGGTGACCCATTTTAACAATGAGATGTACAAGACACTATGTTGAAAAACTAACTTTACAACTTAGGTGGGGTGGGGGGAGTATAGTTGTGGGATGGGAGGGAAGGGATGGTAGGGGAAAAACAAAGGAGGAGGCAACAATGTTTGATATACTCATTACCTTGCTCATGTAACTGTAACCCCTCTGTACAGTATTTTCACAATAAAAAACTTAAAAACATTTAAAACCAAGGAGTAACCTGGTAGTGGTGGCTCATACCTGTAACCCTAGCTACTCAGGAAGCTGAGATCTGAGGATTGTAGTTCAAAGCAGGGAAGTCTGTAAGACTCTAATCTCTGATCTTCATTTTACCTCCAAAAAGACTGAAGTGCAGCTGTGGCTCTAGTGGTATGCTAACCTTGAGCAAAAAAGCTCAGAGATAGCACACAGACCCTGAATTCAAGTCCCAGGACCAACACACACACACACACACACACACACACACACACACACACACACACACACACACACACACACACACACACACACACACACACACACACACACACACACACACACACACACTGAATTGTTAGCAATTCCTTTATTAAGCTAAGTGCTAGTAGCTCATGCCTGCAATAATAGCTACTCAGGAGGCTGAGATATGAGGATCATGGTTCTAAGCCAGCCCAGGCAAGAAAGTCCATGAGACTTTTATCTCCAATAAAACTCCCCCCTAAACTGTAAGTAGATCTGTGGCCCAAGTGGTACAGTGCTAGCCTTGGGAAAAAGAAGCTCAGGGACAGCACCTAAACCCTAGGACCAAAAAAGAAAAAAGGTTCCCTTATACTACTTGCTTTTCTTTGTTTTTAGCCATAAAAGACATTTTGAATTTTCTATGGTGTTCATAAAGCCATGACATTTCAATAAGTAAACAACATATAATCATTGTTTGTGTATGTATATGAAAATGAACATTTCTTATATGACCAACATTTCATGTATATCTCTTTTTAATTATTTTTAGTTTTTAGTATAATTTGATACTGCATATATAATTTTACACCCTACATTTTTGCTTAGCACTATGCTATGAATATTTTCTCACATTATTAACAATTCTGAGATAATTTTAAGTAATTATTATATTTCATTGCAAAAATGTCTAGCTAGTTATTGAGCCAATAATACCTCATGGTTGTAGATCACTAGATATATTGTTACAATAGATTGGAATTTAGGGTGGGAAATCAATGTATATGAACTTTTCTATATCTTTGATGATCAATTTAGGTCAGTTTGCTAGAAGCATAGATAGTAGGACAAACATTTTTAATAAGACATGAAATTTTGTTCCTCAGATATCTTCCTTATATCCCCAAAGCAGGCAAAATTCCCCCGTTCTATGTGTGCTTTAGAACTCTGTAGCCCGTAATATTCACCTCCTTCATGATCTTCTTCTCCCTTTTTTCATATCTAGTTGTATTTTGTTCCCTTTTAGACTGAATACTAGATTAAAAAAGGGTCATATGAATTGCGCAGCACCTACCACAGATCTTATCTTTGTACATTCATTGAATTAACTGAATAGTTAGTTGTGTGTTATTAAAGGATGTTTCAAAGCTTGCCCCCAAAGCACTGTTTGTTTATACTCAACTCAGTGTATTAATACCCAAAAATATACTACTCAGAATAAAATATTCGAATTCAGCTTTGTTAATACATGAAGATAGTGATTTAGAACTAATCACTCAGCAACTATGAGTTCAATGAATATCTTAAGATCTGCATTAAAGATTCAGTGAAGACTGAGAGATCTGAACATTACCAGCTCTCGAGGCAGAAAACTTCCTTCTTGGCGGGCAATGACCAATGATGCTGTTTCTCCCTGCTTGGTGCTCCTCAGCATGGCAACAAGCTCTTCCTGAGTTCGTCCAGTGACATCTTTACCATTTACCTAATAGGTATAATTATGCAGACAGACTCATTACACAACTTTCTATCTCCTCCTCTCCAATGTTTATCTCCTCCCCTTCCTTCCCTTTTCCTCTCACATCCCCATCCCTTCTCTCCTCTCCCCCTCCTTCCCCCCTTCCTCTTCCTCCTCTTCCTTCTCCTCTTCCTCTTTTCTCTCAAACTCCCTCCCAATTCCCTTTTTTGAGGTAAGACTGGCCTTGTAGCCCAGACCATTCTCAAACTTATGATCCTGTTACCTCTTCCTCTCAAGTGTGAGGTAAAACTGACGCATGTTTCTGATAACACACCAACCATCATATTTATGATGGTAGACAAACCTGGTAAGTAATACCAGCAATTTTCCTAAGATACCTTATTTTTATAAGAGGAAAGTCAAAGTGATAGCAAAAATAGTGGATTCATCAAACTGATAGTATTTTTGTTTGTTTGTTTTTGCAATACAATAAGACATGAACTCTATCACATGGCAAATTCTTCTGGAAATATAAATATTTTGATATAAACTTCCCTCCACATCTAGATTATAGTTAGCAGATTATCATCTTGGAAACTCTAATTTGGAGCTATATTATATTAGTCATTTGGTGGAACTTTCTTCATGATCCAGAACCACATGAAAAGAATTGTAATGTTTCATGGCAAAAGAATATTAAAGCATTATCTCCTATCAGGAGATAGGAAAACCTAACTTCAACAAAGTTAGGAAAGTTTTCATTGTTAGTTAGCTCCATGTCACTGGCAATGTTAAATGGCCGTTAGCGTCCTTATATTGTCTAGAATTAATTATACTCAATGTGGTACACTTAACGGAATGTATTAATTTTCAGTCTGTATATCTGTGAATTTCATATCAGCAGATTCAACCAACTTCAAGTTTAAAAAAATCTTTAAAAGGTCTCCAGATATAACTCAATGATAGAGTGCTTGCTTGGTATAGGAAGGCTCTAAATTCAACCCCCAGCACTATAAAATAATAACTGGGTTTTTTTTGGTCATGTGTGTTTGGTGCAAACATATAATCCCAGCTATCCCAATACCTGGGAGACTGAGACAGGAAGAGCATGTGTCTGAGGCTGGTCTGGGCTACACAGCAAGACTCTACCTGACCATAAAAAACCCAAATGAATATTTAAGTAAATAAAATTGTATCTATGTTTAACATGGACTTTTTTTCTGTGATATTCTAAAATCAAAGGACAGCTATTTTCATAACATCTATATTTTAGTAATAATATAAAGTAACCTACAGATGCTTTAAAATATGTAGGAGGATGTGTCATGTCATATGCAATTTTACATAGAGGATTTAAGCATGTTCAGATTTGAATACTGTTCTTCCAAATCAATGCTTCTGAGATATAAAAGGTACCTGTATATATGTTCATGTAAGTGCTAATTTAAATATCAAGAAATACTTCATTGAATACATTAATTTCAAGTCTTACCTCCAAAATTCTGTCCCCTGATTGTAGGCGACCATCTTTTATTGCTGCTCCTTTTGGTAAAATATTTTTTACAAAAATTGGCCCAGGCCCATGGATGGAAGAATCTCTAGTAACCACAGTGAAACCAAGTCCTTCAGAGCCTAGTATAGATGACCAGGTCAAATTAAGGAACAGTAATACTAAATTCAAACTTACACTAAAATGCACCTAATTTAAATTAAGATAGAAAAGTAAAGGAGATTTTAAAATGTTTCAATTGTTCTACATTTAAATAACAATTACAGTTGCCAATAGGTCTTGAAGGTATCAAAGGGAATTTAGAGCTCCACACCACATACATCTGTTAACACTTTTATTTATTCAAGTTCTCGAAGAAAAACATGTTACGTGCATACTTAGAGACTTACTTCCCAGTAAGTCATACCGGAAGTCATCTTTCCTGGGATGCAAAAAAGTTATACAACCAGAGTTTTGTTGTTCTCTCAATCAGTTGACCAATCCGTGGCTCATTGCTCCACTGATGTATGGATCCCTTACATGGCTGAAGCCCATTGTCCTTCCAGAGTCTTACTGCCCTGCCCTCCTTTCTTGCTGCTTCAATAGCCCCCTTATATTGTATTTTCCACTCTGTCTAAAAGTATGTTCATATGTCTCTACCCGAAATAATCTTCACTTCCACTTCAGTGCTCTCTCAAGCTTCTACCACTGAGGACTTACAGCTGTACTTTAGGTAAGTGTCCCTTAACTTAAAACCACTTAGTAATTCTCCCCATCTTTGGTCTTTCTTCTATCTATGTAACTTCCTACTAATGGTTTTATGAAATTAACTCGCCCTGATTTGTAATATTTCTATTTTTCTATCTCTCTGGTCATTTAGCATGTCTGCTACTCAATAACCCCTACCATTACACTCCTACAAAAACAAAGATGTTGCCAAAGCCTGTGTTTTTGGACACTATATCTTCTGGACTTCTTGCCTTGGTCATGTCCTGGCTCCAAAATCATCTCCCAATACCTGCTCTATAGACCAAGTCTGATGTGAGCTTCCTAGATATTACCAGTTAATGGTTTGGCCATTAACTCACCATGGGAATTTCAAATTTCACTATGTACTCTCTTTTCCAACCCAGATCCTGCCCTTTTTCAAACATCCCAATCGAGTTAACATTCGAATTTCTATTAAGGATATCTTTATTATGTGAGTTGCCCTGCTAAAAACCTCAACAATAACTATAATCTGCTTTCTTCCTTCTTACAATCATTCAATGATTAAGGCATGCATATTCCATTTTCACATTTAGACAGGCAACATATCCTTTTCTGCTCTGGTCTCCTCTCTAGAATGTCTTTTTGCTTTCAGATTAATCTTCCCTAAGGGCAGCCCTAATGTCATTCTTTTTCATTTAAGGCTTTCTGATAGATTTTTAAAATGGCTGTATGACTGATTTATTATTCTGTCCCCAAAGTATATATCTCCATGTCTCATACAATTATTTATACAAAAATACATCTAATGCATATAAATAAAAATTCTAACTAATAAGCACATTGCAGTATTTGTGCCTCTTATTCAACTCAATTTATTCCCAGTATAGGATTTTTATGGGTAAGTGAAATTCTGATCACAGAGTCTTTTTTAGAATAATATGCATATCTATATTAAACATACATGTTGTTTTTGAAATATATTAGTAAGCTTTGTGACTACTAAATTCTTTATTGATTCAGTCAAGAATCTGGGTCCTTGTAATTGTCTTGGAAAGACAGGATTTGAGAAGATTGCAACTGGGAAAGGGAGAAAGCCAGTAGAAGTCAAAAATTAAACAAAGACATAAAGGAATGTGAATGAGTGTATATAATATTGCATAAATATGCATGTTCACACATGATCTAGTCTCACTGACGTGTGCTTGACATAACAAAGATGAAGAAACATAACCATCATTTTAAAAATCTACCAGAAAGCCTTAAATGAAAAAGAATGACATTAGGGCTGTCCTTAGGGTAGATTAATCTGAAAGCAAAAAGACATACTAGAGAGGAGACCAGAGCAGAAAAGGATATGTTGCCTGCTAAAGATGAAGAAAAGGTTATATACGCGTCTGAAAATATATATGTTTTTTAATCTACTAGTAATGTTTAAACAATGAAATTATTAATAATTATATATTTTTTCTCTGGAATAAAGTTTGTGCTGATATAAAAATCTCCCAGACAGCAAGACCATATGCTTGTCATATGTTACCTAAAGGATGTTTAAAAAATCACTAATTGTGTCCCAAATGAGGACATCTCTATTTTAATATCTATTTAGTGTTAAACTGTAACACAATATTCTTCATTTTGAGCAAGTTTGCGACGATTTCTTTCCACTCCCCAATTTGTCTTTATTGTTTTCCTGTTTCAAATAACCTATACTCTACAGTAGGAAAGAAGAAGAAAATACTACAATGTCCTGAAAGTTAGGTTGCCCAAGAATACACTTAAAATCTATTCTTTGATACAATTAAATGAAAGGGGAATTAACTAAATTAGCTTTAATGCATTTCTCTTAACCAATTTTACATGTTACAATAATAGAATGCTATTAAGCATAATTTAATAATTACCTTTCTTTAGGTCAATCTTAATTTTCTTGGCATTCTTCTTGCTGCCAAACCCCATGAGAGGGGAGAGTGAGGGAGAGGAAGGCTTTCTTCCTAGTCTTGGTACTCGGGGGCTCTTGCTTTGCTGCAGGGAAGCTGATGTATCTGCTTCAGGACTGTTTATTCCTGTGAGATTTACTGTCTTCAGTCCCGGTTTCCCATGGACAGGTGGTGCCACCTTTGTTCTCAATGCACCATTGCTGTTACCAAATATGTTAAGGGGTCCGATGACTGATTTTTCATACTGTTCACGGTTTTGAGGTGGAAGCACATGGAGGAGCACACTTGAAGAGTTCATCGCCTGACGGAAGATATCTTGTGCCCTTGAAAGAGTAAGCTTACATTGATACTGTGTTCTCCTGAGCTACCCACCTCCTAATTTCCTAGGTGACTCAGCATGGTGGCGACCAGGAACAGCACAGTAGTAATCTAAGCATGGGAGGCACTGGGAATACCATCACGGATGGGACACTGCTAACTAATTACTAGTTGGCACTTACTCCCTGCCAACTAATGCCCCCTCCACCCGGCTGCCCATGCCTGATAATCATGCAAAGTTCTCTCATTTTAGTCTACTTAACAACCTCCTAAGGTAAAAATAGTAAATTCTCGTTTTGCAAATTCAAGTTGAGGCTAAGAGAGATTAAATAATTTGCCCCATGATTCTGAGCTTTGAAGTGTTTCTAAATCTGAAATTTTAACCAGAATTAATTAACGGAAAAAACATGTAATAAACTAACTTTAATGTAAATGGGGGAAATCATTTAGCATTTTGATCAGATTATTAATATGCTATTTTTGCTTGAGAGGAAAATCAGATTTTCCTCCATACCAACTCTGAACAAAATTTCTATGACTTTTCATTCTGCTCATGTATGCCAGGAATGATTCTGTCTGTCTTGCCCCTATCTATCAAATTCTTATAAAAACGTATAGCAGTGTATACAAATTATATCAGTACTAATAATTATGATTTTGCCTATCAGTATTTTAACAAAATAGATTCTTTTGTAGGAGTTAGTACCTACTTTCCTTCTACTCACAATCAAACTCTCTCGTCTGCCTACAGTATTGAAAACTAATGCCTAGGAAGGAGATGTAGTATGAGTGGTCTGGGTCTGAATTAGTTGAGGTTGTTGATTATTACCAAAAAGTATTAGTGCTTATTCCCTTAGTTTGAAATCACAATGCAATGCCAACATACATTAATAAATATAAATATGCATCAGCCTGCTACATATTCTAAGTCTTTCAAAAAAAGAGAGAGAGAGAAAATGTATTCCCATAACATTTTCACATTCTGAGATGTGATTTCTGGAGGGAGAACATTTTAATTTTAATTTAGACATTTGTATTATTTACAGTCTTAGATTCGATAGTTATAGATATTTCTCACTGATTTTAGAGTTCACAGAAAACTGCTGACATCAAATAGGTTAATTAATAAGCTGGAACAAATAGTCTGTAAAGAGAACCATTAAATACCAGCATAACTGACCCAGAGCCCAAGAAAAACAAATCCTTCCATAGATACCCCAGCAAGAAAGCCAGGCAGGAAGGCTTGCTCTGTTCTGTGGCTTCACATGCCTAGAGGTTGTGGCCCACCTGTGGGCCACCTTCTAATATGCCGAATGTAAAATGCATTTGAAAATGGATGTTAAGGGGTCACTTAAAGAGAATTGACCAGAAATTCCACCTACAATTTTTCTCATAATGAGTTCCATAATGACTGCAAATATCCCAAGGATCAATAAAGTAAACAAAACAACAAAAAATGCTTACTGAGCAAAAGTTTTGTCTACAAGATCCACACTGTTGATTTTTACAATACATTCATTCTCATGAAAGAGTCCTTCCCGTTTGCACCTGCTGTTTTCTTCAATGCCTCGGATGAAGAGTCCTAGGATCCTAAACACAAATTTTAATTTGAAATAGGATTATTAAACACCAGTGTGCTAATTTTTTTCACTTGCAAGTATTCAGAAATAAGTGTTGATTTCTATTTATGAAATACAGTATCCTTTCTATGCAGGTAACTGCAAACACACACATATGCATACAACTCATTTCTCAATTCTGCAATTCCATGTCTCATGCTTGCCATAAACTCAGAAATGCTAGAATAGCTTGGTGAAGTAGAGAAGAGAGAAGACTTGTGGTGTGACAAAGGGCATCACATTTGTCTGTAAGCCTGAGTCATTGCCAAGGTGAGGACATGATGCTTAGACATTCACACTGCCCTTTTGAATCTTACTACCTGTTCAGTAATCAGTATGCTAAGAAATAAACAAGTATTTAAGATTGTATTACTGAGAAGAAAGATCAGTCTCAGCAGTTAGTGCTGCTGAATTCAATGAGCACTGGTTTTTTTCCTCTAATGTCTAGAAGAAGTAGGAGGAGAAAAGGTCATAGGACCCAGACTGGGTAAATTAGTAAGTACAGGTTTAAGGTAAAGGAGATAGTAATAGAAAAATTAAGCTAGAGTTATCATAGGATTTCAGAGCTAACAACAGATAAGCCATTGACATGTCATGGTTTCAAGACCCCCTTGGATAAAAACAAAACAAAACTGTGACTGCTTGAGTTCTTTCCATAAAATGGCATAATAGTTGCATACTTCTGGATATCTTTAAATCATTTCTAAGATTACTAAAAACAGTTGATACAATGAAAATGCTTTTTAAATAGTTGTAGCTTATTGTTTGAGAACAATAATAATGACAAGCAAAAAATCCCTTGATATATATATATATATATATATATATATCCAATACAAATATATTTTTCCTACCATTTTCAATCCATAGGTGATTGAATCCATTGTGAATGAGAAACTCATACAGAGGCCAAATGCATGTGCACATGGATAAGTATTTGTGCGCACACACAACTCTGTTATTTTTATAAACCCCAAACTAAACCAATAATGAAAATGAAAAGGAACAAATCTTGTATCTATCTTTATTGCTTCTCATTTGAGAGATTTCCTTTCTCTTTTGGCATGTCAGCATACTAGCTGTGTCTCAGAGAAAGATGATAGGTATGTCTTCTAGGAGGAAGCCCCTGACTGTAGAGACATTTCCCTTGCCCCGTTTCTTGTCCCTTTGTTTTTGACTTTGTTGCTTTCTTTTGTAGAAGAGCCTTGTGTGCCATTACACAGTCCCTTTGCATTAAATTCCAAATCTAAATAAAATATGAGCAGATTTTATGTGTGAATAATAAGGTCAGTCATGGAAAAAGGGCAGCCTGTAATGAAAATGTTGGAGAAAATGATCCTCCTGTCTGGAGTAGCCACAAAGTTGAGCCTTTGCTTCTAGGCCTCAGTTCATTTAATGAGCTCATACCATCTTGAGATGTCAATGGGCAAGGAATGCACAGTGATATTTAGGTCTTGAAAAAAAAAAGTTAAATGAGAACAGTATGCTACAGCCAGAGATAGAACAGCAAAGAGTCACACTGCCTACTGCATGAAGCAGTTGAGGTCAGGTGCAAACGGAGACTGAGGTCTGGTGCTTCCCTTCCTCCTTCTACTATGTTAGTAAATTAATCAAGCATTCCGTGTTAGCATCCTCTCCTAATAGAATATTAAAAGTTGAATGACCATGGCACACAGAACTGAAGAAATAGATCAACACCGCGCTTTTTCCACAAAGAAGCATTTTCTGATAGCTCACTTTCTGGATTTTTGTTATGGTGGGTTCACAATAACATGATCCATTAGAAGGCTCACATGTGGTTATAAAATAGTTTATGTAAGTGATATTTTTTTAACAAGCATTCAAGTCTTCCTTTAATTTAATTCAGTACATCATCAGTCATGTAATGTTACTCCCTAGGATTTAATTTCGCATTTTGGGAGATGAATTAATTCTTTCAGGCCGCTGGGTTGCAATTTAGCTTGCACATCACAGCTGGAGTATGCTATGTGAACCTCGCTGATCTAAATAACCTAACTTCCATGAAAAATTTATTGACAGAATAAGCCCAACTGTAAAACCCATGTGTCAGAGGTAATTTTGGTAAAATGTAAAACTGACTGATTTTATTAGTTTGGTCCCTGGCAACAAACCACCCTTGCCCTCTCTATGCCACAGAGGAGATGGATTCTCTCCAGTATGATGTCATCCACACCACTAGTTGAAGGCTCAGAAAGAGTATCTCATTCTCCTCCTTGGTCCAAACTGGTGGGCTACAGTGTCTGACTCATGTGAGGCCAAGATTCACAGGATTTAAAGATAAACGGTTGCTGAGAAACCATAGGCCAAGACTAACCAGTTCTTTTGCATTTATAAGCAGTGATAAAGGAAGCTAAACCCTACAGCCCATCGGAATAAGAGGAGAAATGTTTGCTTCTTGCTCATGCAGTATCATTGAGGCAACAACATCTCTCCTTGCTCATCCTGCTCCCCCTCAACCCCACTCCTGCCCCAGCATGGTGTTATATAGATTTGCCCCTCTGCCTGCTGAGCATTTTTGTCTCAACATCATACCTTCTGTACCATTTTTCCCCCCACCTGTCACCTTTCTCCTCCTCTCTTGTGTTTGGCTGTCTTTACACTGAAGCTGAGGTATATTATGCTGTTTGTTGAAAAGCACTATATCTTAGGTTGTAAAAAATCACATTCACAGTCTAGAAGTAAATTATGTTGTTTTTACTTGCAAGAACTTAGTATATTGTATTCGTCTAATGAATTCACAGAGACACTATCTGGTATAGCAGTATCTATATTTTTATTAAGGTTTTTATGAAGGTTAGGTTTCTTATTCAACGACAGGTGTGCCAGTATTTTTCTAAAAGAAAAAAAAAACCACATCGGAGGCAAAAGCCAATTACAGTAGTCTTAATAAGGAATTAAATGTAAATTCTAATTTAAAATAATGACACCGGCCAATAAATGGAAGGAAATGAAAGAGCTAAGTACAGCGCCATGACCCTAAGCCCCTGTGCTCACACAGTGAAACCATATGGCATTACAAAGTCAGACTCTTGTCAGACATGCTGTATACACAGTTGTATCTACACACATGGGTTGAGTTAAGTGTGCTGTTTCAGCCTGTACTCATTACTTTATAACTTTTACTGGCTCATGTCTCCACTTCCATATTATTTTTAATGTTTTTAATTAAATTTCCTTCCTATAATACTAGTAGATAGCAAAAATATAATAACAATAATAAATTTCTCCAAGTTACTAAACAGTTGACTATACATTTATAATAAAAGTTGATTTCTGAATTATGCTTTTTTGTTGTAGCCAAAACAATACTGATAATTTGTAAGTTCATAGCTTGTGGGTTTTACTAAGAACTTTCACATTTTTAATGTCATTTAATCCCTATAACCTTGAAGTAAAGTAGGTATTTGCAGAAGACAAGTTTGGGAGGCTTGCTGAAGGTTATATGGAAAAAACACCAGTATTCATTCCAGCTTTTCTGAATTCAAGTCCAGGCTGAGACTAGGAATCAAACCAGAAAGAAGAAGAAGGGAGGAAACTAATAAACTCCAGTGTTTTCTTAAAAAATTATTATTATTACTTGAAAAGAGAGTAGATGATTTTTCATGTACAGGGCCAGTTTGTTTTTGAACTATTGAAAATGATGTATAGTGATAGCCACATTGTACATTTCCTCATTTTTCATAAATTGGGAAGATCTCATGTTCTATTCCAGCTTCATTGAGCTAAGGGGACTAGTAATTTAACCACTCCACTATTTCACAAAGCTCTCAGAACCCTTCTGCCAAAGGCCATTAGTATTTCTCATGAGGATGGAGTACTCAGCCTGTCTATCAAAAACAATCTCGGTTTGTCCTATGCCACAACCCATAACGTTTATAAACATGCTTATTAACACATACAGGAAACCAGACACAAGAGCTGTTAGTTTTTTGGTTCATTCTTTTCTAAGTAACATTCATTCCAGGAAGAGATGATTGGCATCAGCTGTTATTTTGTAATAAAATAAAATAAAATAATAATAAGATAACTTTGCAGTTACGGTTAGCAGATGGCTACCTGCTGAATGCAATGCAAGTCGAAATACCATGGGTAAATCTTTTTCTATTGGTATGGCAGACTGAACTGAATACATATTTAGCACTGCAAGTTAATAGTATACCATCATTGGAAACATTAGTTGTACAGAGAATAATGGAGTGAAGGTACATTGGGAGATTTGTTTTTTGTTGCGCTTTGTTTTTTTAGTGACTTTGGGAAAATCAATGGACTTTTCTGGTCTTTCACACATTAGGCTAAAATAAAACGTTCTGACTTTTCAACAATACCTTTAAGAAAATGAATTTACAAACTAATGAAAGTATGCCATGCGGATGAGAATCTGATTTTCCTTTAAGTTTCTGTCAACCCTTGTCAATATATCCATCTAGGGCTACAGAGAGTCATCTCGTTGAAAAGCAACATAGTCTAAACCTAGTGACGTAATACTGAAAACTAGTTCCATAAGGTCTTTATACTACTATTATTAGCTCTGAGGCAAGGACTTTTATTTATACTCACAGAACATATTTTACATCCAGTTAGATAAGATATGAATTTCAAGAAATATTAACACAATCCAAATTTTTATTTGCCAGTTAAAAATAAAGATATGGCGAATTATTTTCAATGGCTTAAATTATAATTTAGTAAAAGCAAAATGACATTTTTCTTCTCTAGCAGAGCCAGCTCTATAGTCTTATTTCTAAAGTCTGAGGAAATATCAGTTTGGAATCAATACCTGATTGACATGTATTTTCTATTATTACAAAAGTTCAGTTGCAACATTTGTCTAACAATATGTTAAAAATCGGTGCCAAGATTCTGTTTATTGTGTATCACTGACAAAGACACTTGAAAGAAAATGTTTTACAATTAATCATAAATGGAGAAAATGTGATAAATGTTTTTCCTTTTTACATTATCCTCAAATAAATGATTTAATTTTGTTGCCAATACATGTGGCCAAAAAAATTATAAGTAGAGAGGTCCATCTGACTAAGATAAAATTGTACTTAATCCTCTGCCGAAAAATGATGACATGACAGAGAGCATGTCATGGTTTTCATTAGCTTGGGCTTCTGAAACAAGGAAAACAGCTTACCTTCCACTCAGAGATGAAAAGAACGGCACAACATGTATTCCCAAAGGACCTCCTTCCCCAGAAATCTCCACTCTTCTCGTCATATCACTGGGGCAGAAGAAAACACAGATGAGTCTTGGCCAAACACCAGATGAGGCACATTAGCCTCCTTCCCCGCACAATGAATCAACCGCTGTAACTTTAACAGCTGAGGTGTAGTTGAAATGTATATGGTTAACTGGTATATTAGAAAAAAATCGACAAAATAATATGCCTAAAAGACTATCTGGTTCCTTATTTTTATCCTTAGGCAAGGCACAAGAAATGTTAGCACAATCTAAATTACTACAAAAATAACTTCCCACTTAATCTGCATAAATCAACATATTTAAAAACAGGTACACAAGTATAACATTTCATCCCAATGATACTCATTTGAAAATTTCTTTACAGCTCCTAAATGCATGAAAATACGTAGATCTATGCTGAAACATAAAGCAAGCATTTTTTTCCAAGCAGTAAATATCAAATAAAAATCTTTATTAGAGAAGGCTGGAACTACATTTCATAATGGCTGTGAGACCACAGTTGGACTTTTATAAAGCAACATAATAAAAACTTTAAGTTGTATAAGGTTTTTCAATGGAATAATTCCAAATATTCACCTCCTGAATTTTTTAAAATTTATTTTTAAGGTAAAAAAATAGGTTGCAAAACCTGGAGAAAATGTATTATAGAAAGAAATAGAAAGCCTGACCTGCCTCACCTAGCCCAGATTAAGGAAAAGATGAGCTGGAAACATTAATGTATAGTGTGTATGATGGAAACAGAAGGCACTGGGAGTTTTTGTGGAATAAAGAGCGGAACTAACAAGTTTTTGTAAAGATGAAAAATAATAACCATGAACAATTATTGGCTCCTTTAATCCCACTGAGAGAAAATAAAATTGCCAGAGGAAAATGATAAAGTTGATGCAAACATCCCCTCTATGGAAATTGTAAACAGGTTTCTATTGTTCCATATTTACATGAAAATGACCTGAAACTAGATGTCAAATTAAGAGCTACAGCTGTTACAAATGCTTTTCCGCTCCAAATTGAAAATGGTGAAATTTTGGCTCTTTGCTAGAAAGTTGAGAACAGTATTAAGAAAACAAAATGCCTGATGAATTCACTCTGTATGAAGTAGTCTTTAAATAACCAAAAATCTATATGCTCATCAGTGTATTAAAAAATAAGTATTTTAAATACATTCCTACCAGTGCATTAAACTTATTTTTAATGTGTTTTCTTTGAAAGCCTATTATTAAAAACTACACAAAATAAGCATGACAGTTTCCAGTACTTTTTGTAAGATGATAGAATTTTAAATCGGACAATAAAGGTTCACATGTTTTCCTTCCAGGATATGGCTGATATATGTTAAACTTCTTCAGTAAGCACCTTATATCAAAGGCCTGGATAAAAGTTAAAAACTGAACAAACATTAGAGTAATGATGCAATATGAAAGGATCCTTATTTAAATGTGTGAGAATATGAACCTTTGTATAAATATATGTATTTGGATGGAGCTATGAGGTATGCATTGTAAATCCTGAATGTTTAATGGACAGAGAAATTATACAGAATTTAATAAACTAAAGCATTTTAAAAAGGCACTTAGGCCACACTAAACCAAAAGTACCCAAGGTCTAGTTTCATTATGACATTTAAAAACAGACAAATTTTGTCTAAAGGAATCTGGAATATAGCTCAGTGGTAGAGTGCTTGTTTAACATCTTCAGGGAATTGGGATAAATCCCCAGTATCTCAAAAAATATTGTTTAACCACTGAAACATTATCACCTTTCCAGATAAATGCATCAAGAATCCCTGTTTGCTAATGGATAGCACCCATATGTAATATATAGAGAGGTCTTAAAATATAAATGTTTAGTCTAGTATGTTTCGAGATTTCAGCTTAAGAACTTTTAGGGTGGCTTTCTTTTATAGATGATAGATTTTTATGGATTTTCATTTTTTCTACTTTATAAATATTGCTTTATTCCTATTTCTATAAAACATAATGAATTCAATGCATCCTGTTGATATCTATACTGTAATATTTATCAATTGGAATTTTTACATTCACCTAATAAAAGATACCTTATACTTTGCTCAAGTAATCAATCTTGTTTAATGTGGCTACAATTTTTAGAAGAATGCAGTTTTAAATGTATGCTTCTAGATGAGTCCTTTCTTTAATATTTCAGAGTAAAGCTTTTAGTTAGCCATTATACAATAATCACAATACTTTGGCAAAAATAATTTTTGATGATTATTAGGTTACTCTCACAAAAATGCTACTATCCTAGGGAAAAAGGAATAAAAACTTCCATTTTTATCAACTTTTATACAAGCATTTATAGCAAATTAGATCTATTTAATAAAGAAAAGCAATACAATTTTAATTCATATCATGTTTCACCATGTTCTTTATAAACTGCTATGCTATTTGTTTCCAGGTGAAAAAGCATATGAAATAGTAGTCACAGAAACAAGTCCCAATATTTTTATTTATAGTAAAAAGGAAAACACCCCACAGTATTTTTTATAAATTCTTGATGGAGTTCTATAAAAATTGCTGTATATACACACTTCATGAATTACAAACACAGCAACTAATACTTGACACAGTTATTGGAATACATATCTCAAATAGTGACATTTTTCAAAGATGTAAAAATGGGCTATTATTGCTGTTGGTTTAGATAAATGCCAGCGTGCATGCAGGACTTAGAGAACAGAGAAGAGTATGGTTTGGAGCCAGCATAGTAACCAGAAGACAAGCTGGAAGGTGGACTCACAATTGGAAATGTAAGAAATGAGGGGAAAGAATAATCTAGGAAGAAGTATAAAGAAAAAAGAATGCTAAAACGTGGATCAAAAATTGAATTGTGAAATAAAGAAAAATGTTGCTTATATCAAGAAGAAAAGTGGATTCACTAGGAATCAAATGAACAATTTTTATACAGGATACTAAGAGATACTTAAATAAGTAGAACACTACAGAGCATTAGGTTAACTAATATTAACCAAACTAAATTGCCTTAAGGTGATCAATTTGGACACATTTGACTCAAATAATGACTAAGACCAGCTGCTACCAGTCTAAGAGCTCAGGACAGAACTATGGGCAAAGCTAACGTTAGTGGATTACAAGGAGACTGTCATTATGACTGGTTACTCTGCTAGAGCTGGATGTTAAGTGCTTCAATTGATTTGTACCCAGAAATAACACTTGAAGCCTGAGGCAGAAAATGCAACAGACACTTCAGCTGATTTCTTCATACCAGGCAAGTGGGAAGACTTTGAAACTGAAATTATTCAAGTCATTTAACGGACAGTTTCACAGAATGAATTCCAGAAAGATGAAACATGCTTTGTCTAAGAGGGTGGAGCATAAGGGGAGATAGGATAGCTCAGGGAAGAGAGGAATGGTGGGCAAATATAGACATACTACTTATTTAATGAACACATATGAAAATGGATCCCTGTAACTTGAGGGAATGAGTGGGGGAGGGATAGATGGGGGAGAACGATATAAGGGGTGACACTGATAAAGAGACATTGTACTCATATCAGAAACTGATATGTTGAGTTGACACCTCTGTTCTTGCAGTTACTTAAATCTAATAAAATAAAGAAAAAAAGGTTACTCAACTCAATCCTAAGTGTTTCATTGAGGTCTGGGAGAGACAATATTGAGGACAGGGATGGGGGGATTCTGCAATCTAGAAGCAAAGTTGGGTGTGGCTTAAATGGTAGAGAGTATGTATAAGGGAAGCAATCTTCTCTGCTTCTAAGGTTGTAAAATATCTGAGTAAGTCATTTAAACCAAGACCTAAATTTCCTCATTTGTTCTGTCTAATGAGGACATTAAGATTAGGAACTTTTTTTTTAATGGAATTGTTGGTGTTAATGAGAAAAATAGGGAATAATCATACATAGGTATCTGGAATATATAAAGGGATCAATAACTGCTATCTATTAGTATGATTCTTAGAATTTTCTAAAGGAATTAACACATTTGTATACTAAAATGAAATACTTCATCCTTAGCATAGAAAGGAATTGGTAAACTGGTGGCTCATGCCTGTAATCCTACCTACTCAGGAGGCTGAGATCTGAGGATCATGGTTCAAAGCCAGCCCGGGCAGGAAAGTCCATGAGACTCTTATCTCCAATAAACCACTAGAAAACCAGAAATGGTGCTGTGGTAGAGTGCTTGCCTTGAGCTGAAGAGCTCAGGGGTAGCGTCCAGGCCTAGAGTTCAACCCCACGAGCAACAACAACAAAAAAGGAATTGGTGAGACTTTTGAAAAATTGTTAAATACTTTAGGTTTGAGAAATACATCTTCTATATTGCTGAAATGGAGAGAGAAGACAGAGTTATAACAGATGGACAGAATGTGTGTGCTGGTATCTCTAGGAAATGAATCATTGAATCACAGACATATTCTAGGTAATGGGTAAAAGATGGACTGCACAGTGAAACCATGAAGAGTATGCAATTGACCTTGTACTCGTCTTGATATGAAAAATCTTTTTTTTTTGCGGGGGGTCCTGTTGTGGGGCCTGAACTCTGGGCCTGGGCGCTGTCCCTCAGCTCTTCAGCTCAAGGCTAGCGCTCTACCACTTGAGCCACAGCACCACTTCCGGCTTTTTTTCTTTTTGCTTATGTGGTGCTGGGGAATCAAACCCAGGGCCTCAGGCATTCAAGGCAAGCACTCTACCACTGAGCCACCTTCCTAGCCCCGATGTGAAAAGTCTTATGGATGGGAATAGATCAGAAAAATTCAACAAAGAATGTGTTGTTGACTGTGGGACTCATTGAGCCCATTGGAATTCAAAAAACATAAATTAGTCATTTCTCTGAGAAACACTGGCTAATATACAAAGACCGGTACTTAAGAAAGTCACAATTTAGGGAGAGAGCTGAGAAATATGGGAAAATATTGAGAAATAGAATAATTATGCAGGTTAAATATCTTTGTTCTAAAAGGTCTGCATTCATAAGCATTTCTAATTTCTATTTTTTTAGGCTTTGGGATATTTCCATTTATGTAATAAAATTGGGGGGATGTGTTCCAACTCAAAACATAAAAATCATTTTTATTTCACATACATCTTAAAATATAGCCTGGAATTAATTTTATAAAGCATTTTAAATAATTTTGTTCATGAAAGAAAAGTTATATGGTGCAGAATTTTCCTTTTATGGCATATCCTGGCACTCAAAGTGTTTTGGATTTTAGCAGATTTCTGGTTTTCAAATTATGTATGATCAACTTCTAGTAGTAGAAAGGATAGTATATGTTCAAAGAATATAGGTTAATTTGGGAAGCAGTATGCTAACTGGCTCTGGGCAGTGTAACATGCACTCATCACAAATATATAAACACTATATGTCATTTCATTTTAGAGGAAAGCAAAGCCAATGCTTAGAGAAGTCACAAAGTTGTCCAACATCAAACTAATCATGTAAAATAAAGTCAGGACTTAACTTTGGATGTATTACCCTGTAGAAAATGAGTAGTATTGGAAACTTCGGTCAAAGGAAAGGATTAGTATACATGTGTATAAACATGGGTGCACCTGACTTCCAACAATAAGTTATATTCATTATTAACATGTAAAGCTCCTGGTTGATGGGCTGACTTCATTTTATATGTATCAAATAAAACAGTAAAAGCACAATATGAAGCACTACTTGAAATGCTAGAGTCAAAGCAAAACACTCAACCACCATGGACTCTGAAGTGTTCACTTGAAACTGCTGTTCAAAAACAATGAAAAGTAATTAAGAAATCCTGGTGGCAGAAGAAAATGTGAAGGATTACGAATCAATCACTTGTGTAACTTACACAATACACAAGTTCTCATATCTTAAGTAAAAAAAAAAAAACAGGAGAACATAATCAAATAAGGAATGTTCTAATTGGGATATGCTCCACTCTACAATTCTATGTACTTGGCTTAAAAAACTGTAAAAGAAACCAATATCAAATTTAGATTTAAGTATTCTTATTTACATAAGGAAAATACCTCAATGCATCCTTGGGTTTTGGTGATGTCAGTAGTTCTGTCTGGGTACCATTCATAATTTCTCCATCTTCCAAGTTCTGCATGGAATCCTGCAGTGAAACAAACCCATAAGCTTGTAGATGTTGCACATATAGAATTGAAGATCCAAATAAAATATCTCAACGTGAAAAAGTAAATAGTTTTACTCTGGGTATAGACAGCATGTTGCAATTTCTTTTAAGCTTAGAAACAGGTGTTAATCTTTTCAATGCTTTCAATGTACTTTTCTCTCCCATTTGGTTTCTGAAATGCTCAAATGGCCCATTCACACAAGGCAATATGTTAAGAGCTTTGCAATACATCATTTAGCTTCCTGCTAAGCAAATACAGGTTTTGGGGACTGTGGCTCTGTAACAGCTGGTAAGAGAGTTTTAATGTACTGTACTTGCTTGTACTTCCCCATAACATTAAAATATAAAAAAAGCAAATCCATGAAAAGAAAAACTAATGCTTTGCAAATTCATTTTTTTCAAGAGTGTGTAGAAACAGTGGCAGGAAGAACTCAGAGTTCTTCTGTTACAGAGGTAAGATCATCAGAGACCAACAAATAGGATCATCAGGTTCCAAGATGGAGCCACTTTCTTTGCAGAATGAAGATCAAGTTGAATTGGATGCCAATCAGAGGAGTAGAGATAAAGACAGAGTCTAGAAATCCTGGTCTATGTTGATTTTCTTTTAGGGAAGACATTCTTTTTCTGTCTGGGCTTACAGCTGTTCTCTCAGACAATAGCTCCATGGATAGGCCCGCTCTTTTCAAGCAGACAAACACATAATTTTAGTTACAGACCCTGTCACTGAGGCCAACTACCTGGAGAAAGATCTAGAATCAGAACTCACACTACAAATAGCACTGATGGCTCTCCATGCTTCATTCAACAAAAGAGGAAATACATGAGCCAAAGAAGTTGGATGTAAGTGAATTAGGTTTGTATGTTGAAGACACCAAAGACTAGAGCTATAACTTAAGCCACTTTGTTGTATGTAGTAACTTGATTAAAAAACAGTTTTAAGTAAGTAACAACACATCCCATAAGGATAGGTGTTTCTATGAAAAATGTTTACACTAGAATTTCATTCTCTTTTTCCTTTTATTTTTTTCTCCTTTTTATAGAGAGGGGAGAAAATCTATAAGCTTCAAGGACACTGCATGGTTTAAGGAATGATGTCTGAAAAGATGAAAAAAACTGAATGCTCGCATTGATACATTTTGTTTTGGTGTGTAGGTGTATGTGTGTGCACATGTGTGTGTGTGTGTGTGTGTACACGTGTGCGTGCATGTGCATGTGTGTGCCAGCCAATTCTGAGGCTTGAACTGGAGTCCTGGGTGCTGTCTCTGAGCTTCATTTGCTCAAGGCTACCACATGAGCCACAGCTCTATTCTTGGTCTTTTTTTCTTTGTAGTTTATTGGATTTTGCTGCTTGGACTGGCTTCAAACCTCCATCTTCAGACAATAGGCTCTTGAATAGTAAGGGTTAAAGACATGAATCACCTGTGCCCTCTGGCTTGAGTGGTTCTTACAAAAAAGGAAAGAAAGCTGAGTATTACTTAGGTATAAAAGTTTAACGAGACCTTGAACATGTAACTACCAAATGCCAGGAATTTGAGGTCCTCATTTATGCCCTTAACTGATTCTGTCTCTCACACAGAAGTGCTCTTGTATCTGGTTCTCTGTCCATCAACTATGCAGTGAACAACTTATTGTAGTAGTTTTTCTAAAACCATTTACTAAATGATCCTCATATTTAATGGATAAAAATACAAACACTTGTTATTCTTCATAGTTTCCAAGAGTCAAAGACTTGTGACTTAGGTGGGTACTTCTAGGATGAGATTTCTCATGAGGTTGCAGCAAGATGTCTGCAGGGCTGCAGCTACAACCATCTAAAGATGACTGGGGGCTTTAAAATTCACAGATTCATTCTTCTGAAAGTGACAACAGGTACTGGTGGCTTAGGACTGCTCTCCTAGCTACGGAGAAAGCTCAGATCTGAAGATGGTGCTTCAAAGCCAGCCTGGTCAGTAACGTCTGGGAGACTGTTATCTCCAATTAAGCACACAAAAAGGCCATAAGTGGAGCTATGGCTCAAGTGGTAAAATGCTAGCTTTGAGAAAAAATGCTCAGGGACAGCAACCAGGTCCAGGACCAACACACACACACACACACACACACACACACACACACACACACACACACACACACACACACACACACACACACACACACACACACACACACACACACACACACACACACACACACACACACACACACACACACACACACACACACACACACACACACACACACACACACACAATAAATACATAAATATAAGAGACAAGTCAGTATTTCCTGTCTTCAGAGTTTTGCAATCAGGTTAGAACATTTTCATCACCTCAAAAACATTGTCACATAAAATAGCAATCATTCTCTATTCTCTGCTAATCAGGAATCTATTTTCTGTCCCTGAGGATTTACCTATTTTGAGCATTTCATATATACAGAATCATAAGCCATGTTTTCTTTCACTTACAAGGATACTAAGTTCAACCATGATTTAGCATATGTGAGTATCTTATTCCATTTTAGGATCAAGTAACATTCTTATAGATATACTACATTTGCCTTTTCTAGTTGTCCAATGTATATGCATAGCTTTTGACTATTATGCAAAATAAGTTGTTGTGAACATTTGGGTAAGAATTCTATGTGAAGATGCTATCAGTTGTCTAAGTCTATATGAAGAATTAGAATTTTGGTAATATATCTGTAATCTTTAACGTTTTAAGGAACTGCTATACTATTTTT
Organism: Dipodomys merriami; assembly: GCF_024711535.1. Taxonomy (NCBI): domain Eukaryota; kingdom Metazoa; phylum Chordata; class Mammalia; order Rodentia; family Heteromyidae; genus Dipodomys; species Dipodomys merriami. The sequence goes on from NW_027202270.1 coordinate 28,149,020, forward strand.
AAAGGTTCTTCCTAAGTTAGCATTTCTATCAGCTATATATAAGGCTTCTTATATACTGATCATAATCAAGGTAGGAGAATAACATACCTTTTTGCTTCCATCAACATTATGCATGGTTAAGAGAAGTTTTTCATCTAGTTCTAGTTCAATTCCAAGTAAAGATTGTATTTCTGTCTACGAGATACTTGAAGCTTTGAATACTGAGATATAACAATTACAATAACAGTCCCAATTGCCATGTAATAATCTGCTCAAGAGTAATTCTGAACTGACTACTCTTTTGGAACAATCACATCATTAGGTATAGAGTGAGAAAAGATCACATTTGAAGATGTGTAGATCCTGGACAGGAGTTCTACTATTTAAAAATAGCTCTTTGCGCTGGGTGCCAGTGGCTTGCGCCTGTAATCCTAGCTACTCAGGAGGCTGAGATCTGAGGATCACAGTTCAAAGCCAGCCTGGGCAAGAAAAGTCCATGAAACTCTTATCTCCAATAAACCACCAGAAAACCGGAAGTGGTACTGTAGCTCAAGTGGTAGAGTGCTTACCTTGAGCTGAATTGCTGAGGGACAGTGCTCAGGCCCAGAGTTCAAGCCCCATGACCAACAACAACAACAAAAACAGCTCTTTGCCTTAACACAGGTATCATAAAGGGCTTATTGACTCAACTAATAGGCAGCATTTGCCAAAATCACTTCCACATAGTGAATTAACAGAACCCTCTAGTATTTTCTAGAGATGGAGCAGGCAGACATGTTAGGGCTTTCTACAAGGACACAGAGCCAATTGATGTCCAAACTGGTGTCGAGGGCACTGTAACAGGGCAGTGTTTTAAGATAATGGCAACTCATCTCTTGATAGGGTATAGATTATTTATAAATTTTCCCCGAAAATCTATAAATAATTGATAAGCAATAATTTAAATATAAGCACACTTAAGCAATTCCTTCACTAAATTACAACGATGAAATGATGAGTCACAAAATCACACATATCTAAAACAGGAAACATATTTTATTCCCATAGCTTATTTAAATTACTGAGAAAAATCTGTAAAATCATGACTTTTAAATTGGGAAGGAGAGGGACAAAAATAGCTCTGATTTGGAAAAAAGTAAAGGTATTAAGCAACTGAACAGACTCCATTTATTTTCAAATTTAGGTTTGAGTAATAGTAGTTATCTGATCCCAAATCCTCAAACTTGCCGTTAGAAACAATAGTTTTGCGATGGGTGTATTTAATTTTATTAATGAGATGATTACAATTTTCTAGTTTTAATTTCAGTTAATATTAAAATGGAGGGATAAGATTCACAGAATGTAAAGTATAAACCTATTTGAAAATATATTTGTCTCTCTTTTGCCCACATGACTACTATGCTTTGCTCTCTAATAAAGTTCAACAGGAGAACATTCAGTGCCAACTGAGCTGAGAACTTTAAGAAGCTTGTCCTTTATTTCTTTTATCATCATGGGGGAAATATATCATATATGGCTTTCACAACAGACAAGCTTAATTACTACAATTTTAAAATCTGAACATTTTTAGCAACACTTTCAGGATCATAGGAGCACTTCTGACAGGCAGAATGCATTGGATTTAAACATCACTGAACTATTTTTAGCTTTAAAATCAACACTTACATAAATATTCCCAAACCAATTAGCAGCAGCTGGAAAGTAAAGGTGTTTACATTTTGTTAGCACTGATGCTCACTATTGCAAGTGTTCATTGGCTGCCAGAAAAAGGCCAGAAACCAGGGAGGCCACCCTTTCAACAGGGGTGATTGCCATGCTGGTACCAGGCTCTCATTTCAAATCTCATAGTTGGTATAAGTCACTGATTTCATACAGGTGCATTCTTTATCATGGAACATCATTAAGTTATGCATCTCCAGAGAAACTCAATAATTCTTGATACATTTTTTGGAAAAAAGTGCTACCTAAATTCTCACTGTGTATCCCTGGCTGATCATAGCAAAAAGATAATATTAAAAGTTTTATAGTGTGGTTTTTCATCTGTCAAATCAGGACCAAGAAGAGATGTCTCCTTTATTAATAGATAGCTATTTTTTGACATACTGGTACCAGTAGGTGGCCTATATTTCCTGCTCATGTATTTCAGGCCTATTTCAAACATTTGCTCACAAAATTTTAACTGCCAATTGAGTTGTGATTCAAAAATTCAAATGCATTTTCAAACGGGATTTGCATTCTTAAATGTCAGTGGATTTTAGAACGAGAGTAAGAGAAACATTATACAGAGAAGATCTGAACGAGAGGTTGTGTGTCTGGTGCTCATACATAAACATAATGTAAATTTTAAAATTAAAATTCTGGGCATCATTTTGGAATATTTGTTTTTACTTTTTAGAAGAAAAATATCTGTGCTAAAGTAAAAACAAACTGCATTTGATATGCACATATATGAAATTAGCATGCATTTTAATAGTCAAGGACCATTTTCAAACTCTACCTGCTGCAAGCAAGACCTTACCATGGAAAATCTCTCTATTGTCTTTTATGGTACTATCCTAAATCTTTCCAATTTAGCAGTTTAACATGCTTAAAATTTACAATAAACATATCACAAGAGATTATATATTTATCTAGAAATAACTAACATAAAGAATTTTTTTTTAGAATGCAAACTTATTATTAGTTACTTTTTTCCCTATCTTATCAGTGATTCTTAAACTTTAGCATGGACCCAAATCACCTGAAACTCATGAAACTAGATTTCTGATTTGGGTGGAATGGGTCTCTGGGACAGGATTTGGATGGAATGGGTCTCTGGGACAGGCCCAACACCTATTTCCTGATGCTGTCTAACACTTTGAGAAATACTGCCTTGCAGTAAGTAAAGTAGATTTGATGTCTACAGGCAAAATTCTGAAGACTGTGAAAGGAGAAATTACTATTCTCTTACATGTGTTAGTGACAAGGCCAGAATCAAGGATGCTTCTTTCTCCATTCAGTGCTCTTCGTGTGTATTAGGATAAGTACTTACTGATATAATGAATGCTGACTCTGAAATTTGGTTTAGGGATCTATTTGTTTTATTCTTCAGTGCTGGAACTCAAACCTAGGGCCTTGAACATGCTAGGGAAGTATTTAGAGCGACATCTCCAAATAGAGATCCTTTTTTTACTTTATTAAAAACTATAATCATGTCTTAGATATGCTCTACTATTCTTCCAAAGACCTTAAAATACTTTACATATAATCACACGGAAATTCATGAGAATTTTAGGTGATTTTTTTAGCATTCCTATTCCAATTTTATGGATGAACATATTCAAGAACAAAAAAGGCATGTCTTATCCTAAATTAAAGTGAGCATCAAAAAAACTGCCAAGATATTTTCTTCTTTTCTTTTCTTTTCTTGTGCTGGTACTGAGGCTTGAACTCAGGGCCTGGACATTGTCTCTTAGCTTTTTCCTCTTAGGGTAGTACCCTGCTACTTGAGCCACAGCTTCATTGGTGGTTAATGGGAGGTAAGAGTCTCACAAACATTCCTGCCTGGGCTGGCTTCAAACCATGATCATTAGCTCCCAGATTCCTAAGTACCTAGGATTACAGGCATGAGCCATTATCTGCTGGCAAAATTTCTATGGGAAGGGATGGTAGGGGAAAAACAAAGGAGGAGGTAACAATGCTTGATAGGAAATGTACTCATTACCCTACTCATGTAACTGTAACCCCTCTGTACAATATTTTTACAATAAAAATATTAAAAGATTTAGATTTGAATGCAAACATGTTAGTTATATGTATCTAGTAAGATATTTATTTTAGGCAAATGAGGTTTGAAAAGACAGTATATTAGGAAACACTGAAAAAATTATTACATGAAAACATCAAATAGTTCATTATTGTAGACATTGTACTCTAATAATTACATTTTAAATAAAAATGTTATCTTGGAACATAATTAGATACACATACACAAATAACTACTCTTGTTCATCTTATAAGCAAGGTGCCACTGAATATTATTAACTAACTTGATCAAATTGTTGGCTGAAGAAGAGCATGGAAAATTGTGTGTGCAGACACATTATCTTATGCATTACCTTAATGCATAAGACTGGAACAAGTTTAAGCACATGTTTTATGAGTCAACAACTTTCACTTGACTCTTTTCACAGGTAGCATATGGTTGTGGACCATGTATAGTACAAAATAAAGCAGATGGATAGACAACAAAAACTGGATTGACCCTACTTTTTCTATATCCAATTTGTATTCAGAAGATGCTGAGTGCTTTTCGTAACAAGTTTAATAAAAACAAGTTTGAAGGGAAGAGACCAAGATGTACAAGTTGAATGAAGCTACGGTCTAAGGCAAAGAAGATACAATTCCAATATAAGCCTTATTATTGCTTTGCCTGGTAGCCAGACATAAATACTTTGAACCAACTCATTGGTTCAAATGAGTACTTTTCCTGGATAGCTAACTCCCATTCTAAATATACTTTTTCACTTTTGTGACTTTTGGGAAAAATCTAAAGCATAACATATAAATGAACTAAAATCAAAGTTCTTTTTTATGTTTTTTAATGTGAAAATACTGTACAGAGGGGTTACAGTTACATGAATAAGGTAATGAGTACATTTCTTATCCAGCCTTGTTGCCTCCTCCTTTGTTTTTCCCCTACCATCCCTTCCTTCCCACTTCCACAACTGCACTCCCCCCCCCAACCCCCACCTAAATTGTAAGTTCTTTGTTCAACATAGTGTCTTATACATCTCATTGTTACAATAGGTCAGCCTATATCCATATTTAAACATTTTGTTTTTCCCTTCCCTCCCCAAATTATACTGACATCAAATACAGTGAAAACAGGGGTTATACCATGGGGGAGGAACATACAAAGAAACAAAAAAATCACATGGTACATTATAAATATGTTAGAAACAATAGCAAGGAGGAAAAAAACCACTTGTGTCCCTATCTTGGGGTTCATTTCACTTAACATCATCTTATCTGGTCATATGTACATAGCTTTTAACCTTTTCTGCTTGTTCTAGACATATGCTAGTTATTGCAAATAAGGAAAACCATAGGACCTATGTTTCTGTGGGCCTGGCTTATTTCACTTAATTTTTTCCAAGCCTTTCCATTTCCTAACAAGTGGGGTGAGGTCATTCATTCTGATGGAGGCATAGAATTCATATATATATATATATATATATGTATATATATAAATATACATATATATACATATATATCACATTTTCTTGGTTCATTCATCTGCTGAGGGGCATCTGGGTTGGTTCCACATAGAACTCCCCCCTATGACCCAGCAATCTCACTTTTGGGCATTTACCCAAATGATCACAAACAAGACCATACTAAAGCTACCAGCACAACTTTGTTTATTGCAGCATTATTTACCAAAGCTAAGATATGAAAACCAAAATTCTTGTACCTCTATTTCCATCTTTTTTACTTTTTTATGATGTTTCCTTGCTATTTCCTTTCCTTCTTGCTGCTCATAATCAGCAGAGTTAGAGCATGTTACTAAGATTTCTAAGAATTCTAAGTTACATTGGAGAAGACAAATGAAATTTTACTTAAAAAAGAAATTCCTCAAAATATATACACTTTATATACCTCAATGAGATTTCTGTTGTTGGCTTAGTTGTGTTTGGATGTACAATGGATAAAAATGATCTGTGTTGTTGATTATGGGTATAAATTTATGAAATTTATGAAATGGCTTTGACCAAAACTTAATACACAAAACACAATCGTGAACTTAAAAATAAAACTAAAAATGTATGTGTTTTACTTTATGATAAGCAGACTAGACATATTAATCAATCTTATCTACACATCAAAAATTTAAACTACTACTGGTAAAAATCACTTCATCTGCTCTGTCTTTCAACATGAGCCCAATGCCAATGAATGCATTGCTTACTCTGCATGTATGTGCAAGGAACAGACATCCTACTTCAGAACTGTAGAGACTCAGAAGCCTAACAAGACAATTCGGCAATCTCTATTTTTATGTTCAATCTTTCTTTATTATACTCAAGTAACTCATTGTAAAAGTGCACAAAATGGAAGAAAACAACATACAAATACAGACAAATTTAAGCCTGAGTCAGGAATGCTTATAATCATCATTTCCATTTGTAATTCGATTATTTCTGTTACCAAGTAATAACAAACTGTCTCCTAGTTTTTCTGTATCAATAAATACATCAGAACTGCTTGAGTCCCATGTGCAGATACAATAAGATAATGTCATTTATTCCTGAATGGGTGGAGATATTAAACACAGCCACTCCCACAGGGTCTGCTTTGATCACGCTACTGCCAGAAAATACATGATCAAAGATATTGTAAACATCTGCTTCTCTATCACTTAATGTCTCTGTTTAAAGTGTACCTTCATTTCAAGTATTTAGAATCAAGCTATGTCAATGGACAAAAGGATGGTACTGAGGCCTTATTTGTAACTGTACATCATCACCAAAACTAGTGAATATAAAAAGATGTGAAGAAATCAGAATCCAACAATGAACAGAAAACTTCTAATTTAATCATGTTAATTGTGATGGCTGAAACATTTTCAATCTGGTTTGGTTCTCATAATGTACTATATCCACTTAAGCAAAGCTGTAAAAATTGGAAGTTTGTTTAGAGATAGCCAAAATAAAGAGATCCATTATTGAAAAAGGAATTCTCTTCATTTGCACAGGTCCTTTATTCAGGCAGGCAAAACGCTCACTTTCCCTAGAGCCTTCCCTATGACAATCTTCATTGGGCTGAAGCAAGGACAGATTGTCATAGCAGATTCTGGAAATAAAAAGAATCATACTAAGTTATATGTGTATTTAGGTAGGCAGTACATTAAAAGTTTTTTGTATGCTTTTTTTATTGTAAAAATGCTGTACAGAAGGGTTACAGTTACATGTGTAAGGTAATAAGTACATTTCCTATTGAGCATTGTTGGCTCCTACTTTGTTTTCCCCCTACTATCCCTTCTCTCCCATCTCCACAACTGCCACCCCCCCCCACACCACCCTGAAGTTGTAAAGTTCCTTTCAACATAGTGTTTTGTACATCTCATTGTTACAATGGGTCAGTCAACCTGCATCCTTATTGAAGCATTTTGTTTTTTTCCCTTCCCCTTTCCAAATCAGAGAATTGTATATACAAGATGCAGGGCAATGACATCAAATACAGTGAAAACAGGGGTTAGACCATGAGGGAGGAACATACAAAGAAACAAAAAAAATCACATGTAAAGTATAAATTCTTTAGCAACAATAGCACCAAAGAAAAAAAAATGTGTTCCTATCTTGAGGTTCATTTCACTTAACATCATCTTATCTGGTCATATGTACATAGCTTTTGAGTTTTCTGCTTGTCCTACACATGTACTTGTTATTAAAAATAAGGGAAACCAGGGGGCCTATGTTTCTTTGGGCCTGGTTTACTTCAATTAATATAATTTTTTCCAAGTCTTTCCATTTCATAACAAAAGGGGCGATGTCATTCTTTCTGATGGAGGCATAGAATTCCATTGTGCATGCATGCGTGTGTGTGTGTGTGTGTGTGTGTGTGTGTGTGTGTGTGTGTGTGTGTGTGTGTGTGTATCACATTTTCTTGATCCATTCATCTACTAGGAACATCTAGGTTGGTTCCATATCTTAGCTATGGTAAATAACGCTTCAATAAACAAAGTTGTGCTGGTAGCTTTAGTATGGTCTTGTTTGTGATCATTCCGGTAAATGCCCAAAAGTGGGATTGCTGGGTATAGGGGAGCTTTATTTGGAGTCTTTTGAGGAGCCTCCATACTGCTTTCAAAAGTGGTTGAACAAGTTTACACTCCCACCAACAATGAAGTAGGATTCCTTTCTGTCCACATCCCCTCCAGCATCTGTAAAGTTCTTGATTATAGCCATTGTAACTGGGGTGAGGTGGAATCTCAATGTTGTTTTGTTTTGTTTTGGGTCGGTGATGGGGCTTGAACTCTGGGCTTGGGCACTGTCCCTGCTCTCTTCAGCTCAAGGTGAGCACTCTACTGCTTGAACCATGGCACCACTTCTGGTTTGCTGATAGTTTATTGGAGATAAGAGTCTCACAGACTTTCCTGCCTGGGCTGGCTTTGAACTGTGATCCTCAGATCTCAGCCTCCTTAGTAGCTAGGTTTACAGGCATGAGCTACTGGCACCTGGCTTCAATATTGTTTTGATTTGCATTTCTTTTATGGCTAGAGAGGTTGAGCATTTCTTCATGTGTTGATTGGCCATTCTTATTTCCTCTTCAGAAAAGTTTCTCTTTAAGTCTTTAGACCACTTGTTAATTGGGCAGTTGTTTCTTTGAGGATTTGTTGTTGGGGGATTTAGTTTTTTGAGTTCAAGGTATATTTTAGGTATGTGACCCTTGTCTGTTGTATGGCTAGTGAAGATCTTCTCCCAATCTGTGGGCTTTCTATTCATCTTGCTAGGTACATTCTTTGTCATGTAGAAACTCCACAGCTTCATGCAATCCCATTTGTCCAAGCTTTCTTTGATTTGTTGTGTTTCTGGATCTCTATTAAGAAAATTTCATCCCATGCCAAGGAGACCTAGGGTTTCTCCTATTCCTTCCTGTAATGTTTTCAGAGTGCTTTGACTCCGAGGTCTTTGATCCACTTGGAGTTGATTCTGGTGCAGGGTGATATATAAGGATCTGGCTTTAGTTTTCTTCAGATGATTAACAAATTTTACCAGCACCATTTACTGAAGAGGCTGTCTTTCTTCCATTCTATTTTTTTAGCTCCCTTACTGAAGATTAGCTGGCTATAGGTCTGTAGGTTCATTTCTGGGATTTCAATTCTATCCATTGTTCCTCAGGTTTGTTCTTGTGTCAGTACCATGCTGTTTTGATGACTATGGCTTTGTAGTAGAGTTTTAAATTTGGAATTGATATTCCTCCAGCACTGCTCTTTCTGTTAAGGATCGTTTTTCCTAATTGGGGTCTTTTATTGTTCCATATGAATTTTTGGATTGCTTCTTCTATTTCATTGAAGAATGAAGTTGGAATATGGATAGGTATCTCATTGAATTTGTAGATAACCTTGGGAAGTATTGCCATTTTCACGACATTGATCCTTCCAATCCAGGAGCATGGGAGGTGTTTCCACTTACTAAGTTCTGCTTTGATTTCCTTTTTCAGGTTTTTAAAGTTTTATTTGTAGAGGTCCTTCACTTCTTTAGTTAACTCCTAGGTATTTTATTTTTTGTGGGGCTATTACAAAAAAAGTTGCTTTCCTGATTTCAGCCACGTTCTTCTCATTGTTGGCATACAGAAAAGCTGTTGATTTTTGAGGGTTAATTTTATACCCTGCTACTTTACCTAAGTTTCAAATCAGCTTGAATCAGCTCAAATAATTTGGGAGTGGTGTCCGTGGGAGTCTTTAAATACAAGATCATGTCATCTGCAAAGAGGGAGAGTTTTACTTCATCTTTTCCTATTTGGATCCCCTTTATGTTTGCATCTTGTCTTATTGCTGTAGCTAAGCATTCTAATACTAAATTGAAGAGAAGTGGAGAGAGTGGACATCCTTGTTCCTGAGTTTAGAGGAAGTAGCTTTAACTTTTCGCCATTAAGTATAATGCTGGCTGTAATTTGTCATATACAGCCTTTATTATATTGAGGAATGTTCCATGGATTCCTAGTTTTCCAGAACCTTCATCATAAAGGGGTGTTGGACTTTTTCAGCTTTGTGCCATTCTCAGGATTTATGTTTACTGAGTTTCAATTGTATTTCTTTTACCGCTTCTGCTGCTGAGTCTGCATCCCTAGGCTGCAGTGGGGAGAGGCAGCCTTTGGCTCTGTTTACCCAATGAAGAAAGTCACTCCTCCCGGGGTAGAGCGTTCTCTGCCTGGGAAGGGCAACTTTCCCCTGAGTATAAGTGAGCAGGGCAGGTCTGGTTCCTATGACCTGTTGAATGGCCCCTATTGTTTTCTTCCAAGGCCTGGGTTGGAGCTTGCTGCTCAGCCAGGCCTTTGTCATTATCAAAGATGGAGTTCTTCTCCCGTGGTGGGGGAGGGGGCTACCTACCCACTGCTGCTCCAGGAGGAGTGAGGATGTCTTTGGGTTACTCACACACCACATCTGGCACCTGTGTTCTAGGTTCTTTCTGTTGATTGGTGGCTGCAGCCACTGCCACCACCGCCATGGACACCAGCAAGTGCTCCAATCTGTCTCCTTAACCAAGCTGCCTGAATTTTCCCTCTCTGGCCAAACTCTCTGTACTGTGATGGCACACTTGGTGTGATTCTCTAGCCTAAGACTGTTCACCTGAACACTAAAACTGCTTTCTATGCGAGATCTTGTTTAGCCTCCAGCTTCTCCTCCACCATTTTCCTCAGGATGCCATTAAAAGTTTTTATGTTAACTAAAACTGTTTGTTGGAAAAATACAATGATCAGAATACAGCCCATCTTAGTCCACAAGTTAAATAATCAGGTTTATTGCAAGTTTTCCTTGTGATGTACATTCTGTGAGCATTTTAGTATCTTCTCATCCAGTCACAAGTTCTCTTCTCCCTTCCGCATTAACTTGTTCCTCTCCTTGATCAATCTCAGTTATCTTTCCACACAGTCATATTTGCCATTTACTTTGCCAGGCTTGCATTTCACTTCCAATCACCTTTACTGGAAGCCTCTGCCTTCAAAATGATTTCACTAGTTTATGTTATAAGATCTACCAAATCCAACAATTTGGAGAAAGATTTTCTTGGACAACCTAAGATGCCCTTGAAAGAATCCTTAAAATGGAATGTGTAAAGAATAAGAGCTGAAGTGGTGCAGCAAGTGCAGAGAGGGCAAAAAATACCCTCAAACAAAACAAAGCAGTCCAGAGCTGTATCACCACCAGCATGCGGAAACACAGCTTGCAATGAAGAACAGAGTTCTCACTATTGGGAACAGCTGTAGTCATGGGTAACAGTCAACACAGTTTTGGTTTAAAAACAAACACAAAAGCATAACAAAGATTTTTGGAAGAGTCCCACAAAACTCACTCTAACCAGACTGGCATACACTCTGATCACATGAAGAGATCACCATTTGTACTTAAATACAATATCTTCTACTTGAAATTCTTTACACTGATTAAGAATTTTTTTTTAAAAAGCTGTGATCCATTAAAAAGATCTTGTTGAGTTATCAAACTTAAAATGTCAGCTCAAAGGAAGGAATAGCCTTTGTTGTGTTCATTGATAAATCTCCAAAGCCTAGGAGGACACGTGGCATAGACAATGAACATCTACATATACCAGCTGTCTTGCTTTCCTGGCACATATCCATTCATCTTTTTTTTCTTCACTTGGTATAGACCACTGTCTCTATCCATATTCAGGACATTTCCTGCCCTGTGCAAGTTGTCATTGATTGACCTCAGGGAAGGAAAGCAATGGTTTCTTTACCTGTCTTTATGCACCTTGCTTTACCCTGAGATCCTTAAGGTGGAAAATCTGTCTCTTTGTTTTCCTATCCCTGTTACTATGCACAAGCCTGAAATTCAGCAAATATTCCACTATAGGGGTGTATTTATTTGGCAGCAATCTGTTCCTTTAAGACTCTTAGAAAACTGCAATGGAAGAGGATATTTATGATGTGCATAGAACTACGCTAGACTGACTGTGCAGTGTATTGTGCTATATTCTATGGGGAGGATTTAGAGATGAATATGACACTGCCTTTGCATTCAAAGATTTAAGCTAGCTGGAACCATTGCCAGAGGCATCTCTGGTAAGAGAATTTAAAGTACAGTTGAAAGCTAATCTTTATTTATGGTTTGAAATAATTGAAGTAAAAGAGAATGCACTGATTTGTACCTGGCCAGTTTTGTTTCTTTATCTATGCTCTTATATTTATAATATTGCATTTTAAAATGACGTTCATTATTTATAAAATGTATTTAAACTAATATTTAAAACCACCTAGGCTCCACAGTTGCTGGAAGCTTGGGTTTGCTAGCTGGCCACAATGCAAACTCCAGACCACAAACTTCCAGGTGGGAGACATTGATCAGGGTGGGGCTTTGACGTTAGCCAAGACTTAGGCCAAGGTCAACTATCACAAAGTCTGTTTTCAATTTCCTGGTCAATGTACCTATCCTCTACCAACTAGTCCATCTCTTAGGAATCAATCAGATGAAAACTCTGGAGCAAATTGTCCTTTCCCACTGTCCCCCCCCCCCCCGCCTTTTATAACCTTCTTACCCTTGAAGGGCTCCTTACCCTCCCAAAGCCTCCAAACCCTCCAACTCAACTATTTTCAGTCATACCTGAGATTCTTTCATGAGTTCAGAAATTTCTTCAAGGTGATTTTATTCTTTTATGCAAATGAAACCACTTTTTCAGCAGCTTGATGGAGTGGAACCTGCTCATCTCTCTCCAACATCCTATGGAACTACCTCCATTTCTATTGGGATCTTAACATCTTGTCTTCATTCAACACTTTTAAAAAAAATTCTTCAGTAGCTCTCTATCTTAGAAATTCAAACAAAAATCAAAATCAAATGGGAAGCAGAACCAGGGGTTCTTTAGCAACCTCTCATTATTCAGATAAGTGACACTCTTGTTGTTCAAATGTCGTGAGTTTTACAGTATTTTTTAATAGAGCTTAAATATTATTGGAATTGTTTTGGAAACACCTTTACAATTTGAGCTTTGATCAATTAAAATAACTTTCATGAAATTTCTCTATATCTTGAGAGAGATTTTTAACAATCAAGACAAGTCATCAAATGAGAACTAACAAGGCTAACAAACTCATGAACATGTTGGAAATGAACTCTAGAACTTGGGAGGGCACTGGGGGGAGGAAAACTGGGAGAAAAATGAGGGAGGGGGTAAGAATGTTTGAGAAGAAATGAACTCACTATCTTACGTATGCAACCGTAACACTCTGTACATCACTTTGACAATAAAAAAATTAAAAACCTCATGAATAAAAAAAGGAATCTAATGAGATGTACAAGATGCTATGTCAACAAATGAACTTTACAACTTTGGCGTGGGGCAGGGGAGGGAAGGTGGGGGGGGGAAGTGTAGTAGCAGGTATGGCAGGGGAAAAACAAAGGAGGAGGCAACAATGCTTGATAAGAAATGTACTTATTACCTTGCTCATGTAATTGTAACCCCTCTGTATGGTATTTTCACAATAAAAAAAAAACATAAAAAAGAAAGGAATCTAAGTTCCAAAACTAGGAAACTACAAAAACTTAGGAAACACTAAGTTCCACACTCATATAGATTTTATGAAGAGGTACTTTATGCCAAATATTGAATAAAGGCACTAAGTGCATTCTTTGCTTTGAAGAGATAATTCTGTGGAGAAAGATATAGAGTAATACGTGAAATCTTCATTCTTTCTGTGCTCCCAAACATCAACTGAATTCTGAACACACACATGCTAGTATTCTTTCAACATTACAAGCATTCCATATGAAATCACAGGGAAAATTTGATCACAGTCCATCTCCCAAATAAAAGATAGTAACAGTTGCTCTTCCATTAAAGTGTATCATCTGTTGATATCTATCTGTCTATGGCTGTACATACTATTTCTGAACTTTCCAACTGAATAAACCTTAAATTTAGTAATTGATACTTAGACATTCGTTTGTCTAAGCCCATATCTCTGGTAAAGATAAACAGATTTTTTGGTAGTGAAATAGTTTCATAAACATACCCTTGAATATTGATTGATATATAAGAAAAATGTCCCTATAAGGTAAATGATGGCTGCTAAAGACAAAAGGCTTGAGCAGATGTGAAGAGGGAATTCTACCTACTACATTATTCAGCTACTTGTATGAGAACCAACAGGCAGAAAGCAGGCACAGTACAAATGCCCTTCAACATCTCTCAGTCAATACCACCACTTTCTCTAGTCTTTTTGGCAAACCATGACTCCCACACATTCATTACCTTATGCAAGCCACACTTGCTGTGGCAAAATTACAAATGATTATGTGCTCTGGACCTTGGACTCTTTGTGGTAGATAAGAAATTTCATATGTGAAATCCATGAGTAGTAACAGACTTGGTTCACTATTTCACTCCTTCATTGACTACATCTTCAGTTTTGGCTTCTGAAACTTCAATCTCTTCCTCCACTTCAGCCTAGGAAATTACTAGAAACATGTAACAGATGTATACTAGGATCATATTCCTTAATTCACATTTGAGAATTGTTTCTATTAGACAATGACAACTTGATTCAAGTGTCATGCCAGGGATTAATGCTTGACTCCTACCTAGATTCACAAATGGATATTATAGAGTGCAAGAAACTTAATCAGTAAAAACTGGAAGAGAATGAAATTAGATTCAGCTTCATGTAGATCTTCCCTAAATCATTAACTCCCTAAATGGAGCTAATCTTCTCTCCTGGTATATGATTCACTACTATCTTTCTCCCACCTATCTTCGAGAAGCTTCAAGATCAACAGTATCCATATTCAGCAAATTATTATAAACATTGTGGCATCTGGTTCATAGTGAATGGATATTCCTATTTATTGAATGAGTAAACTAACCAAGTCACCCAGCCTGCTGTTTAGTTATAAACTGTTATACTGTTCCTTTCAAAGGGACATGGACAGGCACTCTTTTCCATAAATGCATGCAGGTATATCAAACCAAAGAGAAACTGTAACTATTTACCTAGTTAAATGCTGGGAAATTATACCTGGAAATACCTGAATGTTTCCTGAACTATATTTGTAACAACTGATGAGAATAATCGAGGTGAAAAATATGAAGCAGTTATTTTTTTTCCAGTCTGTAACAGATCATTTACTCAATGTCATATGACCTAAGAAAATGTGGCTCCAAGTTGAAAAAAAAATACATCAAATCTATGCTTCTTTTGGTTTAAACAAAACAGTGTCGTTAGTTTTCTCCATAGCATGTTCTCTCAGCCCTTGGTCCAATGTCTCCTCAGTGATACAACTCACACTTTTAATGAACTCCCAGGGTTCCATAGAAAGTGCATGCTTTGGGACATGTAAGGCTTTGAAAGTAAGCAAAGATGTAAACCCCTTCTTCTCATTTCAAGGGAAATATTTCTTCGGAAGTTGAAGGCACTCCAGTGATATGCCTATACAAAATATGTTAAGTGACCTCTTCACTTTTAAGGTGATCATAGCAAATTAAAGTTCTAGCATTCAACAGCTCTTCAGAGGGAAGGGTAACATGATGTACAAATTAAAGTTCTATGTAATCAAATATATTGACCTTTTTGGGGGTGGCCTTCTTCTGAGGAATTACCAAATTACATATATTCATTCTTAAGGAACAAAGCACATATAGAAAGGGTAATAGAACAGGTACAAAGGAATATGAATGAAATAGTGGACTCAGTGAGCCTTCACTCCAAGAAGTGGAGAAGCAGCAGGTTTCAGGTTGAGAACTTGTCATTTCACCAGAAAAGAAAAACAGGAAAAGGAGACTATAT
The DNA here is from genome assembly GCF_024711535.1 of Dipodomys merriami. Classification (NCBI taxonomy): domain Eukaryota; kingdom Metazoa; phylum Chordata; class Mammalia; order Rodentia; family Heteromyidae; genus Dipodomys; species Dipodomys merriami. Next base: position 28,164,500 of record NW_027202270.1, read on the forward strand.
GAAGGCTTGGTGGCTAGAATACATTAGCAGGCTGAAGTGCCACGGACCTTATTCTGGCTCACTTTTGCTTTTATACTCAGTTTGTCAGGTGGTATCCACCAAGGTAGCACCTGCTTTGTGGCCAGACACCGAATTTAGCACTTAAAGAAGTCTTAAGGTTGGCATTTATAGTGCATTTCTTCACATTAGAAGTCAGCAGTCACCCATGTAAATCTGTATTACAGACTAAAAGTAATGAAGATCAGGAGGCAGAAAGGCATAACAAGAATTAGTCAGGAAGGGTGTAAATCAGAGTGTAAATGCTTTTTATTCATGTGAGGTGAATTTGTTTCACTCTGTCTCCAGACTTTTGGCCTGAAAAGTAAATAAGATGATTAACATTTAATTAATATTCTCTCTTCCCCTGCATTCTTCTGATTATGGTCTAAATGGTTTTTAACCATTATTTTTCAAAGCAATTTCCCAAAATTCAGCTTATCATATTCCACTCATTATTTTGCAAAGCAACATACCAATCTATTTATTTCCTTCTCGTCCACCTAAATAATTCAATTCTCAATATGCTCATGCATCTAGACTTCTTGTCTTATCTTAATTGATTTCCTCATTTAGGCGCATATTCTGTCAAATTTTAATCTTTCCTTCAAAACGGCTGACTCTGGACAATTGTTGAATGCATCACTGAATATGTTTCGATCATTATTCTCAATTTCCATTCGGGTGCTAATGATGGCTTCTGTGTGTGGGTGTGTAGCAGGAAAGACTGGTGAGTGCCAGTGTGTTCTACCCTCATTGTGCAAACTCAATCATCCTGCAGTTCGAAGTTGCAAACTCTTTATGACCTACTGCCAGGCTCCAAATCACAGTCATCTGGATGCCTTTGCATAAAAATAGCTCTCAATTTGAAATTGCTGTGTCCTGGAATAATTAGCTTAACCCTGCCATCCCTTCTATTCCATTGTCACATTTGAAGATGTGCTTTAAAGATTCGTTGGTATCATTTCTGGGCAGCACCTGATATCCATGTGGGAAGATATTATATTATATTATACTCTTTCCTTCTGTTCTACTTTGAATGGCAATGTTAATGTGTCTTTTCAAGCCTAAGAAAAAGTTGTTGCTTTTAAAACTTTCTTATTATTGGCAATATTTTGCGATTGAAGCTATTATTGACAATGAAGGAATAGTAGCATTCATTCCAGATTGCTTCCCTATTTGAGCCACTACTCTTCAAAGCCTTTCACTTTTTTTCTACTTTTAGATAATGCAATACCATCTTCAAAATTCCTAACTTTATTTCCTTTATTACCCAAACAAACTAATCATAAAAGAAGCTTTATGAAATGTAGGGAACCTGCTAAAGCATACCATTTTTTTTAACCTACTGTAAAACTGAAGATAGCAAGAAGAGAAATTTTACAGATCAAATGGCATGTTTGATGATTTGAATAAAAAGATAAAGGCTACATGGAGGATATGGAGCCAAGCACAGATTCAGGACCACCGTATACTGTCTAGCATAATGTGAAGAAGTTAGAGTATTTTACACTTAGTGCATTGTATGATGGACAAAGATGTATAACAATTCTACTTAATAGAGCACCGTTTTGTCAGGTTTTTACTTTTAAGTTGGAACTAGGATAAACTGCAAAGGAAACTCAAAATTTATTTCTCAAGATATAGAAAATATTCCATTTTCAGTTTGGATGGACTTTTAAATTTAAACACTTTCATTTTCTCCATTATTATTATTATTATTTTTATTATTGTCTCTTTGTCAAAGAAGAGTTTTTAAAATGAGATGCCAGGAAAAAATGTTTTAAATGTTTAATTAATTTTGTCAGCAATCACATTAGTATGAAGTGTTATCTTTACTTCTAAGAGTAAGCAATGAAAGTGGGAGGAGGGTTGTTAACAATGCCCATACCTAAAATCTACATTTCAGTTATCTGCTATATTTACAACACTGTGCTCTACAATGTGCCAGAAAGGATGGCTCAGTGGTCTAGGCATCTGACTGGGAGATTCTATATTCCCTGAATTGCACAACTTAATTAATTTCCTAGCCCTTGTAGGGTCAGGATATATGTAGTCACTGGTAGGACTATTTATCTAGGGTTTTCTTACTTTATTCATCTAGGGAGCAAAGGGTTGCTATGAAATAACTTTTCCTCTTTTTATAATTACACCAAACCCTATATTGAGTGACACTAATTTCTCTCTCCAAATACTAGTACTGCCCCTCCCAAATCTTTTCCACTAGAGAGAGCTATATAAAGTAGCAAAGGTTAAATTACTTACAACAACAAAAATACCTTAATAACCAAAACATGATCACATGAACTCAAATCATACCAACGAGAAGAAAATTGGTGTAGGAGCAACTCAAATCATAGAGGACTAGGTGCAACTGGATGTCTGGGTCTCAGACGATAAACATGAAGAAGCCTCTGTGACTGCCCCTGGGCAGACCATGTGTGCACTTCCTGCCTCCGGAATTCTGTGGACATCATCGTGGCATGTAAAGAGGCCACAAGAGATCTCACTTAGAAAGCTCCTGTCATGTCTATCTATCTATACTGAATAGAGTTCCAAAGAGCTGTACTTCAATATCTATCTAGTAAAGTATATTATTTCTGTAATATTTACTGTTACCAGGGGAAAACCCAGTGGAGCTTGTTAAAGTCTTTACTAAAACGGTAAATTAAATGAGATTAGAAATGCCATAATTAATTAGCCCAGCTCCCCTTCACTTGAAGGGTGAGAATCTATACTGAGTGATAGTTATCTGCTAAGGGACCAAAGAAGCTACACCAAACATTCTTCCAGTAATAGCCTCCACTCACCTTCTAGAAGACTTCTACTTTCCACAGCTTCTCAGCACTCTTTTAGGTTCTTTTATGCCATGAATAGCCATATCCACACTTTAAAGTTTACCTTAGAACATACTCTCATATTTAATGATGGTCATTTGCATTAGTTCAAGCCAGTCACTTATAAGGATAAAAAGATCATGGGAAATCACATTGTTATGCTTCATTTCTAGAATGAATCTAGGAAATGAAAAAATTTAAACAGAATTTAGATGCAAACATATATGTGGTATAAAAATAGGTTTAAGGGTCTAGGGCCAACAATTTAAGAGAAAAAACCTCAAATGGTTTAAATGATGTTCATGTTGAGAAAAACAGTCTGGAAATCTGGAAACACCAATAGATGGTATTTAAAATACATAAATGTCAAGAGGAAAATGAATGATAGATATTTATTTAAAATATAAAAGGTGAGGCTGGGAAGTGTGGCTCAGTGAGTGCCTGTCTAACATACATAAAGCCCCTAGGTTTGATCCCCAGTGCTATAATAAACTAAAGTAACATAAAACAAAAACATAATAATTCATCAGCTGACTTATGGCAATAATATTTATCTTCCTTCCCTCCTGTCCCTCCTTCTTTCCCCGCTCCCCTTCCCTCCTTTTTTCTTTTCCTCCTCCTCCTTCCCCTCCTTCTCTTCTTCTTTCCTCCTTCTTTCTTCTCTTTCTCCTTCTCTCCTCTTTCTTCTTCCCTCCATCCCTCGCTCCCTCCCTCCCTCCCTCCCTCCCTTCCTTCCTTCCTTCCTTCCTTCCTTCCTTCCTTCCTTCCTTCCTTCCTTCCTTCCTTCCTTTTACTTTTTCTCTCTTTCTCCTCTCTCTTTTGTGGTGTTAGTGTTTGGGGAATTTAGATTTAGGGCCTTGTACTTGCTAGGCAGGCACTTTACTATCTAATGCCAGTAATGGTTTCTTTGATATAAAATAAAATAACCTTTACTTGTGATTAAGAGAGGTGTTTTTTAATACTGAATTAAAAGTGAATAAGAGGCCTATCACTGCATATTAGAAAAAGAATCAGTTTAAAGAATGTTATCAGAATAACATATATCAAAGAGCAAGTTACAATGCAGATTAAGAAATAAGTTGAACTGAATGACAATATGCACACCATTTTAAAAGTTAAATACTTATATTCAAACAAAGACTGAAAGAGTTGATAAAGATATCAAATGGGAGTGTGGAGGATTTTTATAAGGCTCAATCAGGTGATTTGCCCCTGAAGCTAGTGCAGAAATATGCATCAAGCTTCCCACAATGCGATTCAAATAAGCAGTAAATTCATAGCATCATCTACAGGATATTCTTGCCACAGGAAATGATACTAAATCCATTCACGCCTGTAGTTCTTACTACAGAAACTCAGAAACCGAAGAAATAAGCTAAATTATACTGCAAGGCAACAATCTGATAACTGTGGAATGTGGGATTCTACACAGAAAGAAACAATCCATTTCTCCCTTAAATTCAAAAGGATTAAAATGAAAGAGGAAATAGAAGAAAAGACAGTTACAAAACATGAATACTAAAAGTTGTAACAGACAAAAGCAACATTTTAGGAGTGCTTGCAAAGCAATTTATTTTCCATTTCTTTTAAATAGTTGACTAAGTTTTAGTGTGAACAGGGTACTGAGTGATATTGAAAGAATTGTTTATTAATCTTGTTACAGTGACATGGTAATGATACTTGAGAGTTGCTGTCTGTCAGAGCTGCACACTGAGGTACTTACATGTCTATGTCATAAAGTCTGAAAGTAGCTTTGCAGTATAATCATGAAATTAAAATGACAGAGAAGAGATTAAAACAAAGTGGTATTGGACTGCTGATTGTGCTAACTGGCCACAGAGCACACAAGCGCTCATTCCAGTCTATTTTTGTGTATTTTTAAATAATGAATATAATATTTGAAATGATAATAAGACTAAATTTTTAAGAGCATAAAGAGTGGAAAATAACAAATATAAAACCAAAAAGATAATAGAAAAGGCAACTGCAGCTAAAAGCATCAAGCCTAAAAATGCTTCCTTACAAAAATATTAAAACAAGAAAGCTAATAGTAAGACAGAGCAAGAGGCAAGAGGAAGAAACTATAGTAATGATGACAGGGAAAAGGGGCAGAAATGTGTTATGATTTTGAAACTATAGTTAGTCATTTTTTTCCTACCAGGGTGTTCATTTTAATCAATAAAAGCAGCTTATTATGTAATATATACTATTTTTATCTGGTTTGGGTACTGCATATATACATACATATGTATATACACATTATATATATTATTTATACATGAAATGTAAGATACTTTGCAGAATTATTCATTATTCATTCTATTCCTTTTTCTTTGGAACCATTTTAACAGCACTCTAGTACTCTAGCTAGGTGTCCTTTGTAGATGTTAGAGACTATTACAAGTCTAGAACTTTTTCCCTACCTACTTTTTTTAATGGGCATATTTACACTTATGGTTCTATTTTTCTTATAAATATTCATCTACTTTATGCTTGAAAAAGCTTTAATTATATAATCAATTCATGGAAATGAATCAAACTTATTAGTTTGAAGCTATATATAGTAATCTCTTCTAAAATAAATTCTGTAAGCTTTCAATATAAGACAATAACAAAGAAGAAAGAGTATAAGTGGAAACAAATTAGCTAGAAAATATACAGAAACTAGAGTAAATAATACATGAAATCAAAACTAAGTGGTTAAAAAGAAAATTAAAATGAAAGAATCTCTAGGTGGATGATCCACAAACTACAAGAGAAGATACAAATTATCAATGTTATGAATGAGAGAGAGAACTGGTGCAATTTCCATAGACAACAAATGACAAAAATATTATTTATGCCACAATTTATAAATTCAATGAGATTAAGTACCAATGCTGACCCAATAAAAAAGAGCTGGTACCTATAATCCTAGCTACTTAGGAGGCTGAAATCTAGGGATCACAGTTCAAAGCTAGTCAGAGCAGGAAATTCTGTGAGTCTCTTATCTCCAGTTAACCACTAAAAACCAGAAACCAGAAATGTAGCTTTGGATCATATGGTAGAGTGCTAGCCTTGAACAGACAACCTCAAGGAGAGAAACTGGCCCTGAGCCCTGAGTTCAAGCCCCCGGATCAGTACACACACACACACACACACACACACACACACACACACACACACACACACACACACACACACACACACACACACACACACACACACACACACACACACACACACACACACACACACACACACACACACACACGCTTCATGGGCTGAATATTATGTGAAGCAGTTGAATCTACAATTATAAGCCTTATGGCCATCAATACAATTCCACAATACCACTAGTTGTTTTAGAAATAAGGCAGAAAAGAGCATTTCCTGACTCATTTTACATTATCAGCTTTATTGTGAAACTAAGACCATATGAATACACTGCCTCAAAAAAGAAAATCAGAGACCAATATCCCTCAGGAATAGAGATACTAAAATATTTAATAAAGTGTTAGTAAATTAAATCTAGCAATATCCAAAAGGGATAATATATCTTAATCAAATGGATTTATGCCTGGAATGTAAGTTTGATTTAGCATCAAGAAATCCATCAACTCAATATACTATATTAGCAGGAGAAAAGAAATAGACATAGAAAAAGGCACTTGACAAAATTTAACATACTTTCTGATTAAAAACTGTCAGAATGGTAGGAATAGTAGGGACCTTCTTCAACTTAATAGGAGAAATCAATCTATGAAAAAACATAGCAATAACAGCTGATTAACTGTAAGAAGTTATGATTTATATGTTTATCCTATGCTAACTTATAGTTCATAGAACATATTATTAATTTTTAAATCTGTTCTCAAAAGGTACTACAGTCCTCTTAGGTATTTAAATTTCCTCCAAAATTTCTGGTTAAACTGGCCCTAATGTAATAGAATTAAGCTGTGTAGCTTTCTGGAGAGGAATAGATTGTGAGAGGGCTAGAACAAACTAGTTAGGCCTTTTTCATTCCTGTGTTGTTTTTGCCCTTCTGATTTTTGCCACATGAGAGCTCAGTGCCAAGGTGCCATGTTGGAAGTAGAGAATGGCTCTTACTAGACAACAAATATACCTTATCTGAGAATCCCCAGTCACTGCCACTAGGAGAACTAAATTTCTTTTCTTTATCATTTACCCAGTCTCAGGTCTCCAGTTATGTCTTTAGACTCATGTGTTTATTACATAAAGGCCAAGACACACGTAAACTTTGCAACTTAAAACAACTATTTAAAAATCACATATCTAGGAATAGTTGACCATACTTCCAGGTGCTATATCTGCAATAGAAAATTACCCTCAGACTGAGGGGAACAAACAGTTCGTGCACTTTTTACACAGTTACATCTCACAGATATTTGTGGGTCAGCGATAAGGACAAAGCTGCGCAGCTCTGACATTGGATTATTCATAACATTGTAGTCAGTGGCCAGCTCAGGTTGCTGTCAATCGTCCACAAGTCCAACATCTAAGGTAGCTCACACTTGGCTAACAGCTGATGCTTGCTGGGCCTGGGAGCTCTGCTATGGTTGTCAACCACATTGTCTGCACTGGTGTCCTCCAGAGCTACAGCCCTACTGAATCAGGAAGAAGCTATTTGTGTGACCCCTTCTGACCTTGTCTCAGAAGTCACACAAATCCTGCATGCCAATAATCATGGATGGCTCACTAATACAAATCCAGAGGCAAATGGTATCAGTCTTTACAAATATGTTTTTCAATCACCACATTTATTTTACAGATTAAGAAACAAAGGAAGAAAGGAAGGAAGAAAGGAAGGAAGGAAGGAAGGAAGGAAGGAAAGAAAGGTGTGAACTTAAGCAAAAGACTACAACTATAAATTAATGAAGTCATGTTTACTTGGAATTTCTTCCTAGGTTATCTACTCATCATTATGGGGACAATAATGGACTGAAATGCCATTTGTGGGGATAGTAAGGAGAGGAAATTTGTAAAGAAAAATGGAGAGCTGTGGCCAGTCTTTAGATATGGAATATTCTCACTTGAAAACACAACTGTACAAAGTAAAAAATATGAAGAATGACTTTCACTGAGTGAACCTAAAATACTAAACTGTTCCAACACATCTAATGAAAGAGCAAAGCTAAATAAAGAACACAGACTCAAGAGTTTTCAATGTTGGGGAGTTCCGGGAAGATGGCGGAGGAGAAGCTGGAATCTGAACAAGCTCTCGCATAGAAAGCAGTTTTAGAGTTCCAGTGAACAGTCCTAAGCCAGAGAATCACACCAAGTGTGCCATCACAGGACAGAGAGTTAGTCAAGAGAGGGGAAGCCAAGGAGACACATCTGAGCGCCTGCCAGCAGCTGCCGCTGCGGCGGCAGGGTTGCGGCGGCGACCACCGCTGCGGGGTCATACCTGAGACACAGAGAGGCCGGGACGAAGGAGCCAGACGCAGCGGACGAGCGGATTCTACTCAATACCAACAAGAACCGACAAGGAGCGGACATCTTCATCCTGCAGTTTGCAGACCAGAGACAACCCAGGATCCAAGACTTGGTGTGAGTACAAGCCCGACATCCTCACTCCTTCTCAGGGAGCAGAGGAGGGAAGGCCACCCCTCCCCCCCCCAGCACCGGTGATCTCCATCTTGGATACCGACAAAGCTCGGAGGAGCTGCTAGCTCCAGCTCAGGCCTTGGAATAAAACGAGTCATTTAGCAGGTCACAAGAACTTAACGGAGAAGTGACCTGCCAGACTCAGCTCCATCCAGGGAAAAGTCACCCAGCTCAGGTGCCAGCCATTGGAGTGGCTTGCCTCACTGGGTAACCAGAGCCAGAGGCTACCCCTCCCTCTAGCAGCCACCACAATCAATTGAAAAACAGAAACCCTGAGAATGGCTCCAGGCTGGGCGCTGTGAGCTTTATCACAAAATAGCCCCAGGGAAAAGCTATTGTTTGTTGAAAGGCCTCAACTCTACCCAGAACCTAGCCTCATCACCGCATCCCCCTCTTTTGTGATTCTCAAAGCAGATCACCCTCCCAGAAAACTAACCTGGGAGGGGGATCTCAAAATCTTGGGTAAAGCAGAGCATTTTTCTGCCTCTTCCAACAAACAGACTTAAGAAACCAATCAAGCCACAGGACCTCAAGCTGACCAGAGACTCCAACAAGAGACTGGTTACAGACAAAAGGGAGATACAGGATTCTTCCCACCCCTCCCCCCCCAAAAAAATCAAAAGACTTTTTTTTCTTTTCTTTTTTTTCTTCTTCTTCTTCTTTTCTTTTTTTGTTTGTTTTTTGTTTTTTGTTACCATATATATATATATATATAAATTTTTTAAACTTTTATTAATCTTTGATTTTTGCCTCTTCTGAAAAAATAATTGTTTTCCAGTAACTTTTCTTTTTTTCTCCTCTTATAATTTTTATTTTAGGAATATGTGAATGAGCGTTTTCCTTTCTTTTCTTGTCTTCTTTCTCTTTTTCTTTCTTTCTTAATTATCTTTTTGTTTTTTGTCTAGCTCTACTGAACTTCTGATCTTTTCTTCTCCCTTTCCCATCCTTAAAGTTTTTCACATCTCCTCTATGTCCCTCCCTTTCTCTCAACATATTCACATTCCTCTTTAAATAGGTGGTCTTTTAATCTCTATAATAACATTAACTTTTACGTTTCTATTTTTTTTTCTGGTCTCTTTTCATTCCCCTTTCCATCTCTTCTTTTTCTCTCTCTCTCTACTTGCATCCTACCCAACCCATTTCCTGCATTGTGATTAGGACATAGTTAACTCTCCCTGTGCCTCCCCACACCAATCTATTCCTATTTTTTACCCACATCTCTCCCTAATCCTAATAATTTCTGCTTTTCCAAATTCTTTTCTGCGGTTTGAAGTCCTTTAACATATAGTTGTTTGATGTTGAATAGATGTATCTGTTGAACTAGATTGTATCTGTAGACTATTGACTGTACAAAAGCAAACTTTGGTTGATGGTTGCCTTAAGATAGTGTTCTAGCACAAAACTGGTGCTATCTTCATCTCAAATGGGCAGAGTAAGCCGGACAAACACAAGAAAAATGGCAAATTCGGGTATCTCAATTCCCAATCTTGATAATCAGGGATTAGAACAGATAAAGAATAATCCAGAGGAGAGTTCCCAAATAGCTCTACAATCACTACTAGCAAACATGATAAATGAGAAGTTTGACAATGTACAAAGGACTCTGTATGAGCGTGATAGGGAGAGAGACGAGGCATCCCAGAAGTTTATACAGGAATATCATAAGCGTGAGGAAGCTACTCAAAAACTGATACAGGATTTGCGTGAACAACTTGAGAATACTCAAAGAGAAAGGGAGGAATGGCGTGAGCAGGCTGAGAACACTCAAAGAGAACTGCAGGAATCCCATGAACGGGAAGAAAGAGAACTGCAGGAATCCCACAGACGGGACATGGTTATCTCAGAATGACATGGTTATCTCAATAGATGCAGAAAAAGCATTCGACAAGATCCAACACCCCTTTATGATGAAGGTTTTGGAAAAATTAGGAATCCATGGAACATTCCTCAATACAATAAAGGTTGTATATGACAAACCTACAGCCAGCATTATACTCAATGGTGAAAAACTAAAGCCATTTCCTCTTAACTCAGGAACAAGACAAGGATGCCCACTCTCTCCACTTCTCTTCAATCTAGTATTAGAATGCCTAGCTACAGCAATAAGACAAGATGCAGACATAAAGGGGATCCAAATAGGGAAAGAAGAAATAAAACTCTCCCTCTTTGCAGATGACATGATCTTGTATTTAAAGAATCCCATAGACTCCACTCCCAAATTACTCAAGCTGATTCAAAACTTTGGCAAAGTAGCAGGTTATAAAATTAACCCTCAAAAATCAATGGCTTTTCTGTATGCCAACAATGAGAAAAGTGTGGCTGAAATTAGGAAAGCAACTCCATTCATAATAGCCCCACAAAAAATAAAATACCTAGGAATTAACTTAACTAAAGAAGTGAAGGACCTCTACGATGAAAACTTTAAAATCTTGAAAAAGGAAATGAACACAGAACTTAAAAAATGGCAAAACCTCCCATGCTCCTGGATTGGCAAGATTAACATCGTGAAAATGGCAATACTTCCCAAGGCTATCTACAAATTCAACGCAATACCTATCAAAATTCCACCCTCATTCTTCAAGGAAATAGAAGAGGCAATCCAAAAATTCATATGGAACAATAAAAGACCCCAAATAGCAAAAACGCTCCTCAACGGAAAGAACACTGCTGGAGGAATATCAATACCAAATTTCAAACTCTACTATAAAGCCATAGTAATCAAAACAGCTTGGTATTGGCATAAGAACAGACCTCAGGACCAATGGAATAGAATTGAAAACCCAGAAATGAACCTACAGACCTATAGCCATCTAATCTTCGATAAGGAAGCTAAAACAATAGAATGGAAGAAAGATAGCCTCTTCAGTAAATGGTGCTGGCAAAATTGGTAAACTACATGTAGAAAACTAAAGCTAGATCCTTATATATCACCCTGCACCAGAATCAACTCCAAATGGATCAAAGACCTTGAACTCAAAGCAGACACTCTGAAAACATTACAGGATGGAATAGGAGAAACCCTAGGTCTCCTTGGCTCAGGCCAAAATTTTCTGAATAGATACCCGGAAGCACAACAAATCAAAGAAAGGTTGGACAAATGGGATTGCATAAGGTTGCAGAGCTTCTGCAGGGCAAATGACATAGCTAGCAAGATCAATAGAAAGCCCACCGATTGGGAGAAGATCTTTACTAGCCATACAACGGACAAGGGTCTCATATCTAAAATATACTTGGAACTCAAAAAATTAAACCACCCAACAACAAATCCTCAAAGAAACAACTGCCCAATAAATAAGTGGGCGAAAGACTTAAAGAGAAGCTTCTCTGAAGAAGAAAGAAGGATGGCCAATAGACACATGAAGAAATGTTCAACATCCCTAGCCATAAAAGAAATGCAAATCAAAACAACATTGAGATATCACCTCACTCCAGTTAGAACAGCAAAAATCAAGAACTCTAACAACAACAGATGCTGGAGGGGATGTGGACAGAAAGGAACCTTACTTCATTGTTGGTGGGAATGTAAACTTGTTCAACCACTTTGGAAAGCAGTATGGAAGTTCCTCAAAAGACTTCACATAGATCTCCCCTATGATCCAGCAATCCCACTTTTGGGCATTTACCCAAATGTTTACAAACAAGACCACACTAAAGCTACCAGCACAACTATGTTTATTGCAGCATTATTTACCATAGCTAAGATATGGAACCAACCCAGATGCCCCTCAGTAGATGAATGGATCAAGAAAATGTGGTATATATACACAATGGAATTCTATGCCTCCATCAGAAAGAATGACATTTCCCCATTTGTTAGGAAATGGAAAGGTTTGGAAAAAATTATATTAAGTGAAGTAAGCCAGGCCCAAAGAAACATAGGTCCCATGGTTTCCCTTATTTGCAATATCTAGTATAGGTATGAGTCAAGCGGAAAAGGTCAGTTAATGTGATGTTAGGAAAATGAACCCTTAAATATGTATTTTAATGTTTTCGTTTCTTTCATGCATGTGTTTCTAACGCATTTATAAGATTATTTCTTTGTTGCTTTGTATGTCCCTCCCCCACAGTGTAACCCCCGCTTTCACTATATTTGATGTTAGTATAACATGTGGAGGAGATGGGGACAAACAAGTCGTTTAAGGATTCAGGTGGACCTGTTGCAACAATGAGAAGTACAAAATGTCATGTCAAAACCAGCTTTACAATGTCGGTGTGGAGGGGAGGGGGGTATGATTGTGTGGGGGGGACGGGGGAGGCTGGGAAGGGAGGTGAAGGGTAAACAAAAGAGGAGGCTGCAATGCTTGGTAAGAAATGTATGCATTATCCTGCCCATGTAATTGTAACCCCTCTGTACAGTATGTTCTCAAATAAAATAAAATAAAATTTAAAAAAAAAAGAGTTTTCAATGTTGTAACTTGTTCACTAAAATCCTTATGGCTCCTAATTAGTTCAGGTTAAACCTTTAACCATGGAAAAGCACTTTTTCATAAATAAACTACACTTCATTCTTTTTTTTTTTTTTTTTTTTTTTTTTCCATCCCCTCCCTCCCTCCCTTCCCCAAGGTTCTTTTTTTTTTTTTTTTGATCGTGATTAAGTGATTACTTAATTTCCGGAAATTCACAGTATTGTGGAATAATGATGCTCATTTAAAGTCACAAGTTCATTCTAACTTTCCTGGAGCAAATTGTCTATCACAGTCTGTAATATATAACGGTGCTCATATGTTATATACCATATATGTGATCAGCAGCATGGGGATATTTAGTAGTGGTTCAACCAGATGAGTGGGAGTTCTTTGTTTCTTAAGTCCTGTTAGTTTTGTCATATCACCTAACATTTTGGATTCATCATCCACTTATCAGGGAGACCATGTACTGTTTGTCTCTTCGTTCTTGGCTTACCTCGCTCAACACTTCATTCTTAATTAACATAAATTGTCTTGTTGGAAAGCCATGTACGTGATACATATATAAACTGATTGTCTAGTATTAAAATCACAGTAAAGTCAATCTTAATTATTAAGTCAAGGATCAGTGGCTTAAATTTTAAAGATTAGGTGAGTTTAATTGGTAACAAATGCAAATACTTAGTTTCTATTAAAAAAAGACATTGTAGGGGCTGGGAAGGTGGCTCCATGGTAGAGTGCTTGCCTTGCAGGCATGGGGCCCTGGGTTCCATTCCTCAGCACTACATAAGCAGAAAAAGCCAGAAAGGTCTCTGTGGCTCAAGTGGTAGAGCCCTAGCCTTGAGTTGAACAGCTGACAGACAGCACCCATGCCCAGAGTTCAGGCCCCACGACTGTCAAAAAACAAAAAAAAAGACACTGTAGTCAACTATTTATTGTATTCTCTTCTTTTACAGACTACTTTAGCCCACAGCATTAAAGATTCTATGGCCAATTGTCTTTTATTGTTTAAATAGGAAAATAGGGAAATGAAGAGCTGTGAAAGTTATTGCTGGTTGAGTTCCATTATCCAAAATGGGTAGGATCAGAAAAGGTGGTGTTGGTGGTTAAAAGTTTCACATCTAGGTAGATTTTAGAACACCAAATTTCAAAATTTCAGACTAGTGATGGTCAACCTGTAGCAACTATATTGTTATTTAAACAAACGATGTCTTTTAAATAAATATTCCTGGGTATTTCCTTTAATCAAAGCATTAACCAAGGATATTTACATCAAAACCTCTGCTACTATCATCTCTTAATCATCACTCCCAACCATTGTCTAAAATATTTTTTCAACTGGTTTCAATTCAATTGGAAATCATATAATAGTACATCATTCAGAATAAGATGAGGAGTTGGGAGAGAATTTCTCCTCATGTTTTACTTCCTTGATAACAGAAATAATCCCCAGAGTTGAAGAATAGTATAAGAACAATTATTGGCTATCCCTATAATCATCATGCAGGACGGTGTTGCTGAGATATTACCCATCTTTGATTCTTAGGCCCTAATTCTTACAAATAAAACAGAAAAAAAGCAGAAATCCAACCTTAAGATATAGAACTTGAGAACTGAGAGGAAGATTGCCTGACATCCTCAACTGATACAAAGTAGAAACAAGGCCAGGCAAAATGTAGAACTTACTGCCCGAGAAGTAGAGTCTCTAAGCTCTTTGGTGTGGCGAGGGGGGTGGGGAGGATGGGAAGGGATGGGAAAGGGAAACAAAGGAGGAGGCTACAATGCTTGATAAGAAATATATTCATCATCTTGCCCATGTAATTGTAACCCCTCTATACAGTATTTTCACAATTAAAAAAAAAGAAAAAAAACATTTTATATACCAATCATTTTAGTCATTTCTCAGAAAGAACAATAGTCCTTTGGCTCTTCCTTTCTATTCACTTGTCATTTTAAATCTAGACTTAAATAAAAATCTATATTGTTAGACTAGATTTAGTGTTGATTTCTGTTTCTATTAATAAGATGTGGTAACATAAGTATTTCCTTTTTATGTATGTGACAGTACTGGGCCTTGAAATCAGGACCTTTTGTTTGCATTTGGCTTTTTCACTCATAGCTGGTGCTCTATTGCTTGAGCTATGTCTTGATTTCCAATTTTTTGCTGGCTAATTGGAGATAAATCTCATACTTACGTCTTGCCAGTCTGGCTTTGTATTTCAATTCTCAGATCTCAGTCCTCTGAATAGCTAGGAAAATAGGCATGAGCCACTGGAGCCCAGCTCCACTGGTAATTCTTATAAAGCCTTCACTGGATGGCACTTGAAATAAAGTGTCTGTACTAAAACCTGGGAAGCTTCATTTTAAACAAAACTGTTTTGATAATAATCTCAGGCTTTGCTGTTGCTTTTTTGTTTACTGAACTGGGGTTTGAACTCCAGGCCTTGAAGTTGCTAGGAGAACAACCACTTGAAACATGCCCCCCAATTTCTTTGCTCTAGGTATTTTCCCATTAGGTTCTAGGCAAGCACAGACCAAGATCCTCTTCCTGCTCAGCTGGGATGATAGATACTTATGACCATACTCAGCTTTTTACTGGTTGAGATGGGAGTCTCCAACTTTTTTTATTCTAGCTGGCCTCAAATTGTTATTCTCCTGATTTCTGCCACCCAAGTAGATTGAATTACAGGTGTGCCTAGTTATATTCACAATTTTTAATTCGTTATATTGTGAGCCCCATGACATATGCCTCAATTTTTGAATTTTACCTGAGGTTATCAAAAGGGCTAGAAATTTGTAGATCACAATCTGGGAAGCATGAAACTAAACATATTGCATTTGTTATACTAACATTTGTAAAAATTTGTTATGTTAACATTTATAATAACATTAATTGAACTGAAAATGATATGGAACTCAATCTGCACTAAAATATCCTCTTAACTATAGAAAGGATAATTAGCAAAGCAAGATACAATTTATGAGCTAGGAGTTTTAGACATTTTTTAAGTCAATAGTCAATTAATGAGTGGTTTTATGCGTTGGTGACCAAGACTTTTGAATGACTTGGGTTATTTTGTTAGTTGCATGACTCTAATTATGTATGATAGTAATTTGCCAGCTGATACTGTAGTTAACCAGACAGCTTTAACCCTTCACAGTAGATTGGAGTATTGAAAAATCTCAAGTAATCTAAACTGCTTATATACTTTTGAGGGTAAGTTTTTAAAGTTTTACTTCCATTCTTTCAGAAATTTATAAGGCAATTATAAACAACCATCTACTGCCATGAGACTAAGTAATACTGAAGGTCTAAAAAAGAAAATTCACTCCAAGAAATAGAAGTCTGTTTCTCTCAAAGACACAGAACATTTTATCAGTTTAATTACAGTGATGTTCAGTTAATTATATGAATAATTAAAATTCCTCATATAATAAAATACTCTTGCATAGCTTTAAAATTTAACCAGCTGTTTAATATTATCATGGGCCATTTTATAAATATTTACTTTAGATTAATATTAGTTTTAACACTTTAATTATAGGAATTAAAATAATGATTAAAGTTTGACCTGTAGTTTGAATGGCATAATGAAAATCAAAAGCATGTATCTATGAAAAATGTTTAACCTTGTAAGATGAGGAAAATGTTATCTTCAAGATACCTTCATATTTTTACTCTTACTTTAGAAACTTGTCTACCATGAATTCTCATATGTAAGGAAGAATGAACAACTTATAGTTGATTTCTTATAAATAACTATTATACAGAGAAACAATTTTATAATCTAAACTAAGAGAAGCTTCTCATTTCCTTAGAGAGAGGTTGTACTTTAAATTCCACATATAGGAGTATTACTTAATAGATACTCTAATTTTTTTTGTCATTTGGACACAGAATTAAAATGACATAACTACACTTTATGCACATAAATTTTAAGCAGTATTTTTTCATCTGGTTGTATTCAGATACCTGATTCCAAAATTAATTTCTAACATGGGCAATAGAGGACTATTTAGCTATAACTAGAATATATATAGTTCAAGTTGTGTTAAGAATTTTTTTCAGATTTTTAAAATTTGTGTTTATTGTAAAGATACTGTACAGAGGAGTTACAGTTACATGAGTAAGGCAATGAGTACATTACCGATGGAGCATTGTTACCTCCTCCTCCATTTTTCTCCTACTATCACTTCCCTCCCCAGCTTCCCAACTCCCCCCACCCAAGTTGTAAAGTTCGTTTTCAACATAGTATCTTGTTGTTACAATGGGTCGACCTGTATCCTTGTTTCAGCATTTTATTTCCCTTCCCCTCCCCAAATTACAAAAAAGTATATACAAGATTCAGGGCACCAGAATCAAATAGACTGACAACAGGGGTTAATGTACTATGTGACTCTTTTGTTTCTTTTGTATGTTTTTCCCCCTATGGTATGACCCTGGTAGTCTCAAGATCTTCTAAACTTAAGGAAGCAGACACTATAAGACGAAACTCTCGCTTTCTAGGAGCTCTTTACTATATCTTGTTTGCAATGTTTCATGTAAAACATCAATAGGGTTAGAAGAGGTGGTCTCATTTTAGTATATTATGGACAATACTTCATTTAAGCCATGTCAAATTATATATAGTCCTGATTTAAAGAAGCCCGTCTATATGGCTCTCTTTATTCCAAAGATATAATGAAAAAATTATTTATTAATGAGTTTGACTTATAAAGTTGTACCATTGCAAATTCTTGCCTTTGGGCACTAGAACAAAGTAAAAAATGTTCAGTGAGCTACAAAACACTTAACAATTATAAAAGCAGTCCACAGCACCATAAATCACAATTATTCTCAAAACAATACACCAAAAATGCAATTTAAACTGATAATGTATCATTTAATTATATTTTGATGTGAAGTAACATTTGTCTAAATGACCTATGAAAATATGGAGTCCTAGAAGATTGCTATTATTAAGGATTAAATTGGAAAGCTGTGTGCGCTTGTGTGTGTGTGTGTATGTGTGTGTGCATGCCTGTGTGTGCACCCTTGTGTAACAGAAAGGCAACCTGGGTCTCTCAGTTCCACCATTTGCTGCGAAAGCAATGCTGTGATCTGAGCATTTGTAGACTCTGTGGTATATACAATGAATGAGAGGCTCAGCTAGGTAACAGTGCTGCTGACTGTTAATAAACTTCTTTGACATATCACATTGTCCTGATTACTAAGAGCTCACCTGATTACAGTCCCTTCACAGAAAATGATTTAGAATATAGAGCAACTAAATCAGCAGTATTTTTTATGAAGATGAGTTCCTATTCATTTTGAATAGTGCAGGCAATAAAATACATAGGATAGTTTGCCTTATTGGTTTCTTTTTTCAAAGCCTTTAGATAATTTCATTTGAAATTAGCAATATTTGAGAGTTTAAGAATAGGAAACCTTTGATAAATACAGCATGTTTGATATATACATACACATATATACAGATATAAATATATACACACATATCTATATCTATAGATAGAAACATCTATATACCTATATAGTATATATCTATAGTATGTACTATAGTATATACTATATATCATACTATATATAGTATGGATACTATATTAGGTATATAGTATCCATACTGGTATAGATATAGTATAGGATATATAGTATATCAGCTACTGTAAGTATGTGGTTTTATTTCTGTATCTTCTATTCTATTCCATTGGTCATCGGGTCTGTTTTTGTGCCAATACCAAACTGTCTTTGTTATTATGATTCTATAGTAGAGTTTAAAGTCTGGCATCGAGATCCCTCCCGTGTTGTCTTTTTTGCCTAGAATTGTTTTGGCTATTCTAGGTATTTTGTTGTTCCATATGAGTTTTGGGGCTGTTTTCTGTATTTCAGGAATGAATGTCATTAGGATTTTAATAGGAATGGCTTTGAATTTGTATATCAATTTTGGCAGTATGGCCATTTTCACTGTATCAAGTCTGCCTATCCAAAAACATGGAAGGTCTTTCCATTTCCTGGTGTCCTCTATAATTTTTTTCTTTAAGTTTTTATAGTTTTCATTAAATAG
The DNA here is from genome assembly GCF_024711535.1 of Dipodomys merriami. NCBI lineage: Eukaryota > Metazoa > Chordata > Mammalia > Rodentia > Heteromyidae > Dipodomys > Dipodomys merriami. The sequence continues at coordinate 28,183,448 of NW_027202270.1, forward strand.
TTCTTTTACATCTTTGGTTACGTTAATTCCTAAATATTTTATTTTTTTTGAGGTTATTGTGAATGGGGCTATTTCCATGATTTCCCCTTCTGCTTGTACATTGTTGTTGTACAAAAAGGCAACTGATTTTTGTGGGTTAATTTTGTATCCTGCTGCTTTGCAAAGTGGTTTATAAGTTCTAAGAGTTTGGGGGTGGATTTTTGGGGATCAGGAAGGTATAGTATCATGTCATCTGCAAAAAGGGATTGTTTAACTTCTTCCTCCCCTATGTGGATCCCTCCCAAACTCAACAAACCAATTACTAAATGGGCAAGGGACCTAAAGAGAGACTTCTCAGAAGAAATAAAAATGGCAAAGAAACACACAAGGAAATGTTTACCATCCTTGGTTGTAAAGGAAATGCAAATAAAGACAATTCTGAGATACCATTTTACCCCAGTCAGAATGGCCCACATCCTAAAGTCAGCCAATGACAAATGCTGGAGGGGATGCAGAGAAAGAGGAACCCTATTGCACTGAAGGTGAGAATGTACACTAATACAACCACTCTGGAAAGCAGTCTGGAGGGTTCTCAGAAAGCTAAATACAGATCTCTGCTATGACCCAACCAATACCACTCCTAGCCATCTATCCTGAACAACAGGAACCAGGATACAAGACACATGCACCTCCTGTTTATTGCAGCACTGTTTACAATAGCTAGGATAGGAAACAACCCAGATGCCCCACTACAGATGAATGGATCCAAAAATTGTGGTACCTATATACAATGGAATAGTATGCAGCCATTAGAAAGGACAAAAGAAGGCATTCACAGAGAAATAGATGGAACTAGAAAAAAAAATCATGTTGAGTGAGTTAAGCCAAGAGCAAAGAGACAAACAGCACATGGTCTCCCTGATAAGTGGATGTTAAATCCAAACATAGGAGATATGACAAAGTAAACAAGACCCAAGAAACAAAGGACCTCCACCCATCTGGTCGAATCATTACTAAATGAACCCATGCTGCTGAGCACATATATACTATGTATGTGCACATCAGAGTGAAACTAGAAGAGGACACAGAACTAGAGGGAAACAGGGGAAAACATACAACAGCGGGACCCATCAGCTGCACTGGTCATTGATCCAAACAAACTAAGCAACTTAATGGCAACGATGGGAGGGATGGAATGAGCGGGATAGAGGGAACAGGAGACACTAAGAAAAAGGAAAGAAATGTACATATCACCCAATGTGGAAGAAATAACTGTATTGTCAAAGCTCATACAACTCATAAACTTTATAGACCAAGATAAAGACAATTTGCCCCATGAAGGTTAGAATGTGTTTGTGACTTTAAGTATCACCACCCCACAATACTATGAAATTTTGAAATTTATGTAATCACTTAATCACAATAAAAAAAATTGCAAAAGAAAGAGACAAGTTCCAAGTGCCTAAAATGTTCACAAGACTAGCCAGGAAACAGTATAATGAGATTGGGCTGCATTTTCTACAGATCTTGCTAAAATAAAGCAGGAATACTATGCCTACAATTTTAACTTCTTGTTTATTTTTGATGAAATGAGAAAGCATTTAGGATAATTATTCATATCCCTTACCTGGAAATGTTCCAAGTTTTTTATCTAACCTATCTTTTTAATGATAACTACAGATGTCACAAATGTGCTTAGGGCTTTTTAATGGTTTCCTCTTCCAGAGCTTGGTGCGAATGGAACAAAATATGAACAATCTTTGTCCTTTTAGGCAAAGGGGGAAAAACAACAAAGTAACCCTATCAGGTCTAAAAATGAGTTTATCCTACTATGTACAAAGAAAACAGAAAGAGTCTGGGGAAGATAAACTAATTTCCACCAGTTTCTGCCCACCACATACACACTAACTTAATTTAGGTTGATTTGATAATGTCTACAGATGCACTGCCAAGACACAAGGTTATTCTATACATTTAGACTTTTTCCTCCCCAAATAGTATGAGATGAAATGTTGTCTAAGCTCCTTTTAATTTTATTTTGTCCTATCTTGATTTCCTATTTCATAGCAAACAACAGTGAGTTTCTGACATCTTCACAAAGTTTAGCATATTAGGACACCCCCAAAGTCAGTCTTCTTTACGGGATAACACTTCTTTAAGTAAATGAGTAGTATTATTATTTTAAGAGAACACATCATGATTTACTAGAAAGCTGCAGTACACACAGGAAGTGGGTGTCAAATAGTAATATTATTTTATATTTTAAAACACTTTTAACAGCCAACTTTTATTTGTAAAAATGACCATTTATTTCACTCTAGGACAATGAAAAGGTAAGTAAATAATAAAAAGGAAAATTAAACCTCAGCTCTTTATTTTCTGCTAACTTGCCTTTTCTAATATTTGTGTTAGAGTCCAAAGCTTAAAGTGTTTTAAAGATACATTTTAAAATAAGAAAAGCAGTCAGTATAGAAAGTCACTTAATCTCCCTGAGATTTAGCTTTTGACTTTACTATATTATATATTGAGCAAATGAAAGAGAAAAACTGGACATTTCTATTCTCAGTAAACAAATGGTTTGGCTCTTATTCATAAAACTTTAATTTTTAACCCATTTAATTTGATGTTACTTTTCAAAAGCTTGGCTTAGCACTGTGATCAAATAGAATTATTAGAACTAAATTAAGAAATATGGTCAAAACAAGTAACAAGAATGACTTTTTAGACAGTAAATTATTAACATACTGTTTTCATCCTTACCATGTTCAAATTTTGTACATTAAATAATATTTAGAAACATTAGAAATATGCTGGGTACCGATGGCTCATGCCTATAATCTGAGATCTGAGGATCACGGTTCAAAGCCTGCCTGGGCAGGAATGTCCATGAGACTGTTATCTCCAATAAACCACTAGAAAACTGGAAGTGGCGCTTTGGCTCAAGAAGTAAAGGGCTCACCTTGAGCTGAATAGCTCAGTGACAGCGCCCAAGCCCAGAGTTCAAGCCCCACGGCTGACAAAAAAAATAACAAAAATCATTAAAAAATGTTTAGAATTAAAATATCCAGACTACATACTATAATAAATAGTTGTGAACATTGATATAAAACAATACTTGCTTATCTTTTCTTAAACTTTAATAAGCAATCAAGTATTTTAACTATGAAAGTCTAAGTCCATGTCCAAATTCATGAAACATTTCTTTTAATGTAGAATTCTTAAACATATTAATAGCTATGATTTATTGCTGTAAGAAATATAATTTTCAACATTACATCTTATTTCTTCATGATAAGATGCAATAATTAAATGTGTGAGGTTTATTATGTGAGATGACCTGGTCATAATAAGAAGAAACATAAAGCTCAACAATAAAAGAAATACCATAGTAAGAATGAAAACGGAAATGAAAACACCAGTGAGTGGGGCTCCAGCCACAGACCTAACTGTGGAAGGACAGACCTGTGGAAGGACAGATCGACAGGCCCCAGGGATGCATGAAAATACCAGAAAGAGAAAATGGAGAAAGTGGTGAAAGAACCAGTGTACCCAGAGGTGATAACTGCTGATATGAGTCAACCAGATTGAAATCATACCTTCAGGGACATAGATAATGCAATGAAAGTGAAAAACCTGAAAGGAAAGAAACAATACGACTTTTGCTAATAACAATGGATGTTCCAGATAATGCAATAATACCTTCACAGCTCTACAGAGAAGTATCTGGCAACCAAAAAGCGGGGAATGTATAATCAAGTAGGCTACCAATTCATGGCATCTTATGAATCTTATCTTAATTTCTACATATTTTCTGTCATAGAAATAAAACAATAATAATAAAAGCCTGGTCTGTTGGCATGCAACTTTAATCTCAGTACTCTGGAAGTTGAGGCAGGAGGGGACAGATTTGAGCTGAGCTAGACTGAGTAATGAGAATGTCTCTCCCAAACAAAACAAAACAAGCATGAAAACAAAAAAAAACACAACAAAAACTCTGAAATCATTAAGAAATAATTTAGTGGCTTAAAAAAGTCTATTTATGGGAAGCTATTAATTACACAAACACAAAAATTGCTCAAACAGATTGCTGATCATACCCAATAACTTTAAATGTTAATGACCATTGTGTTCAATTCCTTAAAAATAAAATTTGAATTCACTTGGATAAAAATATTAAGCGATGACAAACCACAAAGTAAAACTAACTTTTAACATAGTACTTTGATGGTACATCTCTTATTGCTTGTTGAAATGGTAATGCTGTTATTTGAAAGTGCTAAAGTCACCGTGTAAATCAAGTGAGAAATATTAAATCTAAAAGCAATCAAGAAACCTTGAATGCTAAAACTGAATTATATTAATTTGAACTCAATATTTAAATTATTATTCATGGGTTTCTATATATTAATGTATTTTCTGTGTCTGGTAAGAAAAGTGGCAAATTCCCAGGAGACAACACATACCTAGGGCCAGCCTTCAGTCTATAGTGGCATTTTCCACAGAGTTTGAAAGAAGATAGATAACTAGTCTGGAGCAGGCGAGGTATAAAATGACTTCCGGAAATGTTACTGCTCTAGAAAGCAAGGAGACTTGTAAAAATGAACCATCTCATCAAGAGCACAGAAGCTATCTGAAGAGGCTTCCACTCAGCAAAGCTGTACACAAGAAACAATTGTTACAACAACACATATCCATGACATCTCCACGTTACAACACACACCTGGGATAGCTCCAGTCCATTCCAGAAAGAAGCCAAAAGAAACATCCCATTATTTCACACTGCCTATAAGCAAACTTGACCTTGAAGATTCGCCATGTGAAGCAAAAACACTAAGCATCTTTCATATTTACTAGTATGTAATGTATTTCAGTCATCAAATAGCTCCAGTTACAGAAAGTTGTGGTAAACACTGAGATAATAAAGAATATCAGTCATATTAAAAAGTATTAAAAGTCATCATAATGTAATTTTTAATGAACCAATTATTTCACTGCTAAGTTATCTGTTATCAATACTCTTGCCAGTAGTTACTGTCAAAGTTGGTGTAGACTCGATTGTTTTTCATTCTAAGTAGAAGAAATTCATGTTTGTGATGGAGGAATGAGGTCATCACCACCTTAACCAACTAATCAAATTTCGGCCACTAATGGTGAAAAACAAAACAAAACAGATAGGATATGTCTTCTGATCTGGTGCATAAAAAGTAGGTATCACTTATGATGTAATCTTGCTAAGAATGTTTAATTTAATTAAGCTTTTAAATATAACTTCCAGTTAGCTGAATCTGTAGGGATTAGAGGAACAATCCAAATGATTTTATAGAGAAGCAGTGAAATCCATAAAAAGCCACAAAAACCTTCTCTAGGCCAACTGGTGGGCTGTCCGTCTGTGAGCAGATGTCATGGGAAAAGATTACAGAGACAGAAGATTCAGAAGGTAGTCTTGGATTCAATTAGAATAGCATTGAATATTAGGTGAGTACAAAATATCATTGTTTCTTGAAGAATAATTAACTCCATGTTTTCAATATAAAAATATTTCTATTGTTGAGATGAAGGGTTGAGTTTAGGGTTTACATGCCTAGTCATTTTGTTTTCATCACTTACTGGGCATCAGGGCTGAGGATAATTTCAGAACCTGAGAGGAAATGGGTGAGAAATAGGATTGGACACACTTATTTGAGAGGACACAAAGAAGCAGCCATGGACTCCTTGATCATTCCCATGATTCCAAGGAAATTAGAGGCAGAGAGGTGGACATTTTGGTGAGCATCACGGGACAAGGGCAGACCAACTATGACTTTTGTTACGGTGTGGGAAGAGAAGCAAGCACTTAGGTACCAAGGCAATGTGCAGTGCACATATCGGCAGTCTACTGAAATGCTCCACAAAGGCCCGTAGTCTTCTAAACTGGGTTGCTTAAGCCTGTGAGGGTCAGCTCTGCCTATTTTGGTGACTGGGAGCTACCAGACCCTGGAAGCTAATTTTCAGCACATTCCTCCCCTGCCTCTCCTGACTCCCTCACCCCACATGTGAGGGTGAGGAGTCTGTTCTAATTAATTCATAATGTGTGTGTTTTTATTTTCTTCAGGAAATATGGAGTAAGAATCATTTCAGTTCTGCCTATTGTATAACAGCCTAATGTATAGTAGCATTTACAAGAAACTTCTTACCTCTTTAGTATGAACTAATAAAACATATGTATGTTAACATTTATGAATGAGAATGAAAGAATATAAACAAAATTGGCAAGTTTGAGACAAAGAGAAAAAATATCAGCTCAATGGTAGAAACATAATCCAACAGATCATCAATCACAATAATTTTAATTTCAAACAGATTGAATTAATTTATTTAAATGTATAGATTACCAGATGACTTTCATTTATACTCTATATATCCCATGGAAGAGATATGAGTGGCTGAAATCAAAGGGTCAACTACACCAGAAAATTTATCCAAAAACAAACTAATGTTTGGGAATATATGAGACAAGAAACCATTTAACACAGTTATTGACAGTAATACATTTCAAAAGGAAGGATTCATCTAACTATATGAAACCACAAAAGTAGAAAACCCCAAAAGTAGAAGCAGAAATTTACAACTTTAAGCCATGTTGAGAAATTCAATACATTTCTATCAGAAACTGGAAAACCCAGTAAATAAAAGAGGTGGTATATAGAGTATGTGTAAAGAATGAACAAGCTCATTTCTGACATAGTGTATTGTGAGTATCATTGTTGCAATGGGTCATCCTTTGTCCTTCTTTCAGCATTTTGTTATTCCCCTTCCTCTCCCCAAATAAGATAAATATAGATACGAGATGGAGGGTACCAGAATCAAAGAGTGATAGCCAGGGATAATCCAAAGGAAAAATAAAAAAGAAATGATACAAGAAGAAAGAACTAGATACAGTACATTGGTGACAACAAGGTCAAAAACCAAGAATAAGACCTGTTGTTTCCATGTCTTGGAGTTCATTTTACTTAGCACCATTTTGTATGGTCATATGTACAAAGCTATTGAGTTATGTCAGAAATGAGCTTTACAACTTCGGGGTGGGGGAGAGAGATGTGGGGCAGGGAAAGGTTAGTGGGAGAACAACAAAGGAGTGGGTAACAATGTTCAACAATGTTCAACAATAAATGTCCTCATTGCCTTACTCATGTAACTGTAACCCCTCTGTACAGCATCTTTACAATAAAATAAAAAAATTAAAGAAGAATGAACAAGTTGTAGATAATGGTAGAACAAGTTGGAGGTATATATTCATTTTAAGGTCTCACTGAACTTCTGAAAAATAAAACATGCAAGAAGTCACAAATTATCACCACAAATTCAGTTTCATACAAGTATCTTTATCTGTAAATGTGTTATCTGTAAATGTGCAATGTGTTCTGAGTTATATGTTCAGAAACTAAAAGGTCCTACTAAAGAACTCACAGAATGAGGAGAGAATAATGAAATCAAAGAATTTAGAAAGCAATGATGAATTAAATGTGTATTAGAAGTTATGCTATGTGTTTACAGGACAGTACAGTGACTAGAGATTTTGTGTACGTTTATTTAAAACAAGAATTGGCAAAATGAGTTAAACATCTAAGGACCTAGAAAGAGTAAAAACAAAACAAAACACTAAAACTCATCCTTCCTCTATTTAAAACTAAACTGGAACAATGGAAACAGCATGGAAGTTAATAAAATAAAAAGAATGAATGGAGGGTATCAGCAGGATCAGAATGTGTTTCTTTGAAAACAATTTTTAAAAGCTAATAATATACCTAAGTCATCATTAGGCTTGATCAAGGAGATGAAGTTCAAAGAAGGGATATCGGGGCTGGGAAAGAACAGATATAGTCAGAGAATAAAAATTATTTTTAATAATCCTAAGGTATATACATTTGCTATACTGCCTTCTTCTCTCTCTCCCTCTCTCTCTCTCTCTCTCTCTCTCTCTCTCTCTCTCTCTCTCTCTCTCTCTCTCTCTTTCTTTCTTTCTTTCTTTCTTGTTGTGCTGAGGCTTGAACTCAAGATCATGTGCATGCTAGAAAAACATTCTACAAAACCGAGTCCTTGAATACTCTTATTCTTAAATCATGAAAACTCAGACACGTAACTTAGAGTTTTCTGATCCATTGACTTCTCCATTAGTGCAGTTTACCTGAAGATCAGAATACTGTTAATTTTCAAGAGCAAAGCAACTGTTTGACCAGAAATAATCTCTCTCCAGGCTTGACGTTAACCATGTGGCCAAACATCAGGACTCCTGCCAAACAAAGAAATCTAAAAGGGCATTCAATACAATCAGATTGAGATTAGTACCTAAACTAAATTGAGAGCAGAATCTGTGGGAAGAAAGTTTATCTGTTCTTACATTTGGTCTATGTCAGGTAGTTACTTGACATATTAACATGACATATTAACATATTAACGGTCCGAGACCTACGGGAGTCTGCGTCCTGGATTATTGCTTCTGTAGTCTCAGACATAATTACATTTTCTGGAGAGATGGATAGTTTTCATTTTTGTTGTTGTTGCAAGCTTATCCACCTGTCCAGGATAGCTAATGTTGCTAAATATGATTTATTAATCGGAGAATGAATGAAAATATGTGCTTATGGTTTAAATTACCCATCATGTCAGGGCATTTTTACTGCTGTGTAAAATTATTCTAATGAAGCAAGTCATTTGGGTTTCATCACTCTTATTCTTCAGTGGAATGTCCTGTTTAAGGTCTTTTTTGTTTGGAGCTTTTTGCTTTTTACAACTGCACGATTTCATGCAAAATGTTACAGTTAATCTGTTTTCCCACAACTCCAGGGTATTTATTAATTTGTTAATAAATGATGTCACTCTCTCTACAACATCTTTTTTAAAAAAATAAATTTACAAAGATAAGGTTTCTAAGGGGTTCTTCCATCTCTGTTCCCACGAAAAAGTAGCTGACCCCTGGTGCTCAAGTAGCTTGTTCTCCACAGGTCAAGTCCACCCACTTGTTATGACCCAATTTCACATCCGGTTCTAATTTCCCTGGAAATGTCCCATAACAGCTTGCTTGAGATGTAAATAGTCTGGTCACTACATCCACAGATTCTATTCAACAGTTCAGCAACTAGTACTTCTGCAGACTCTGCAGGGATTTTTTTTTTTTTTTTGAAAACACTGTACAGAGGGGTTGCAATTACATGGGCAAGATAATGAGTACATTTCTTATCAAGCATTGTAGCCTCCTCCTTTGTTTCTCCTTCCCATCCCTTCCCATTCTCCCCCCCCTGCCCCCCACCCAATCCTCCTCCTCCCCCCCCCCCCACCAAAATTGTAAAGTTCGTTTTCAACATAAGAACTTGTACTTCTCATTGTTGCAATGGGTCCACCTGTATCCCTATTTAAACAATTTGGTTTTTCCCTTCCCCTCCACAAATTATACTGATATCAAATACAGTGAAAGCAGGGGTTATACCGTGGGGGAGGGACATACAATATGTTTTTTACTGTAAAAATACTGTACAGAGGGGTTACAGTTACATGAGTAAGGTAATGAGTGCATTTTTACCGAGCATTGTTGCCTCCTCCTTTGTTTTTTCCCCTACCACCCCTTCCTTCCCCACCTCCCCAACTAATCCCCCGCCCCAAAAGTTGTGAAGTTCGTTTTTAACATAGTTTCTTGTACATCTAATTGTTAAAATGGGTCAAGCTGTATTCCTATTTAAACATTTTGTTTTTTCCCTTCCCCTCCCCAAATTAGAAAAATGTGTATTCAAGATGCAGGGCATCAGCCGGGCGCCAGTGGCTCACGCCTGTAATCCTAGATACTCAGGAGGCTGAGATCTGAGGATCGCGGTTCAAAGCCAGCCCGGGCAGGAGAGACCGTGAGACTCCTATCTCCAATAAACAACTAGAAAACCAGAAGTGGCGCTGTAGCTCAAGTGGTAGAGCGCTAAGCCTTGAGCTGAAGAGCTGAGGGACAAGCGCCCAGGTCCAGAGTTCAAGCCCCACAACCGCCAAAAAAAAAAGATGCAGGGCATCAGAATAAAATACAGTGAAAACAGGGGTCATACCATGGGGGAGGAACATATCAGAAAAACAAAAAATCACATAGTACATCATAAATATATTAAAAACAATAGCAAGAAAGAAAAAAGCCATTTGTGTCCCTATCTTGGGGTTCATTTTGCTTAACATCATCTTATATGGTCATCTGTACATAGCTTTGGCCTTTTCTGCTTGTCCTAAACTTATAATAGTTATTGCAAATAAGGGAATCCATGGGACCTATGTTTCTTTGGGCCTGCTTTACTTCAATTACTATAATTTCTTCCAAGTGTTTCTATTTCCTAACAAATGGGATGATGTCATTCTTTCTGATGGAGGCATAGGATTTCACATATACAACATTTTCTTGATCCATTCATCTACTGAGGGGCATCTGGGTTGGTTCCATATCTTAGCTATGGTAAATAATTCTGCGATAAACATAGTATGTGCTGGTAGATTTAGTATGGTCTTGTTTGTGATCATTTGGGTAAATGCCCAAAAATGGAATTGCTGGGTGATAGGGGAGCTCTATGTGGAGTCTTTTGAGGAACCTCCATACTGCTTTCCAAAGTGGTTGAACAAGTTTACACTCCCACCAACAATGCAGCAGGGTTCCCTTTTGGCCACATCCCCTCCAGCCTTTTTGAGGCAAGCCATACTCTGAGAAGCAATACTTCCAAACTTCTCCTCTATAGAGGAAGGTCTGCCTAAGTCCATAACTTTTTACATAGTTCTTTTTTTCCTATCAACATGGACTTGCTATCTATTTTCTTCATGTTGGTTAAATTCTTAGCCTTCTCAGAAGGTATAGATCAGGCTAACATTTAACTTGGAAACACCCTTGACCACCTTTGTTCTGAACTTTTTTCTGAACTTACAAAATTAACTGTGGTTATTAATCTTTGACTTATGGTCTTGGCTCTGGATGTACATCTACAGGAATATCAGGAATATCTGCTGTCTTTTCCATGTTCTAAACTAGTTGTCTACTCTTTGGAACTAGATATCAAATGTTTGCAGATGACTACCTCCATACCCAGCTGTTGCGGCTGATTAAAAAGTGCCATGTCTTTTTCTTTTTGGTATATAGTTATTTTCTTTAGGTAGTACACAAAAGAGTTTCCTTTCAACAGAGCAGTTTATGAATATAGTGCCTCTTGATTAATGTCAACCCTCAACATTCTCACCCATCGCTCCTACTCCACACTTTCCTTCACTGTTCTTAATTTTTAGGTTATGTATTGATCTTTGTTTGCCATTTAACAAAGCAATTTATGTATAGAATGCATCTTGATCTGTGTCATCCCTTGAACATCTTCATCCCCCCATTCCACCCGTCCCTCCCTTTATTTTTTTCAGTTCTGTGCCATAGACAATGCATTCTTGCCTGCCTCCATTCTAGTCATTTCCTCCATTCTAGTCAGTTCATTCTTGTGTCCCTCTGCTCTTAACTGGCCCCTCACAAGTATCCATTTCCTAGTACTCATTTTGTTAGGCATTGACTTAGTCTTTCTAAGGAATTATATTATTTGTGTTCTCCATAGATTCTATTATACTTCAGTTAATTCATTTATAACTGCTTGGGTGCCACCCAGTGTGCTTACTTACACATTATAGTTCCCACTGATGAGGGAAACCATGCAACCTGCGCACCCCTGGGTCTGGCTTACTTCAATTAACATAATCCTCTCCAAGCTTTTCCATTTCCTTATGCAGAGTTCAATGTCCTTCTTTCTGATAGGTGAGTAGAATTCCATTGTGTGTATGTACCACATTTCTTGACCCATCCATCCATTGAGGGGTATCTGGGCTGATTCCATATGTTGGCTATGGTGAATATGGTGTTGGTTTTAGTGTATTCCTGTTTGTGCTCTACTGGATAATGCCCAGGAGTGAAATTGTTGAGTCATAGGGTAGTTCAATGTTTAGTTTTTTAAGGTTCCTCCAAACTGCTTTCCAGAGTGGTTGAACAAGAAGAAAAAAAAAACAGAAAGAAAAGAAAAATGCTATGTTAAGTGTCTATTCAAGGCCAGCCAGTCACCTTTCTAGAAATGGGAAAAGCAGAGCTCCTAGCAGCTATATGTGTTGTCCCTGTGTTTGAAGAAGCTGGCCTATAACATGTATACATGATGAAATCATGGAAGTATGAAGCACAAGCAATCAATGAGATCCCAGTTGTTATAGTGTTTAGTTTATTTTTTTGTTTAGTTTTTTTTTCTGATGCTGGTTTGCTCTTTCATTGCCCAAAATGTGGGTGCTCAACAGTTTCTTACATGATTATGGCAACCTAATTTTTGATGGAATCTTTTTTTTTCTGTTGCTCTTATATTTTTTTCCATTTTAGTAGCTGAATTTCCCCTTTTTATTATCTTTAAGTAGCTGTACAAAGAAATTATCATTAAACAAAGAAGTTTATGAGTACAATGCATTATGATCTATTTCATTCTTTTCAATATGCTCACCTATCCCCCTCTCATTTTTTAAAATTTTGTAGGATAGACATTGGATTCTTCACTGCATCCTCCCCACTTTCTCCTCTTCATTTGTCTGTCTTCCCATTGACCTTGCTACCCCTTTCAAGTACCCACTTTCTTTCTAAGGAATTGTACTATTTGATTTCTCCCTATTTCAGTAAATACCCCATTTCACTTAATATACTTGTATATACTTGAATACCACCCAACATGTTTACTTGTAGGATTATAAATGAATTCTATCTCCCACATTTAAGAGAAAAAGATACCTGGGCCTGACTTACTTCATGTAACATATTTTTTCCAGGTCTTTCCAATTCTTTACCAATAATGAAACCTCATTCTTTCAAATGAATGAGTAAAATTCCATTGTGTATATAGGCTACATTTTCTTGGTCCATTCCTCCACTGAGGGTCATTGGTGACTGAGTCATTTTTTTTATTGTACTTTTGCCACTTAAAATTAAAAGGGCTCTGAAGTTGTTATTAGCCAACTCTCTGTGTATTCTCTTCAATGTGATTATGAGTTCCAGAGGGCTACTTCTCCTCTTTGTCTCTACTTTCTCAACAAGCAGAAGAATAGTTTCTACCAATTTTCATCTCCTGAAATTTCTCTTACAGAGTCGTCAATTCTTTAAGTTTTACAGACTTATTTCCTTGGTTTCCATGCATCCTCATTGCCATCTTTGCTACAATCTCACCCTATGTCCTGTACATCAATTGGTAGAACTCCATGTTTCTGTAAAATGGTGTGTGTGTGTGTGTGTGTGTGTGTGTGTGTGTGTGTGTGTGTGTGTGTGTGTGTGTGTGTGTGTGTTTGTGTGTGTGTGTGTGTGTGTTGACTGGAGGGTATGTCAGTTATATCACTGAGGTACATCCTCAGTCCCCAAATTTGTAAGTTTTAGCTCTTAGCTTTGTGATGAAATATTTTACCTTTACTTATTTACTTCATTTCCTTCTCTATAAAATGGAATACAAGTGGTTTCTACCTCACAAAGTTTTTATGAGGACTGGACAGAATAATATATTAAAGAATGACTGGGACAAAGTAAGGATAGGGATGAGTGTTTTATAATTATTATGGAATCATTGAGTTTATACGATTAAAAAAAAAACATTTGAATTCAAGTTTTTGTTTCCTCTGCTTTGAATCCTAACATTGTACAAAGTTTTTCTGTACTTTTACCTTTGGTCATTGTAAAGTTAAAGATTAAGTCTCTCCAACTAAAACTCTTCAATTATCTTGTATAGAGTATGTCAAGCTCAAATATATTATATATATGTATATTATATACATATGTCTGTGTGTGATGTATCTGTTGATGTGTCCTCCAAGGATTACTTCTTCAGTTCTCAATATTGCCTACTAAGACTAACATATTTATAGTTAGTAGGAAAATCATGTTATTTCTCATATTTCTATTTTTATTTTACAATCCTTTTGGCTAAACTGGCATTTCTAAATGATTTATCTTGTGTCATTCATATCCATTGCTATAGCTTAGCATTTCAAAATGACAACAAAAATAAAATATATCATACAAGGGCTAGAGGTGTGCCTCAATGCTATGGTAACAGCCTAGCAAGAACTAGGTCCTACCAGGCACTGGTGGCTCACGCCTGTAATCTAGTTACTCAGGAGGCTGAGATCTGAGGATCATGTTTCAAAGCCACCCTGGGCAGGAAAGTCTATGAGACTCTAATCTTCAATTAACCACCAGAAAACTGGAAGTGGTGCTGTGGCTCAAGTGGTAGAGTGTTTACCTTGAGCTGAAAAGTTCAAGAACAGTGTCTAGGTCCAGAGTACAAGCCCTACATCTGACAAAAAAAAAAAAAAAAAGAACTAGGCTTCAAAAAGACAAACAAAAAGACAAACAAAAAGACAAACAAAAACAACAACAAACATTTCACATCCTCAAGAATTTATTAAATTTTGCACAAAGTGAGCATCTAATAATTTCTTGTTCAATGGAGGGAGGCATTGTAAGCTATGTTACAGAGATGGCCCATACTTTTATGTGAACCATCTCAGAGATGTCATAGTCAAAAATAGGAAATATTATTAGAGTTGGACAAAGTTTTAATTTTCCTTAGTGGTATTCAGGTCTGATACTAATTCAATTGAGAACCATGAAATGAATTAAACTATACCAAACTTTCCTCCAAATTACATCAGAAGAATCTGACTCTAAAGTTAATGTGTACACTTATTGCTTTAAAATATTTGATTTTACTTGGTGTCACGGGACAAGCAATTTGAAAATTATCATGCACTTAAAATCTAACAACCAGTTTGATAATTCCTACATATAAATTATTCCAGGTTACATGATGGAATAAATAAATTAAAGTATGCCTGGTAGAAAAGGAAAACACTACTCATAATCAACTGGAGTTGGGTCATGCAAAAAGTGAACATTGTATTGTTTGATAACTTTTATAAATATTGAAGGCAACTAAGGACACAATGGAAGTAAGAACCCTGGAAGGGTGCTTATTCTATTTTTTATCTTATGAAAAATATTTTGTAGATACTCAGAAAATCATTTTGGTCCCAGAACAAATTTTCTTTATTTTCAAATGGATAAAATATGCTCTATTTCTTTAGTTTATCTATTCATTTAGAGAGAGAAATACAGGAAATCTCAGATTATGGGTTTACATAGTCATTTTGGTGGGTTCTATCATTACTACCACAAAGACACACAGATAATAAATTACATAATCACAAAGCATTAAGAAAATAGTGATCAGAGTTAGAAACTGAACTTCTAGAGCCATTTCTAAACAAATTGCCTCACCATGTTGCTACCATGTTCAAAATGAGACTTTCATAGATAGAGTTTGAATTATATTATTCCAAGAATGTCATAATACAATCAGAGATCTATGTTTGCTTTGTTTTGTGACATGGATGTTAAATATAAATATCTTTCCTTAGTTCATTATTTAAAAGTTCATTAGTGCCTTCAAAAATCTTTTCCCAACATGAGCCAGAGGCTCACTCCTGTAATCCTAGCTACTGAGGAGGCTGAGCTTTGACGATTGTGGTTCAAAGCCAGCCCAGGCAGAAGAGTCCATGAGAATCTTACCTTCAATTAACTATCAAAAGACAGAAATGGAGCTGTGGCTCAAAGTGGTAGAGTACTATACTTCAGCAAAAGAGTCAGGGACAGCACCCAGGTCCTGAGTTCAAGTTCCAGAAACAGCACAAAATAAAACAAACAAGCAAATAAATAACCTATCCCTTCAAAATTATCAGTTACTATCTAATAATTTCTTTATAAATTTTTCCATTTGCTTATCCATTGTCTTATAAATAAGTTTATCTGATTTGGAGAGGGGAAGGAGAAGCACAGAAATGGTTGGACAAAGGGTGAACTACTCAAAAGGCATTATGTTAGAAATGAACTATATAACTTAGTGGGGAGGGGGTTCAGGAGGGGAAATATGAGAGGAAATGAGGGAGGAGTGAAAAAGAAATCTAGTCAATACCTAAGTTTTGTAACTGTAGCTCCCCTATACATCCTCTTTACAATAAAAGTTAAAAAAAAAAGTGAGAGGAACAAACAGTGGAAACTCAACTGAGCAGAAGGCCTATGGAGCTAATGGATGGCAGGTTTGAAACACTCCAAGTGGTCCTGTTGCTTAATAACACATCTTTTCCTTTTCTATTTTTCCTCTAGGTCTCCAACTCTTTTTAAAGAAAATATTTCCAAGGACGATACCATTTCATGTCAGGCAAGTTATGCTGGATAAACAGATGCCGTTCCAATAGTGCCTTAAGAATTGGTGTTCAGAGAAGTAGTTTTTTATTTTGAAGTGAGCAGAACTTCAAAAAGGCAATAGGCAAAAAACAAACCAATACACTTAATACTTGATTTTGGAATCAACCCCTGTTCTCTGTCTGTGTGCTAATTGCCTTCCTTATCAGATGAACCTGATCAAATTCAGCTTTTAAGGAGAATTACTCTCACACTTTCCTCTATTGTCTCTTTAGTCCTATCAACATTGCCTTTTTCATATGTGGCAAAAAACTGACATATACATTTATTTAGCACTCTGTGCTTACCCTTACTTTTTATAAATAATTGTTTAGTTTGTTTCTTAATCCAACCCTATGAAGTAAGTAACATTATTAATGCTTTATAAGGGAGAGAAGTGAGACAAAAGAAGGGAAATACTTGACAAAAGTCATCCAGCTAGTTAGTGGTAGAACTGGGTTTGAGCAGACTATCACATTTGGCATATATGTTCTTAACCACGGAAGCCTTTGCTCTTCCAGGTCCAAAGCTGTCATTATCATTTTCACAACCTTATGGAATAGCCACCATAAGAAACCAGGGACCTGTGAGTCCAAGGAATGCATTCCCAAGGTGAATTTCCTGAGTCACTAGTTATATTACTACTTCTTCTGTTCCAACTACATCTTCTATAGGCTTTCCAGGCATATCTGTTTGCTACTTGTTTTTCTGAGCCTATTCCCATACAATCCTCAAGAACATCACAGAAATACATCATAGAACTGGTATCTGATGACAACCTCCTTTGTTCAAGCTTCAATGATACAAATCTCTCGTAGCTGCCCATTCATAAGCATAGTTTTCAGTTCAAGCAGATGCCTTGCATAGAACCAAGCACGAGTTCTCCATACTCCACCCCAGAGAAATGACCATCAAACTGAGTTTCTTAACCTTAAATTCACATTCATGATATTATTAAAGAAACTAAAAATCAGAGCTGTGGCTAGCTCTAGTTTTTGTATATTTGTGGACTAATTTAAATCATTTCCCATTCATTATATTTAACACACATTAGAAATTGAGTAATTATAAGAGACCTTTAATTATCAACATTCATTATTATCACTATTATTAACATATATTAAACACCCACAGTATGCTAAGTATTGTACTCAAGATAAAAGGCATTAACCTTACAATTCCACTGTGACTAGGAAAGAACACAATCTTCTGCTAAATGGAGAACAAAATTATACTTGTCTTGCCTGACAAAGAGCCAAGGGATGAGTCAGGGATAAAATCTAGTTGTCTTAACCACTAGACAACTGTGTAAACAAAGAATGGTTATTAAACCCTGATGCTCTAAGCACATCTGAATCTCTTTTTCCCTAAGTGTCTTTAATGTCTGCATCAAATTCTTTTGTGGTAGCAAGTCTTACTCCTTCACATGGGTATCTGAATTGTGTAAACAGTCAAGTCATTTGAGACCCGTTCTGCAATATAAGCTTTGGCCTTAAACAGAACACTGCCATATTTGGTAGAAAAATAAAGTGTAAATGTAGAGTGATAAAATAAACTTACTTTTTGAGGAGAAGGGGCTCAGAACTTGGCTTTGAAGAACTTTTCAAATGAAGATTGCTAAATTCATTTGAGCAATGATAGCATCATGGGGAATAATGCTACTTCAAAGGTAAAATTTGATTCTAGTGGTAGAATGAACAGAGTCTCTCCATGGCCAACTGGGACACATTTACAGGTAAATTCTGTTGTTAGCCAATCTAAGGAAACTGTGTTACTCTGTCTCAGCCTGAGCTTCTACATCGGTAAAATGAGGCAATGAAGCTGAACTTGCAAATGCTCACAGATTGAAATAATACAGTTGAGCATACAGATGGTCTCCAAATTATGAGAGTTCTAAGAAGTATTTTTCAAATAGGGCAGTGCAACAGAGACAACAGACAACAGTATTCAGTAGAAACTGAACTTTGATCATTTCTTGGGCTAGTGGTAGAGGGAATGGTTAATTTCATGGTGCAGGACAGAGACAGTAAGTAGTAGCTTCTCACATGTGGGGAAAATAACTGACACTCTCCAGTCACTGTTGATACCATATTATTTAATTAATTGGTGTTAGATGCTTATTTTCTGGATAGTAAGTTACTGTGTTTTGAGCATGGTTAAGGTAGGCTAGGGTAAAGTATGTTTAGCAGCATAAGTCTATTGTAAGGCATCACACTCTTCTCCCCCTACCATTCTAACTTGAGTGAAGTGACAGCCCATCTTGGTTTTGATTTGCATTTCCCTGAGGATTAGTGGTACTGAGCATATTTTTAGCAACTTGTTGGCCAACTCTGTGTCTTGTCCATGCCTCCTCTGTTCTTGCTCATTTGAAAAATAAAATTACATTTTTACTATCAAATTTTTTGTTGTTTTCCTCCCATTCTGTTCCACTGTTGTGTGTAGGATTCATACAAATTTTACTTTGTGTATTCCTACTTTCGTATAGAAATTCACTAATATTTTGATAGGAAGGGGCAGTCTTTGTAACAAATGGTACTGAGAAAACTGTATCAAAGCATACAAAAAAGGGGAGTTGGGTCCTTATCTAATATCATTTGTAAAAATCAAGTACAAAATAGTTAAGTCCTGAACATAAAATTCAAAGCATATAAAAGAAACATATATAGTATATACATATATTATATACTTAGTTTATAAACTATATTATATATAACTATATAAACACTACATGTATAACTATACTACATACTAAACTATATGGTATATATATCATATATATACTACATGGTATATATATATCATATATATACTACATGGTATATATATCATACCATATCATACCATACATATATCATAGATATGGTATATATATATATATATATATATATATACCATATAGTAAATATACTATATATAATATAGTATATACTGTATATATATACACTATATACTACATACATACTATATATACACTATATACTACATACACTATATACCATATGTATGTATAAATTATGTATATATGCATATATATGTATACATTTATATATTAAGCATCGCACAATATTTTGCATCATTTATCCATTAGGGAAATGCAAATCAAACCCAAAAATCAAGTACCATATTACGTATATACCTATTACAACAAAAACTTACCCACTCCCACAAGCAAAGGATGTGGAATTCTTGTATATCTTCGTGAGAATGTGAAATGACACATCTCTGTCAAAATCAATTTAGTTGTTTCTCAAAAATGAAAAGTTAAATAACCATATGATCCAGCAATTTCTTTAGGCGTCTACTTAAAAGAACTGAAAAGAGGGTCTTGAAACGGTATTTGTGCATCTCTGTTCATAGCAATTTTACAGTGATTCCAAGGATATTGCTTTGACCAACAACCCCTTTGAGGAACCGAGTATCTCAGAATTACAGCGAGAAAAAGAAGCAAACTCACAGAGTAGGTAGAGGTTAGGGAGAGCTATTATGTAATGGGTTCAGAATTTAATGCTGTAAGGTAAAGAGTTCCACATATAGATTAAGAGGATGGAAGCACAATAGCATGTATTTACTATACCACTGATGGTTAAGATGATAAATATGCATAGTTTATCACAATTATAAAAGGAGAAAATGGTTTAGAAAATCCTTGTCAAGAAATCAAACATTATGGAGGAATGGGAAATTGTCAGTGATGTTCAGGCAGGAAGTCAAGGTGCTATGTGCATGTCTGTGTATATGTATGTGTGTATACATATTTACATATTATAGGTATAAATTCATCTTATTCAAAGAATAAAGGAACATCTCATACTGACTGAGCATCAGTAATCTGAAAACCTTAAATTTGAAATGTTCCAAATCTGAAGGCATTTGAAAACTGGCATGATGTCCCATCTGGAAAATTCTGCACCTGACCTCATTTGATGAGGTCAAAATTCAGGCACATTAAAAAGACTATGTGCAATAGTACCTTCAGGCTATGTTTATAAGGTCTTTGTGAGACAAATGATTTCATGTCTAGATTTGGGTTCTGTCCTTGAGATACCTCATGTTATATATACATACATACATATGTTTTCCCCCAAATCCAAAAATATCTCAAATCTAAAACACCTCTAGCCTCCAACAGTTTGGATAGGAAGTCTCAGTAGATAATAAGTTATACAATCCTTAAACGATGCTTGCATTTTATGAAACTACTAAATACAAATATGAGTATACCAAAGCTTAAGCTTTTTATTTTTATTTATTTATTTTCTTTTGTTGGTCAAGGAGCTTGAACTCTGCACCTGGGTGTTATCCCTGAGCTTTTCAGCTCAAGACAAGTTCTCTACTACTTGAGCCACAGCGCCACTTCTGGTTTTCTGGTGGTTCATTGGAGATAAGAGTCTCATGGACTTTCCTGTCCAGGCTGTCTTTGAACCATGATCCTCAGATCTCAGCCTCCTGAGTAGCTAGGATTATAGACGTGAGCCACCAGCGCCTGACAGCATGAGCTTTTTAAAGGTACTATAAACACACATCCTATTGTCACATGATTGGTTGCTTGGATGCCTTGTTGTTTATCTTTGGATCTTTGTAAATACCCCACTGTATGTCAAATATATCTTATCCACAAATTAAAAGGAAGAAGACTTTGGTGACTGACATTTATTGAAGTAAAAGGCAGAAGAAAGGCAAGTGATCATTTCCATAAACAGGTCAATCAATTCTGACTTGATTGCATTCATTATCTACCATTTCCTTTTGCAGAAGGATAGCTTTTTACATTTTTTTGCAGCTAATACTTCTTATTCATTTTTGCTTTAAAAATGGAGAGCTCGATCCAGAAAATAAAGACGGAATATAGGTAGAAAATACCAAGGCTATGTCTGTGTGAAATGATTTTTAGCCAATTCTTTTAAAAGCTTTGCTAAAAGTAGCAATAAAAATTTTAAAAAATTAAAAAAAAACAACCTGACTTAAACCTGTCAGAAAGCTTCAGATTCTCTACTGCCTCACACCAGCAACTTCAAAACTAACTCACTCCAGCTGTCCCTATGATCATCTAATCAGACATCAAAAGCTGGATGGTGACAAGCTCACATGCTGCTTACGAGCACGCTGCATGTTTCCACAGCATAAAACACACACAGTAGCTACTTTTAAAATGTGATTCATCTAAATCAGAACTCTATTTTATAGCACTGAGCTATTAGGAAAAGAGCTGCCCTCCTGAGAAAGAAAAGTCTTTTAAATGTCTATACAATGTCACTTCCTACTAGACTTTGAAAGCAGTAACCAAAATGAAACTTGTACTCTAGAAAAGTTTGTTGTGAGAGAAAAAAAAAACACACCAATTCCCTCTCAGAAGAGAAGTTTATGAATCACAGCATGCCTCAAAGAAAAAAAAGAGAGAGAAACTTTTCTTTTTCCTTTCAGTACCAGTTGTCTCCCTTCTTCTCAAGGTGAGTTCCCATTAAGCTTTTCCACCCATGCCATCGATCTTTACAAAAGGTCCAGGGCATGTGAGTTCTTTACTAAAATATCAGAACATACAGATGACACAATCCTTACACTGGACATCAAGTCTCAAGTAGAGTAATATGACTATTTGCACGTGAGTATTAGCTTTCCTCCAAAGAATTTATGTGCTAATACTTGTGCAGAGGCAGGCTTTTATGCTGCTGCCTCTGTGTGGGTATATTAAAAAATATTTATTTCTGTTTATTGTTCACTTGGCAAATAAAAACAGACACTGGTGTTGTAGATGGAACATTATATAAATGCTTCTGAATTCTAAGACTTGGAAATAAAATTGAAAGTTGCATTCATTCGTGCCAAGTTAATAATTCACATCTGACATCTTGAAGTCACTCTTTCAGATCCTTAAGTCACTAACAACTACTGGAATTCATATGGTTTCTCTATTTAGTATGTCCTGTTAGCTACATAAAAATTTGTAGGAAATCATCACCACAATTTAAATAATTTTCTCAGGGTCACAGTTATTGATGTAGCCAGGACACCAGAGTTTTGACTTTTAGAAGAAAACTACCTCAAACATCATCTTTAGCAAATTTCAAACCATATTGCACAATTGGATCTGCTAAAGTGAGAATCAGATGTTTCTTAGTGCTTTGTGGAGAAATATCTTGTAAATGTTCTGACATTCTTTAATTAACCCATTTGCCGTATCAGTGAAAAATTGAAAAAAAATCTTAAAGAAGATAGAAGCCAATTCAGGTGGGAGAAATCTTAGATGTAATGGTTGAAGAAAGTATCATGAAATTCTTAATAAAAAAGTTTAAAAAATTGAACACAATTACTAGAAAACTACAAGGCTAAACCCACTAAACTTACTACATTTATGATTATAGAAGCATTTTATTTGCAAAGGAGTACTATGCAAATAGTCAATGCTACTACACACTAGCTATTGTCTGTTCTCTATGTATCAGGGTAACTTCCAAAATTATTCTTTACAATAGCTCACATGTAGAATTATCAAAGCTGGTTCTTTTCTGATAATTTTTACTTTTTCTCCAAAAACAATTTCTATGCTGAAGTTATTGCTAGAGCTCTAACAAGAGGAAGTGGGTCTCACAATTCAAACTGCTGACCTGAGCCACCAGCCCATACATAAAGTGGCAAAATTACATTCAAATATCTCTCTTTTTATGTGGTGCTGAGGAGTTGAACCCAGGGCCTCATGGATACAAGGCAAGTACTCTACCACTGAGCCATCTTCCCATCCCCATTTTATTTTATTTTAATTTTTACCATTTCTCTCTTTTTATTATAACAAACATTTTCAGAAGCAGAAAATTCTTAACTGAAATAATTTGAAGAATACACCAGTAAGCGAAACAGAAATTTCAAAATCTAAATCATACATATATACACAAATACATATACACACCTCATTACAAAGTATATATCTTTACAAGATGAGTTAAAATTGCTTAGAAGTTTGGCCATCTCAGAAATGAAAAAATCATGTAGTCATGTATTTATGATAACCTATCATGTACAGGGCACTGTGCCTGGGGGCTTGGATTCAAAAATGAATACATTGCCCAGGCCTGTGAGAAGTTCAGTTTTGAAAATATGCAGAGAAGCTCACCAGTAGTTCTACTTCAGGGAGATAAGAGCTAATAGAGAAACTTCACAGAGCATTTCCCTCCTGGCGTGAGGGAGGTTAAGCAGAGTGCTCAAGCCCAGACTAATGGCAGAGAATATTCAAACTGATTGCTAAAAATGTATTATTTGGTAATCTGATCTATGAACAGATAAGGTATTCTGATGCTGTAGATCTGGTCTCTACAACTAGGCTATACATTTCCTGAGGACAGGAATCATGTCTTAGGCTTTCCAGAAAGCACACAGCAGAAAAGTTGGATATCTAAGTGATTAATCAATCTATTTTGATATGTCAGCAAAACACATTTAATTTTCATTATGTACCTATCTAGATCAAACAGCAAGAAAAGACATAATTGATTTTTTTTTATTTCTGAAAGAGACTTCTGTATAATAAGCTTTCTTTAAATGATCAGTTTGGGTCTACATCCAAGAAGAATAATGTGGAAGCATACACCTAAGCAAGGATTAAATATCTCAAGATCCCTAAGCAGTGATAAAACAGATAATCTGGATTCGGTTTGCCATCTGCAAGATATGGTAAAAATTAAAATAAAATAAAATGGGGATGGAAGGTGGCTCAGTGGTTGAGTGCTTGCCTTGCATCCTTGAGGCCCTGGGCTCAACTCCTCAGCACCACATAAGCAGAAAAAGCAGGAAGTGGCACTGTGGCTCAAGTGGTAGAATGCTAGCCTTGAGCTGATGAACTGAGGAACAGTACTCAGATCCAGAGTTCAGGCTCCAGAACCGACAAAAAGAAAAAAGAAAAAGGAAAGGAAAAAGAAAAAAGAAAGTGTGCTGGAGATTGAATTGGATTTCTGGATTTTCCCTACCTGAACTGGAATCTTACAAGCATAACTGCTTTAGAAATTAAGCTGCCCAAACTTGCCAAACTAAGTAAACATTTAGCATCATGAAATATTGGATGGCAGCTTTATCTCTTAAAAACAAAGCCATATGAAAAGCATCGTTGCAATGTGTCTTCAAGTTCTGGTCTTATCAGCACACAGCGTGAACAGCTGGAGCTACAAACACCAGGACTATTATTAAATCACTGTGTCAGGGGGAAAGAAAAACGAAAAACCTTTTGTAGGCTTCAGTATCTCTAAATAATACAATTACATATTACATGCTATTTCTTCCTCTGCCTCCCCACATCCGCAATGCTCCTCAGCATCCATCTCTCCTCATTGGAAGACAATAGAGCCTTGCCTTCAGCACGCCATGGTATCTACAAATGTTATTCTATTCTAGTGTTTCTATAACCACTTAACTGTGTGCCTGATGGATAGAAAATATGATTTGGTCATTCAGACTGTTTGCTAAATTTTGTGTTGGGTTTTGAAGTAAACTTGTTCAGTTTTCACTATATACAGACAAATTTGGAATAAATACAAAAGAAGACAGGTAGTGGTTTGCTGCTTTGTTGGATGATTAGCAACCCACAGCCAAATGTCTTCTGATATCTCCATGGCAATTTGGTGATTTTAATCCTAACAAGTGATTTAATTTTAGCTGTAATAGCTCAGTGATATCTTTCATGAATCTGAGGACATTCATTCTAGGAGAAACATTGACTCTAATTTCCGTTTATATGACATATTTGAGAAGCTATGTGGCATACAAAGGGGAAATACTCAGATCAGCCTCCATCATACTACATGCAAGTTATTCAAAGAATGCTGTTGTTAATTGTTCTCGACCTAGTAGAGCCTTGCCAACAGCTTTGTTGATAAGATGCCTAAATATCTGGTGAACATCGTCTTCATCATCTCTGTTCTTAGCTGTGTATACTCTGGAGTACTGGAAATATTTCTCCTTAGAGCATCTCCTCAGAACCATCTGCATCTTTCATCCTTAATCTTAGAATAGCTGAAAATTGTGCTGCTAATGAATAAACAGGGATTTTTAGTTCCTCAGATCAGAAAATTGAGACATGCTACTCAGCTTAAAACCTTGGAATTATATACTACATGCTGGACAACAAAAGCAAGGATACAAAATAATTTTAACTATTTATTACCTATTTTCATGATGAGAATGAAAAATTTTCTACTTCATCATTAGCATCCTTCAGACTCAAGAATCGCTACTTGCCAAGTATCATGTATTCTAATCCTAAAACAGTTGTTTTTGATTGTGATATACTGTTATCTTTTTAAAATGTGAAGAGTGAGTCCTTTTCATGTAACACTCACACACACACACACACACACACACACACACACACACACACACACACACACACACACACACACACACTAAATATATACACACATATTGATGCCATACTACTTTGGTGAAATTTTTAGATACCTTGAAATCACCCCTAGATTTCTCATTTAACAACCATAAAAAAATTCAGCTTATTTTTTTTAGATGAAGATGTGTGTATTACAGGCATAAACTTAAAGAGATCATATTAATATTTTCTTAATTTTAGTCACGTAAAACAAGTAATGGATATAAAACAAGGTCCTTTTACCAAAGGAGAACAACAACATTACCATAATTTTCAGGAATCCACTTTTTAATTTACTCACCCTGCGGGATCAGTCTGCCTTAAGGGTTAAATTCAAAACTATAAACAGCCATTAAAACATAAAACAACATAGTAGTTAACCGGATATTAAGAAAAAAAATCACATCTGTTTTAGAGTTTCCCTCAGTCCACAAATTCAGGAACATCAATTTCAAGGGCTTGGTTTTATGGTATGCCCTTAAGCCAAGAACACTAGGTTACAATAAAGGAAAGGAAGGTAAGACTTCCAATAAGCAGACTGTCACTAAAATATCCTGTCCTTAGGATTCTCTTCCTTAATTCAAAACCAGTCAGTGGAATAAAATTTGCTACTGCCTTGAAGGACCAATAACCATTTGTTATTTGCACATTAATAACTACTCTATTTTGATATGAAAGGAGAAAGGAAAGAAACAAATTTCCATGCTGTTCTGATACTATTTTAATGAAAAGCTGCTTTGGCGGTTTCTCAATGTGGCTATAGAATTTGACCTTACAGAAAATCAGATTTTTTTTCTAATTTAGGACTATATATATGTATACATGAATGTATGTTTGTATTATTTTAGGCCCGTTTAAAAGTTCTAATGTATTTCACTGCGCACATCTCAAACATCCAATTCATAACAACTTAATCATCAGAAAAGAACAACTTCTTTAACTTTTCAGAAACAAGTATCTCTGAGCACCAGTGAAATATCATTTCTCTACAGTAAGCCTAATGAACTCCAACTAAAAATAACAGTCATCAACTGTGGTTTTAAAAGCAATATTTCAACATAATCAAATGTGTCAAAAATTCATTCTTCAGATTCGTATGCTGTGGATTATGAGTAACTTTCATTTCTTAGAAATGATTGAACATGAGCCACTTGGGGTGCTGCCATCTGTGAATTATTTACATGTGAACACTTTATTTAAGAGATGGGAATTCTGATTGCCCCCCTCCCCCACTTCTTGGATATTGGATTGAAATGCGACAGAACATGCTTTTTTTTTAAAAAAAAAGAAATTATTCTCACACTGGTTGCCAGAGAGCTATATTACCACACACTTCATATTTTCATATTCCTCATTGCTTTCAAATGAAAGAAGTTAACTACTGTATGGCTGAAGTGATGTGAGCAGCATGGAAATTTGTGGTATCTGATATATAGAAAAGAATGTGACGTCCACATCCCTTGGGCTCATGTCTTTGCCATATTGAGGCCCCAGGTAAGAGTTGGGATGTGGCACTTGTCTGGTTCTATTGAAAGATGCTTCTCTCTCTTCTCACCGAGCAAACAACGAAAGCAACTACATATAGGCTATGTGCAGAATACAACATGACTTTCATCCATACAGCTCAGAGATTTAGTGGGGATGCGATTAATACATATGTCAGAACAATGGGCAGGAATGTTCCGTCACCCAAGAGATGAGATGGAGTTTGAAGATCTCCCCGTAAGGCTTCCAAACCATTTTATTACTTCTGTACCCAATTTTACTGCTGCCTAGAGGATCACTCAACATTGAAATAGACTAAGACCTACAGGTATAATTTAAAATTTTTATGGAAGGTGAAAAAGAAATTGGTGAAAATAATTTTAATATTATATTCAATCCATAATACCAAATGTAGTCATTATTATTGTTTGAACAAAGTCAACATAAAATCATTTAGTAAGACCTTTTATATTATTTTTATACTTTACTCTTTGAAATTCAGTGTGCATATGTCACTTAAAACACATTTTAATTTTAATTCATATGCTCAGAATCAATGTGTGGTTAGGGACTGTTATATTGAATAGTGTAGGTCTAAATAGTTCACAATTTTGGAATACAGAAACATATAAGTAAAGGTATAATAAACACATGCACACAGGCATGCACACACAAATGGATCATATTTCTGGGAAAAAATAGATATTCCTAAACATTATTACTTACTGACTGTTTTGATTCTTTGCAGAAGAAACAAAAATATTTCCCTGGAGTTGAACCAGATCTAAGAGCAGCTAAACATTTACCTGGTGGTGTATGTTGGGAGAGGGATTGGAATAGAGAGTACCTAAGTTAGATTAACCATTAATCATCAAGTAGGTTAACTATTGAGAGGTACAGGAATTTTTCCCCAGACTTCCACAGGTCTTCCATTCCCTATGTACAAAGCTCATACAGTGAGCCTTTCCAAATACTTGGCTTTATATTAGAGAAAGATAAAAAAAAAAAAAAAAAAACATGGCTTGGATTGTTAAGGATTATACTATTTGTAGATTTTTTTTTTTTTTACTCTAGAAGCAAGAGAAGCCTAAAACAGCTTCTACCCCTTGGCAAGAAGACCAGGGTCTATTCTATGGCTCATGTCTGTGTGTCATCATGTACAGAGAGAGAAAATAGTTTTTTTGTTTTGTTTTTTGTTTGTTTTTGTTTTTTCTGTTCATTTAGAGCTTACGGGCTCCTGTTTAGTAACTTGGATAAAACTAAAGTACAAGGATTTGGGGTGCTGGTATTTCTTCTTGATTGGGAAAATACATCTTCGCTACAATAATTTATATTCTGGATCCACACTGTAACTCAGAACTCACTTATGTTGTATTTTAATGAGGCTATGAAATCTATCAGAAAGACAGTAGCCCTAATTTCCTGTTAAGAGAAACAATATTGATATGATTTCAGTTGGTCTAAGTACTGAGAAAAAAAAGGTAGAGATAAACACTGATAAATTTTCTTCATGCAAACAATAGTAAGAGACTAATTAGATTCACTCATTTTAGCTTATATAAACATAATAAAAATAAACACTAAGTAGTACTTATTTTCTTTTAGGCAATTATTATCTCATTTTTACAGTTATTTTCCTTCAGTCCAATGTATATAGGTTTAATAGGATCTCAGTGAATATAGGATTTGTTTGTTTTGTTTTTCCAGAGCATGCCAGTCATCAGTGGCTTATGTCTATAATTCTAGCTACTCAGGAGACTGAGATCTGAGGATTGCTGTTCGAAGCCAGCCTAGGCAGAAATGTCTGTGAGACTCTTATCTTCAGTTAACCACTTAAAGCTGAAAGTAGAACTAAGGCACAAGTGGAAGAGTGCTATCCTTGATCTAAAAAGCTCAAGGGAGTCTAAGTCCCAGGACCCACACACACACACACACACACACACACACACACACACACACACACACACACACACACACACACACACACACACACACACACACACACACACACACACACACACACACACACACACACACACACACACACACACACACACACACACACACACCATATCTCATCTTCAAACTAGTCTACAGTCCTAATTTTTAGTAATGCTCCATTAAATATATTTCCTTAAAAGGATACAGTTTTTAACCGAATAGTGAGATAACATTACACTTAAAATGCTTTCAAGACATTGTTTCCTTGTTTCAGGAAGGAAATATGCCAATGTGTTGCCACAAATCTATTAGTAAAACATCCATTTGCTTAGTAGAGCAATTCCTATCTCATACACATTGCACTGGTTCTGGATAACAAAATTATAGACCAAACTGGAAGACTCTAACTCACTCAACATCTTGGTACACCTATAAAATGTTTCTTCTTTCTTAAAGCACTATTGATAGTAAGGCATGATGGCAAAGGGCTTGGCTTTTAGGAGAATTTTTTAATATGGTTACATTAATAAAGATAGCTTATTGCACTGATATGTGGCTATTAAGCAAAATCTCTCAGGCTATTTAGATAGATGAATCACAATTACAGCTCTTCAAAGCAAACTGATGATTTAGCAGAAAGATGTCACAGTCCTATGTGGAAGGAAGACATCTCTTCAGGATATTATTGTCTACTTAACCTACTAAGTATAAATATGACACTCATAAGTATATTTGGTTAGAACCATTTTGGGCATATAATTTTATTAATTTATTTATTTTCTTTAGTACAAATACTGAGTTCTAGAAATTCTATACTGATACCACATATCTATGACATTATTCTATAGTATCACCATTCACTGTGGTATGATTTTACAAAGCATTATGTTAACATACTAGAACTAGAAAAGGCTGTATCCTTGTGCATTTTGAAGCAGGAGAATGAAGATTGTCACAATGTTGTGCATTGGTTCAAAGCATGCTTTTTAGAGGCAGGCCATTTATCTTTACTTCAGAGCTCTATCACTTCCTTGCTATGAGGCTTCCATCCCAGAACCAAAAATTCCTGTCTTAATTCCTCATCAATAAAATAAAAATAAAATGGTTTGCCTACCTTGATATGGAGGTTTAGATGACAACGTAAAGCATTTACCACAGGATGTAGTACATAATGGGTATGATATTAATAATGGTGGCTATCATAATTACACACTAGTGATAGATCATTCTACCTACTATCAAACTTGTTTCTATGTATCTGAAGTGTAAGGGTAAGGCACTTTGATCTTTCACTAGAAAGGCAAACTGTAGGATACTTACTGAAACAACAGGTTTCAGACTCTGGCCACCAGGGTGTGAAGCGCTTGGCTGGGTGTCAGCAGGTGGCCCAGGCACTGGGTCACTGCTTCTCCTCACCAGCAGTGGAGTGCCTGCAGGAGAAAATAAGAGGTGAGAGGTCAGAAGACACCTGGGGAGAAAAGAGGATATGGCATAATGCTCTTTAATTAAAAAGGTTTACAACATGCTTTCATGTAAAAACATTCTATTTCTAAGGACGCTTGTAAATTAATCCATTTAATGATCTTTCCTTCTCTCAAGATAGAATGACACATGCAACAACAACAAGAAAATCTTTCAACTGCTGCATTTTAAACAAGACTTGCATTTCACAGAAACCATTAGGCAGTCAGGAATCTAAAAAAATGTTGTAAGACATACATGTGAATATTAGAGAGTGATTACACAGAAGATTGGATTGGAACCAAAAGGTTCACACAGTCAGTGTAATTTGCTATTCAGTAGAACTAGAAGTATAGTTATTACTGCCATTTGGTGATTACCAAGTCTTCTGAACAATGATACACACAGAAATAAATTATTTTCTGGGGTTATAACCTTAATGTCTATTTAAATACACAGGGAGATTGGTTCCACTCTTCTTTTTCTTCTAAAGTAGATAACATTGATAAAGAAAATAAGTTAGTTCTTCTAAAAATATATCCTGATTTATTTTTAATTTAATAAAAGCATCGACTTAAATATTTGAGTCAGTTATTAAATTCTGAAAAAAGATCATACTATTAGAAAGTTCAAATGAAATTCAACTTTAGTAGAGCTAACAGTCTAACTGCTCTGATTGCAATTAGGCCTAAAATAATTTGTTTCATATGAAATTGGCCACAATGGAGAAAATTTTAAAAAATAGCCTTGCAGTTTAAAAATCATTCTCACATAAAATGAACTTTTTATTTACATGCTTTGGGGAAAAGAGCAGAAAACAGTTGAAATGCAATTTCTCATTTATCCATATTCCCCGAACATATTAAGCAATTTCAGTTTAAAGAACACATTTCATCTATGTTTAAGTCATTTGCAAAATTGATGGTATATGTGCTTAAATCTTCTTATTTTGAACAAAACATAAAATTGCTAATGTTTTTGTATTAGATATGTTCTTTCATGATAAGAAGGTAATATGTTACTTGAGGAACAGAGACTATGCCAAAAGTCAGGATCATGTCCAAGCCCACATTTCTTTATTTATTTTATTGTTAATAAACAAATCAACACTTTATGTTCCAACCTGCCTGCTTTTATCTGTAATTTTTAAAACTTTTTTTTTTTTATTGTTGGTACTGGGCCTTGAACTCAGGTCCTGGGCACTGGCCTGGGGACTCTCCTGAGCTTTTTAACTCAAGGCCTGGTGTTCTACCTCTTGAGTCACAGCTGTACTTCCTGCTTTTGCTAGTTCATTAGAGGATTGTTTAATACTTGTAATACCTTCATTCAGACAACTAAAAGCTGATTCTCCATTCTCTCCTCTCCTATCCCCCAAGCTTAGGCTTGGCAAATGCTAACTGGCTGAAGAATCTAGCCATCTTTTTAAATATATGTGTGAAGAGACTTATTCTAAGTTAATCCTGAGCATCGCCTAAGCTGTGACCACACATAAGCAATAGTCAGTAGGGATTGAGCTATACTTAATGTGGCAGACCTCTATCTTGTGAGGACAAACTCACCAACAAGAATAAACTGAACCACAAACTCTGGTCCTGTTCCAACTCTTAGTCCCCAGCTTCCACTAAGTTTCAATGTGTCTGGCTAAATAAAACAAGGATCTGGTCTGCTGTAGTGTATGTGTGCTCATGATACAGGTTCTCCAGTTTTTCTCCTTTAAAAATAAACCAGGAATAACTAGCAACACTTGATTGCTTATCTTTATTGTTCCCAATACCATATACTCTGGTGTAGAGTAAGGCTTCAAACACAAGCATTTATGTGTTAAAGTACTTAGTATTCCTTATTTTATTTGCATTTTGCCTCTGGTGGCTTTTGAAGTATGATTCCCAAAAATGCTATTGTATTTTTGCAAACTGAACTAACATGTTCAGTTTGAAAATAGTGGGTTTTTTCCCATTAGCTAAATACATGCTAATAAATTGGTTTCCCCCCTATTTTGACTCCTTTTCTAGTACATCTTTAAAACAATTCTTTACATTGTTGGTTTCTATGGTAAGATAGTATCTACCACAAAACTAGATTATTTTGTTTTTTTTTCCTTCCACATATTTTATTAGCATTTATCAGTTGTACAAGTATTGGTTGTACAATGGGGTTTTATTTTGATCTGGACAGATATGCATATGATGTACTTTGATCAAATTCACCTGCTCCATTACTTGCCCTCATTTCATTCACCATACTTCCCAAACCAATCTCATGCTTCATTGTTCCATTTCCACATATGCCCATAAAACTTATCTATTCACCCTCCTTTTCCCAGAAGTAGTTGTATAGTGGGCAGGACCTCTTTTACATTTCTGTCATTGACTTTTTTAGTATATGTTAATTGTTCAAAAGAGTTTCACAGTGGTATTTCACATATGAATATATTGTACTGCAATAAGATTGACCTCCTCATTATTTTCACTTTTTCTATCTCCCTTCAATTCCCGTGTTTCGACATCTTTCAATGAGTTTTGTTTTGTTGTCTTTATTCACAAATACAATGTATTTCAATAGTTAATCCATTCTCTTTTTCTCCCCTGCTCTTACCCTTTTAACAAGTCTAATGGTGTGTGTGTGTGTGTGTGTGTGTGTGTGTGTGTGTGTGTGTGTGTGTGTGTGTATG
The DNA here is from genome assembly GCF_024711535.1 of Dipodomys merriami. Taxonomy (NCBI): domain Eukaryota; kingdom Metazoa; phylum Chordata; class Mammalia; order Rodentia; family Heteromyidae; genus Dipodomys; species Dipodomys merriami. The sequence continues at coordinate 28,216,625 of NW_027202270.1, forward strand.
TGTGTGTGTGACAGAGAGTTCTGGGGTGCATTTGTTACTATGGCTCTGTAGTAAAATTTGAACTCTGATGTGATACCTAAGTGTTGCCTTTGTTTTCCTCTGGATTACTTTGCTATTTGAGGTCTTTTGTTACCATATGAATTTTAGGATTGATATTTCTATTTCTGGGAAGAATGCCATTGAGGTTTTAATGGAGATTGCATTGAATTTTAGATTGCTTTTGGCAGTATGTTCCTGAGAGGCCTTTCTTCTAGTGTATTCTTTAGTTCTCTTCTTTGATCTCTTATGATTTTCTTCTTTGGTTAAGTTTATTCCCATGAATTTGTTCTTTGGAAGTTACTTTGAATGGGATTGTTCTCCCGATTTCTTTCTCAGGCTGTTCATTGGTGGGATATAGAAAAGCTACTGAGTTTTGTATGTTGATTTTGTATCATGCTATGTTACTAAAATGTTTATCAGATCTAGTAGTTTGGGGTGAAACTTTTATACTTTTTTGGGCATAAGAACATATCATCTTCAAATGAGAATAATTTGATTTCTTCCTCCCCTATTTGAATCCCTTTTATATCTTTTTGTACCTCCTAGTCTTATTTTTTTTTAATTTTTTTATTGTGAAAATACTGTACAGAGGGGTTACAATTACATGGGCAAGATAATGAGTACATTTCTTATCAAGCATTGTAGCCTCCTCCTTTGTTTCCCCTTCCCATCCCTTCCCAGCCTTCCCTAGCCCCCCAACGAATCCTCCCCCCCACCAAAGTTGTAAAGTTCGTTTTCAACATGACAACTTGTACTTCTCATTGTTGCAACAGGTCCACCTGTATCCTTATTTAAATGACTTGTTTTTCCCCTTCCCCCTCCACAAATTATACCGACATCAAATACAGTAAAAGCAGGGGTTATACTGTGGGGGAGAGACATACAAAGCAGCAAAGAAATAATCTTATAAATGCATTAGAAACAAATGCATGAAAGAAAAAAAAACATTTAAATACATATCTTAGGGTTTGGTATGACTAGGTATCCCAGTACTATTTTGAAAAGCAGTAGACACCTTTATCTCATTCCTGTCTTTAGAGAAATGCTTTTTTTTTTTTTTTTTTTTTTTTTTTTTGGTCGTGGGGCTTGAACTCTGGGCTTGGGTGCTATCCCTCAGCTTTTCAGCGCTCTACCACTTGAGCTACAGTGCCACTTCTGGTTTTCCAGTGGTTTATTGGGAGATAGGAGTCTCATGGTCTTTCCTGCCCAGGCTGGCTTTGAACCGTGATCCTCAGTTCTCAGCCTCCTGAATAGTTAGGATTACAGGCATGAGCCACTGGCACCGGGCATGCTTTTGGTTTTCTACATTTACATAATATATGTGTTTGTCACATGTATCTTTAGCTTTTACTATTGCCATCTACATTTTATTCTATGAAACTTAATTTGGTTTTCAGAATGTTTAGCTTTCCGAGCTGAACGTCTTACAAAGCTACAATACATAGTTCTTTCTTTTTAGCGGTGGCAGAGGAGGAATGTGGACTTCCTACTTGAAATTTAAACAGCAAGGTATGCCCTGTGTGGCTTATTTTATGTCTCCCTCCTCTTGGCTCTGTGATAAAACTGTGACATGGAACAGTTCGAGTCTAATGTGACAGAGCCAATAAAAGTGAACCTCAATCTATGTGGCACTAAAGTCCATTTTCCTACTCACTGTATTAACAGTGTAATTGTATAACAGTTGTGGCATCTTCATCTACTCTGTAGTACAGATTTAAGTTCCCTCAGAGTGGAGGTTGTTTCACTTATTCTCTCCCGTAGGGGCCGTGACTCTGGATGGAACCAGTCTCCCTTATTAGCTTTACTTGGGAAATATGGCTTCTACTCTACTGCACATCAGAGGATTTTCCTGTGTCAACTTCAGCACTTCTCATTGCTTGCTTGGTGATGAACACCAGGACTGTTCTTTAGTTGTCACTCAGTGTTTTCCTGACAGCTGTCTCCAAATGGGAGTTGGTAAATGAAAAAAATCATTCAAAGATGGGTTGTGTAAAACTCACTAACAGCTCATATTTAAATATGCTTATTATTAATTCCAATATGAATCGATTTGCACTTGTTATTAACACATTAAGAGGGCCAAGGAAAAATTAGAAGGTGACTCAATAGGAGATATTCAAATGTGGAGTTTAAGAGGAAAGTAGAGAGAGGACACCTTTTTCCTAATTAGTTGATGATATGCTTAAGCTATCATCTATCCATCTTGAAGTTTTAGTTCATTGATTTAAGTTTTTGTTTGATTTTGTTTGATTTTGGTTTTTGTTATTAATTACATTCATTTTTAAAATTAGACATGAAGATGTGAGAAGTTTGCATAGTAATGGGGTACTATGTAATGTTTTTAATGTTTCAAATGCTATAAAATGAACTGTCACCTTGGAGATACTATATTGTATTATATTAATTAGAAGTACAAACTTGAATGGTTACTTTTAAATATATATTAAACAATTTAACTTTATTCATTAAAACAGGATATCACAAAATAATGTGTTAGATGTATGTCCTCGAATTTCTTTTAGAAAAATGTATTCATTTATTGCATGCCAGTGGCTCATGTCTGCAATCTTAGCCACTCAGGAGGCAAAGACCTGAGGATCACTGTTCAAAGTCAGGGCAGGAAAGCCCATGAGATTCTTATTTCTGGTTAATCACCAAAAAGCCAGAAGTGGAGACATCGCTCAAGGTGTAGAGCACTAACTTTGAGCAAAAAAGCTCAGAGACAGCACCATGCCCTGAGTTCAAGCACTAACACTGGTATAAAAGGAAGTATTTATTACCCAGGAATAGTTGTTACACACACACACACACACACACACACACACACACACACATATTCTGGAATGTATCTATACATGACTCAGTTGAGAAAATGTAATTAAAAGTGTCTGTTATTGAGCCAAGTATAATAACTAAAGACTGTAATCCTATATCTTTGAGAGGTGTAGATTGGGGCTCATAGTTTGAGGGAAGTTGAAGGAAGTTCTAAAGATGCCATCTCATCCAATGTTTGGGTGATGATGTGAGCCCATTATGTCAACTGCATCCCTAAGTGACACAGGAGGCACAAGTAAAAGGATCATAACCCCAAAGCTAAATCATAGCCTCAAAGCTGAAACCAGATACCACCTTAAAAATAACCAATGCAAAAAGGAGTTGGAGGTGTGGCTTGAGTGGTAGAGCTCATGTCTAACAAATAGGAGGTGCTGAGTTCAACACCTAATACTGAAAAAAAAAAAAACCCTAAAATAATCTCATTTTCCAGTCCAGGCAGAAAGTCTATGAGACCCTCATCTCTAGTAAACTACTCAGACGAGGCCAGAAGTGTCACTATGACTCAAGTGGTAGAGCACTAGTTTTGAGTAAAAGAAGCTTAGGGATAGTGCCCAGGACCTGAGTTCAAGTCCCAGGATTGGCAACAAAAAAGGGGACTGAAATTTCCATTTCTGTGCCTCTAAATCAACTTCTTTTGATAGCAATGAGGATACACCTGGTAAGCTACGATGGAATTCCTTATAATTTGTTTTTTCCAGTTTCAGATTGTTGAGTTTACCGTACTGATCAGGTTAAATGTTTTAAAGTAACACAAAGCTTTATGGAGTTCCACCACTTTCTTCTTGACTTTAAAAATAATGTGTTGTGTTGCATTTCAACTAATTTTTATTTTACATTAAGTCAGCCACTTAATCTTTAAGTTACCTGAGAAAAGAAAACAAACACTGGCCTGAGACTGCAGTTGTGGCACTCTTTTCTTGTTTCTACTTTCCTTTTATTTTTAAATTGATTTATTCAGTGAATGTTGCCATCTGTACAATTATGGTATGTCAATTGCCCAAGAAATTGTTGAGCTGGGCATAGGTGGCTCATTCCTGTAATCCTAGCTACTCAGGAACCTGATGTCTGAGGACTGTGGTTCAAAAGCAGCCTGGGCAGAAAGTTCATGAGACTCTTATTGTAATGATGAAAAGTTGAATTCAACAAGAATTACTTATGACTTTAAATGTCACAAAAACAGGCCAAAACAAGAACACTTAACTCCCATTTGATGAAAAGAATTTTAAAAAGGTAGCAATTAGAAGTTCAAATGCACATATTCCATGTGTAGCCTACAAAACTAGGACAACTAAAGAGAAGGATTGGGTTGGGAGGTATAGGGGAGAATAATGATATAATAATATTGATTAAGATGCATTATAATAAAAAACTGATTTAATGAATGGTCCAACTCCTTTGTACAACTACTTAATTACAATAAAAATGCAATAAACTAGAGATCCAATATGATACAACAATGGGAAATACAAGGTATAAATGCAAATTTAAGCTTAAGGTATTTTCTATATAACCTGTATGTTACACACACACACACACACACACACACACACACACACACACACACACACACACACACAGTGCAGATTTTTCCATGCTTTAAGATGATGTTTATATGGAACCATCTTAAGTGATAGGTAATAGGTAATGTCATTTCATATTAAGTTTGGGAACTCTGAAGGATACGCAGCTATAAAGCTTGAAATCAAGATCATGAAGAATTGTAACACATGATGATGCTGGCAACAGAAAAAATAAACAATGCTTCTAAACTTAAGTCCTACATCAAAAGTCACAGAGACATATGTTCTAAATTGTATGATGAGTAGTTTCAGAGATTTATTTATATTTAAAGATAGTTAATTATCTTCCTGAGCAAAACCAGACTAGTGTTTCACCAACCTTGGTGTGATTCATCCCAATGTCGTGGCCAAGAAAGTGCTGACATGGCATTCTGTGAGAACAAGGCGGTGGGAGTTCCAGCTCAGAGAGGCTGGGCAGGAGATGTGAAGATAGATAGATAGATAGATAGATAGATAGATAGATAGATAGATAGATAGATAGATAGATAGATACATAGATACATAGATACATAGATACATAGATACATAGATACATAGATACATACATAGATACATACATAGATACATAGATAGATACATAGATACATAGACAGATACATAGATAGATAGACAAGCATACATGTGTGTGTGTGTGTGTGTGTTTGTGTGTGTGTGTGTGTGTGTGTGTGTGTGTGTGTGTGTGTGTATGCTTGGACAAGGTCATGGAAATGTTTTGGCAACTACCATAAATTGTCTCAGAGAAAATAGAAATCTTGGTCAGCCCACTGAATGTCAGGATCATTTGCTTTTAATCTAAAGTATCTTGATAAGAATGAGAAGCCAAAGACAAGATTTTCAACTGGGCAAATTGACTTCCAGAATGAGTGGGTAGAGGAAGGAAATAAACAAGAAAAAATACATATAGGTTTAGTAGTTGGTACTGAATGCAGAAAATAGGGAGAAAGTGTTACATGCTTGCATATTTTCCAAGAGTCCTAAATAAAAAAGGCCATCTAGAATTAAGATCAGCTAGTGATCTCATCAAAGAGAGCAGAGGAAAATAAGGGGTGGAAATACGGAGAAAAAGACACTTGGGACTTCCATTCTTATCTGCTTTTGTGCACAAACAAATAAATGCTGGTCATCTTAGAGTCTCAATTGTTCTTTGTTCTAAGGATTTTCTTCAGTGTATTGTATTATCAAATCACTAAAGTTCATGTACAGTTTGCACAACTTTCCTTCTAATTCCCTATACTTATACTAATGAAATAAATATATGTAAGAAAAAAGTTCCACATTGAAATGCCTCTAAATTGGCATATTTTTCATGATTATGAAAGTAAACTCTAAATTGCTAATATTTTAAAATTTTATTATAAAGTAGCTGTATAGAGAGGTGTTATAAAATTTAAAATAGTTAAATAAATAGAAATTATAGTAGGTAATCACTATTTATAGTCAAGTAAGGTACCATAAGCTTCATGCTAATCTTATCTGAATAGACTCTGCAACTAGTCAGCTCAACACTGAGAAAAATAATTTTTATTTATCTCAAACTTCAAGATTTCCTGAATGAGTCTGACACTAAATATGACTATGTCCTCCAGAAACATGGAACAATAAGACTGCAGCTAAGGGAACATGTTTTCTAATGATGGCTCTCACATTCTATCACTTCCAGTGAGGTTTTCATCTCTAAGTCCAACCTTTTCTCATGGGTTAAATGAACATGTTGGAGGAGCTACAACAAAGCCTCATTCCAGATCTGCAGAGAGATAGCTCTATGATTTATATAGCCTATAAGAAAATTGAAGTCCACAGAAATTAGGTTCCCAAGTCTTTTGGAGTCAATTCCTGCTATGGTTTTATTCATTTGACACTTCTCTGTTGTGAGGTCATATCTTCCAATTGGGCAAGTGCACAGAAATAAGTGGAACAATGTCTCTTCAAAGCATTAATGATTCTTTTAATCTCATAAAGTCAGCAAAAACATTTTGAAAGAATCAAGTAAAAGGAAGAATAGTGGAAACCAAATAGCTAAGAGGCAAATATTAACCCATAGTTGTACCCATGTACCACTCTCTTGGAGTGCATCTCTCTTCAGGAAGATTTACATGCCTTGCCAGTATTCCTATTACTCTTGTCAATACCTCAATAAAATAAGACTAGTGAAAGTGGTGCATCATTTGTTTTGGGAGACAACTAGATTTTCTTTTGTGTGGATTTTTATGGGTGTGAGATAGGGCTTTTCATCCGATGCCTAACAAACTCCCAAGCACTGATATCTGGAGACCCATAAAAAAATTGGTAATGATATCAATAGCTGTACAATTTATGGCAAAGTGCTGAGCAGAGATCACTTTCACTGCATGATTGCCTGACCCACTTTGGAGCCTGGCCTGTGATGAATGCAGCAGCTGTGACATGCTTTCAGACACTGAGATGGGAAAACCACACAAGAGAAAGCAAGTTCAGTTTTAGTGGTGCAAAAACTTCAGCCTTAAACGTCACTCCATTAGGAAAAAGACTCCCAGTATTGCCATGAAAAGAGCCATGAAGTTCAAGTTCTAACATTTAGTACCATTTTTATTTCATTTCAAATTGAAAAAAACTATTTTGTTCAAATGATAGAACAAATATAAGTAAGTCTCGGGAAAGTCCTTGAGAATACAATGGTTTAAGTGAGTATGCACAGGACGGAGCCTTGTTTAGTATTTGGAAAGCTCCTTACATTGAATCCCACTGCTAGAAAAGACAAGTGATGGGATTTTAGCTGGCTTCCATTAGGACTTATGCCTTCCACTTCAAGTATAATGCTTCCCATTCCTGAGGGTGCAGGGATTTTCAGCTATTACACTTCTCACATGCTATCTATTGGCATATTGACAGTTTTGTAAAATATTCAAACTATTTTATATTATCCATATGCTTATTCTGTTTAAGACCAGTTAATGTCTGGTCGTACACAAGTGTTAGGCCTCAGGTGTCATATTAATAACAATGATAAGCTCCTAGTGTCTGAAAAGAAGACACTACACAAAAGAGAAGAATAGTAACAAAGGCATAGGAAATAAATATAAGTCAAGTATGCAGAATTGTAGAGGAGAAGGGAAGGAGTGCGACATGCACACCCTGACTTTCAGCTCCATGTTTTGGTTTCAAGCATCTATGTGTTTTCTCTAACCTACTTCTCTAATTACATCTCATGATGTGTCTATGGTTATGCCATATATGCCAAGCAGGACCTTTTGCTATTGACTAAAAGTGCCCTGGATCCTACAAATTCTAAATTACCTCAACAATTATACAGAGGTCTGTGTGTGAGTATTTCCTTGAGATGAGGTGTTGTTAGATAGCTCAAATTCATGATCTTTCTAGGTTAGCCTCCTGGTAGTTAGTATTAAAAACATGTGTCACTATGGCCAGCACTGTGTTCTTTTGTATTCAACACTAGAAGTATGTGGACATAGTAAGATGAACAGGATTTGAAATGCACAAAGCCAGAGAAGTCTATGGAAAATTCATTCATTCACTAGACGCTTAAAATTGTAAGCAGATAATTCATTTTCACTGACACCTTGACAAATGGGAAGTTCTCCTCTCCCAGAAATACACTTGAAAATACAGCACAGAATTAAAATTCACATACATCTCAACCAGCATTACTTGAACACAAAGAATGGATTATTCCAGCTACAGTAAAGATTAAATTATCTAGGTATTCTATTAAACTGGTAATATGGCCAGGTGCTAGTGGCTCATGCCTGTAATCATAGTTATTCAGGACGCTGAGATCTGAGGATGGCCATTCAATGCTGGACTGGGCAGAAAAGTACCAGTGATATTCTTATCTCCAATTAACCACTCAAAAACCTGAAGTAGAGCTGTGGCTCAAAGTAGTAGAGTGCTAGCCTTGAGAAAAAGAGCTCAGGGAAAGTGTTTGAGCCCTGAGTTCAAATTCCCATGACTGATAACTGGTAGTGTGTATGAAGAGATAATATAAGAATATGCAGTTAAAATTATAATGAAAAATCTTACTAGTATTCAAGTATCAATATATTAGCAGTTAATACATATTTTTTATATTTTATGAAATCTCTAATATATAACTTTACTAAATTGGTAACTTTTGGGGGGGGGCCTGAACTCTGGGCCTGGGCATTGTCCCTCAGCTCTTCAGCTCAAGGCTAGCGCTCTACCACTTGAGCCACAGCACCACTTCCAGCGTTTTTCTTTTTGCTTATGGGGTGCTGAGGAATCGAACCCAGTGCCTCGTGCATGTAAGGCAAGCACTCTACCACTGAGCCACCTTCCCAGCCCCTGAATAGGTAACTTTTTAATCCTCAAACTAAATAATAATTTAGTCTTTGTAAATGTGGTATTTAAAATTTTTGTTCCATTTGTTAATAATCTCTCCAAAGTGCATGTATTTAGAGCTCCATAAAATGTGATCTGTTTCTACATTTAGAGTATGTTACATCCTGCTTTGTCTTATAACATAGTTGTGTTTTTCAAGTCTTCTTTCAGTATGATCAATTGATTAGCATTGAATGTATGTCTACAATACTGCAGTCAATACTAGGCACTGTGGCTACATCAGCACATGACACACAAAGATTTGCTCTTCTAGAACCTGTGGGTTGTTGAGAGAAGACAGATGGTCTACATGGTAAATAAATAAATATAAACATTTAAAAAATTGGATAAAACAACTTCTTAAACAAGAATGTGTGAGAGAAAAAGTGATAGAAAAGGCAGACCTATGGGACCCAGAACATGCATTGAGAATTCTTTAATAGCAAGCAACTTGCCTTAGTTAATACTTAGGATCCCTTTCAGAATAGGTTCCTAACAAATACATGCTGAATGGAAATAAAAAGAGATATTGGTACCAAGATCAACTTTATAATCCAGAAATCTTTGGAATTTGAGTCAGGGGAAATTTTTTTTCCAATTAGAAAAAGGGCCTAGGCCCCCAGTATGTAAATAAATTGCTACTGTCAGGTTTGTTTCCCTTCACCTAACACTTTTTTCTTTAGCATCAACATTTATTTTAAAACAAACACTATTCACACTGATGCTGCATATGTTATCACACTTGCAACTTAATGATAAATGAGCATGAAAGTGACATCAACACCAATGTTAAACAACTGCAGCAGGGGCTCTGAAATATTGACTGCAATCTTGTCAATTACTGTGGTTTATGAAGGAATCTATTGCCCTGTCAGTTGATCTTTCAGTGTCCCATAGTTTATTATCTTAGATGTTACATATTTACGAGTGTAATCAATATGCATAGGATTTATAGCAACCCATGAAATAGCAAGAAAGATAATAGTTAAGTTTACCTAGAAAGATTCTTTGGTTGGAGCTGAATCTTAAAGAGAAGAGAATTTTTAAATGCAGAAGACATATTAAAAAGATAACCTTGTGTAAACTAAGGTATTTGTAGTAGCAGACGGACCAGGGTCTTTGGCCCAGAGATCCATGCATTGAAACAGATTTCTGCTCACTCAGGAAATTATTAGGAAGTGACCACGGGAAGCAAGCACTTGAAAAGACTGTGGAATCTGGTAAGCCTTACTAGGAAGCATTAAAATGGGAGTGTGTGAATTGAACAGAAATCAAATTATGAGGTTTCATATAGGAGAAAATCCATAACCTTTTGTTTTCTAATGTATTGAGGAACTGGTTAAAATAATTTTTTTCAAAGACATTTGGACATCATCAATACATGAAAATCTTAACTGAAAGATTAAGTGAAAGGACCCTTCCCCCATAGTTTCTTTAATAATTCCTTTGTAAAAACCATAAAGTAATCTTAACATGTGTGTGTCAGAGAAGACATGGACTTGAGATGACCAACTCAAGTTGCATCATATTTGGTGTGGGACTTCAGTGCAGGGATGCTCGTCAGTACCAAGTGTTCATGGAAACATCCTTTGCCTTACGTTTTAGGCTATAGGGTTCCAATCAGATGAGAATATCCTCTAAAAGAATATGTCGCTAGCTTTTTGCCAGAACAGACAGGGAGAAATAAGCAACGCTTTCAGGCCATTGAGCTGCAGTTGCAAACAATTACTGGCAACATCAAAGTACTAAATTCAAATCACCAAGTCCTTCTTGATAAATGAGAAACATCCATAAGTCAAGTTAAGGCATTCTGGGCACAAATCTACATGATTTATCAGCCGCATTTGCAACCTTTGATCGTTACATTTTATTGGATCATTCAAAGTCCTTGGCAGAACCGGAGGAAGTGGTGGGTTATAGAGCCACTGTTATCTCTAAGGAACACTCAAGAAACGGTTTTATTCTACTGTCTGTGTGCCCAAGGCTGTTTTCTGTGTAGTAGCAAAGCAAAGGGCCTCTCAAGTCCTTTCTTCTTCTGATGTATGTGGAAGGCATAGCTTCTACTTAACAACACTTCAAATTCTAAACAAGGGTCAATCCACTGAAGTTCAATCCAGAAATCACAGAAACTGGGCTTCTCTGGCAGGAAACATGCCCCAGTAAAGTGCCAGAGGAAAATTTTTTCTGTATGGAGACTTCCCCGACATTTGCTTCTGTGGTTTGAGACCTCATTTGTTGACCCACAGGTGCTCCTGCAGCCAAGGCTCAGCATTAACTTTTATACACTTATTTATTTATGCATCCAGGATATAGGAAGTGGTCATCTTCTGTCTGTGGTGTAGAAATGGCCCAGCTGTCCAAGCCTTTGTGAACTCAAATTAGATAACTGAAATCCAATCCACATGAAAATACTCTGCAAGACCACCCAGATGTTTCATATGACGGCTGTCTTGCTCCTAAATAGGTCTGTTACACAAACTAGAGAACATTACTCCAGCTAATTCATCCAGTAGCATAGTGATGCAATGATCCATGCATCATTATTGACTTTCCTCTGTAACTCCTGGTATCAAATTCAATATGCATCAAAATATAAAGGCCACAGGTATAAATACTAGATTGTGTTTCTGTAGCTCTTAGGAGGAAACTCCACTAACAGCATTAAAGTTCTAATTTTCAAGGGAAAGACATTTGGACATAGAATGTTTATTAATGCTAATATGCAATGAAGAATTTCCTTAGAATTTAAAGAACATCTTTCACCAATGGAATTATTGGATATGATTATGTATATAATTATAAATAATTCAAATAAAACAAATGAAAAATCAAGTCTCTTTTTAAGGGATTCTCAGAAGAAGAAAGCTTATATGCTTTTTTAACTATAGAACCTAAGAATGCATTTAATTATAACAGAAGTTGTGATATTTATTAACATGAAGGTCATAAACTGTTTAATGTAACTTCTGTTATAAATCGATTATACTTCTATTTTACTACTCAGAAATACTAGTTTGGTGTTTATTACACCCGATTTTGATAGAAAATCACAGTACAAAGCAGAATTATCCACAATGAGAAGGAATCTGATAAGAAAATTTAACAACAAACCCATCACCTATGAAAAACTTTTCATTGAAAGCTGCAGTCCAGTATCATAACCAGCCAGATTGTGAACCTATCAAATAGTTCCCTTCCTTTGAGACAAAGAATCATAATCTCATCTTTCAGATCTTGTCTGAGCAGGCAAACCAATACACAATACTGTTTTCAAAGAAAAAAAAAGCAAAAGCTGACAGAGAAAAGAAGGAATTGGTCCTTATAAGCTATCCAGGAAAGCTTGGATGCTAGCTATCAGACCTGGTTTTGTGCTACACTTGTCTGGGTCATCTCATTCCCTTTTACCTATCTAGAATGAAACACACACACAGAGGTATGTGGCCCTCAAAATAAAATAAACTGAAGGCTCATGTATGGCAGCACCATTGTATATCTTTTATTTTGTCCCTCCCATGTATCCAACTAAGTGTGATGTGTGATGGCTATCTCTTTCTGGCTTGTGATGGTTTTTGTTTATATTCTTGAAATCTATCGAACATTTTCACAAAAGGCTTATGGTGCCTGTTGTCTGTAGCTTCTGGTCACTTTAAAAAGTCTTTAAATGGTCTTCAAACGGAAAAAAAAATCAATAATTTCAAGCTAGCCTTACCTACTACAATAAATAGGCTACACAGTGAATGTTCAGTAAAGCATCTGAGTAACACATTTAGCTAGGGTGGGAGTGGAAAGTATAAGGGGGGAACCACAGAGACACATTTAAAGGAACAGACACTAAAATGGCAGAAATCTGTGGCCATGAAACAATTTGCCCCTGTTTCCACTCCTATATTCTAATTTCATAAGATCTTATGTTTAGAATACAGATTTCATAAGACCTTATGTTTAGAGTAGATTTCGTTTCCTATCTAAAACAAACATATGGTATCAAACAGTCTTTTAATGCTCAGATTTAAATTAGTTTTAAAGAGATAAAATGACTGAAATAGTTTTGCTATTTGTGCATGCTTAACAGCAATATTTATCTCAACATATTGGCAGAGGAAATGTTAAGTTCTCTATACCTCAGTGGGCCCACGGTTTCATTTGGAAGGAAAGCACTTACCTAAAATATTTACAATGTTGTATGTGTATACAGTAGAATGATTGACTAGGGGACCTTCTTCAAACACATTTTTCAGCAAACAGTTTAATTCTCATTGCAAAGCTGATCTTTATATGTAACCTCATTATTTTTATCACCAATGGTTTGGGGTTCTTTTTGGTTGTCTTGGGGTTACTGTTACTTTTCTATAAATGTTCAAACAACATCCAGCGTCACCCAGAAATCCATGGTTGCAAGTACAGCTTAGGTTGTTTTCTCTAAATTTCACCCAAGAGAAAGCTTTCAATTCTTGAAAACAATGTTTTCTTTGTCTATAGTTTGGATTCATTCATAAGTCATGATAAGAATTTAAAGGGTTATGATCTGCATTCTAACCCCTGGATGGTCCAGAAAATAACAGACTGTGTTACATAAGAGAAAAAAAGACATTTTTGTTTTGTAGAAGAGTTATACACAGAATTGCTGTGCAAAATCTATTTCTGGCTTTGAGTTATAGTCAAATAAATTTGAGGAAACAGAAAAATACCTCTATAGCTGCTGTCTACAAGGATATTCTATAGCTGCTTCACAGCCCTGCATGGAGCGGGTTGGGAAGTCCCTCAGGATTACAAATTCCTTAAGAAACACATCTATCCCAGGATTCTGTCTAGTAGTCCATTTCCACAGCCTTTCTGGTTTTGAAGATTTATGTTTCTTTAACATTTATTTTTTTCCCCAGGAATTTACTAGAACTCACTGTTTTCTAAGAACTTGTAAATTCCTCAGGAAACAGATTTCTCTCAGCTAGTTCTTGACCCGACAAAGACCTCTAAAGGGATGGTCTTCTATGTATAATACAGAAGACAATGTCACTAGAGATATTTAAGTAGTCACTGAAAAGTACTATAGAAGCAACAAGAATTATAATTCTAGTTGTTGCAAAGGGGTTCCCAGGACAGTTGGCTTCTAATGGGTACTCACAAGCACATCCATCCATTCATCCATTGTCAGTCTATTGACCCACCCATCTATCCATCCATCCCTCTATCACTCACTATGTTCAAGGTACTGACCTAGTAGCTAGAAAATTTTCATGAATAAGACTACCTTAGAAGAGCCCAAACATGTAAGAGCAAAGAACTGACGAGACCATATAAGAACAGAAAGTGACAGGTACAAGACACAAAGACCCCAGAGAAAAGGTGTTATGTCTATTGAAGCTGAATCTCTACTTCCTGTAGCAAAAGGGGACTGTAAGTGGTAATGAATGATGTAGATAGTAGAGAAAGGAGCTGATATCCCAAACAAAACTAGATATCCTAAACAAACCTAGTTCATATTTTAGACAAAGCAAACTAATTAAAGCTGTATGCATAAATATTTATGAAAATTTTAAAGCATGAAGCAGAAAGTGAGATAGGATAAGTAGGCTTGCAGTAGAGGTTATAAACAAATCAAAAGGTTAAAACTGAGACAAAATAGAAATACCATTTTGGCACTTACTTCAAATTATTTTTTCTGAATATTGCTAGCAGACTACAAATAATTATTTTTTAAGATTTAAATGATTCTAAAGGGTATATCCCGAGTATTTAATTATTTTAAAAGATATTGTAAATGGGAATGTGTCTCCAATTTTCTTTCTAGATATTTTATTGTTAAGGAATACATGTTTTATCATTATTCTTATATTATTGCTATTTTGCACTGATTCTGGGACTTGACCTTGGAACTTTGTCTCAGTTTCTTCTTCATGATTAGTACTCTACCACCTGAACTATACCTCTACTTTCAGCTTTGTTTCTGGCTATTACAAGAGATAAGAGTCTTAAGGTTCTGTCTACAGCTCTGACTTTAAACCACGATTCTCAGATCTCAGTCTCTTGAGTTAAGTAGATTTATAGGAATGAGCTACCATCACTAGGCTTCTTTTTTTTTGTATTCTGAAACTTTACTGAATGTTTTTTTTTATTAGATCTTGTAGATTCTTGGTAGAATTCTTAGAGTTTTCTTTACAAAAGATCATGTCATCTGTTAATAGAGATAATTTCCTCCTTTCAAATACAGGTTTTAATTTCTTTTTCTTAACTAATTGCTTTGGCTAGAACTTTTATTATTATGTTGAACACAAGCGGTGAGAGTCAGCACCCTTATTTTTTTCCCTGCTCTTAAGGAATAGGTATCAGCTTGTTTTACTCTGGAGTATATATAATCTAAAAGAAAAAAGAATCACTGAGGCAGGACAGCAGTTGTTATAAAAAAAGAAGTGACGGTGATTTGTTCAAAGAGCATAAACAGTTATAATACAAATAGAGTTTAGATATCTAGCATACAATGTGACAGTGAGAATAACACTATGTTACTAATTTGAAATTTGGAGAGAGGATTTTAATGTCATAGTCACAACAAAGGCTTGTACACATACATACACAAATGTCAACAAGAATGGTAATGTTAACTTGATTATGACAATCAACACACAGCATAAGTGTATATCAAGTTATCATTTTATCTACTTGTAACACATCTAATATTTAGTTATTAATTAAATATTTCAAACCAAAATTGAAAAAGAGACCCTATGTTATCTTGTCTTACTGCTTTCTCATCTGGGATCTCTTCCCTGTCATCCTAGATCACTATACCAGCCTTCCTTACCCCCTTTATGCTTCTCTTCCTACACTCACCCAGGCTGCCCTTGTGCCTTAGTACTAGCTACATCTTCCATGTAGAATGTCTTTCTACCTTTCCTCTTCCTTAGACTAGGCTTCTCCTACTTGTTCTCTATCCCTTCATTTCATTGTATTTTCTTCACTTCAATGTCTATATCATAGAAACTCCTATGTGTTTGTTCACAGGTATAATTTCTAACACCCACAATGGAAATTTCTTGAGAATGAAGATGCTATCTCCCTCCTTTTTGTATACCTGAGGAAACAGTGAATTGTCTAAATGTTTCTTACATTCAGAAAGACAGAAGCTGGAACATATGTGGCTTGAGAAATCATGGAGAGAGACAACTATGTCTGAACCGCACTCATGGATGTATCTGACTAGTTGGAACTGTTCTGGTTGAGGATTCAACATATAAGGCTGCAGTTCAAGTGTCTTGAGGAGTCAGGAGAACAGTCTTTGACCTTCTGAGGTCAGTTTTTGACCTTAGAAAGAGGCTGGTATTAAAACCAAGAGACTTGTACTGTTTTATATGTTTCCGCATAAGGAACTCAGACCACTGATCTAGCTCCAAGGATTAAAAAGAAAAGAAACAAAAACCTACCAAGAACCAATAGCATGATATCTCCATGTTGACTTTAAAGTGTATGCCTAGTTAAACCGAGGCAGAAAATATTAGGATCAAATTGCCCAAGAGAACACTGTCAACAATCCCAGAGTAGCATTTAAGAAAAAAAATTGTTTCAATTATTCAAAGAATAGATGATAGATGACTCTTAGACACTGATAAAAGTTATCCACCCTGTTAGCCGCAAACCATTTAGCACAACCAAATCATGCTGTTCACGTGTCATTTTGGCAGGTCGGTAGGAGAAAGGCTGACATTTTTGGCAATGACAATAATCCAAAAGGAAAACACAGGCACAGCAGCCCATCTAACAGTAGCTGTGAATCACCCTGATTATGAGCCACCAGCATGCAATCACTGGCATGCAGAAACTCCTGACTAATAGCCGAAAGCGGTTTCCCTTTGCTATCTAAGTGTCACAGACCGAACACACTCTTGCCTGACCTCAACTCGGCATTAATACCTGAATCACAGCCTGGGGAAGTTCAATATTCCACTGCTGGAGAGAAGATAAACAGCAACAATACAAAGATGCAGCCCTTTTAGTGCCGCTAGTTAAACTGAATGCATTTAATCTTCCTTCAGCATCTAAAATGCCTGTCATCATCTCTTGGTGGAATGAATGATATTTAAACACTTCTGCAGAAAGCCAGTCTCTTGGTGACGTTTCGACCGACCAAATGGCAAACAGAATAAAAATCCTTGGTTATACTCAGACTCATGAGACACAAATCACTAGTTGCCCGGAGGCCATGTTGTTGATAGTTTCACAACCAGAGAAAAACCCTGTGATCATTAGTTATAGCACCTGTATGCCTGAAATATGCAACTAATTTCTGTTGGGTAAGATATGCATAATCTGCTCCAGAAACAAATGATATGCTTCATTGACTCCTATGGCATGAATTCATTATATGTCTTTAGGGAAATTACCCACAGCAAATGGTTTCTTCTGACCTTGGTCTAGCAGGACAGGGAATTAAATCTTGCCAGAAAGAGATGCTCCACATATCTGGACAAATGTCCAGCCAACACTATTTCCATCTTCACAAGTTATAAGTCTTATTGTTTGGGAATGAAATTTAAACAAACATAAGGCATTTGCCAGGAGAAGGAAGAACCCTTGCAGAAGGTATGGTGAAGCAAGCATGATCAAAGCTAGTGGTACTCAAGAGTTTCTCATACACCTGGCATTATCTGGAGTATTTGGTGGGCTTGTTAGTCTCACCAGCCAGCAGGGATAAAGCTGAGGATACTCTTATCACACTGCATAGCTAGAAAAAAGAGACCAAAGGAAGTTTCAGTGATCTGCTCCTGGCCACACACTTAGTGTCTATTAGCAATAAAATTCAAAGCCAAGCTGATGCTGCCAAACATACTCCTGTCACAATGGTGCCTTCTAAAGTGACATTTCTCAGATCAAACTGAAGTAGATGCTGTTGGCCCAGAGTCTCTCAGAGTGACTGATACAAATCTACATTTGTTTTCTTGAGGAAGGCAGTGCATTACTTGAATGCCGGAGTCCATTCATGTATCCTTTAGAGAAGGAAAGCCAAAAGCTTTTAATTCAATTTAATTCAAATTGCAGAAGTAACAATATACAGAGACCCCTTTAAGCAAAATATGGTACAGAAGAGGGTATCTACGACTATAGTTGTATCCTTAGGGTTCTTGGAACAGAGTCAGGTTCATGGCACCAGGCTTTTAAAAAGCCACTTAAGCTAAGCATACATATATGAAAATAGAAGTGAAGTAGCTGCTGTGGGAAAGGTATTGGCACCATCAAAAACAAAACAAAACAAAAAACAAATGCAAACCCAGAGACCATCCTTTCCATAAGCAACTACTCAGCCTATCCTTTCTTCCATTTACTTTTCTGGGAGGCCAAAGGTGAGGACCTGTCTATGCAGCATTGCTGCTGTGTACAATTATTATTTTAATCGACATTGTGCTGTGTTAATGAGTGCCAACCATGTGCCAGATGGTGTTGCAAACAAAGCCTTCTCTGCAATCCCGCCCAGTGGGATCACCACCTCTCCTCTCTGTGAAAGTGATCGCAAATGTGGTAATGAGCTAACTTCGATGCAACCCAACTTCTAATCCCCTTGATACTTTCTGATTGGGCACTGCACCAAGATTTGGCATAGAAAAGGCACCTGGAGTGCTGTCGGATGATCTCTTCGGGGATAATGGACCAGGGAACTGAGCCTGTAATGATTTCATATCAGTTTGTTCAAGTTCAGTTGCTATTAATTGGGTTCAAGTTCAGCTCCAGTTCACACAATCTAAATAAATAGCTGCTGAAACCAGCTTAGTGCCTGGCACAGTATGTATCTTGGTAACTAACAAGAAGCAAGCAAAAGAGAAAGATGTAGAAAAACGCTTTGCATAGATGTTGCCTGGTGTGTATACTTGTCTAGTGGACTTGCACAATAAGTTGAGGGGGTAGGCGCAAACACTGTTCTGTTGTTACAATTGTGCATGGTTATAATGCTTAATAGATGATCATATTATAAAGATTGGAGCCTAAAAACAGTTAAATATGCACATAATTCTTGAGAACAGCTACAGACAAAATGTTGGCTCTAAGTCAGCCTGGTCTGGAATGTGGACTTACTCTACAATTTTCAGCCACCTTGGCAGCTCTTGAGAAGTTAATTCTACTGCAAGCTAACTAAAATCGGAAAAAGAAATGTTTTAGAGAAAGTCATTGATAAACAGAGGAAAGGGCCAAAAGTTCAGAGACAAAAAAAGAGTATTTTAAAAATAGGGCTTTGCATATTTTATGAGAAAAATCAATTCAAAATCTATTTTGGCTAGCCCATTAAGCTTCACTCTAAGTTGGTTCAGCTAGAATGAAATGTAAAATACATTTCGAAAACTCATTTGTAGGAAATTTTGAATGAAGATATGTTCCAATTCAATGTCGTTTGGCAAATTCTTACCTCTTCCAGAACTCTCTCAAAAGACTATGTTTAAAATTGGATTGGCTTGAGCAGATACTGGCATGGTTATTTTTATAAAGTCATGTGTGAAAAGGAATATATACAGGTAATATTTGACAGGATATTTAGTATATATGTAGCTTTTATAATACAACAATATTTCACTTAAACTAGTTTAACTTAAATGAATATAATCACAACACTTATTTTTATTACTATTTACATTGTTAAATTTAAACAATGAAGCAAGCAGATGACTAAACAGAGTAAATTATGTAAATAGAGGCATTATACATAAAGAATCGAATCTGTTTGAAAAGTGTGATTTTTAGTATATTGGATTTTATTTTCTCTTTGATTTTTCTCTGAAGAAAAGCAAAAGGCATTTGATCCACTATGAGGAATTGTGCCTTACAACGAATGTGCTACAGTAAAGTGTGGAATAAAATTCATTTGCTGTGGAATCTAGGGGACTTGGGTCTCTGTGTTTTTGCCATTTATTTGATCTATAACTTAGCCAAATGTCTTAAATACCTAGGTCTCAGTTTCCTCATAGCTAACAAGGAAATTAAAAGAAAATATGGAGTGTCACTGAAAAGTTCAAGCAAGTCACCTATTAAGTATCCATATCACAATGCTTATAACTTAACAGCTACTCAATAAACATTGCCCCACCCGTTTGTCAAACAGAAGCCCATATACTCTGAATTTAACTGTGGTCAATCCTGCCACATTGGCACCTTCCAGAGATAATCTTGAGAAGCTTCTGAGAGAGAGAAACCTAAAGATTTGAGCCACAATGATAGGGGACCTTCAATGCTTGCCAAGAATGAGGAATATCTAAACTAACTGGTTTACCATTTACAATAAATTTCATTGCTTTATCCAATTGCCTAAATAATAGCTTATTGTACATTTCAGCTCCTCATAATTAATGCCATGTAAACTCAATATTCAACTGGCTTGGGTATTTTCTACCAAATACTGTACTATTAACTAATGATTTTGGAGGACATGTTCCAGTGGTAGATCTATGTAACTGGACTCACACAGCTCTTAGCACTGGCTTTATTTGCTACATGGGACATGTGTAATTTTGAGGAGATACATAATGTTCAGTATACTCTGACTTAGAAATAAATTTGCTCTTAATAAGGAAGCAATTGTGCTTCCTCTGACCTTCTTCCATCTCCTATGTCTGAACCCTGCCACCCTATCTGCTGAGGTGCTCAGAGGGTAGGGTGCTCAGGAATCCCTTCCTGGTCAAATTTCCAGTTCAAGTGAGTCTCGTGTCTCTTAAGGGAAGGCCTCTAGCAGGTCCTCAATTCAGGCTGATGGCTCCCACCTGTTTACCATTAGCCTGCCCCTATTAACCTTTGCCTTGTTTGCTTGACTTTGCCCATCTCTAGTTTCAACTAGAGAATTTAAGACTGAAGAGGAGTCCAGTGTTCCTAACAGCTAACCCTGAGGCCAGCTCCACAGCAGCGTTCCTAAAGTAAACCGTCCTACCCATGATTTTAGGCTTTTGCCATTTGGAAGGAAATGTAAGTCAATACTACCCACATGACTTTGATAATACAAAGATAGATTTAAAAGGCATTTTTCCCTATATGTAGCAAAATCTTAGGGAAAAACAGCATATAGACTGTAATAAATATTATAAGTTATCATAATCTTAAGTATACTTAGATCCAGAAATAAATTTTCTCTAAATTTAAAATATAAAATGAACGCTTCTGCGGCCTTTGTTTTAGTGGATTTATGAGAAGTATATTTCTCCCCTCAAAGGTCAGTGGGGAATCAGTGTCCATTTATAAAATTCTAAGGTAAGTTTAGATGGAAATTGAAGAATGACACTTTGCTCGAATTAAAAAGATGCACACTAAGTATTTATTATGTTCCTGGTCTTATAGATAACAGTTAGTAGATTAGGCCAAACCTTTCTCCTCAAAGAACATTCTCTGAAACTTGAAACCACACAAAACAATAATGTGAACAATGAAATATAGCTTAAGTTCTAAATGCCAAGCTGAGTCATATAAATCTCCTAACTGCAATTAAAAAATAACTAAAAATAAATGTGTCAATATTCTCCCTAGTCAGAATATTTTGCACCAAGCAGGTGGGCTGATTTCACCCAGCCTTCACTGTAAAGTATGAACAAATATAGAACACAAGAGACATCATGCAAAGTGAAGTGAACTGCAAGTCAACGACACAGGGGTAGAAAGCCCGTAGCCTGCAGGGTCGGGTGCTACAAGTGAATACATCCCACAACTCTGATTGGACTGAAGAAGCAGTCTTTGTTTCAGCAATATTGGTTACAAGAAAATGAGCTATATACCCCTGTTAATTGAGGAATGTAACATTTCCATCTTATCATGACTCAAGTCATGGCTATAATTCAGATAACTGAGCCCTCTGGAGATGGCTTTTGACTACCATGGCCTATTTTCCTCATAGTTTGCTAACTCTGACACCTACATTTTCACCTTACATCCTTTTCTCTCTCTCTTTTTTTTTTTTGCCACATTTCTGCCTTTGTTCCTCTGACAGTTTAAAGAACCATGCAAGTTACTTTCAGAAGAAAGGTTCTATTTCACATACTCCAGCATGGCTCTAATGAAGAGGCAGATAATTGTCAGCACTGGTGAAGATGTGGAGAAACTAGAACCTGAACTTCTTGCTGGTGGAAATGTAAAGTGGTACCCTAGCATTGAATTGCAACATGGTAATTCCTTAAGTGATGAATCAGTTACCATATGATCTGGCCGGTCCACTCCTAAAGGAATGAAATGAAAACATGTCCATAAAAATATTCATATGTAAATGTCCATAACAGCCAGAAGATGTTCAGAACACAAATGCTATCAACTGACAAATGAGTAAATAAAACATGGTCTTGTTCACAAAGCAGAATATGATATGACAGTAAAAAAGAAATAAAATGATGAAATGTGCTACAACATGGAAGAGCATTAAAGTATTGTATTACATGAAAGAAGCCAGTCAAAAAGGTACACTATTATTTCATTTACAGGATATTCACGTACAGAATAGACAAATTTAGAGACACACAAAATAGATTAGTGGTTGTCTAAGGCTAAAAGGGAAATCAGGGAGACTGGAGCATGTTGCTAGGTATATAGGATTTTTAATTTTTTTTAATATGCTTAAAGTGTTCTAGAATTGATCACAGTAATCATTCCATAATTCTGAAAATATAACAAAACTCACTTTTTAGATGGGTGAAATATATTCTTTGCATTATAGCTCATAAGCTGTTAAGTCAAAATGAATCATTCATTTTGATAACGTTAGATTAAGGAAGATCTCAGTCTGCGTCATGAGAATCCTAGCTACTTAGAGCTAAAGTAAATGTGGCAGGTAAGGCCTAATGATAGACAGGTATTTAGCAGACATTTTGCTACTCATTAGTCAAACAAAGGTATTTCATGAAATAATAAGTGAAACAGACAAAGGCAATGTTTTACTGAGATTTGGTTCATATGTATTTTTAGTTTTATAGCTAAATCAGTTCTATGTTCTTTGCCAATGGGAAATTAGAAGTTCAGATCGCTTATGTTAGTCATAGGTCTACTAGAGAGCTGGTCTCCTAACTTCTGTCCTTCCCATATTAATGATCACATCTCATATTCCGGATGTTAAAGTAGAGACGATGATTCTATGGTAACTTGGTATAGATGTGTGTATACAGATTCAACACACCCACTTAGTCGATCTGAGAGAAAATTCTGAAAAGAATATCAGATACTCCACTGCCTTGCACAGGTCTGGGCAAGTGTAAGCTCAGTAAACAGTTAAGGAAGAAACACCAGAGGAATAAATATTATCTTCAAGTATTATTAAAACACATAGATTTCCAAAACAGAGTTCTAGTCTTATCTCTCCTCACCTAAATATCACCTTTGCTTACACTATCTGTGTTGTAAATTACACTTATCTCTTTCCTCTTGTCAGCTCCCCTTTTGCCCTCACTGTTTATGTCAATGGTCCTATCCTTCTGCTAGTTCCCCAGTGACAAGTAGAACATTCAAACCAAGCACACAGAGGATTAGGCAGTTAGAGGCTTGGACTGCTTCATTTATTATATCAGGAAATTTAAGTAGAAATTAAGCAACTGAGCAAGTCATTGACTTGAGTGAAAGGAGAAAGGAGGAGCTAAGTAAGTTTACGAGCTCTTGTGGCCAGCGAGCAAAGTCATGCAACAAAATCAGATGTTACTCTAAGCAGAACAATTAAGAACAGGGCAAGCGCTCAAAGAAATTGAAATCAACGTGTGCCTAGGAGCCTCTAGTTAAAGTGACCTCAAAGTTCAAATTCAGAGAACAGTTTATTCTGGGAAGAGTTAAAACACAACTCATAACAGATGAATTTAGCCATCTACCAAACCATCTTTGACTAAGAAAGTGAGGGTGGGCCCACCAGGCTCACCAAAATAACCTGGGTGGAACTTCACCAGTAAGAACTAGAATTAGACTGAACTTTAAATTAGCTCATTGAATTATATATTTTTTTCCTGACAGGAAGAGATATTTAGGGCAACAGTAACTACTACTTGTGCTAGCCTTACTGAGGGGGTAATGTTCTGTCTGTGTTATGGAATGTGCTCAACTTCCTTAAGCATTTGTAACCTGATAACACATATCTGTGGTTAGGGTACTCCTTTCTATGCTTTGTATTCCAGGTTAACAATCTTCAGTAGAAATCTAGAAAGACAGATATGATTGTCCTTGTTTGACAGGGGAGGATCATGAGAATTAGGGAAGTTACCTAATCTGGTATACATTCCAAAGGTCTTAGGGGGCAGAGCCAAAGTGAGAACCTAGGTCTATTTAACTCCATAGCCTCAGCACCTTCTTCCATTGTGAAATGTTTTCCAGACAACAGTTTACCTCTAAAAAGGAAAATGGGGAGTGGATGGAATATGAAGTTGGAGAGGACAGTCCACAGAATATTTGCAGAGCTCTGCTGAGAACAGGATGCTTTGCTTCTAAACATATAACCATGGGTATTTAGATAGAGAAAACTTTCAGTTGAGAGGGTAATTCATCAGGCTGCTCAAGCTAAATGGAAATATTCCTTATGAATAATCAATTCCTCAGCTTAATTCTCTGTGCAATGATTAACCTTAGATTCACTGGTCTAAGTTCTGCTGAGCAGACATCCCTGAGCAGGCTATCAAGTTCTTGAGACTCATGCACCTCTTATAAAAAAGTGATAAATTTGTATGAGGTTCACAAATATGTCTTTCAGAAGGTTTGACCTTGGGGCCCTTGATCTTTGGGAAGATGTATGAAATTGTGTGTGAGGTCCTAAAAGCAGAGAATCATCTCATGATCAAATAATTCTCTGATTTACTCTACCCTACAATGAGGTTATTATGTCTTGAAATCATCCATGTCTACTCCCACCAATACCACTATTAGGTTTTGATCAGGAAAAATCTAGAGAGTGTAATGATTTGTATTTGGCCCCAAATAACAAATACCACTTTAGATTCAACACATTTCTTTTTATTGATCATGTAACAAATGTCCAATTTGTTCCTTTCTTCTAGCATGAAAATTAACATGTTCATCAAATTTATTTTAAAAAATGTGTGCAACTTTAAGTTTGTAGCTTAAAATCTGTAAGCCTTAGTTTCTTCATCTATAAGTGGGAATAATGATGGAATTCACCTTCATAAATTATGAAGTAAGAAATTTACAAGAAGCATATCACACAGTGGCATATATATATATGATGTTTATTTAATATGTTTAAGCTACAATACATCTAGCTGTAACTCCCCTTAATTACACTGCTCTGCATATATGTATGGCTCTCATTCATTTCTAGCATTCTACATATTACCATAGATCAGCACCTAATGCACTTTACAATTTGGTATCAAACACTTTTAAGCTTATCTTACCATAGAAGCTAGGATCATAAGGGAATCTTCCAAAATATCACAAATTTTGTAATTTAACTTTTTGGCAAGATCATAGCCAACTATCAGGATCCCTTTAATTTTCTGAAATTCATGTTCTCCTAAAACACTTGTATGAATTATCCTAGTATCTCTACAGCCTCCAGTAAATCCTTACTTCACTGACCTCTTAAGATGCTTACAGAAGGTACTTAGAAGTTAATTACATATACATTTTATTTATCTTTTCATATATCTAACCTAGATTCTTTTAAAATTTCAAGAACAAAATGGCTATGCAAAAAGGTAGGCTAAGATATTAAAGTTAGTTCAGCTAGTTAGGAAGCACATTCTGTACACCTATATATCCAGTGGTTCCAGTTCAAACAAGCCAGAAAAAGTAAACCCAGAAGCCATGCATGTAAATGATATCTTATAAACTATCATTTCTGGAAATTCATGTATCCAGAAGCAACTTTGGAATTAAACAATTGTTTCTAATATCCTGCTCCCATGGAAATCAGAGAAGCAAGCATTACCCTTATTTGTCTTATATGTTAAGGTTGTAAGTAAAGTTTCCTGGAAAGAAATGATCCCTTTATGATCCAAAATTGAAAGATGAAGTAAAACTCTCCCTCTTTGCAGATGACATGAACTTATATTTAAAGAATCCCACGGACTCCTCTCCCAAATTACTCAAGCTGATTTGAAACTGTGGCAAAGTAGCAGGGTATAAAATTAAACCTAAAAATCAATGGTTTTTCTGTATGCCAACAATGAGAGGAACATGGCTGAAATCAGGAAAGCAACTCCATTTGTAATAGCCTCACAAAAAATAAAATGCCTAGGAATTAACCAAAGAAGTAAAGGACCTCTATGATGAAAATTTGAAAACCTGAAAAAGGAAATCAAAACAGAACTTAGAAAGTGGAAAAACCTCCTATGCTCCTGGATTGGAAGGATCAACATCGTGAAAATGGCAATACTTCCCAAAACTATCTACAAATTCAATGCAATACCCATCAATATGCCAACCTCATTCTTCACGGAAATAGAAAAGGCAATCCAAAAACTCATATGGAACAATAAAAGACCCCAAATAGCAAAAACAATCCTTAACAGAAACAACAGTGCTGGAGGAATATCAATACCAAATTTCAAACTCTACTACAGAGCCATAGTAATCAAAACAGCTTGGTACTGGCACAAGAACAGACCTCGGGACCAATGGAATAGAATTGAAAACCCAGAACTGGACCTACAGACCTATAGCCACCTAATCTTCAATAAGGGAGCTAAAAAAATAGAAAGGAAGAAAGACAGCCTCTTTAGTAAATGATCCTGGCACAATTGGTTAACCACCAGTAGAAAACTAAAGCTAGATCTTTATATATCACCCTGCACCAGAATCAACTCCAAATGGATCAAAGACCTCAGTCAAAGTGATACCCTGAAAACATTACAGGATGGAATAGGAGAAACCCTAGGTCTCCTTGGCATGGGCTGAAGTTTTCTTAATAGAGACCCAGAAACACAACAAATCAAAGAAAGGTTGGACAAATGGGGTTGCATGAAATTTCAGAGCTTCTGCATGGCAAAGGACATAGCTAGTAAAATCAATAGAAAGCCCACGGATTGGGAGAAGATCTTCACTAGCCATACAATGGACAAGGATCTCATATCTAAAATATACTTGGAACTCAAAAAATTAAATCCCCCCAATAAGAAATCTTCAAAGAAACAACTGCCCAATAAATAAGTGGGCTAAAGACTTAAAGAGAAACCTCTCTGAAGAGGAAAGAAGAATGGCCAATCAACACATGAAGAAATGCTCAACCTCTCTAGCCATAAAAGAAATGCAAATCAAAACAACATTGAGATGCTACCTCATTCCCAGTTAGAATGGCTATAATCAAGAACTCTAATAACAACAGATGCTGGAGGGGATGTGGCCAGAAGGGGACACATTGTTGGTGGGAGTGTAAACTTGTTCAAACACTTTGGAAAGTAGTATGGAGGTTCCTCAAAAGACTCCACATAGAGTTCCCCTATGACTCAGCAATCCCACTTTTGGGCATTTGCCCAAATTATCACAAACAAGACTATATTAAAGCTACCAGCACAACTATGTTTACTGCAGCATTATTTACCATAGCTAAGATAAGGAACCAACCCAGATGCCCTTCAGTAGATGAATGGATCAAGAAAATATGGTATGTATACACAATGGAATTCTATGCCTCCATCAGAAAGAATGACATTGGTCCATTGTTAGGAAATGGAAAGACTTGGCAAAAGTATATTAAGTGAAGTAAGCCAGGCCAAAAGAAACACAGATCCATGTTTTCCTTTTTTTTTGCAATAACTAGTATATGTGTGGGACAAGCAGAAAAGGTCAGATAAGATGTTGTTAAATGAAATGAACCCCAAGATAGGGACACAAGTGGTTTTTTCTTGCTTGCTATTGTTTCTAACATATTTATAAGGTACCATGTGATTTTTTTTTGTTGCTTTGTATGTCCCTCCCCCACAGTATAACCCTGTTTTCACTGTATTTGATGTTGGCATAATTTGGGGAGGCGAAGGGAAAAAACAAATTGTTTAAATGCGGATACAGATTGACCCATTGGAACAATGAGATGTACAAGACACTATGTTGAAAACAAACTTTACAATTTAGGTGGGGATCAGGGGTTGTACCTGAGAAGCTGGGAGAGAAGGGATGGTAGAGGAAAAACAAAGGCGGAAGCAACAATGCTGGATAAGAAATGTCCTTATTGCCTTACTCATGTAAGGCAATTTGTAAAAAAAAAAAAAAAAAAAAAAAAAAAAAAACTAAAAAAAAAAAGAAAAGAAATGGTCCCTTTAGTAAATCTGTATCTGAAAAGAAGAGAGCTATACAGCCATTCATATGTCCTGAATGCCTGATATGAACAGGTTGCTTATCTAAGGAATGATAGTGGGATACATGAAGAACAGAAGCTAGTGTAGCTGGAGTATGAAAAACAAGAAGAAAATGGCATAACATGGGGGTGGAGGAAGTTCAGCAAAAATGGTTCTGGCAGGTGATTTGAAGTTCATTCTGTCTGCTTAATAATAAGACTCTCACCATTTTCATCAAGAAACAGCCAACCAAGGTATGATCTGGAGAATATTTTAAATTCATTTTGATATGATTCATTATATATGATTCTATGAACTTAGCAACTGGGCTTTTGTGATCCCCTGTAAAGAATATCATAGACATATTTATTATTTGAAATCATGCAACCTACTTTTCTTTGGGCCTGCCTTGCTTTGCTTAATGTAATTTTTTCCCCAAATCTTTCCATTTCCTTAAAAATGGGGCAATGTCATTCTTTCTGATAGAAGCATAGAACTCCATTGTGATATATACCACATCTTCTTGATCCCTTCATCTACTGGGGGAGGGGGAATGTAGGTTGGCTCCATACTTTACCTATGGTAAATGATACTTCAGTGAACATGGTTGTGCTGGTAGCTTTAGTGTGGCCTTGTCTGTGGTCATTTGAATAAATGCCCAGGAGTGGGATTGCTGGGTCGTAGGAGAGCTCTATATTTAGACAAAGAGATAGTTTTGAGGTCTATTTTAAATAAAGCCAACTATGTTCACTCCTTAATTCCACTATGCTCACTCCTTAATTCCAGGAAAATAAATTACATAGAATTTGGGGGAAAAGAGAACTTAGGTGGAGCAAAGAAATATTCTAGCTAGGCAGGCAAGGTCATAGAGATCAGCAATTAAGTTTAGATGGCAAGGCCGACAGTCAGGAAAGTGAACCCATTCTTTCTTGCATTCACTTATATGTACATTCACAGATATATATCAGACTTTGTACTGGATGGGAGGCATGTGTAGTATAGAGCGACTTTCTGAAACTAAACAAGAAGTATCACTAGGGCAGACAAGGTAAACAGGCAGAAGGGTTGCCCCATGGCGCAAATGGGAAAGTACAGACAAGTATAACAAAGCAGTATAACAACACCAATATTTATGACATCTTCCAATGCATTCATTCCTTTACTCATTCATTTAACTCACTTCCTCAACTATTAGTCAACACCTGCTTGTCATGAAACTCCAACCTGGATTATACCCAGATCGTTAAAATATAAGCCTTTTCTTCTAGGAATTGAAGTTCTTAGAATTCAAGATGCAAGTTTAAATGCTGCCAAGGAGAAAGGCATATAAACATACCAGTATGTTTGTGCT
Organism: Dipodomys merriami; assembly: GCF_024711535.1. Classification (NCBI taxonomy): domain Eukaryota; kingdom Metazoa; phylum Chordata; class Mammalia; order Rodentia; family Heteromyidae; genus Dipodomys; species Dipodomys merriami. Next base: position 28,245,970 of record NW_027202270.1, read on the forward strand.
AAAAGTATATATACATGACCAACTGTTCATGAGATATAAGAAGGGATCTTTGCAGCCTACATATAAGACAGATCTGTCAGTGACACACTGCTCTGTCTCAAGTTTCATTTCAGTATTTCCATAAATGCACATAGTAGTCAGCCACTCAGTGGAGGCCTTCTCCAATGAAATTTGGTTTCCTCAACTCTGTTTTGTCTATGTAGCATTTCTTCAAGCATGTAGTTATACTTGCTAATGTCAATCCCATTAGATCATGTGCTGGCTGCAAGCAGGGACTGCAACTTGCAGCCATATTCTCTATGCCTAGCACAGCATTTGACTCAGAGGAGATACTCAAAAAATATTTGTAGAGTAAGTGACTTTAAAAAAAATGATAATTTCAATTGTGGACACATTTGGTTAGGGCATGTTAAATATTCTTACAGGAGAAATAATATTTGCCAAAGTCTGGAAGTAAATGTTAACTGAATATCATTACTCAGGAAGTGTGTCTTCAACCCATAGGCTGGTGTGCCCCAGTTGGGAATGAGATATCACCCCCTTTGTTAGAGCTATCCCTTCATGCTATGTACCTGAGAACCATAGATAAGAAGGAAGTTCTACCCTGTGGACTTCAATAATTGTACACGTGACTGTCAGACATCAGAATCACAGATGCAGAATGACAGCAATCTACTTGCACCTGCAGAGAGGTTAAAGTAGCTGTTCTTGAAGTCCAGCTGTCAGAAAATTTCTAGTTTTTACAGACTAATTTAAAAAGGACACAGGAGTTGATATTAGTGATGGCATGCAAATGAAGCTGTATTTTTATTTAATGTATGGAATTTGATTCATATTTTCATTTAATTTAAAGTGCCAGCATGGCAGTAAGAACATGGGAAGGCTTTTTTCAGCCATTCTCAAATTCTGGAGAAAAAAAATAAATGTTGGCTAGCAGGATGATTTAAATAGCTGCTGAGTCTGTAGCCAGCCAGCCAGCCTGTTGGCAAGAGGAATTTAGAGATTCACAGATGAGAACATGAGACATTTCTCAGGCCACCGATTTCACAGTAGGGTGACACCTTGATTCTCCAACTGTCTAAATTGTTCTATTGCTTACTTCTGTTGAATGTGAGGTTGCAACTGTGACAGTACAGGTCATGTCTCTTCCCATATACTTACAGTAACTCTGCCTTATGGCCCTGTGGAGCCTTCACAGCTGCTCATTTAAAATGGTTTTCAACCTTTGATGCTGATCACAGATCTGCAGATGCTGATTTTCAGTCTTGTCAATCACACCTCAAGAAGCAGCGAGCGACCATATTCTGATGTAGCTCTGATTCTTTCAGCATGATTAGATATCTGGTACTTCTCACCTATCCTTTTCTCCACTCTGCTGACAGGAAGATAAATTCAGATCATTTCTTAAGGTGAGTTCTACTATACCAGAGGATTGCTTGCCTGCCCTGCCCCAAATGTGATAATGACTAGAGGCATACTGTGGTTGCAAATATGATAGGGATGGGGGTTACTAGTATCTAATGAATAGAGACCAAGGATATTGCTAGATAAACTACCATGCCAAGACCATACCATCCACAAGATCACCTCCCTGCAGCAAACAGGTCTGGAGGCCAAATATCAACTGTGTGCCGAGATTAAGAAACCCTGGTTGTGAGGGAGATCTAGATGTGACATCTGTCACCCCATTGATTGCCAGGGTTTATTTGGCTGATCTGGCTGGCCAAGCAGGTGTTCCATTCTCCCTCACAGCTCCATGTGCATCCTTCCTGAAGCTGTGTTCAAAAAGTATGACCATCCCCGATAGAGGAAGACTGGTCTTCGGTCAAGAGTAAAGACATAGCTAGAACCTCCAAACAAGCTCTCAAGAAACCCTGCCATCCCACAGGATACACTCTATCCTGCTGAAAATTAGATACCTCACTGGAGATAATGAAACTGATACACAAGAGAATCTGGGGAACAGAATAATATTAAACAATTGAAGATAACTATTTTGAATAGTTAGTAATCAGTCATGAAACCTAAAAAAAAAGAGACTAAACACAAAAGAGTCAAGGTATTTTAATGATAGAAATAAAAATAATGTGGGGTTAACAGCTTTGGACCTGCATAGAGCAGCCTCAGATGGGAAGCTGCACCTGAAGAATACTTGGTTCTAAACTCTTGTTGAAGTTGGGATAGAAAAGGAAGGAATAGGGCTGGGAAGGTGGCTCAGTGCTAGAGCGCTTGCCTTGCATGCCTGAGGCCCTGGGTTCGATTCCTCAGCACCACATAAGCAAAAAGAAAAAAGCCGGAAGTGGCGCTGTGGCTCAAGTGGTAGAGCACCAGCCTTGAGCTGAAGAGCTGAGGGACAGCGCCCAGGCCCAGAGTCTAGGCCCCACAACCAGATCCCCCCCCCCAAAAAAAAAGAAAGAAAAGGAAGGAATAGTTTAAGTTAGACTCTAGAAAGTATGAATTTCAGGTCCATCAGCAAAATACCAAAAACTTTATGCTTCACTCTTTTGTTTATGCTTGATGAATAGAAGGTACAAATTTTAGAAGGGCTACCATTTCAAAGTAATTTCACTTGTGATTTGAAGACAGTTGCTTGTGTATCTGAAATCTAGCAATACAGTTAATTACTCATAGAAGGACATTAGTGGTTTTAACATTAAGGGGTATTATAACAAATATTTCTACCTAGTTTATAGCTTCCTTTACATAATCCCAACACTGGGAGGTAGTTTTAATCACTGAAAACTGAAGATAAAGGCAGATAAAATAAGTCATAGATGCAGTTAGAACATCTTTAATGCAGTGGTATGTGCTAAGCCATCACATATTTCCAATGACTAGTACTTTAAAAAACAATCCAAGATAAATCCGAAACCTCAGAACTCTAAGTTGATTCTTTAAACACTATACTACTAATCTACTGACCACTGCCACCTCTTTTTTTTAATCTACATCCTAAAACACTCAAAAATAAAAGGCATCATGGAAAGCAAAATCCATTCTATGTTCATCTCAAAAGCTTTGGCCAGGATAAGCTGATTAGTCTGTTAACATTTTGAATTCTTCCCCTAAAAGCAAACTTTAGAGAAAACACTATCTATTAAGGTATACATCGAGATTATAAAAGCAGAAAAAATGGAAATGCATATTATGTGGTAGGCTAAATCCAGTGATCCAACCATCATAATCCCTGCTAGAAAAAAACAGTGAACAAAGCAAAATGATAAAAAAAAAAGGCTCCAAACATAAGGAAGAGAATATGAGAGCTGATGAATGATGCTGACATTGCAGAAGAGCCCAGGTTCAGGCATTACTAATCATTATCTCATCCATGCAAGTAAGCAGAGGCCTAATGCCAGGCAAAGGTAGAGAAGACAACTGAAATTCTTGAGAACCAAGGATTGGAGAACCATGGGACTGAGAAGCCCAAGGAGCACTCTGACAGGAAGATGGATAGAAAAACCTGTAAAATACCTAGCTAGACCATGCCCCATTTCCTATCACCAGACTGTGTGACCCAAAGATTTCTCTCATGGCATAAGAGTTTCATTTAATGGAGAAGCTAAACAAATCAGATCTAAGCAGTGAGATGAGATATTATGAATTACTACAGGGGGTGAGTGGGAAACACTACTTAAAAAAAAAAGAACTAAATATCTGAATATTAAAGAGCCAGATATCTTCTTTCCCCAAGCCACTCTTGAGAACATGAATAACCATGCTTACTCACCCCAGGTAAAGATGAGAAACCCCAAGAAATCTAAGCATCCCTGTGGGTACAGATGTGGTAAACCATGAAAAGACCCTTTACAATGCAGTTATGAATCTGCAGACCCAGCCTTAAGAAGATTGCAGACCACAGCTTGGTTAAAGTCTGTTGCAAAATCCTCAGCCAGAATGACGCGACAGCCTGTATTCCTGATATAAGAAACTATGCGTGAGGTGGTAAATATGTGTTACCTGAAAGTAGTAAGTTTTGAGTAATTCGAAAATAACTCTAAATAGCCTATGGATGATAATATACAGTGGTTTCCATTGAAAGACAGAGCAAGCAATGTCCTAACATCCTAAGAGCTTAGGAGATTCTCCTCCCCAATGCTACCAAATCCCAGACTCAGCACGCTGATTTAGCTTTCCTGTTGTCTTTAGAGAGCTGAGAATGACTGATCATTGAAGATAAGGTATAAAATAAATGTCTAAAGTATCAGTCTAAAGTCAGAAGTAGTGTGGTTAACAGAGAGAGAATTGAAGACCTGATATTGAATAAGAACAAAGGATATTGTTTAAATAAGCACACGGACAATGCATAAACTTGATAATGCATGTCACTGTGACTTTTCAGAATACTAGGGACCAATAGAAGATCTTAAAGGTTTGGAAAGAGTAAGAGAAAAAACATTATCCCCATGTAAGATATAGAATGAGTCAGGAGGCCAGTACCATATGTCAGAGACAACCATAATGACTGAAAGAGAAAGCAGTAATTTCATAATTCAGGGGCAACAAGGCTTCTAGCCTAGAATTATATATGCAGCCACATTACAAATCACAGAGTAAAGACAGAACAAAGGAATTTTTAAGAAATACAAGCTCTTGAAAAATGTTTGTTCTCATGTGGTCTTTCTTAGAAATCTACTAAAAAGTCTGTTTTACAAGACGGAGAAATAAACCAAAAAGGAGAACCTATGAAATCCCAGTAAGAGCATTCAGCATGAGAAAATATAGATTAAACCCAAATTTTACTACATTATTTGTGAAAGCTGGATGAGTACCAGACTTTTATATTTAACCTTTGAAATATCACAAAGCTTTTGAGACTTTGCAAATTTTTATTGATTATATTATAAAAACTATAATAGAAAGGAATGAGTTCAAAGATATGAGTCAGACAGAAAGAGAAGAAATAATGGTATTTATATACGTAAAGATAAGCATGGTAAAAGTGCTTAATACAATAAGTTGGGATATTAGATACTTATTAGCTATTTATACTACACATATAATGAACTTGAAGTTGTGTGTTTTAAAAATAATGTTTTAAACATATATGAATCAACAACAAATAAATGAAGAAAGACTGAACAACTTCATGCTTCTGATAATCTAAGAATATGTTTGTCAGATAAGTTGAGCATTAAAAACATATCAACATACTAGAGGGATACTAAATTTAATATAGTGGTAGTAGAGCTGTTTTAAAGTCACAACGAGTTTTTTTTGTTGAAGAAAGTCAATGACGTACATGAAAACTCTTTAGTGAGAAAGCTTTATCTCCTTTAACATAGGTACTTGATAAAATGATGGATACTGACAGTACCTTTAGAACAAATTTGCTTTTTTTTCTCTTTAAAGTAATGAAAGGTGCCTTTCTCTGCTCTTAAGTTCACTGACCTTTGGTATTACTATTGGTTTTAGAAACATGTTTTTGAGGAACCCATTTCTTTCCTTTTACTTGATTGATCTACTAGCATACTTTATGAAGCTGAACAAAAATACAATTCAGCTTTATATATTCCAAGTCTAAATAGAGAGATAAAAAAGACATTTAAGAGCAAATAACTCTTCAAGTATGAAAGAGAACCTTCCCCAAAATCTAAAAAAATTAAAGGCTTGATAGAATGATAAGTGCAAGAAGTAATATTAGAAGTTGTATTCTTGTAATTATAATCCACATACATTATTTCATGTGATTCACATAGCAGTTATGTTCCATTTAGAGATAACCAATCTGGATGTCAGAGAGAATGATTGAGATATGACAGCTTCAAAGGAGCCCACAAAGCTATTGTAACAATCACGAATCAGTACATAAGAGAAGTCTCAACACTGAAAATTATCATCCAAGCTACATTATGACTAATCACAATGAAAGTTATGGGGAGAAAATAAACTTTAAAAATAGTAAGTGAAATAGGAGATAGTGTCTGACATAGAGAAAGTGCAAATTCTGGTGAATTTATTTATATATCTCATCTCAGTATTTTAGTATTATATGATTAGTTCTACTTCGATAACATTTCTCTTTCAGAAAATGGCAGCATTTGGTTTATTCATAGTAATTAAAATAACATGAACATTGATACCATCCAAATATTTAACACTGTGAAATGTTAAATGTTAAACAAGCTGGGATGCTCTGACAGCTATTCTCAAAAAGTTTTTCCACAGAAATAAATCGGTACTGAGTCTTAGAATATATTTAAGAGAGGGGAACTATATTACCAAGATGTCTTATGATTCATTTTCAGTTAAAAATATACTCTAAAGGTATACACTTTAGCCAGGTATGGTGGATCATTCCTATAATCCTTAGTCACTTGGGAAGCTGTTTTGGGGACACTGGAGAACAGTTCAGGCAAAAAGTACACAAGCAAGGCCCACGTCTCTCAGCAAATAATATTCTATGGATCTTCTTGTCAAATGAGCTATGTGGGTGACATAAAGAGGGAAGGACAGTGTAGGAATACCTGGATAAACAAATGTGAGAAGCCGGGTGCTGGTGGCTCACGCCTGTAATCCTAGCTACTCAGGAGGCTGAGATCTGAGGATCGAGGTTCAAAGCCAGCCCGGGCAGGAGAGACCGTGAGACTCTTATCTCCAATAAACCACCAGAAAACCGGAAGTGGAGCTGTAGCTCAAGTGGTAGAGCGCTCGCCTTGAGCTGAAGAGCTGAGGGACAGCGCCCAGTCCCAGAGTTCAAGCCCCACGGCCGACCAAAAAAAAACAAAAAAAAACAAAAAAAAAAAAAACAAATGTGAGAGCCACTGAGAAGAAGACCAAAGAAGGCTGGAGGAATGGCTCAAGTATTAGAGCACCTGTGCAGATAACAACCATAATGTAGTATGTGCTTCTAGAAACATCTATTTTCTTCCTTTAGGTTACTGATTTTTTTAAAATTTTCTGCAACAAATGCATATATTGTAATATTCGTTATTGATTTTTTCCTTTTTCTTTTTCTTTTGTCGGTCATGGTACTTGAGCACTGTCCCTGCTCTCTTCAGCTCCAAGCTAGTGCTCTACCACTTGAGCCACAGCCCCACTTCTGGTTTTCTGGTGGTTTATTGGAGATAAGAATTTCATGGACTTTCCTGCCCAGGCTGGCTTTGAACCATGATCTTCAGATCTCAGCCTCCTGAGTAGCTAGGATTATAGGTGTGAGCCACTGGCACTCGGCTAGCTTTTGATTTTTTAAAATATGATGAAATAGAAGAGAACTTAACACCAATTTTTTAGTGCAAATTATGTTCCTCTCCTGGTGCCAGGCACTGTGCTAAGTAAGCTCTTTAGCTACAATAAATACGTATATCAGAGAGAATGATTGTGATATGAAGCTTCAAAGGAGCCCACTTGCTTTCTACTAATACCTGGGAGAAAACATATCATTTGTTCCCATTTTATAGGGAAACTAAGGTGTTCACGGTCATATTTTAAAGCTTAGTTTTACTGAGCCAACGTGGTAACCCGTCCTCGAGGTAGCCAATTTTAACTAAAACTACTGTTAACAACCTGATAGTAAATTGCAAAACAAAAGGATAAAGATGTGGGGACAGGTGGGCAGTGGGAAGGAGACTGGGAAACGAAGAGCAGAAAGCCAGCTTGACTAACAGAACTTAAGAGCAGAGGGATGGTTGTGTGATATGAAAGTGAGCTTTAATAGAATTATACTGACTTTCCCACTAACTCTCAACAGAAATTGTGCTTCAAGAAGTAGAGAGAAGAGGACAGCAGAGAGACTGCTAGAGTATACTGAAGGGGAGAAATTGAAAGCCTAATATAAACGTGACAAGAATCTTGAGAGCATATCAGGTTCAAGTCATGAATAGCACATTACATTTCAGCTGAGATACTTTGTGTCTAATTTCTGATTTAAACCTAATAGTTAACCCCCACAACTTTGAAGTGATAATAAAGAGAAATGCAATATTAGTTGCCACATGTATCTTAATTTAATTTATGAAAATATTATTGATATGACTTTGCCTTGGCAACTCAACATTTCTCACAATGGACATGCATTACCATCATTTCATTTCATTTCCTTCTGACTTCATAATATTACCTTAGCATTGTCAGAAAGTTCTCAGAATAGCGATGCAAATCAAAGCTTCATTACAAAGCCCAGTGAAATAGCATTATTGCAAGAACATTTCATGAAAGGTAACTACTGTGCATGCTTAGGGCCTGAATTGAAATGATAAAATATAGATTTCATTTATTTTTATAACAAAACCTTATTTTTTCAAAAAACTAAATAACACCTACTCTCCCAAATCCTCACTCACAAATTCATTTATCAGAGGGAGAACTATTGTAGAAGCTGGAGTACAGGCTAGAATATACAGGATATTTCTCACCATCCACATTGACACTGCACTGCATGATTAAATATTCTCTTCCATGGGTTTCTCCATGAGTTGAACAAAAGAGCCTTCAGGGCTGAAGACCTGGAGGGGTAATTTCAAGAAGTAATATAGCGATAGCCTAGGTTTTAATAAGAATACAACAGTCTTGCACTACCTTGCCAACCTAGCCCATACCCTGAGCTACATTAACTATGAAATTCTCCTTAACTTTGCTTCTGAAATTCAGTCTAGACTGATAAAATGAAAAGGCCTCATACCTCCCCAGAGGCTTTACTTTGATAATTCTTTTTGGTATATAGGGTCTACAAGCCAGTTCCCAAGGTAGACACTATGAAAAACCCCCAAACAAGCCATAATCATGTCCCTTCATCGAGGCTGTGGACATAAAAAGAAATTACGTTTAGGAAACAGTGCTTTACAATTCTCTCAAGAATTTATTCATTCTGCAAATATTTATGGCTTGTGTACTATGTACCAGACACTATTCAAGGTATTGGGGATACCACAGAGTAAAAACTAGACAGAAATCTGAACTCTCCAAGAGCTTACAAGGCAATAAAAATGAATTGCATACTAGGTTAGATATGAATACATGCTATAGAAAAACACAGACTGTGGGCTACATGTTCAAATATGGCAGCCAGAATAGAACTCACTGAGAAGGTGTCTTGCTACACAAATTTGAAGTGGTGAAACAATGAGTTCTGTGTGACTTATGAAACATTTGTGAGCAAGGAGATTTGTGACATCACATGTATGGCAACAGATGAGAAAACAGTAGGCCTAAGTATGAGGGGCTTAATCACAGAGTCCTGTAACCTGCTATGGAAGGCACAATTATTATCCTCCTCCTCCTCTAAATCTATATGTCACTCTCTACAACATGCTTCCAATGTCCCTAACACAAGAGCCCCTTACATGTAGAAAAAAAAGGAAGGTGGTTCAACCACAGAGGGACCCAACGTTAGAAAAAACATGAGCAAACACATCTAACTTTAAAGATGAAAAAGGGCCCAAGAAAGCCAAGGAACATAAGCAGTCTCTCATAGCCAGTAAAAGCTAAGACAATAGATTCACACCTGGAGTCCGCACAAAGGGACTCAGCTCCACCAGTCCATTGCTGCTACTCAAGTGGGACTGTCAGTGGTACAACAGTAAGTGAATATTGTTACAAAAGCAGGAGGAGAAGAATGTCAGAGGGAGAGAGTGTGGGAGTTTGGGCAGTTACTGAGATGGATGTGGCTAGAGATAAATCATTGATTCTGTCATGTTGAGGAGAACACAGTGCTATGGGACAGCAGAGGAGAGCCAAAGGTAACTCTGTGAGAAAGGAAGCATCTGAGTTTGCCTGGGTACAACAACCTGCTTTTCTCCAGGAAAAGCTATAGTGGCAGGAGAATCTGGGAGTGCTTCAGGATAGAAATAGTTTCACATTAAAAAAGAAAAAAAAGGGAGGGGGACAAAGATATGAAGGGCTAAGAACTGGATAGTTGAGCATGGGGTCTGGGACATTCAATTATGTGATCTGTCTGAGCCAGACTATGACCCATTTAGCAATTCAGATCTCAATCATTAAGTGTAGTTTATGGTTTGCAGGGGGTAGAAATATGGCTGCCCCAGAGAAGGTCTTTTTTTGGGTCCAGTCGTGGTGCCTGAACTCTGGGCCTGGGCGCTGTCTCTCAGCTCTTCAGCTCAAGGCTAGCGCTCTACCACTTGAGCCACAGCGCCACTTCCGGCTTTTTTCTTTTTGTTTATGTGGTGCTGGGGAATCGAACCCAGGGTCTCATGCATGCAAGGCAAGTTCTCTACCACTGAGCCACCTTTCCAGCCCCACAACAATTTTATAATTTCCTTACCTATATAACTGTAACCCTTCGCTACATCATCTTTACAATTAAACAAATAAATACATAAGTAAATAAATAGCTTCCCTGTGGGCATTGATGGCTCAGACATGTAATCCTAGCTACTCAGGAGGCTGAGATCTGAGGATCGCAGTTCACAGCCAGCCTGAGCAGGAATGTCTGTAAGACTCTTATCTCCAATTAATCACCTGAAAATCAGAAGTAGAGCTACGGCTCAAAGTGGTAGTCCCTTGAACAAAAATGCTCAGCAACAGAGACTAAGTCCTGAATTTAAGCCCCAAGCCACATGGCTGGTAAAAAGAAAAAAAAGAGAGAAAAAAAGGAATGTATACTTCCCTTGTAATCTTTTAGTAAATAGAACATTTTCCCAGATACTATTCAGGAGAAAACTGAATACTGTTCAGAATAACTGTTGTGATCAAACTTTAAAAGTTTCTCTGGTGCTGAATGCATACCAAACATTTCCTTCTCACTCAAAGTTCAGGTAAATGTGTCACATGCTGCTTAAGTCCTAAGAAAGATTGAATTCACTGAAGTAAATTGGGTTGTTCTCAGTACCACTTTATCACCTACAAGGTTATCCTTCAGCTGAGAGTACTCCAGTTCTGATGGTGTCCTTGTGAATATCGCTGTAATTAAGAAGACCACTTTAATGTATAGGGGTTAAGGAGAATGGTTACAGGTAGGATTGGGACTCTGGAATTAAGTTTAAACAGTATGGGGGAAATGCTCTCATCTCCACTGGATAGAAAAGATTTGGTGCACTCGGTCTGATTATCAGGTGAGATTGAAAGTGAACATGTTCCAAGTTTTAAAAAATCGATTGTAAATAGTTTCATTGTACATTCTGTAGCAAGTTACAGAGACTAGTGGAAGATGTTTCATTTTGTGAATTGCGAATTTATTCTGGAGAGTGTGAAACCAGTGAAATTCCAAGCAAATGTTTTGAAAAATCCTTCTCAAGAATATGTCACATTTGAGGTACTTTCTGTTTGATAGAGCACCATCAACCGTCCCTTGCATCTCCCATCCTTCTTGAATACGTTGGAGAGTGAAGTAACCGATGATGGAAAAGATTATAGATAAAAGAATAATCACATTTCAGAGTTGTAGAGAATCTTGCAATCTGAAAAATCAGGAGTTCTCTGAACTACATCTAATTAATAAATGAGATACTTTATGATAAAGGAAAGATGACTACATTCTTGTACACTTCTAGTTATGTTCTGTGCTACTTCTAACCTCACAGCAAAGCAGAGCTCCACCTAAATCAGAAAATTTCAACAAAGCTAGTCACAGTTTTGGAAAGAAGAGAACATTCTCCATGATTTCTTTTTTAATGTTTATACTTGTCTTTCTTGCCTTACTATGTCAATACCACCAGAAAACTAGTACCATGTTAAATAAGTGTATTCATGGCAAGCATTCACTCAGCTTTTCAGCCTTGAATCTGAATAGTAATGTGCATTATAGTGTCATAAATATTTATATAGCAAATAAATTAACATAAATAAAACAATAAATACACAGATATAAAGATAATGGAAATTATATATATATATATAAATATATATATATATACACTTGTATTCAAATTTGAAGCAAAATCACAGGAGTAAAAGTGCAGCAATTCTGATCAAGTTTATGTATTACCACTTATTTGACACAGGAAGACTAATCATGCTAAAGCAAGAACAATTATGAAGATTTCTGAGAAAATACAAAAATCTGAAAACTTGAATACACATAGATGACATGATTATTTGTGTAAAATAGTAATAGAAACTCGGTTAATTTATCAGAGCTCCCAAATGTCTTCATAAAATGTCTATAGTCTAGGTTTTAGATTTTCAATATCTAGCGTTGCAGAAAAAGAAAAACAATCAACTGAATTTCTTCATTCAAGCAAGAAATAGAATCAAGACACTTTAAATAATATTTCTTGTAACAACTACAAAAATCAGGTAATTAGAAATAAATCCAAATTAATGTAACACCTTCTCAGAAGATGTACTAGATACTGAGAAGAAATAGCATAATCACCAATTTGAAGACTCAATAGTCTTAGATCAATTCTCCAAAGCCAATATATGGATTCAATTCAACCCCAATAAAAAAAAAAACTTATCAGGTTCTATTTCTGAAATTCAACAATGCAAGTCCTAAAATTTAGGTGGAAGAACAGAAGGTCTAACCATTCTTAAAGAAGATGAACAACATTGAGGACAGACTATGACATATATCATGGACCTTTATAGAGCAGCAGTAATTAAGCCAGCATAGCATTAGCATAAGAATAGACAGAATGACAAATGAAATAATTTAGAGCATCCAGAAACAGACACAGAAATATTAAGACATTTGAATTTGACAGGCTAGCTGTTTGAACTGGTAGAGGAAAGCCTTCATAATAAATGGTACCTGGTAACTAACCAGCTGAGGACCTTTATCTCACACCATTTGCAAATGAAATTTTCTGTCAAAGTAAAAAAACCCACATAATTACAAACTTTTTATTTAATGTACAAGAATCTATTACTTTGGGATGGGAAAAAGTTTTAGTGATAATATAAAATATCCAAATATGAAGAAAAAACTTTGAGAAATTGAACTATCCAAAAGCAAAGATGACATGGACCAAGATGTATTATATTAATATCTGACTTGTTGAATGACTATTTACAACTATTTGTTGTTACAACTATTTAATGATGAGATTCTATTTGTACAAATATGAAAATGCAGCTAATAAAAACAGTTATTAGTTAGCTTTGACTAGGACAGAACCTTCTTATGTGTCAGGGAAGGGAAAACATTTCTTTGACTCTCTATAACATATACTTTATTACATGTAACTTTCTCTGTTTTATTTCTTTTCCTTTATTTCTATTCATTTGTTTCTTGATGGAATTTTAAAACAGGACCTCCCCAGGTTGTACATTCTGGTCAGAAATTCATGATCCCCCTACTTCTATCTCCCAAGTGATGGTCTTTTAGGTATTGGAATTGACCTTAGGGCCTACTCAAAGTTCAGGTAAATGATTCACATGCTGCTTGGGTCCTACTAACTAAATTATACCCTATCCTTCTTCATTATTTCACATGTATATGAAAACTAAAGCAATTCAGAAATGTGGTATGAAGGACTATGTCTAAGTCAGAAATTGAGTAAAGCTATTCCCTATTTTTCTTATGCACACTTACTTAGATCACAAATGAAGACCCTAATTTTTCCTCATCTGGACTCCCAGTAAACTCAAAATGGCAAAACTAATGTGGTATGGTTTACAACGTACGAAGTGCTAATTTAATACCTTTTCTTGTTGGACTGTACTTTTTTATTTCCTTCTATTTCTGTTCAGCTTGTCTTTCTCCAAAATTTATCCAGAACCTCCCCTTCATGTCTCCATCCATCTCAGTGGAGGTTTCTCTCACCACATCCACGTCCCATTCTTTCTTTCTGACAGGCTTTTACCTAACCACTTCTTTCCCTTAACCCATCTTTTCTCTTCCAGTCCTTTAAATGTCACCAAGTAGATTCTGCTTGTCAGCTGGATTAAGAGAAACCCATGAACTCCCTGAAAGGAGCTAGAGGAATAAAACCACCTCACCAACTGGGATTTGCAGATCATGTTTCTAAGTTTTTCTGACACATGCTCAATATTTTTGATGGATGAAAAGCAGTGAAATAAGATTAAGTTCCAATTTGAAAGTATTGAATAAAAAGGCTTTTGTCTTAAACTACCAAGATGTTTTTTAAGAAAAATAAAAAAATTAGAAGTTAATTTGTTAATTTAATTAGTTCTCGCATTCTTCTGGTGAATACTTACTGATTGCCCACTACATAAAGATAATTTGACAAACACCTAAGGAACAAGTATGAACACTTTTAAAATTTTTCCTCCCAACTGTGAAAGTAGCTTTTTTCTTTGACAATGGCAAGCATACAACATTTTATGAAAGCATACATATTACTAATCAACAACCATTCTATTCTGGTCATACATCATGAATTCAAGAGAAAAAAAATCTTTTAAAGTGACTTATTTTTCCCATTGAAAATATTACTCTTTTTAATCTGCATGTCACTCCAGGGCTACATTCTTAAAACACAATTATTTGCAATTTGGTTGTCTTATTTCACCAGTAAGTGTTTTTCTTTTTTTTTTTATTCCTTTCAGATTATTTCAACTGGGTACTTCATAGTCCACATTTCTTTTTCAAAGTCACAGCTATTCTCTTTTTAAGGAAAGGCACCTTTGAAAGTTGTGTTAACTCTTATAGGACACAAGAGTGCCATTCAATATACCAAACCAAGACGATTTAGCAACCATCAAGTCCCTTACTCATCTGGGAAATTTGATTCAGCACCTGTACTATTGTTTTAAAATATCTCCCTAAAGGAAACATTTCTCCAGGTAATGAAAAAAATACCTTGAAAAGAAAGAGAGCTTTCAAAATTTGAGAAGCTGCACTGAGGAAGATATGCAGCACATGACTATTTAGAATCTTATCTCTTGAGTTAAAATTTCACTCCTGCATTTTATGGCAAGGAGGTAAAAGGTTGGTTGAGAGATGGGGAATTCTGTCCATCAAGTGTCTGTCAAATTATTCACTGTAAAGGTCATTCTAATGACAATTATTCTCTAGCTGTTATACTATTAAGATTTTTTTTTTGACAAAGAGGGTTTTAAACTCTGCAAAATATACACCGATTTTTGGAACAATCATTATTGAGGAAGTCTAAAAATCACTTCAGAATACTAATAAGCCATACAATATTATTAACTGCATACTTTAGAAATATAAGCTTGTTAACGATGATTAATTGCTGAATGATTTCCTCTTACTCAGAAGAGCTAACTGAACCCCACAATAAAAAGAATGTCACATTTGGAGGGGCTACTATACTGGAGTTTACATGTAGTATGATGTATTACAAAACTATACTGGGGAACTTGAGCCAGAGTTGTGATTTAGGGGAGGTAAAGTGATGATTATTGCAAATGAATCATCAATTGACAACTTGATAAATCATGGGGAGGGCTGCTTTGATCTGCCTGTGTAACACTTGACATTCCATGGACTTGTTTTAAGAAAGCATGACTCAGCAGCTCATTTTGATACTGTCAATTTCATGTGCATTTGTGACACAATGGATTGATTTGTACATCTTGCAGGCTAAGGTATATCCTTTCTGTCAGCAATGGCACTTGGCAGGGAAGTGAGCTAGAGGCATCCAAGCATATTTTATTTCACAACAGATGCCACTATGGAAGGCAACAAAAGATGCATCAGACCTATCAAGCTCAAGAAGGCCCTAGTCTCCACTCCATCAGGTAGGCTTCTAGTATTGTTATTCAAAGTTGTATAGATTGAAAGCCCTCAGCAAGTTGAACACTTGGAATTTACTAACTTTGTTTTTTGGTTTGAAAGCAGAAAGACAATGAAAGAGAGAGGAGAGAAAGAAAGGAAGGAAGATGTAGGGAAAAAAAAGTTGGGGGAGCAGAGAAAAAGGAAAGAACTGTTGCATAAAGAGATAGAGGGAAACTTAAGTCAGAGTTCTTATCCCAGTAGCCTACAATATACCACTGAATTTGGTGCAATGCCTGCAGGCATGTTTCAACATGCCAAAGATGGTGGAAAAGGCTTTTTTTAAAAAGCCAGAGTTATACTGAGCAACAAATGTGGATATTTGGTGAGTCAAGATACCTGAAGCAATCTGGGGTGGGAGTGGAATAAAGTGAAAAGTACTAATTCTTTTTCTAGATAATTTTTGCCCCCTCCTTTAAATTTTTTTCTGCCAGACATAGCTTAGTTCACACACAAGGCTCTTGGCTTATGGTTCCACATCATTAAATCCATTTTTAGTCTCTGCAGTAGAAAGGAAGATTAGGCTCATATATGAAATGCTTCATGGCCTTTCTTTTTTCCAATCAAAGAATCTGAGTGCTCTATGTGGAAGAGTCCCTCCTCCAAATCCTAGGTCCCCTTTATGTCCTGCTACTGAATTAAACATTTCTCCCAAATAAATGGCATTTTACCAAGAACATCCTTTTGCAGGAACCTTACTGTTGCACACACATTTTTCTTTAATATTATGTTATATTAAGTACAGAAAGGAAAAGTCTATTTCTAGAGACCCTGGCAATCACTGATCTATATTTAAAATTCAATGAAATTGTTTTTGTCATAATTCCCCTTGTGTTATCCCATTTTAAGTCCATTCCATGCTCAATATGAAACACCAAGAATTTCAGTGATAAAGTATCAGAATTTACATAGCTACATACATATGAAAACTGTTGTAATTATTCTCAATTGACTAATGAGAAGATTGAAAATCCCCAACTAGTATAAATGTTTTCACAAAGACCTATTAATACTTGTCAAATAATGTGAGTCAAGTGCTGTCCCTTTTAAAAGAAATACATCTTTTTTCTTTTGCTAATTGAACCATCAAATTATGAATACTTTGAAAATTTTCTCCAATCTTGAAAAAAAAGGTTTTTGGATTTGAATTTAGTTGCCTTGTAGGTTAAATTCAGATACTGAATTATTTTTTCTGAGTTATTAACTAAGTTATTAACTAAGTAGTTGAATTTATGGCATTCTTGTGATTTTTTTTTACAATTTCCTTTGAGAAACCCTCATCTCTCTGCTTCCTTTCCCACCACACTTAAATGCATGCACATTTTTGGTTGCATTCTTTACTAATGTCTCACTCAGAAACACTGGGTGGTATGCAAGGGGTTACAAATGAATTAACTGAAGTATAACTGACTATGAATAGCTTGAATAGAATAATCTTTTAGAAAAATGAAATCAAAGCCAAGAAAATGAACACCAGAAAATGGGTACTGTAAGGTCCGCTCCTGGATGGCTAGCAGACTCCACCCTCCTCTCAGCAAAGTCTCCACCCAGTACCTGCGTTACCTAGGCAACTGGGACACCTGGAAGAGATCACATCTGCATCCCCTGAGGTCACATCTGAATTTGATGTGGCCACACCTTTCTCCGCCCATACCCTAGATAAGGGCTAGCCCAGGCCCAGACTTTCTCTCTCTCTGCCTTTTTCTAGCTCTCTCTCACGCTCTCTCTCTGTTCTTTTCTGCTCTCTCTGCTCTTTTCTAGCTCTTTCCTCTCTCTTTCTTCTCTTTCCCAGCTCTCTCTCATTCCCAGGCCTTTCCCAGCCACGTGGAGTGCCAACCTTGCCTGGTCCCAGCAGGTCTACTGAATAAACCTACCCCTTACCTGAATACCACGTGCGTGGTGCAGTTCTTACTCAGCTTCCTCTTTTTAAAAACCTCACATAAATGGTGCCATGTCTCGGATAAAGGGCTTAAAGTCAGGATAGCTGGGATTTTTCTCTGTTTTTTTTTTTCCCCCTCTTTTTTCTTTTTGTTTGTTTGTTCTTCCCTTTTTGCTCTGAGGAATACCCACAGTTCTGACTGCCTTTTGCGAGCCAGTCTGTCTGCGGCGGAAACAACGCATCGATACCATTGCTGCCTTCACATCCACGTCCACACCACTTCTCTACTCTGGTGAGTGAAACTACTCTCTATGGTTCTCTGTTGCTCTCTCTAGAGGGCTCTGGGGGAAGTCGGGACATCGCTTCTGCCTGGTCAGCTCTCCTTCACTCACCAGACTGACTCTACTCATTTAATGGGGTGCTACGAATCACGCCTGAGCCGTGAAACCCCTTTGAAATGCCTCCTGCACTCCCTGGAAAGCCAGAGAGCCTAATTTTATGCCATTCTCAGAAGTACACAGTTTTTGCTACTGCAATGATAAATGGTCAGAAGTTTGTTTAATTTCAGGCTCTCTTTGCTCTCTCTCTGCCATTCATGTCCAACTTTCTACCCTTTTTTCTACAACTTTTGGCTTGTGCCTTGAAGAGTGCGACGCAGACTAGGTCCCAGGTACCCCCCCTCTAGGTTCCCTCTCAAAGGCTAGCCAATGTAGGCTTGATCTATTTGTTCAGTGTTTCTTTGCATTTTTTCAGAAATTCACCATCTTGAATTCGCCATCTTGGCCACGTGATGGGTTAAGGGTTTGGCCCCATCTGACCCTTAACCTTCCACCAAGCTTACTACTCCATCCATCTATTCTAAGGTACCTTGCTAACAAGTTGCTCTTTTCACAGGCCCTGGTAACTGAGGCCCAACCACCTGATGTGCTTTGTTAGCAAAGATGTGTAAACATTGTCAAAATTTTAGGTTTTGAGTTTTTTTGTTTTGTGTTGTGTATTCTACTACTGACTACATGGTTCTAAAATACTGGGCATATCTGTGCTAAAATTCTCATCACATCTAATGAGTTTTGTCATTTCAGAATATTTGTCGGTCAATTCTTGATAAGAACCAGGTAAGCTCTACTTATTCTACTTGATCTCCTTGTTGCTTTAATTGGAAATAATAAAGGGCTTTTGTGGCAACGATTTCAGTTCAAAGCCAGCCCCGGCTGAAAAATCCCTAAGACTCCATCTCCCAGCTAAACTCTGTAAGTGGTACTATAACTCAAAGTGGTTCAGTGCTAGCCTTGAGCAGAAGTGCTCAGGGACAGTGCCCAGGCCTTGAGTTCAAACCTCCTTGAATACTAGTGGTATTATAACTCAAAGTGGTTCAGTGCTAGCCTTGAGCAGAAGTGCTCAGGGACAGTGCCCAGGCCTTGAGTTCAAACCTCCTTGAATACCAACTGGGACAAGCCATCCCATCAATGAGCACCTAGACTCAGCCAGTCTGGGGAACAAGGGAACATGGAGAGGAGTAAGAGGAGATGTCACATCAGCTACTTTGTGCCTGCACTTTCAAAATTAACCAGAGCTGGGAGGTCAGTGGAAGTAAGAAGCCTGCCCATCCAATGTCTATACCTGTCTACCTATTAACTGAACAGGAATTTATATTCTTGCCTTTGTTACCTGACTTCTCTACCTAGTAGCCAGATGTCAGAAGTAGCTAGGGACATTTCTACCAACATTTTCAGCCCCAAATTCTTCCTCTTGCCATTTACTTGCTCTCTAGTATTTTTTTCCAGCCCCTTGATGCTTGTGAGACTTCTCCAGACTTCATCTAAGGACTCACAACACCAAGGGACCACTGCTGCTCACTGCCTTCTCTGGGAGGGGACCAAATTCCAGCTTTTTACCCCTATTGTCGACGCCCATTGTTAGCAGGAAGTAGCCAGAGAGAATCTGCCTATTTCATGATTAAATGGCTGAAATGTTAAGGTCTGCTCCTGGATGGCTAGCAGACTCCATCCTCCTCTCAGCAAAGTCTCCACCCAGTACTTGCGTTACCTAGGCAACTGGGACACCTGGTAGAGGTCACATCTGCATCCCCTGAGGTCACATCTGAATTTGATGTGGCCACACCTTTCTCCTCCCATACCCTAGATAAGGGCTAGCCCAGGCCCAGACTCTCTCTCTCTCTGCCTTTTTCTAGCTCTCTCTCACGCTCTCTCTCTGTTCTTTTCTGCTCTCTCTCTGCTCTTTTCTAGCTCTTTCCTCTCTCTTTCTTCTCTTTCCCAGCTCTCTCTCATTCCCAGGCCTTTCCCAGCCACGTGGAGTGCCAACCTTGCCTAGTCCCAGCAGGTCTACTGAATAAACCTACCCCTTACCTGAATACCATGTGAGTGCTGCTGTTCTTACTCGGACACCTCTTTTTAAAAACTTAACATAAATGGTGCCGTGACCTAACAGGTACATCCAAGGAGGGGTGGGATGAAGGTGGGAAGGGGTACACAAATGAAAGGGGAAGGAGGGAGTGTGCAGTTAAGAATTCATTGTAGATTCCACAAAATTAAGTAAGGGAAGGAGTGTGTCAAAGTGTGTGAGAATGTTGAAGCGGTGACACTGATGAAGATGCATTGTATTCAGAAAATGATTTGTTATGTGGCACCTCCTTTGTACAACTATGCAAGGAAAATAAAAAAATTAAGATGTACATTATGAAAAAATATACATGAAGCTCCTTAGGATCACAGTATAAAGTTAATGACCAATTTATTCAAAATGTAATAATTAAAAATTATAGCAATAAAGTTACCACTAGGAAATTACTTGGTAATCAGGTATAGTTTTTAAACAGCCAGGCCCTACCACCAACTTGGACAATGAAAATTGCATTGCCTTACCAACTGCCTTACTGCACAGTAAGAAACCCTTGAGCTTCAAGCCACTATCCTGAGGAAAAAACCAGTAACAACCTCCGGAAAAACGCTCAAGCAGTATTTTCTTCTATTGATTAAGGTGGGAAATAGAGATTATTTTTTATATAACTGAAGCTAAGTAAGACAAATATTATTCCTTTTTTGTATAATTTAGGTGAAGCATTTTCTATTCTACATTTAGGTAATTATATCCATTCCAATCATCTTGGACCTATAAAATTTGAAAATTTCCCCTAAAGTTATATCAAGAAGATAGAAAGGTAAGTCCTACAAAATATATTAAGATTTATAAAACAGATTTGTTTTATTTCATATGACAAATCCCTTTTTAAATCCCTATACTAATCGAGCACGGAGAAAATGAATTTTTTAAATACTGTCATGCTATATATGAGTTATAGGGAGAATGGCATTGTTCCTTGCTCATTTCAAAAGATTTAATTGGAAAATATTTGGGGGAGAGTTGCATTACACAAGTCTTTTGAGTTGAAGATTATTAATGCTAGAGCGGATGGTGTGAAATATGAGCTACCATTTTTAAGACATTGCCAAACAATCTGGGCTGTGTATTTTTCAATGGATCTGCTAGGAAAGAGGGTGCTAGCATGAACATGAACTAGAACCTGAGACAAGCTGCCAAGCCCATGTGCTTGGAAAGATCTGAGAGAATTATTTGGCTATGCTTAGACCTGTCCACAGTCAAACTCAATATGAAGCCACCCAACTTGGTCTGCCAGTTGAGAAAGTGACTGTGAGCAGTTCCTCTAAGAAGCAATATAGGACCAGTACCTCAAGGTGTACTACTACTTTGATTAACAGGTATAGTACATACAGATGGGTACTACCATAACAGCATACTATATATGTAAATATAATCCATTCACTATATCAATAAAAAGGAAATATGAGAAATTATGAATGATTATGATGTGTTGCACTTACAAACATATTTGTTGAATGGCATCCCCTTTGTACAACTACTTATAGATAACAAAATATTACTAAAAGAAAAAAGAAATGGTGTGTGAAATCATGATCATCTTGAGAAAAATGCTGTATCTCACTGATTTCTATATTCCAATAGAAAATCTATGTGTCTAGCGCATAAGCTAACTTTAATAAGCTAATAACTAGCCATGGATAGCTAACTTTAATTTCAGCTAATTTAAAAGATATTCTTATTCCCTTGTGTAGAACTTCTATCAAACATGGACAGCATGCATGCACTTATCAATGGGAAAAGCAAATTATTATGAACCATCTGCTATGTCAGGGTGAGAGTATGTAAATACTTGAGTTAAAGGAAGATTAAAAGGATCAAAGCAATTATAGTTCTACAAATCTCTTAAAATAAGCACAAAGGTATTACATGAAGCTGTTGCAGTCATTATACTACTGTGGTTAATGCCCTTGTCTATTGTTTCAGCTTCTCTAAACTATTTTACCACTTATCTTTTGTAGCCAGGCAGCAGTGGCTCACTCCTCTAATACTAACTACTCAATAGTATCACTATTCATAGCCAGCTTGGCAGAAATGTCTTTGAGACTCCATTTGCAAAAAGTTAGGCTGGAAGCGTGGCTCAAGTGATAGAATGCCAACCCTTCAAAGGAATTAAGAGTCTCTGGGTTTAATTCCCAGGGCCTCCTAAGAAAGACAGCATAACATACCAGAATCCACATTTATGAAGGGAATATAAGATAACCAGAATCTCTATTTATGAAGAAAGCATATCGTTTAATGGGTTGGAAGTGAATCAGATCAAAATATATATTGCATAAACAGAGACTTCATGTTTTCTCTTCTTGATGAAAGTAACAATAGTGTCTCATAGTGATATTCTACATGCTGTGAGACAGGTACTTGTAGTTCTGTGAGTTCAGTACCCAACTGGGCGATTTTTAAATACACTTATGCACTGCAACTGAGGCAATAGACCCAGTTTGGCCAAGAGAAGAATTTTGTCTAATTTCATGCAATTCTTCACTTTGTTGAAATGACAAAACATTATTAAAACAAGTCTGTGATAATTACCAAAAAGTGATAAAACAGTTTTAAAAGAGCACAAGAAGGCAGTGAAGAAAGGTCTTTTAGGAAAGTCCATATTTGGGTAAGTTCTTGAAAGTGATGGCTGGACTACAAAAGGGGGAAAAAAAGATACTAAACTCATTTTCCAAAGTTTTCAAGAAATTTTGCAGTGTTTCCCTCAGTCATCCCCACAAGTATAGGACAATAGTATTTGTACCAATTTAAACCTTTAGAGAATGATGTTTAGAGTTAAAATAACAAAGGGACTAGAAATGGACATTAGACTCCTCTCTACCTACAAATAATTTAGGGAAAATTAGCATACAGCTTTGGAGAAGAAAAGATCACTGTTGGGTGGTCAGTAATTTATACAGGTGTCCTTGAGCAGGAAGCAAAGAGTGAGGCCTAAATATTGACTTCCTATTTAGGCACAAATAATTCTTACCAACATTTCATTGCTGAAAACACTTAAGTAGAAGACTAGTCTCCAGATTCACTACTTAGAATTAAAACAGCACATTTACCTGTATTATTTTTCAGGGTAGGTAGATACATGAACAGATGAAAAGACCTTGCTTAGGCAGTAGAGAAAATCATCAGATGCAGTAGATCTGAGTTCTTTCTTTCTTTTTCACTGGAGATAAAATTAACACTACCAAATCACAGACAGACTGAAAACATGGAAGTATTATTACCATTTGCCTTATCATCAACTGAAGACAAATAACCAAGCTGTTGGACAATATCACACATGAATAATAGGACACTTGTGAGCATCTAAATTAACTTATGAATTAAGACCTTTTCCAACTATGAAGTTTTGTAATTGTATACTCTGTATTATCACAACAGTATTAAATTATAGAAATGGAATTTCAACCAAGTTAAGAGAATCATCTAGTAATTTATTTTAAGTCAACAAGTTTGCAAGTTGCCAGTGAATGAGTTCATGACTCATGTTATTTTATATTCCTCTGGTAGCCTAGCATAATGCTTTTCATCTACTGGACTATCAATAAATAATTATTGATTAACTGAAGTCCGTGACAGGCATGCCACCATTTTCTGTAGTTCTAACACCCAATATACTGATTTCCATAACAACATTCTTAAGCCCGGTCTTCTAAAAAGAGCAGATGTTAGCTGTGCAGATGCTGAATTCCCTGCTATAAGGGCAATTAACTGTAACACCAAACTGAAGTCAAGAGGTCAAAGGACATTATTCCTGAACTGTGACTAAAGCAAGAAGTTTGCCTCATGCTTTCAGATCTCTGGGGTAGAAAGTCTATTTGTTTAAAAAATACAAGCAGAGTTTAATTGATCATCACCGCTCGTTATATAGCACCAGATGACACTAGGTCATTCAGCTTGCTGCTATCTATGACACATTTTTTTGGACAATTTGTACAAAAAAGAATAGGAAGAAATACCATGCTTTCTAATAGTTTTAAGAAATATGAACATTGAAATAATCACATATTTCAATCAATATTATGTTAAAACATCAGATATACCTATTATGATCTTTAAATAAATTTCTTGAACACAATATCTTCTATTTGCATACATTAAGTCACCATAGCCAAGTCTTCCATATGAACAAAAGATGTACTCCATAATTCCTTTTCTTCTAATTTTACACACAGATAACACCACAAAATCCCAAATTTCTTCCATCTGTAAAGAAGTCTGAGTTTATCATGTATAGAGTCTCATATTTATACAGAAGTGTATTCTGCTTATTTAGAAGATGACCTGTATTTTCTCATAGCTATCAAAATAGACAGATTGAGCACCATTTTCTCTGGGCCATGTGATGGATGCATAATTTCAAAGGGTGTGGTGGTGATGGTTGGGAGGTCCTGCTTTTTAAACTGGTAAACATTTTTTAAAAGGATAAACATAGAGATAGCTTTTCTTATGAAAATTGCTAAGTCAAGACCACCACTTTCCTTATCACTTTGGATGTGAATATGAATAGATCAAGCTGTTTTGGTATTTCTTATTTTCACAGGGCCAAATAAAGATCTTAGTAAAATATCAAACAGGGTATAAAACAAGGAAATATTCCAATGTATATACGCATTGGGCCATAATTCATCACATTCAAGATTTTCTCATTTGCTTTATCTGAAAATCCTGAGCTAGTCATAAAAGCGTGTCTAGCTCTGAGTGACTTGTCCTTAAGATGGATCTCCTGTAAATAATTAAATTAGTGCATTTTTTTCTTTGCTCATCTGGGCAGAAAAGAAGAGAGAGAGGAAAAAAAAATATGAGAGCACACACACACACACACACACACACACACACACACACACACACACACACACACACACACAAATCCCAAAGGCTACATCATACATTTACATCCTCAATGCAAAAACAGCCTTACTCTATATTGAATTATGAGCAAAACTTCTAAAATATAAATTGCTGAAGAAAAACATGATTGTTATAAGTAATTTGCTTAGGGCTGATTAAAAATTTAAAAGAAAAGGTAAAGTATTTTAGGACCACAAAGATTTATATATTTAAAACTCTGAATTATACCATTACCAAAAGTTTGATTAGTAGAGTATAAGTCATTTAAAAGCCCTTGGCAATAGACATGTTAGGGTAACATCTATGTTAGAAGAGCAGAGAGGGAAATTGGGCTTGGTTTGTCCCAGCTGCCTCACAGCCTCTGAAATGGAAGGGCAGAGCAGAAGCTGGCCCCTAGAAAGGGAGACTGGTATGGTGTATAAAGGTTAGGGGAGAGGAAGAAAAAAATCCCTAGTGTGTACATTGTTGTGAGTTTTCTTTTTTGTCTTCTCTTTCCTTCTGTTATTAAAAAGACAAACCACAAATCATTTTATCAGTGGTTAAAGAAACTACACAAAGCTGAATAGGACAGCATCATGGCGAATATTTTTACTACTTAGGGACTAGCCCTCTGCAAATATGGCTTCCCTGGCCTAGCCATTAAAAGCAACCTGCAAAAGAGGATTTAAAACCCAGGGGTCTAATATCAAGTGAACAGTAGGAAAGGTGACCTTTTATTCCCTTTGTTTATTAGAGGATCTGCAGGCTCCATCTCAGTTTGGGTCCAGCACTGGTAAGAGGCCAGAGGGGGGTGGCAAACTGCTTTTTAGAGGTCACATAATCAACTTAGGAAATACAGCTGGAATGAAAGCTTGGTTTTTCAGCACTTTTTCACATTTTTGGTTAAAGGTAAGTTACCTCTAGTAATTCCTATTGATATCACAAGTAACTTGGTATGACTCTAAATATCAAATTTAGTCACTAGGTAGGTTATACAGAAATTGGAAAAAAAGGATAACTAAAATACATAAAGAGAAAAAAATTAAAATAAGACTGAAAATACAAGGAGAGCTGAACGTAAGACAGAAAAAAGAAACAAAGAAGTTGTATGTATAGGCATGATGATAATTATTTTTCTGCAGTATAACATGTAATTTAGTGATAAATCATTTAAAAGACATTTGTTAGAGTAAGACTATGTTAAACTTCATCACGTAATACTTTATAGAATAACATAAATATTCATTGACTTGCCAAGAAGCCTGCACATATCTACTATCCATCCAGAAGGAGAGACAATTTCAGGTATATTAAAAGATTCCTACTGAAAATATCAGCTATATTACTATATTTCTACTTGATAGGAATAAAGATTACTTTGGTGTGGCAACTAATGTCTAATCTCCATTAGATTTTGGTCACTGAGTATTACTTTATTCTTTCAATTAAGTAGAATATCTGGCTCCTTTCCAAAGTATCAAAGTATTTAAATATTTGTCATATAACCTGATTTTTTTTCTCTCAAAGCAACTTCTCTTCTACTCTGAAAATGAAAACAAAAACAACAATAGCAAAAGATGAATGGTGTAGAGAACAAGTTAGGAAGGCTGCCACCTCCTTAACCCTGATTCAGTCACCAATATACCAGAAAGCATGCACACACTTTGTTGACTGTATGGCTATGACTGATTGATGATAGTCTAGCAAGGTTACCATAGCTAATTACAACATCATTCATCTAAGCCTACATGGAGGGAAAAATAACAGGCTCCCAGGGAAGAAAAAAAAGAAAGGAAAGCTATTCTTTAGCTGCTAACTTTTGAACAATCAGCCTCCAAAGGAAATAAATAAGGGCAAAACTCAATGACCAAATTATGACTTATGGATTCATCTAAGCAAATGACCTCAGTTCGTTGGTGATTTCAACTCTGGGCTTCCAGCCTACAGCAAAAAACTTCTAGCAACAAAGACCAAGATCCCTCATATACTTATGTGCTTTGTAGTAGAGATTCAAAGCCTTCATCAGAAGCACCACCCAACCATGAGCTTCACTTCTGCTATGTGTGTGGTGTGAGTGTGTTTGTCTAGGATCAGATGCCAAGACTTAAACTCGTATTACGGGCACGGCAGCTACTTACACACTACAGCCTAATTAAAGGAATAAACTTCCTCCTTCTTTATGCTTTCCTGAAGATCTCTGTCATAAAGGGATTTGGTTTCCTTAAGAACTGAGAAAAGTGTTCCCATATGTTTCCTTCATGGAATTATTCAGACTCATACAAAATGGTAACAATTTCCAACAGTAACCCATGGCTACACAATGTTTTCAGAGAACTACTGAAAATAAAGAAAAGAGAAGTCCGTGTTTTGAAAATAATTATATTATAACAAACATATCGTCATAATTTCCATCTCTGTTTTGAAGAAGCACAAACACACATGGAAACAATAAAGCATCTGAGGTACCTTTCAAGTCTCAAAAACAAGAATCACTTTCAAATAGAAAGTAGCTCATCTTCAAAGTTTAACACACAGCAGAGAATAAAGCTAGTACCATTTCAACTCCAAACTTTAATCAGATTGCTTTACATATGGGTAACATAGATCACAAGAGTAGCAACAGCCAAATTTAAAGTACTTTTATCCTGAAACACTGTTTAAATTGCATTGCTAATATAATTATACCTAAAGAAATATTTTCTCAAGCAAGCTTGGACCCACATACCAAATTTCAAGCAAGAAGTGCAGAGAAAAACTATCAAAAGACACATACACACAAAGACACACAGACACACACAAGATCTAATACTTAATTAGGACTATGGGAAGAAAAATTGCCAGGATCACAAAAGTTGGTTTCAAACTCAGCTTGGTTTTAATGAGATAGCTTTAGGATAATCACAGCCTACTGGAGCAAGACCAGCTCACCACAAGACCACTGTGGTCTTAGGGGCTCTATGTTTATTAGTCTTTTGAGGAACCTCCATACTGCTATCCAAAGTGCTTGAACAAGTTTACATTCCCACCAACAATGCAGTAGGGTTCCCTTTTAGCCACAACCCCTACAGCATCTGTTGTTATTAGATTTCTTGATTACAGCCATTCTAACTGGGGTGAGGTGGAATCTCAATGTTGTTTTGATTTACATTTCTTTTATGGCTAGAGAAGTTGAGCATTTCTTCCTGTCTCTATTGGCCATTCTTATTTCCTCTTCAGAGAAGTCTCTCTTTAAGTCTTTAGCCCACTTGTTGATGGGGTGGGTGGTTCTTTGAGGATTTGTTGTTGGGGAGCTAATTTTTTGAGTTCTAAGTATATTTTAGATATAAGCCCTTGACCGATGTATGGCTAGTGAAGATTTTCTCCCAATCTGTGGGCTTTCTATTGATCTTGCTAGCTATGGCCTTTGCCATACAGATAGTTTAGCATTTACTAGGACATATGGAAAAAAGCTCTGTCCAGTTTCAGAAACACAGAATCTTAAACTGTTGGAATATTTGCTAGTAAGAGCTGAGTTGTGACTCAGTCATTTGGTATTACATTAGAAAATCCATTAGGAAATAAATGATAGGAAACAATTTAGATGAATGAGGTTGAAATTATGAAGTTGCCACTTGATTTAAAACTTATAGATGAAAGAGATATGTCCACTGGCTAAAAAGCATAAAACTATGTATCTTTATAGGCTGACAGAAGATTTCTTTGTAAGCTTTCATTTGTGAATAAAGAATTTGAAATTACATTTATTGTATACTTCTAGTACAGACCTAAAAGATTTAGACAAATAAGAGTCTTTGAGCATGAACCAAGATTGTGCATATGAATTCACCAGGCAAAAATAAGGCAAGAGGAAAAAGGGGAGAAAAACAAAGAACAAACAAATAACAACAAAAACAAGGCAAGAGGATGAGCTGGAGATAAGGAACAGAATTCTGAAAGGGACAAGGATTTAAAACATAGTAAAACATTTGGAGAGTGGCAAGTAGCTTACACTGGTGGCATGTTAAGGTGACTACAAGAGAAGTGGACAGGATAAAAATAGCTAGCTCATGAGGAGCCTGCAAATCTGAATTTATGCAGTTTGTATTTCATCTTGGTAGATAAAGGAAAGAATACCAATATCATTGTGTGTTACATAAGGAACGTTGTTGGTTCACAACAGGATATTGTTGAAGGTTATCTTATGTTGAAAAAGAAATTTTGGAATCATACAGAACAGTTCTGCATATATTTTGATTTCAGGTACTAGTAAAATGTGTGTGTGTGTGTGTGTGTGTGTGTGTGTGTGTGTGTGTGTGTGTGTGTGTGTGTGTGTGTGTGTGTGTTTTCACAACAGGATATTGTTGAAGGTTATCTTATGTTGAAAAAGAAATTTTGGAATCATACAGAACAGTTCTGCATATATTTTGATTTCAGGTACTAGTAAAATGTGTGTGTGTGTGTGTGTGTGTGTGTGTGTGTGTGTGTGTGTGTGTGTGTGTGTGTGTGTGTGTGTGTGTGTGTGTGTGTGTGTGTGTGTGTGTGTGTGTGTGTGTGTGTGTGTGTGTGTGTGTGTGTGTGTGTGTGTGTGTGTGTGTGTGTGTGTTTTTGCCAGATCTGGGGCTTGTACTCATGGTACAAGCGGTCCCTGAGCCATTTTATAAGGCTAGCTCTCTACTACTTGAGCCACAGCACCACTTCTGGCTTTTTCTGAGTAGTCAATTGAAGATAGCTCTCATGGACTTTCCTACCTGGGTGGCTTTGAACTGTGATCCTCAGATCTCAGCCTCCTGAGTAGTTAGAATTACAGGCATGACCCACCAGTGCCCAGCTGAAAATGGATAAAACTTTGGTGACATGATGACTTAAGCATAAAAAATACCAAAATTCCTAATATTTATCAGTTGTGTCCCCTTAAGAAAACCATTTGAGCATATTTAAATACTGAATCATCCACTTCATTGAATTTGTCCTTAAGAATGACAAATTTGTGACAATGAAGTCCCGTTTCCTCTGTACTAAGCCTCTGAAGAAGCAGAACTAGTTCCAAAGGCTGATGGGAGCTGAGTGTGGAATCTCCACGAAGGGGCTGTCATTTTATAAGTACTGGCTCAAGGGAGTTGAGGAAGCACAGTGCTTGTTCCTCCTCAGATGGTCCCCTTCCCAGGACCTCACAATGGACCTACACAGTCCCAGATGAGCCACGAACATGTACAGCCAACAGTGTCACTCTGTCCTGATGTATCCATTCTCTGAGCACATCCTTTTCTGAGGCCAATAACAGGAAATGGGCAGAGGCCAGAGCTGGCTACGATGCTTTCTTACACCACTCTCTCTGAAATGCCTAACTGATTTTTTTTTCTTGTTTTCTTAAGTTAAAGAAATGAAAAGTACTCAGTCAGCTAAACTGCAAGGGTAGGGGGTCTGACTCTGCCTGTCACTCATTCCTAGCCAAATTCCTTCAGCTAAGTGACCTGGGCCTCAGCTTGCTAATGAATTCTGGCATGGTTGTTCGGGGCCAGGTGGAGTCAGATTGGTGAGTTAGAAAGGTGGCTCTGGCAACAGCAGGCCAGACACTGGTCAGCAGAGGCAGAATCCTCAGTCTACCTAATCATGGCCTGCTCCAGTGCTGCAAAAACAAGTGAAGGACTGAAGTTGGGTGGAGGAATGGAGAGAAACTACAGAGGATGGCAGGCTTTGGGGAAGAATGGCAGGAAGGCCATATGTATCATGCAGAAGCAAACAGTTAATCTCATTATTTAGTCTATGTTATTTAGAAGAATGGGACTTGTGAACCAAGGAGTTTTGCCTTTTCAGAGTTCTGGTAGATATTCACAATGTAAATCCAAGGAATGTTCTATCAATTTACCATTTCAGCAACAATATCAGATGCAGCAGAGTAAAACAGTTCCTGACACTAGAGACAGTGGGTTCAAATTCTGGCTCTGCCACATAATAGCAATATGATTTTGGAAAGTTACTATAAAACCCTATGAAAAGCTGGTCAATTAAGTATTAGGAGGCTGAAGTAAGTTATTATGAGTAAAGGGTTTCTGTTACTCAGTACACTGTCTTCAGCTCAATGCCTGGCCTTTAACTTCCATTTCATAAACATTATTTTTTATCTTGTCTATCTAAAAATCAGTGTTGAAGAAGTAGAAATTTACTTTCAAAGATGGGGACTCTCAGCTTCCTTTTCTTCTTCCCTTTACCATTACCATTACTATGCTGCATAGATGGTTGAACAGAAGAAACTGCAAAAGCAAAAGAGAAGCAAACATTCCTCCCTAAGAGCACTCCTGATAGAAAGGCAAAAGGCAGTTGCCAGGCCCTGAGACATTCTGTGGCTCAGCCTTTTGAAGACCACAGCCATTGCTTATAAATAGAATATTAAACCAAGCAAGAGCAATTTTCTTCTTTCGTCTCCCCTTATTGCCTAATTTTCCTCTCATATCATTTGCATAATGGATAAAAAGGCATCCATTATGCAAATGAGCAATGGGGATGTAATGTTGCTGAAGCCACAAGCCTGGCTCTAGAAGAAGCCCAGCTGCCAACAAAGCCCTCCATCGTCCCCATTGGCCAGACTAGATGAAGGAAAGTCCTGAAGACCAGAGGTCATCTATTCCCATTTGGTTGGTTAATAGGGACACTACAGATGTTCTGCAAAAAAAAAAAATCAAGACAAAATATAATTACAAAACAGAAACCATACACCAAGTATAGCCACATGTAAGATCCACTTAGCATCACAGATTTTATTTCAAGTGGGAGATCCAATTCCATGGATCATTTTATAATTTTAGGTGTACACTTTTCATTAGAACCTGTAAAATTTCCTGTGCAAAGTAAGAAATGCCTCTGTCCTTTTACTTTGAGAATCAAACTCTAATTAAACTCTAATCGGAGCACCGAGTAATTGCAGACTGTCCTATGCATGTTCAACAGGAATAAAAAAATTGTTTTATGTACCAAAGTATTAGTGGGCTTTCCAGAAACTTCATGCTGTTGAAAGTAAACACATCCTAAGAGGTACTGCCAAAAAGGGATGTTTCTTCTGGAATTGTAAATTGAATGAAACTTTAAAAACCAATGGTTATTTTGTATTTCTACAAACAACCTCAAAATAAATAACATGAAAAAAAATTCTGAGCAAAAGCTCCAGCTGAATGGTTCTTGTTTGAATGAAGCAGCAGGAACAGATTCCAAAACTAACCTTAAAATATTTTCTCCAAAGACTGAAGTAGATATTGAATGAAAAAAGACAATGGCTAAAAAAAAGTAACCTTTATTTCCTGTCTGGGCTCCATTTTAACCCTTAGCTTTTTCCAAATGACATTTTTTTTAGAACTTTTTCAAAGTGGTCCTTATAGGCTAGAAAAAGGAACCTCATTATTTCAGCCTGCCCTGCTCGCTCTTCCCATGTTATTTCAAGGGCTTGCAATCCAGATTCACCTTCGGTTCAAAGAAATAAAATTGCATCTATTTACCTGAGCCCCAGCTGTTGCAAAGAACTATATTAAAATAATTCAGAAACAAGACAGATAAAAAAAAATCTCAGCAGCATTGAAGTCATAAAGAAGTTATATAGTCAACAACGTGACATATTTTCAGCTAAGTGAAAAGCGTATCATGGAAAATGCACGTACCTAATTTCAGAGCAGAAGGGGTTACTTCAATTTCTCCACCAATTGGTTTGAATGCAGCCAGTTGGGCAGCCACTTCTGTCTCAAAAGCATCTGGGCTCTGTCGATCGGTGGGGTTTCCACTGGGGCTCTCAATCTTGTGGAGTGGTTCTTGTTCGTCAAACACAGCAATCAGCTGCAAACAAGTCCAACAACACTAATTACTTTGTAGGACACGAATATCACAGGGTCTCCCTATCTAACTGGTTGTGATCTTTATTTGGTTTTAGAGAAAATGGCCACTTCAAACTTAAAACTTTAATGGTGCTGTACTACAACTCTTAATTCTTCAATAATATTATGTATATAAGCACCATGGCTGAAACATAATGAGCTGGTTTGTTCCTTTGTTTATTTTGTCAATTCCTGAAATACAGAGCCAATTTTAGTCAGCTCTTTTAATGGAATGAATTGGCTGCCCCCAACCCTCTGCTTTTTTCACATTATGCCTAGAAAGATTTCAAGACTATTCCCAAAAATGAAAGTGGAATATTTACAGGTTTACATAGCGTACATAAACATTCCAGTCTCAAATAGTTAACGCAGCCCTGTATGGTACACGCCTATAATCCCAGCTACTCAAAAGGATTGATGGTTTGAAGTTAGCCTGGACAAATTTAAACTCATCTGAACTAATATGCCAGATATCATAGTACATGCCTGGTTTGGACCTAGGTAGATCCAGGCAAAAATTGTGTAACTATATTTAGAAAACCACTAAGCATAAAAGGTTGAGGCAAAGTGGCTCAAAGAGTGGGGCATTTTTCTAGCAGGCTTAAAACCCTCAGTTCAAACTCCAGCACTACCAAAAAGATCAAAGAAAGCATTAAGACATACTACAAAATACCTGGTGACAGCTATCTTTCTAGACACAATCTAAATCCACATCTATGTACAAAAGTCCAGCCTGTATGTTAGTCTTGTGTATGAAAGTATTGCACATTTTGCATATGCTCATTGCATCATTTTTCTTTTCATGCCAACTCCACATTGATCCATTTCAGAGTCCCATGAGACTCAGCATCAGCCTTTTGAACCTCATTGTTTCCTGTCCTCATCCCCATTTTCTTTCATAGCATGGAAATACTGATCACTAATAAAAACATGAATACCATTTCCCAGTTGTTTTCCATTTCTCAAATGAGAGACATATTTCAAAATTCTAGTCATTTGCAGCCACTCCCCTGTAACAGGAAGGCGGCCTCTCTGAGACTGCACCGAGGGCCAACAGACAGCACTGACTCAGAGAACACCAAAGGTTATGCATCAGATGATGCAGAAAAGTCCAAGTCTGAGCGCAGGTGCAGCTCAAGGATGCCACTGTCAGTCCAATGAAGTACGGTGTGTGTAACTTGGAAAACGGCTCATAAATCTTTAAATATTTTTCATTCATTAAATAAAACAAACCTACTTATGCTTCAAACATTTATTCAGGAAAGGCACTCAAAGCTCCATTCACAGGGGAGACTCATTGGCAATAGTATTAATAACACAAGTACTGGGGTAACCAATCAAAACATCATAAATTCTGACTTCACTCTTTCAGAAGAAATGAACACAATTAGGGACATGTAAATTGGCTATTCAAAAATAATTTTCATAATTGACTACTCAATTCCAGTATGGAAACTTCTTTAATTGGAAAATCCAGCAATCCTCTCACCACAGAAAAGAAATGCTTACTCAAAGGCATTATTTTTAATTCTTAAATCAAGCCCGTGCATTTCTCTGTCTTTAATTACTAGCACTGGTAAACTGACTTCAGATATGAATAAAATGGATTAATAATGAAAGATTATTCTAGTATAAAAATAATTAGTACAACTATGTCTTTCTAATCATCTGGTCAAAATGAAAAGTGGAGTACCCTAAATTCCAGAAAGAAAAAAGAACAACTTTGAAAGGGTGGCGAAAGTGGCTTCATCATTATTCCTATTTCACAGTTAGATTTCAGTTTTGCAGATTGATGAATTGTAACATATAGTCATAATATTCATTTTGTTACACAAAATAGGCAGTGCCATAGTAGACTGGTACTATAAAAACAAATCCCTCCCTTCCTACACCCTTAACGCTGAGTAAAATCTATGCACTTCTAATATCAAGGAAAAGATGAAATGACAGAACATTAATCAGTTGTATAACACAAAAGCTTGAAATAGGTAACATTTAAGAAATTATTACCTACATTTTTCTTAATAAAATACTTTGCTGTTCTCCATATATATGCATACAAGCTTATAGCCATACATAGTACTAATATCATAACTATTTATCAAAGAGGAGAACACAGTAGTTTGGAAAAGTGTGTTTACCAAAGTTATGGACTTAATGGTTTCTCCTGGAAAAATGGAGTCTTTTGATTGTCATCCCAAGGTTTCAGATCACATTGTAACAGTTTTTCCAAGAAGATAATTCTACAAAGAGAAACTAATTGCACACTAATTTTGGTTTGCACATGAAGGTCTAATACACACACACACACACACACACACACACACACACACACACACACACACACACACACACACACACACACACACACACACACACACACACACACACACACACACACACACACACACACACACACACACACACACACACTGCGAGCTCTACTTTTTGGAGATACAATACCGGAATTGCTGATGGTAACAAGAGGGCCTGGATGCTTCCCAAATCTCATAATCTCTTTGATTAATTAATTGCTTAGCCTGTCTTCCAGCCCCATAGTTGACAAGAATGATCACAGCTGAGCCTGGATGAGTAGATGAAATGAAGTCTCTTCTCCTGGGAAGAAGGGGTTCAGCTCCTAAATCTGTGGTCCCCCAGCAAGTCACTGGCTGAGAAGATAGACTCTTGCCATCTGGTCTGCTTCACAATATCCACAGACTCACCCTTGCTCCAACACTTATAATTAATTTAAATCATACACTGCAGTTCCTTGTTAACTAGATTATGCCATTCATCAGGACACCTACATTACTGGCTAGTATTCTTCCCTGACGACAGTGTGACAGAGATAGTTATTATCATAAACAACCATTCTGGTCCCTGAATAAGAACTCTGCTGCATTCCAAGGCACCCAGATCCTGGAAATGGTCTTTTCTCCCTGCCTGCAACTCCACTCCCATACATATGAGTTGGAGATGAAAGTAAGAATTCTATTTAAGAACTGACTTTTATGTTAAACTTCCACCTAGAGTGAAAAAAATCTATGGCATGTCGGAAAGTTTCCACAGACCCCTTATGGGCTGCAGGAAACCAAACCCTACACAAAACACGTTGGGGTGATAGAGGACATGGATGAACTCCTCCACTGCTGCTCTGCTCATCTTCTGGCATGACCTTGGGCTCCTTTTCTGATGCCAATGCCTCACGTCCTTCAATGTCACCCCGGTGTTTCCCCAAGAGCCCATAATCCAAAAGTATCATCCTAGACTTACTTCTAGTCAAAGCTTTTGTCCTCAAACACATCTGGGAATATTTAAGCATCTAGTCTCAGCCACACACAAGAAGGTCAGGGCATAAAAATGCTATTAATTCTTCTACCAAACAAAACCAAAAGATACCCCAGGACCCACAGAACCTTACAGGTGTCACCCTAGCTCTTGCCAACTCTCAGGGAAACTTTAAAGAATTAACCATACCACAGTTTCCAATCTCTCTTCTCTCATTCTTCACAGAAGCCTCTCTAGTCAGGATCTCATCCCTATACTCATTGAATATGCTTTTATTCAGGTCCAAGCAAGCACTGGATTCCTAAAGCTAAAGATGTCTTATAATTTTAGAACACAGCTCATTACTTAGTCACCCTCAAAGTCCTTTTCTTATGAGCTTTCCAGGACACCACTCTCTCGTTTCATCTTTTTAAACTTTATGGGTCCTCTGTTAAGTTTCCTTTAGCTTATTCTTCTTCATTGCCTGTATTTTGCCTCTAAACTTGATAAAGAACATATGTCTGAATTTGATTAGTGATCTCATTTTTTTCATGCTTATATATATATAAGCATAGGATGATAAACTCTAAATTGAAATCTGCAACCCAGGCCTTCCTCATGAATTTCAGGCTCATGTAGTTAGTTTCATAACTTGTCAAAAACTGAACGACAGATCTTTCAAATTCTTTCCATTGTCTCTTGTATCCCAATTAATTGGAATTCATTTTTCCAAATTGCTCAGGCCAAAATGCTTCTTGTCATTTTTCTCTCTTCTTATTTCCTATCTCTCTCTTCCTCTTTTTTCTATTCTTTTCTCTCTAGTTGTTTCTCTCTCCTCCCTCCCTCACCTGTCTTTGTCTTTCTCTTTCTCTCTCTACCCTAACCCCACATTCACTTTCTCAGCAAATCTCACAGAACAGGTTTGGACCCATTCTCCCTGCACTGTCCTTACTTTGAACTCTGCTCCACACCCCTGCTGTAGCATGTTGCAGCTCCTGACTAGAACCCAGGCTTCTTTCCTTCAGTAAAGAAAATAACACAGGCAGGCAGAATGGTCTTGCCAAAATGCCAGTTCATGCATCTCCTCGGATCAGATTGCTATAATGCCTTCCTATATTTCTTAAAAAGCCAAGTCCTTGCCATGACCTATGAGGACAATGTCTTCTTGATACATTACTCAATTCAGGATTGAATTATTTTGTCCCTTCCTCTCAGAATTATAGCAAGCTATCCTATGGTAAATGTGCTCATATTGGTGTCTCTCTCCTACTCTGCTCTCCCTGAAATCTTCTGTAACAACCTGTATGACTTCTTCCTCTCCTACTCATCTTCACTCAAATGCTAGGCTTTCCATGTCTACACTGAGTTTCATCATCCCTAGTACTAACTCAGATCCCCTCCTTTATTTTTCCTTATTGAATTTATCCTTTCTTCTTTGTGCTATTTCTTGCCTGAGTCCACACTGCACTAAAATATAAGCTTCAAGAGCACAATGACTTCTATGTTGTGAATGGTTTTACCTATATGGACTAGAATACTGAATGTGATATGATGTGTTTGCAAAATAAGGCTAAGTGAAATGATGAGGCAAAAAAGACTACAGATACTACTATTACAGCACTAAGGAATACCTAGGGTTTTTTTTGACTTGGGGAAAATTTTAAGTTAATCTGTTTAAATAACTAATATTTTCCCTTACAATGGCCTGTTATCCTCAAAACTATTTTTTTTTGCTTTTGAAATTATGGAAGAGAAATTCCTCATTGGACAAACTGCTTCTACTTCCTCATGCTCCTATAATACAATGCAGAATATGTGTTTTCTGCTTGTCAGGCTCATTTTCAGAGGGGAAAGCCAGCTCACTTGGTCTCTGAAGGAATGAACATGCTGCAGCAGGGCTAAGGGTGGATGGAGAAGTGGGCAACATTAGCATTTTGGCCCCAGACACTCCTTTGCCTCCCTTTTTCTCAAGATACCACTCTGATTCATATAGTAGGAAGACTCTCCATGTATCCAAAGAAGTTTAAGAACAAATGTGAATAAATCTCCTGAGTAAAGGAAGGAACAACCTGAAGTGGCAAGTCATCAGCTCAGAAATAAAGTGCCAGCTTAATTCTACAAAGTCAACAAAATTACATATTCTGTGCTCTCACAATGCAGTATCTAATGGTACTTTGCCCATTCTAGAAGTCAAAGCTGAGTGAATTTCTCTTTTATTCTTTCTTTCCTACTTTCCTCCTTCTCTCTTTCCTTTGCTCGGTACCTTCCTTCCAATATTTTTTGTGGTTGTATTGGGGCTTGAATTCAGGACCTGGGAACTATCCCTTAGCAATTTTGCTAAAGAGGGGTGCTCTACCACTTGAACCATAGCTCCATTTCTAGCTTTTGTTGGTTTATTCGAGATAGGTCTCATAGACTTTCCTGCTGAGCTTAATTTGAACCACAATCCTTAGATCTCAACCTCCTAGAAGCATGAGCCACCAGCAGATAAGTCACAGGCATGAACCTCCAGCATATTGCTGTAGTGTATTTCTAAGGAATAATCCTACCTTTTAAATAGAATCCTGCGAAACACACATATTAATATGTATTTATGAATTATGTTCCATAGCTGGATTTGAGTTGCCAATGTTGAATAATAGTCTCAATTCAAAAATAGGAAATAATTTGTGAAGTGAAGTGATGAGGTGAGAGATGCTTCCACATGATAGCAAGAAGGGATCCCTAAATCCTTTATATCTATCCTTCCCAAAGGAGAGCTGAAAGAAACATCTGAAATTCGCATTCTCCAAGAGAAAAAATGGTATGCATAAACTTTCTTTCAGAGAATATTTCCATCTTTTACTACAAGGATGGAAAAACCAATGACAATGACAACAAACTCAAAGACCAAAAATAAATAAATTAGCATTGCATAACTTGTAACATTTATGACCCTAAAAATAGATATGGTCAAAAGAACCATGTGTACAATTTCATACCATATGATCTCGTCAAATATACAGGCACATTCTTAAGATTTAATTAAAAAATTTTGATCAACATCTAAGTTGATCCATAAACCAACAAGTAAGGTGTGTGTGTGTGTGTGTGTGTGTGTGTGTGTGTGTGTGTGTGTGTGTGTGTGTGTGTGTGTGTGTGTGTGTGTGTGTGTGTGTGTGTGTGTGTGTGTGTGTGTGTGTGTGTGTGTGTGTGTGTGTGTGTGTGTGTGTGTGTGTGTGTGTGTGTGGTAGGTTAGATGGTGAGGAGTAGAATGTTAATTTCTTTCATGCTATCCCTAGCATGCCCAAATGCTTAGCCTGGAACACAATAGAAGGTTATGTTTAATTCCCTTTCCTCCCACAGATATCATTCCCTGCCTTCTAGGAAATCCCACTTGCCTTGTTTATCCCTACTCTGATTTTACTTTGTTGTTTCTCTTTAATCTCTTCATCACAGCTCTGACAGATGAACACAGAAAGCACCAAGATCAAACACATCAAATAGGTAATTTTAGTTCTCTTTTTTCTTACTTCATCACAGAAGAGCACACAAACCTTCACCTTGCCATCCTGCTCTTCCACCTAGCAGTACCTGGTTTGTGCTTTCTCTTTTGTGCCCTCCATTACTTGAAGCACTACTGCAATGCTTTCAGCTTCTACGCTGACAAGCAAATATTTTAACAATAAATACCACTAAGTACATTTATTGCAGAATCTCTCAATATTCATGGTGTGGTTTATTCTGTTGTCAACCTGTAGTGTTTCCTGTCACTTTTATAGCTTGAGTTTTTATAATTTAGTGTTTTTATTCTCAGCCTGTACAGAGAATAAAGAATAATCCAAATGCTCACAGAATGTAATAAACTGTATTTATAAAATCATTTTATTAGTAATTATACTGAGCAATGTATTGCTATACTTTAATTACATCCCAAGTAAACTAATGAACTGGTATAGAAAAAAGATATTTGCTATATTGGGTTCTTTAGGTTAAATTGTTGATTTTAACAATGTATTGCCATATTTTACTGTTTTCTACATATTTGATGTTACCAACAACTACCAAGTAAAATTAAAGGAGGAAGAAAAACAATGTGTCCTACAAAATAAAATTGGAATCATTTGTCTCAAATCTTAATAAACACAATTAAACTTAAGTAAGACTGTGAAATTACAACAATTTCACAAGTAGTGGAAAACACATTATCACCTTTGAGAAGGGACTGAAACACTGAAAATTTTCATTTAAATGTATGCATCTTCATGTAACTAAATAACAATTGAATAGGAGAGATAATTTTATGCCACTTTAAACAAAGGTTTCAAAATAACTTATTTTCCTCCATGAGATTCTGACAGTGAATTTAAAGCATTTAATGGGGACTTTAAAAATTAGGAGGCTCTCATTAGCATCCATATCAGATGCTAGTACCATATCCAGCTAGTGTCCTGACACCACTCAGATTCTCAGAGTTCAATTGGCCTTCAGTAAATGAGATAAACCTGTTTTCATTTCCTCCTCAAACTGAAAATCTGTAATAGAGGCCTTCATAAACTTTATAGCTTTATGCTTCATTCAAAAGAAATAACATGATTTATTCAACTATATTGAGAACTCTATTCATCCTTATCATTTTTTAAAAAAGCATCTGTTTAAATTGCCCCATAACAATAATATACCTATTGAAAAAAATATATTTCAGACCCAGAAACATTTACCACTTTTAATTATGGATAAGTTGTTTAGAAGCTGCATATATATTAAACACACATTACCGTGGTGATCATAATTTCCTTCTGGATGGATAGCTTGATTTAAAATTTTTTTAATGATATGTAATCATGATATTGTTTTTTGCTATATATTTTACTTTGCTGTTGACAAAAGCTCAGCGTTTACTAAACAACATTCACGACTCTCAACTAACATACACAGGAGAAGCTGAGAAAGGTTCCTCCTGCCCATTGCTACCCACGGCAGTGAGTGATAAGGCAACTGAGTCTAATGGTTGTAGCCACCATGTCCTAATTCTAGGAGTAGCTGGAGACAGAGAACAGCTATGGAGAAATCAGAGGGGTACATAAACCAAGACAAGTTTCAAGCATCATTGGGATACCACAAACATCAGAAATTTTATAATTCAATATACCTGAGTTGGTAATAATAATATTCCTATTGCCTCTGCAATGCATATATTAAAACTAACAGACACCGAAAGAAATTAAAGATAAAGAACTTGGCTTAAGTAGGTGAAGAAATTCTCTGCCATGATCACAATTCTCTAGGTGGTTTCACTTGTCATTTACCCAGCATATCCCCAATTTTATCCACTCTCAAGGGTTTTGAAGGTCTCTGGAAAGTAGAGATTATTGGAGATGAAGATGTGAAACGAGGTGAGATGTTTAAAATAAATGAGTCAGTGCACACACATGCATACTCACACACACCCATACATGAACAGCTTTTCCTTCAAGTTATTTTTTACTAAACCATACACAACTTATCTGCTTTTTAAATAAGCATTTTATCAGAAATAACCATAGTCAACATTAGAAAATATAAAATGTATATGTATATGTTTATATTAAAAATACATAACATTTATTTTTTAAATGGAAATGGAGTTTGTTAAACTATACATGTTAACATAGATAAGAACACTAACACATGAAAACTAAGTTTAGAATGTGGACAGGAAGAAGTTAAGATCAGAACCAGAACATTCCAGAAGCTAGTTACCACTGCTGTCACCATCACAGCACTTATTATGGACTAGATACTGGTTTACATACTTACACCTGTATTTTATTTAAACTCATAAAAATATTACAAGGAAATCACTGTGATTTCCATTTTTTAAAAGAGAGAACTTAAATACACCTGAGTTTATATTCCAATTTCTGAGTACAGTACTTGATACATGGATAAGAGTACTCAGGCAAATGATCTAAGTTCCTGTTTAATCCATGAGGGAGAATAAATCCTATATGATGTTGATACTTGTATGCAGATATCAGTTCCCTGTCTTTACTTCTCATCCAATTAGGAATGTTCATATGCACAGCAAAACAGTTTCTGTTCCTGACATGCAAGGTGAAATTACATTTCACAATTTCTCTATCTCAAACCTACTGAGTACATTATGATTCCAATTCTATTTCCTGGTAGACTATATGTATGTCTTTGATTTTGCTCCAGAAGAAGCCCTTGAAATTATAAAACTAATTTGTGCATTCACATACCTAAGCTTTAAACCAACCACACAGCAGAGTGTCCTCCATGACATCTGACTGCTAGAGCAATCCTGCTTGTTTGCACTAATGACTGCAATCC
The DNA here is from genome assembly GCF_024711535.1 of Dipodomys merriami. Lineage (NCBI taxonomy): Eukaryota > Metazoa > Chordata > Mammalia > Rodentia > Heteromyidae > Dipodomys > Dipodomys merriami. The sequence goes on from NW_027202270.1 coordinate 28,288,109, forward strand.
ACGGTGTATTGCTTAATTTTGTGGATTAATGAGTAAGCAATCAAATGTGATTTTAAGTCATGAATATAACAAACATACTATTCATTTATTTTGACAAGTATTTTAATTTATGAGACTTGGCTACAAATAGAGCAGCCTATTTTGTAAAAGAAAAAAAAAGAAACCTCTCTTCTTTTAAGACAACCCAACAGCAATCAGAGAATAAATGTCTGCAGAGAATAATGACAAAGAATTGATAACTTGATAGAAAAAACAATGAGGTCTCACTATATCATTACAATTTTCAAGCAGATGTATTGCACAGACATTTGAGTTGCATGGAAAGCTTTAGAGTTTGCAACCTACATAGAACATTCTAACTTAAAGAGGCCAGTGCTGGCCTGAGGCAGGTGTCATGGGCATAGACTTCCACTACACAGTTATAGTGGAAACTCAGCACACAGGATTTGGAAACTTCCCACATGTCTGAGAGGCCACATATTCCAAACCAGTGATACTCTATGGCTTGATAAGAACAGTGAAAAGACTTCAAATATAGAGAAAGCCATAATTCTCTGAAATTTAGCTGACGACTAATTGGTACTTCATTTCATCAGACTGTAAGAGAACAAACTCTTTAGCATAGTTACATTTAGCAGATTGGCCTGAGAACTGGCTAATTGACCTCATGACACATCCAATGATGTTCTTACCTTCCTCAGCATTTCATGACAGCTGAGCAACTGGTGGAGACCATGAAAAGGTCAGCATGTCGCCTGATCGAGGGAAGAAGCATTTCTCTTAAATATTCTATTTAGACTCAGACCTTCCTTGTGATGGGTGACAAGTCTTTGAAGCCGATATTTAAAAAAATTAACACTGCAATTGCAAGTGGGCTTAGCTGTTGATATCTTTCCATCTGAGTGGTAGAGCTAACCTTTTCTTTTAGCTTCTAATTGCTCTCCTTCTCCTTCACTAGAGATAATGTGGCTAACCCTGCTGGGATGGGTGTTGATTTGGGAACATCTAAATGTCAAGATTTGTAATTACGATGTGGATGTATTAAACTGACATCAAATGAGGCCTCTCTAATTGAGGTTGAAGACAAAGCAAGCTTGGGTCTTTGCTCCTTTCTCATGGTCCCAGTTCTTACATTACCACTTCCAGGAGTTGCATTTTCGAGTTTTGTCTCAAATTGTAGAAAAGGGTTCTTTGCAAAGGTTGTTGTAAGCTTGAAAGTTTAGTGCAAAAGACCTTCAGAAATCACTTAAAATACATTCTGCAGACATAAAAATTGTAATTTTCTAAATCAAATATTGAAACACACTGAGCACAGTTACAGTAAATAGTAGAACACAAGTTTTGAAATTAAAACTGAACATGACATCCAGATTTTTCTGACCATTGTGAATACTAAGTTTATAAAGTTAGTCTTTCACTAACACACTCAAACCCAAGAGTGACTTCTGTACTTGGTTATTTTGGATTTTATGTTTTCTAAGTAAACCTGCATAGGGGCTGAGGATCTGGGAATCGTAAACTCTTTCAATTCCAGAAAATTGGGTCAGTATATGTATCTGTGTGTGTTAGGCAGCGAGAAACTTCAAATCTCCAAAGAACAAATTCCGGTGCTTTTTCACGTGTTCTAGGTATATATTTACATATCTAACATTATCTAACATATGATCCACAACTGTACATTTGATTTCTGATATTTTCAATTAAGATTTTTCTCATGAGCAAATATTCCCAATTTTCATCTGCAAAAAGTGAAAAAAATCATGATTCGATAATATTTTATGGTGTACTCAAGCATAACATAGATAATTTAGCCATTTTCCCATTTCAGACATGATGAAGTACAGATTTACCGCTGCATAGTCTGACAGCAGTTGTTAGCATTTTTCCATATTTTGCAGATAAAATTATATCTCATTTAAATTTAAATATTTGTTTACTAGGGATATTAAATATTTTAGGAACGATGTCTACTTTTGCAAATGGGCTAGCTATTTACACTCTTTACTCTTTTTCAGTTTTGCTTTTTATTAACTCATTAACCCTTTTATATTAAGTATATTAAGTTGGCCCTTTTTAGTTTTTGCAAATTTATATTTTGCTGGTTTAGCTTCAATTTTGTTTATTAAGTAAAAATTATCATTATATGGTATTCTGTTCACTTAAAACCCCCATTAAATCTTCAAAGGTCCCTTGTAAATAGGCACTCACCTGGAACCAGTATATTTTATGACAGGCTAGTAATAAAACAATGTTGGTCTCATTTAATTTACTACTTTGATAGTCCCATCAGAGAGAAGGTGGGAAATGCTTTGATTGATGGGCCTTTGCTTTTTAGGTCATACATTCATATTCTAAACAAATACAGATGGATTGAAGCTAACAAGAAAGAAAAACACATATAAAATTCTAATATTTCAGTGAATATATAATCTGTCATTATTTTATGCAAATTCTCCATGTTAAAATTACACATAATCAGCATAACATGGAAATAGGAGAAATTTTCACAAAATTCATTTTAAAATCATCCAAGTGCCTGAAGGCTAAAGATCCATACACTTTCTCTCATGAAAAAGTGAACATTTGTTATCTTTAGCCTTTTCTTCTACATGTTCTTCTAATTCAGTCATTCATCATCTCTCCTTTCTCATAAAATGATTACTGACCCTAGAATTGCCAAGAATTCCGACTTTAGAAAGTACCTGACTATAGATTATATTAGATTTTAACAGTTAGTGTGTGTATGTGTGTGTGTGTGTGTGTGTGTGTGAGAGAGAGAGAGAGAGAGAGAGAGAGAGAGAGAGAGAGAGAGAGAGAGAAAGAGAGAAAGAGAGGGGGGAGGGAGGGAGGGAGGGAGGAAGACAGAGAAAAAAGAGAGAGAGAGATCTGTGATTGTATATGTATGTCCTCAGAGAGGGCTCTTCATTGTTTGTTGAAATAAGCTGTTCCTTTGCCAGATGACCAATGAGTTTCCAGCCATGTCTCTCTACCTTAGGAAAATATTTTTGTTACCCTACTATCATTCAATCTGCTCTTGCAGTTAATTTCACTTCCATGTAAATTTCAAACCTAATAATCTTTTTATCTAACACATGAAGGTAAACAGAAGAGGTACTTCTCAAGCAATTAGGAAACAGGAATTCTCATACTTTATCTTTTACAACAAATAATAATCTAATATGCACCCAGAACTGATTATGCGAACAGGTAACATGGTAGTAAATTGATGAATAGACAGACTAGTAACAAAAGCCAAGAGATTGGTGTTGTGTGCGCCTGTTATCAGTGTCATTTTCAGCATTTGGCAGTAGAAAGGATCCACTGGAATTAGGAATAAATCTGAAGATCCCATAAGTGGAGAAAATTCCACTGTGAAATGAGTGACGGGTATGCAATGAGTCAGAGCACGAATTTGATTAAATTCTTTCATCAAAGACTGAGTAAATAACTTCTGGGGCCTACTGCAAGAAGAAAATATGGAACCCTTGTTCAAACAGTTTGAGAACATCAAGATGGTGACAGCAGAGCATTAACCCAAGTGGGCTGCCCTTGCAGGCATAGGACCCGGATCAATTACATAGAACACCTACCCATGAAGTGAGACTTGTGGCTCTTCCTTTCTCTGACTTCATAGTCCTCAAGCACACTGTGATTATGAATTGACTTTCAACAAAAGCCTCTGAACGGGAAGATGATATGATGGCTAATGGATATGTGATATTTGCTCCCTATGGCAGATTTAAGATAGTTGCTTATATTTATGTTGAATTTTGCTAGCTGGAGTCAGAATCCTTGAATCAAATAAATCCAGTTTGATGAAGCATCAGTTCATGAAACGATTCTTCGTCCTGAATTGTGTTTTTAAGATAAAGGTTTCAATATAAAAATAACTTGAAAACACTTATCTTTCCTAGCTCACATTTATTCATTGAAAATGTTGTGAACAGTTAGCATATGGTTTAAATCAAAGGGAAATGATATGATGTTTTTGTTCATTTAAATGCCAAACTAGAGGCTAGGTGCTTCCATTGACTGTAGGTGGCCTCAGATCATATCTGCTTCCTTCTAAGTTCACCAAGAATGATATGAACCCAAATTCAGCATCAAGTCCTGAATGCCCTTATCTATGCTGCTGCCTTCATCTATAAAAGTTCAGGTCCCTAAGTCTTGGTATCTAACAGTATGCTTTCACAGAACCCTTTGGTTTTGGAGCTGAGACTGAAAAATCTCTTAATTTTAGGCAAGTTATTTAGATCCTGTAAGATTTAATTTCTTCAAGTATACAATATGGATAAAGATAGTAGCTAACATTTACCACATCTTTATTCAAAATATATTGCACCGGACTGTATTATTCTAAATATTTGTCCTATCATCAATATCTCTAAAATGGTAGAAGAGGCACTGAAAACAAGTTAGGTTACATGGCTAGTGTTAAAGCTAAGATTAGAAGTTACCAGTTAAACTCCAGCCCCTCCTCATTATTTTGAACTTCAAGAGGTGCTGTGTTATATAGGGTATGACGGGTAGAGTGTTAGAATACAAAAGAAAGAGCTCATTCCAATTTAGCAATGATGATTTTCTTTCTCTTCACAATCACTACCACTTTTACTGGTTGAATAAACTTATCTTTAAAACCCAATTACATTTATATTCTGCAATATAGTAAGGACTTACAAAATCTTAGGACATGGAAAAATACCAAAATCTTTCAAGGAGTAGTATGTTCTCTTTTCACATCCTTGAAGTCAATGAAAATGGTTTCACCAAAAGGTAAAAAAAAAAAAAGCATTTATAGACCTCAAATGATCAATCTGGGAAACAGTTATAAGCAACCAGTGGTGATAGCAAATGTCTGACACTGCACTTGGAAAAGCTCCATGACAGAACCATTGAAATACGGGGGGAAGATTCTGAAAGCACACATTCCTTTATTTTATCTTTTTCATTCTCGTGGCAGCCTTTATATGTGGGGGAAGTTATTTTAAATGTGTTCATAACAGATGTTTTGGGCAAAGGTGAAACATTTATCTAGTCAGATCCAAATGGAAGTCTAAAGTAAGCACATGATGAAACATGCAAATTATTCTAAACTAATGTAGCTAAACCTGACAAACTCGAGTCAGGCATTACAGGTCTTTAATCGTCTTCCTTCCAACTGAAAGGGAGAAAACATAATTTATTTTTAGCTGCCACATACGATATTCTCACTAATTTAATAAGCAGGCACCATTTTCCCAGACTCTGGAAATTTATGTTGGTCTTTGGACAGCTTCGGCTGCCTTTTAAAATCTAGTGGTCTGTGACCATGTAGGGCTTTAGCCAAAGGGAAAATGACTCTATAAATCCTCAAAGGCTGTCTCGCTTTAAATTATAGTTTGAAGGTTTCGGGACTATATGAAAAGTCCTTGAACAAGAAAAATCAACACACATCAACACATATGTATTGGAAGTTATCCTACTTCACAAGAGGAAGCATTCTTCAAACTTTAGAAGGCAGGCACACAGAGATTTGGCAACTCCTGTAGGGGCTCTACGATTTACTTATGTAGAGGTCTGGTCATATAACATCATAAAGCACGATAGTGTACAAAGTAGTTTTGCTACAAAGAATACAACTAAAAATTTTTTGCTTTTGATATTTAATAAAACAATATACCCATTCATGATGTCATCCACGAAAAGCAAGTTATTTTGTTTCAGCATGTGGCATGTGGCATGACTTGAGAATTCGTATTAAACCTCTTCACATCAGCAAAGGTGTGACTTCAACATCCCTTAAGTTTAGGCAAGTAAAATGTATGGGGAAAACCTTTGAGATGAAAGACTAATCCTCTATTATAATACAATTCCTGGGAGTTGAATAATGAATTTCCAAAGCTATGTTGCTAGTCAATAGCTAGACAAGAGGAAGAGGTTAACCAAAGTCTTAGAGTTCAGCTTAAAACAAACATGAAAAAAAATGTCTTGCATATCTTAAGACAGGTCTCTGTCTTCCTGTGAGCCACAATCCTATGACCCTGTCCTGGCATATACCCAGTGCAATTTACACTTTGCTTATTTACTCATTAGGCTAACTCTGAAACCCATTAATTTGAGACTCTTACTCCATGTCTAAAAGTTTCTAAACAAGAAATATCAACATAGATCACCACATAATATGCTCAAATCGATGTAAAGGACCCATTTGGACATTTTTTACTCAATATTTTTCCCCAAGTTTTGTGATTGTATTATTTTGCAAATGCAAATTAAATGATGCATTTTATAGGCAGAATTCCTTCCTTAAATCAACTTGCAATATTGATAGAAAACTGCCTCAATGATGGTGAATTTTATGTCAACTTGACTAGGCCACACAGTGCCCAAACTATTATACCTTATTTCTAGGTAAGATTAGCATTTGAATAGGTAGACTGAGCCAAGCAGGCAGTCATCTCCAATATAAGTGGGTCTGAGTCAAGTTATCAAAGATCTGAATACAATAGTGGAAATAATTATTTCTCTTCTATCTGACTGCATGAATATTGGACTAATGCAGCTTCTGCTTTTAGTCTGAAAGATGAAAACTTTTGAGGTCTCAAGCCTACTGGCTTTGGAACTAGAATGGATACCAGCAGTCATTCTGGTTTGCAGGGCTTCAGATTTGGACTAGAATCACAAACTGGCTTTCTTGGGTCGCCAGCTTACTGGCTTCAGATCTTCGATCTGCTCTGCCTCTATAATAATATGAGCCAGATTCTTATCATTCTTTTCTTCATTTTTTTCTTTTCTTTCTCATTCCTTTTTCCCCTTCCTTCCTTCTTTCTGCCTGCCTGTCTATATATCCATACACATAAGAACACACACACACACACACACACACACACACACACACACACACACTCACACATCCTAATTTATAGGTTAATCAACTCACAAGATCAGAGCCTTCAAAAGAATCTCAAATACAGAAGCAGAAAAGTTTTCTCAAAAGTTTTCACAGTGATACTTAGTAGACACTACGTTAGAAATGAACTTTTCAACTTGGAGAAAAGGGAAGTGGGTGCTGGGGCTCAAGTGGTAACCCAATAGCCTTGAACACAGAGAGGCTCAAGAACAGAGTGCAGGCCCTGAGTGTAACTATACTAAGTATAGTTAATAAGAAAGAATTCCATAATTTAAAAATACCAATGGGAGACTAGAAAAAAATGAAATTGATACTTCTTGGATTGAAACAGAGAAAGCTGAGCAAAGGGAAACAGAGCAAATCTCAAAAGTAGACATAAAACTATGAGATGAATTCAGCCTTGACTCTGCCTCAATAAGTGAGAAAGCTTATGTTATCTTTAGGAACCCCAAGAGAACCTTGATAACATGCCCCATTTTTTATAATGAAGGGAACATCTCTTTGATAGGTAGGAAAACATCAAGATCTCCATCTTTTGAAGCTATAGATTTAGGAGCAGGAATGGGAGATGAATATAAACAGTGACATGTGACAGAATACCTCAGTGAGCAAAATATCCAGGCAGGAAGGAGAGGAAGAAAATTCACCCTGTGTTTGTTTGCAGGGATGTGATTAAGCAATGCATGAAGGGAGAGATGGTATTTAAGGTAAGCTTCTATTAGTATGATCTCACTGGACTACTTGCAATCATAGGAAGCCCTGCAAGACAGAAAAAAATATATCACCCAGACAAGGAAACAGGACCTGGCAATTTCTCTTCATGAAATGCCAACTAAGTAGTTGGCTGTGTTTAGAGTGTAGATCCTTGGATAAAGAAAGAAAATAAAAGATGAACTAAATCTAGACTGGAAGAGTAGAGAAAGAATTTGAAGAAATACGAGTGTCTCACTCCAATATTTTCTAACACTTGTACTGAATTTTATGACTTATAATGTATGCTTGTAGTTGGCAGACATTTAGTAACAGCTCTTCGAAGGTGTTTATCCCCAAATTTTTGGAGATTAAGGTAAAATGTAAAAATATACACTTTGTGAAAGTAAGCTACTTTGCCCAGGTCTCCCATACTAGCATATCCCATCCAATTATTTTTTGTATCTTTTTTATTGTAAAATTGCTGTACAGAGTTACACGAACAAGGTAATGAGTACATTTCCTGTAGAGCATTGTGGGCACTGAAATTTGTGTTTTTTTCTGACATATACATTCTGTTTTTTTTTCTCTTACTCATCCAAATTCTTGGGTAATCAAATATGGGAATAAAAGAGACAGAGAGAGGGAAAAGATGTAGGAAGAGGGAAGATGAGTAGTTAGTGGCAACTGAGTGAAATCAAGTACAAACTGCCACAAAAATCACTCCACCAACATCCAAATAATCCAGATCTTTTGAAAACAAAGTTGTTCTACATTTACAAGAGACTGTCAAATATGGACATTGAGTTATATAGTTTCATTTCTAGAGTATAAAGTAATCAAGTAGAGGATGAAGCGTTGGAAAAGTCCACCATTTTCTCTGAGTGGGCATGGAGAGCAACAGGCTTGGTGGCAATGTTTCCCACAAACTGAGCTGGAGATGGTACTGCAGTGTTCATGCTTGCACAGAGCTGGAGGGAGGTCAAGCTGGCAGCTGGCAGCTTGACAGATTACTCTTTGCTCTGTGCCCTCTCAGGTGTCTCCGGGGAACTGAGGGACAGGCACCATGGACAGGAGGCCCCCAGCATCCTCTGACTCACCTTCCACTTGGATTTCTTTCTACTGTAGAGGTCCCCATAATGCCCCCAGTCACTAGGGTTGCCTCATTTCGGGGGACTACTTTAAAAATAGCTCCTGTTTTCTCCTTTTGCTCCACATGCATATCCTTCCCAGATTACCTGAAAAACTCAGGCACTTCCATTACTGTTGGAGTAAGTAGTACTTCATGTTGAATGTATGCCAGCAGCTTCCTTCATTCTTTCAGTTAGGTACAATCTATCCTCTCATCTTGTATTTTCTTCATTTTTAATTTTTTTCTTCATTAACGCTTCTTGCTTTAAAGACTTGGCTTATAGAATATTTGGCTTATTCTGAGCTGATTTCTTTTGGTAATATAAATTGGAATAATTTGGTACCTTAATCTTCCTTTTACTAATTCACACCTAGCATTTAATTTTTTCTTTAATATTTTTGCCCCTTGGCTTTCACTTTGCATGTATTTATTCTCTTAATTTGCCACTGCCATATATAACTTTGTCATTTCAGTATCAAGACAGGCAAGTCATAGACAGAAACTAATAACAAGTCTTCTATTGGGTGGAGGAGAAAGACCTCTCTCTTAGCACTTCTTTATTCTCTTTAATTCTTCCTCTAGACATTTATGTTAATGTCAAATCTAATAAAAATAAGTCATAAAATAAAATATTCCAAATGAGGTAACTTAGGACACATTCTCAAGGTAATGATGTTTTTTGTTTTGTATTCTCTTTGTAACACACATATTTAGCTGCATGATGAACAATCCGAATGATTCCAAAGTCTGGTATGTGTAACCACTAGGCAAGGGATCCTACTAAAGCAGAGTCTTGGGGTTAGGGAGCTGTGTTTTCCAGCAGCTCATCTGTTTTGAACTGTGTGTTTCATAATACAGGTCACAAGAAGAAGAGTCTCTTGACATGCTATGTCTTTGAGTCACCTTCCTTTTAGGAGAAAAGATAACTGAGGTTGGGAGAAGCAGAGGTAAGACTCTGGGGTCTGTGAAAATCTCCACATCCTGCTCCTCCTCCTCGACCTGCTCCTCTTTCTCCTCCTCCTCCTCATGGTTTTAAAAGAACAAGCCAAATGTCGTTTCAAAATAAGATTTATACAAAATATTTCCTAGTATTTTCTTTTAAAGAAAAAAGTACAAACTTTGAAGGCAAAGAAGTCAAAATTCTGAAACGACTACATCAAAAGAAGTTGGAGGATTTTCTATGAATTTAAATACAGTTGCCAGTGTTGGCTCTCATTATAGATCCTTCCTACTGTCAGTCACTGGTGACCAGCACAGAGTATGTATTTTCTACAGTATTCCCCTTTAGAGAAAAGAAAGTTAGAGCCTTGTTAAGATGTCTGAATCTATGGAGAGAGAAGGAGATTTTCTTCCTACTCTGTTTCTCTCTTGGGAAAATTGTCAATAAAATTCAAAATTCAGAAAGGTTTGAAATGTTCTCAAAAAAGCTGGTGATCCCTCAGAGTGCTATCAATAAATCAGTTCACAGAATCTGGTGAGGTTTATTTATCTGACTGGAACTAAGGAATTTGTACTAAATCACTACTTTTTTTTGAAATATTGGTTCTCAAATGAAATATCAAAACAGAGAGAGAAAAAAGAAAATATTTTGACCTGACATCTTAATGCAGCGTTACTATAAAAACAGGGAAAGTAAGAGTTACATTTCCAGAGACAGTCAGATTTAACTTGAATGAACAACAACAAAAGCCCTTTAGTTTTTTTAGTCACTTTAGCAATTAGCTTGTAATACATATATTTGGACTATTTTGCTTATTGTAGCTTAAAAAGGACTGATTTGCAAGTTGTGAAATCCAGCATAGTTCAATTATACTATGTAATTATTACCGATTAATAATTACCGATTAACTATATGGAGAATTTTTTTATTTACTTATTTGGATGATATTTACAATGGACATGAAAATATCCAAAGAGTTGAACATTCTTTGAAATAAAAATAAACAAAACCAGTTTAAAGATAAGCATTTAGAAATAACTACATTCAAATTCTGCATTCCCATTTAGACTAGGTACTCTAACAGTTATATCTGACATTTCAGATATGCACAAGGATGCATTTTTAAAAAATACATAGATGCACATTACTGGCAATACTAAAAATTCTAGAAAAAAATGAAATTTACTTTTCAAAGAACACAAATTATTTCCTCACCACTCTGTATTGCCTCTGCTCATCATATATAGCATCTTAAATGTCAGTGGCAGAGAATAAATCTTGCTGGAAAATTTCCTTTAAATGGAATCAAAGGTTAAAAGACCCACACTGGAAGCCCTGCAGCATGAAGAACTCCAATATTACCTTGAGCAATTTACAATGAGCTTTAATTTACCCATTTAGAAAACCTGATTTCCATAGGAAAGGTGCAGCAGTCATAAATCTTGTCCTGCTAAAGTCTAAGAGGGGAAAACAAAACACAATCTCCCTGAGTATTGGTGCTTTAACTCTTTCACGGCACTGGCAGCCTTGCTGATAGTTATGTTGTCATTGTTTTCTAGGGGTATTAAATTGCCAGTTTAATAGATTGAAGTGTTATAACTGTCTAATAGTGAATCTACAGTTAGCAATAGAAACAAATTTTTAGAAATATTTTGTGCTCCTGGAAATGTATGATATTGAACTTTTAAATTTTGATTCAAAAGTCTGTATGAATTTTGATGATCTCTCCCATAAAACAGGCTGTGGCAGATGACTATGACTTACGCTAAATATATGAAAATAAAAATAAAATAAAATTTCAAGATTTATTAATGGCTAACTCTTCCCTGTTAACTGAATAGAATATATGACATTGAACATGATCAGTTCATTTGTAGTACATTTGTTATATTTCTTCCACTTTTTCTAGCACTGTAGTTATAGCTCCTCTTTGCTCCTAAGGAATTACAGGTTCCTTGAGGCCTGAGAACACTATTTTATTCACACAGCTATCTTTGTACAATTATACACTATGCCTTGATGACAACTTGGACAAGCCCAAAATAGGTAATAGAGCTGTGGGATGTCAAATGATTAATCTGAGCAACTTAGAAGTCATGATTAATCTCCATGCTGGGTTCAAAACCACCCTGGGAAAAGATCCAGTCTTAACCTGCTCCAAGTAGTTACCTTGATAGCTGTGAACTGCTTCCCAAACCAACAAGCAGTATCTGCTAGTAATATTGCTTCAACATCACTGATTGTAATGCTATTTTGTGCATGAACAATGGAATTGATTTTACACAAAACTTCAAAATTAAACAACTTGATATAAAAAGAAAACCAACTCTCAAGTTACTTAATTAACATTATGAAAACGAACCTCAGTCCTGCAGCCATTTAACTGTCTAACTGTCAGCACTGCAGGCTGAAGACCTCAATGTGCTCCAGAAAATTGTCATCGTTTTCTGATTTACCCTTCTAACTCTCAGATCACAACCTATCATGGGATATTATCACATTCCTAAGAAAGTATATAGGATCTGTATTTTAGATGAACATGAAATAACTTGTCTGAGAGAAGAGGCAGAGTTCTCTGTCCTACAAATGGCCTGGTGATTAACCTGAAAAAGGTGGTAAGCGCTCTGAACTGCTCTCCAAAAGCATTAATCTTTCTACATTACCTTCCAAAGGGCATGATGGCAGAATTAAAAAGTCCCACAGAGCCCAGTAAGTTCTCAACTGAGCCTGATAAACTCCCTTATGAAGGTTTTCTAAAAGAATCTGTGTAAAAGCAATGATTGTCTTTTCTAGCTCTGCAAAAATGCTTAATACTTTAATTTTCTCTTTGTTTCTAAAGTAAAATAGCAGGCAAACAATTATTAAGAAATATGAGGAAACTAATAAACAGTAACTGACACACATTTTAAGTCACTCAATAGCTTGAAAAAAAAGCATACCATTCACAAAATAAATTATATTATAAATAGGAAGCTGCTTTTTGGTATTATGAATTCATGTAAATAGTAGTTTCCCTGAATACATAAATACTTATGTATCATTTATAATAAGCTACAAGGTTCTGTTTATAAAACTCACTAAAATTGAAATACAGGTAATGCTGGGATTATAATCACCATTGCTTAAGGATATCTTAAGGATTACACCAGTCAATACATGTGTAAGTGCTTTAAGTGATAGGCCAGTATCAAAACTCAACACTCTCCAGATCGAATTTTACCAGTGTTTTCCAAGACAAGAAGATAAAATCTCATTATCACAGCATATTATGGTTTGTCAAATGATGTACATACCAACAAAAGGTTAATTTTTGTATGTGATATGACATTTTTTATAGCATGCTCTCTTGATTACACTGATTTACTTGGTTGATTTAAGCATTGACATGCACATAAAGCTTCCTGAAACATAGTACCCTAAATTTCACCACCTATCACTCAGTGATCTACCCTATAGCTCAACAATTCCTCTGAAGGACAATGCTACTTCTCTTTGGAAATGATAAATTACCTGATTTTTTATAATTACTTTTGAATTAAAGGTGAAAGAATCTGGCATTTAATATCACTTACATGAGTTATTTTTAAAAAACAGTGTTTTAAAACATCATGGTTGAGGCTTCATTAATATGTTATTGATCGTTTAAGCTTCCATCAAAATGAAGAAAATAGATTAATATAGTAGTTAATGAGGAAAAAGTAAGAAACAAAGCAAAAATGAAGCTTGATTTCAGAAATAAATATTTCAGGATTTTTATGTTAAACAATATTTATTTTCCTGAGTGCTACCAGGTAGTATTACTATAAACTTAAAACTATTCACAAGATCATGGTCAGTTCTGTGGCTGGGATACTTTGTTTTTCTGGAAATCACAAATCATCTGAAATCACAAAACTCACATTTCCTGAGAATTTACTTATTCATCCAAAAATATGAACTAAGCTTTTTTGCAAACAAGGAATGCAATGAAGGAGGGAGGCAAGGCTGAGATCTTACTGGCCCACAGAGCCTGGGTGAAGCATTCTGAATTTTATAATCCACAGGAAAGCTTTTAGATGTAGTACTGTGATTTTCCCCCATGTAGAGTTTCCAATAATGCTTGTTAAAAATCTAGACAACTAAATAGACTTTTAAAAATAGGATATGCTTCCAAAACATATGAGGTATCATTTTACCATCATCCAGCAAATGGACTTGATAATCGCAGTTATACCCTGAAGTTATGCCCTAGACTGACACTGACCACACATCATGGCTTTCCATTCCAACAGCTTACCACTGACAGCTTCAAGCAGGACACTGAACTTTTAACTACCTTGACTTTCAGTAGGGTGAATTCTTCAAAAGTACAATAGTGAATATTTTATAATTATAAAGAAGAACTAGGATTGGTTAAATGTCTATTTGAGCACCCAAGGTTGCTCTCATATAGCTCATGTAGCTTTCCAGTCATGACTTAAATGAGAAGAAATTGAATTCACTAAACTCTTAACAAAGCCAAGAGTAAGATGTTCATGTTTGGTTTATGAACTCAGGAGTCTCTCTTTACATTCTGATTCTGCATCATCTTGTTTATAGTTAGGAATATTTCTAAGATTTCTTCACTTTTGCTTCCTCAAATGTAAAACTCAGGATTTTAAAATGATTGTTTTTGTTTATTCTTTAAAATATTTTGTTATTATAAAGGTGAATACGGAGGGATTATAGTTATATAAATCAGGTAAGCATACATTTCTTTTCAGACAATGTCACACTTTCCCTTGCACTTTCCCACCTGGCCTCTCCTACAAGTTTTAGAGTCTATTTTCAACAAAAATAGGATTTTTAATAGGATTGCTAGTTGAATAAGATGGGCAATGTTTGTCATCTTATGTACTCTTAGTAAATATCATATTTTAAAAACCAAAAGGAAAAAAATGCTATCAAGAGACCTTTCAAAGTTCATGAAAATAAAAAGGAAAATGATAACCCAGTATCTCCATAGATTATCTATAATGGTTTACCTTTGTCACTTCATGCATGAGTAATGAATGCAATGTTTACAACCACAAGGAAGAACCCATCTTACTCAAACACCATTGCTACTTAGAAATCTCCAACTGTTTCCAGGGTTAGTTCTGACAACAGAACATGTGGCCCTGAAGGAGAGCCAGGTCCAAAAGCTCTGAGAAGCAGCAGAAAACACATGGCTCTTCTTTATTTTTAATCAACTATGGAATACAGCTGGTTTTGTAAGGTCAGCCATTTAAAACAGCCAAATAGGGTATGGGTAGTTTCTACTGGAGTTCATTCAGAAACAAGCCAGCAAACCTAGTATCTACACTTATCTTCAAGAATATTTTGAGCAAAATTACATTTTCTGCATACTTTCAAATACTTAGGGTCCTCTCAGAACCCAATGTATACTTAACTAATATAATTTGAAACTTGTTTTAATTTCTCAGATGAAATGAAAGGACAACAACTATGGAAACACATGTCAAAGTGGTCTGTTAAGTAACAGAACCTTTTCACTATGGATACTATGTATTAACTAATATGACCAGTAACTGAGGAAACATCCAATTATTCTAAAGAATATACATTAACATCATTTATACAGAATATCTTTTTTCAAAAAATACTTAACAGGTTAAAATTTTATCTATGTTCCACAAGATATTTGGTGATCTTATATGAATAGTAATAATGGAAAATAGTGAACAAAAACTACAAGGAAGAAGAAGTTAAACTGTGGGATAGGAATGATTTGACAACAAAATTAGTGTCTGTTTTCCTATAGCAACTAATTGAAGTACATGGCCAATGAGTTTGCCATAGAGGAATAAAAACTAAAATGTTTGCTAAAATTAAAGCTGACCTACACTTTAAAAAGTGACATTGACACCTATGTAACAGGTTACAATTAAGCTTCACATATCAAATTAATCCTTTACAGGAGGGCAAGAAGGCAAAAATAATAAGATCTATTGGTCACCAAATTACACTGTATGTTTATTGCCCATACATCCATAGGTAGAACAATTACCAGTTTTTCTATTATTAAACAAATGAATTATATATATTAGAATCAAACATCAAGGTAAAACTCTGATGGATATGACCTTCAAGTCTTTTGCCTTTTCACTAGGTACACTGATTTTAAGCCAAGAAAGTAATAAATAACCTCCCAGCTACTTCAGAAGACTTAAATGAGAGATGCCCAACAAGAGATCTAGTCTCATACCTCAATGTAAAGAGGGAAGTAGAACATTGTAAAATAATAAAAGGTACTGAGAATGTTATAACTATATTTTCACAAGAGAGCATATGTATTTTACATATTTTATATAATATATTCTACACTTTACATATTATAACACAATACATATGTAATATGTGTGTGCAAACACATAATCATACACATATACATTAACTGAATCTTAGCCCCTCTACTGTACATTCAGAAAATGGAATACAAAGAGAGACATTTGCTAACTTAGGGGACTCTTCACCTAAGTATAACTTTGCAATCAATTGATTTATCATTTATTTGACATACATTTGAAATTAGACCAGTAACTTTTAGGCATCTGCATCATTTAGTAACTGCCAGTGCATCTATCCAATTGACCAGAAATCAGGCTATACTAAAGCCACCAGCACAACCATTTTCATTGCAGCATTGCTTATCATAGCCAAGATGTGGAATCAACCCAGATGCCCCTCAGTGGATGAATGGATCAAGAAAATGTGGTATATATACACAATGAAAGAAGAGCATTGCTCTATTCATAAGGAAATGGAAAGATTTAGAAAAAAATTATACTAAATGAAGTAAGCCAAACCCCCAAAACATAGGTTGCATGGTTTACCCCATTGTAATCATTAGAATGTACATATCAATTTGCTTATAAATCTACAAATAAACTCAATGGATAGTAAAAGACAAATAAGTACACCTGGACATGATAATTCAAGAGCAGTCTAAACATTCACACAGTGAGAACAAAGGAGGATATTCTTAGGAAAGGATCACAAGGGTTTGTGCATAAGATCATATAAAATGATATTTACCAAACTGAACTCCAAGAAATGGAAGTACTTTAAAAAAATTATATTGTTTGTGTTTTTTTTTTATTTTCTTCTTTCCTTTTTTTCTTTGGCTTATTCCCCTCTGTCACTGTTTTTGATTTCTGTATACTTTGTCTTATATATAAGCTTATCTGACATGGGGAGAGGAAGTGGAAGAACAGAAATGGTGGGACAATGACAACTCAGCAATGAGACTCACTAGACACTATGTTGGAAATGATACAATTTGGGGGGAAGGGAATTTGGGAGGGGATAAGGGAGAGAATGAGGGGAGGGGAGATAATGTTCAAAAGGAAATGAACTCATTATTGAACTTGTGTAATCCCTTGTATATCATCTTTACAATAAACTTTTTTAAAAAGTGCCAGTGAAGTGAAACATACAACCATCTAATGTAACCCAAACCAGCAATGTCCATGAAGCCACCAAAATCTAACACAACTATTCTACATGCCCTCACCATACGTGTCACTGTTTTTTTCATGCTGCATTAAACACTATCTGTTCCCTTTAACTAATCTTGCAAGAAAATGATATTAAGTAATTAACAGCATGACAATGATAGAAACAGATGTCACTGGTAAAAAATGTGGAGGCAAAGTGATGCAGAAGATAGAAAACTGGTCCAGAACTAGGAGACCTGGCTTCCTTCCCATATATGTCACTTATTATGGCTTTATCCAAGGCAAGTCATTTAACCTGGTTACATTTAAGCCTCCCTTTCTTGAGCCATCTGCTCTGCTCAGAGGAATGCTGTGATAATTAATAAGAGCCTCTATAAAAGTGCTCTGAGTAACACAGGAAAGACTACATATATACAAAGTTTATGAGAATACATCAAGCATAATTCTGTGTAAGTATTAATTACAAAAGAGGGTAATCCAAAGGTACAACAGCAAATTATAATATATGTTAATCTGTCACTTATTTTGGGCAATGATATTGGGGTTACAATGTAGAAGAGAAGTAACTCCAAGCTGGATGGAAGCAGAGGCAGGAGAATGCAGTCGGTACATTGACAACTTTCAGTGAAGAGCAATTTATTGAACGTAGGCTTGAAGCAAAATATACAAAGATAAACTCTGATATCTTTATAATAAAACACAGTGGTGGGCTGGGAAGGTGGCTCAGTGGTAGAGTGCTCGGATTGCATGCATGAGGTCCTGGGTTCCATTCCTCAGCACTGCATAAGTAGAAATAGTCGGAAGTGGTGCTGTGGCTCAAGTAGTAGGGCGCTAGCCTTGAGCTGAAGGACAGTGCCCAGGCCCAGAGTTCAACCCCCACGACTGGCGAAAATAAATAAATAAATAAATAAATAAATAAATAAATAAATAAATAAAGCACAGTGGTTTAGTGGACAACATTAAAAGCACTGGGGTTTTACAGTAATACCATTATTCCTATCACAGCACGTGTTTCTAAATACAGAATCTAAATCTCCAAATATTAGTTTCCTTTGAAGTTGAAAGATAACCATTAATAAGTACTACATAGCATTGTCTACAGAATGAACAAAACATTTAATGAAGTCACACTTCATTAGTTAAACCTCCACTATTTCCAATTACCAATATTTAATCTGTCTACATTTTTATTTCTTAATTAAAGTTTCTCTGATCTATCAGAGTGTCATCAATTAAAATCAAATGTAAATTAATGGTGGCTCTGGACCTCTACACCCAGACTCAATTTTCATCAGCCAATATTTAACTTATTGAGTTTCTGGGTGGGTTTCATTTATCTAAAGATGGCAAGTAATTTTATTCTGGTAGATACACAGGATGTGCACAGATCCCTACAAATTCTATTAATTGCAATGGTGAAAACAGCTATTTATCTAAAGTATTTCAAAAAGATCTCTTCAGATACCTTAGAACAATCAGATCTTCAAGCCAACAGGTGACTTGGTCTGGAAAGGATTAAACCTTGCTATGTAGGATTTAGGATCTTAGGTAAATAAGAATACCTAATTTTTTACAATTAGTTTTCCAAAGGCTAATAAAGTAGGTATATGAAAACTTCCATCACCTTGGAGTTACCCCTAACATTACCAATAGCTAGAAACGTAAGCACTTTAAGAAGTTGTCATTATTGCTGGGCGCCAATGGTTCATGCCTACAATCCTAGCTGCTCAGGAGGAGGCAGAAATCTTAGGGTCACGGTTCCAAGTCAGACCATGGAGAAAAGTGTGAGACACTCTACAATAAATAAGCAAAAAAGTAATAAAGTAATAAAGAGGTAACTGTGAGTGAAAGGGCTGAATGAGCTCACAAGGCACTGAGTTCAAAACCCTGGCAACACACACACACACACACACACACACACACACACACACACACACACACACACACACACACACTCACACATACAAGTTATCAATGACTAGTGCAAAACTGAAAAAATCTGATTCGACCACAATTCTTCATGGATAAGAGCAGAAAGTTTCATTGTGTTTGCTGAATCTCATCAACTCTTTTTTCTCTGATAAACTTCTGTATTTTTCATCATAACACATTTCTCAAACTCTATATATTTACCTCCATAGAATGTTCAAGTGAGGAGAGGGCATTTTTGACAAAATTATTTTCATATTTCTGCTCTCTTCATTACTTTTTCCTTTCAGTCAACAAATATATTTTACAACACTCTTATGTGTAGGAAGGATATTGTGCTTTCAATGAATTCTTACATCTCTATCTACTAAAGAGGGAATGGTAGTTGCTTATAAGCAATATAAATTTTTAGGATGAAAACTGAAAAGAAGGCAGGTGTAGTGGTACAATACTTAGGAAGCTGAGTGAGGCTAAACCAACACAGAAAAAAAAAAGACTTAAACAGTGACTGTTAAAAGCAGGTATGTTTTAGAAGAACTCAACTGGAATGATTTGGCCAAAAGTAGGAAGGTCAGTTTGTTTTCAGATGAAATATAATTGAATAAAGGAGGAAAAGATACAATACTGATTGAAATTAAAATATGGACTGTGGTGAAGTGCTCCCATCTATAATTTCAAAAATACCTTGAGCTATAATTCTTAAAAAGGCATTAAACATGCTGAACTGAACAATTTCTGTGTTAATCCTCTACAGAAACAAAGGACCATATTACAGTGTGATCAACTGAAGCATTATTTAGGAAAAGTCTTCTGACATAATATCACACATGAAGGTGATGCTGTGATCTAAAAGAATTCAAGTTTGAGAAATCTAGATAAAGGGATGGTAAATATGTCTTTTGGATAACTTCTCGTCAACATGAAAGGCCATAAGACTTTAGTAGCTGTATAATTTAAAACTGGTCATATTCTAACATTTTTAAAATACAGATTTGCTGATTATGGTTATCTGAGAGTCATTGGTTCACAAATGCCAAGCATGAAATGAAAATTTACTCTTGTGTTTTGAACTTTTAGTGACTATATTAAGATTCATTCTCTGTTTCTTTTCTCTCTCTTTCTTTTCTTTCTTTGTTTCGATAGTAATTTGTACCTCAAATAGTATTTAACTTAATTAACCAAAGTTATAGGGCTAGCAAAGAAGCTAAAACAGATTTATAGTATTTAAAAGGCTTTAAAAAGATAAAAAGCATGCCAATACATTTTTCCCTTAGGAGAAAATAAATTTAATCTTCCTAAGTACTTAAATAAGACTATAATCCAAACTAAATTAAATCTCATATTAAAAGCAAGACAATGGCTAGTTTCTGTCTTAAAGTTTTCCAAACCCAACACAAAAAATTGTAATAAAAAACTACAACTAAATGGGACTTCTCCAAGCCTTAAGATAAAGCTACACAAATCAATTTTTAAAAATAACCTGTTAACATTTGTTGAGTACTTCCACATGCCCGGCATATAGTAACAGATTTGTATGGTTATTTCATTACTCATTAATAGTACTTAATAAGATAGCCTTATTTCTCCAACAAGGACTGAATATCAAAGCAGTGAAGAAACATGGCTGAGTTCCTACAGGTAAGAAATGTTGAAAATTGGATCTGAAGCAAGGGAATTTGACTAGAGTACAAGTTTTTCACATACAAAATATTTAATTTGATGTCACAGGTGTCCTTGAAGATCTACCAACATCAGTGCATTTTTGCTTTTGTTCATTATTTAAACTCAGCTATTCTTTCTATCAAACTCCTGGCAATAAGTTTGAGTGTATCCATTCAAAGACCCTGACTCACTGTACAGAACTTTGCTGTCTTTCTCTTTAGTAAAACAGTAAGGCAAAGACAAGTGCTATCCATACCCTAAAAGGCATTACAAAGAATATATGAAAAAGAATACAGGATTCTTTTTTGAGAATAGGAAAAATTTGAGGATGTTGGTAAAGACAAGGAGAGAAGACATACAGAATGAAAAATGTGAAAAAAATAAATAATTGACAAAGAGTTTCAGACAATCAACAGGATGATGGATTAGGATTAAAATCAGACATAAAATGATTGGACTTAGCAAAAAGGAGGAATTTTTCTTAGACACAAGAAATAAGTGTAAGTAAAAACATCAATGTTTTACATGAGTAAAATAAAATTTAAGTTATAAAACGAATGCCATTTTGTTCACTGCAATAGAAAGAGGAATAGAGATGGATTCAGAAAGACTTAAAATGTCTTAGATGATCAAAATAGAAATGAAGCTTGTTTTTTAATTATGAAAACAACATTTATTTTCATTTTCTATTTTGCCAAGAATCCAGGAAAGATAACTTTTTCTTAAGTGTCCATGTCCTAGAAAGAGGCAGGCATTTATATAAACAACCCATTGTTTAAATGGACTTCTGATAAAATATAAAGTTAGTCCTCTGAATTAGTATAAAGTCAAAAGAAAGTTTTACTCAATTCACATTTATATTGAATCTTTGTTGCTGGTAATGAAAATTCCTCATAAAAATTTAAACATAGAAGAATATGTGTTTCATTTCTTCAATGAAAAGTGTTACTATAAATCATTTACTTACATTATTTGTATCTAACCAATTATAAGGTAGTGATATTAATTTTTTTTCCTTTGGTGTGATATAACAAGAAATGAGCTGTTGATCCATTCATTAAGTCATTCATGTTGGCAAGTTTAAAGCTTAGATAACTAGGGATCTTTAGCTTTCAATATCAATTAAGCGTTATTCTGTTTACTAACGTATTATCTGACTAACCAACAAAATGATTTTGTTTCAGAATTTTATATTTAATATAAAAAAGCAGATACATTTATTTATATGTCATTCATTATGTAATGACAGACAACTTGAAAAGTATTGTACTCTATTAATTATTCAGAAATTGCTAAAGTATATTCTTAAAGTCTGGGATACTGTGTAAGAATTTACATGGTCAGAGTTCCAAAGGAAAGATTTACTAACTGGAGAAACTACAAAATTGCTATGAAGATCTATTTGGTTTAAGACAGAAAGGAGAAAATACTTTCACAGATAAAGCTGGCATGTCGTTAAGAGGTTCTGTGGGAGCTCTGCATGGGATAACACTGTACTGAGACTTGTAGCTGCAGTCCCCTACCAGTTTCATTAGCATAATTGGAGTAGGACTTAATTAGTAATACTGAGGCTCTATTCTTAGTAGTGAAGGGTATGCTATTTTCCTTGGAGAACTGTTTCACCTAGGGACTTTTTTGGGGGTAAAAGAAGTTACTTGATAAACACTGTAAAAGTTGGAATAAACTGATAATTGGTTGCTTTGATAAACTGCTCCTATCCATACTCAGGATGAAAAACTACCCAACATTCAGCCAAATGATTCCTTGATTTTTAACACAACTGGGGGGTTATCTAGCAGAGTAGCTTCTGTGCTTTCTTGCCAGGATTACACCAGGTGTCTCCTGCTCCTTACCAAGGGAAAGGCAATGCCTAGTACAATGTAGCTGGAGGAATGAGTCCTAAACTCAGCCAATAAACAGCAAGTCTTGAGATCCCAACAAGAGGATAAGAAAAGACTGCTTGTTGAATAAATGAATAATGACCATATTACTCCTAAAATATTTTTGTTTCCCGATTCCTCATCTTTGCTTGGTCCCTACCCATTGTTAACTTCCCGATTCATGTGCCTTCATGATTCTCCAAAAAATTTCTTCTTGTTTGAGGAAGAGGTGTTTTTGTTGTTTAGAACCAAGGAGTTGTGTTGTAATTACCACGTCAAAACATAACACAGCTGCACATCAAAGGAGATGGGATGGTAGGAAGCAGTGTTGCCATCTCAAACATAAATCTAAGTAACTCATCATTTAATCCTAAGAATTCTAGGTGAAAAGACTTACAAATAAGAAAAATGATGCTTTTCCATGTTTAGCTTCTAATAATTTTCTACCTATCTACTCAGAGAAAATGTACAACTATTTTCATAACTTCATTAGCTGTGAGCTTATATATTTCATAGATATATGCGATATCTGTACATATTTATGTGTATGTATACACACAGTGTCTTCCTTCTGTTTTAATTTTCACTGCTCTCTTCATTGAAAATCCTGCTCCATATTCAGATTCTGGGAAGTTGTCTTTTATTAACCTCCTTGACTGATTACACCATTACTCTGAATCCAATTCAGCACTTAGACACTCCATTTGCATAGCATTGTCACTCATTTTACTTTGTGAATGTTTAGTTGTTCTTTTTCATTAAATATTAAACTCTCCCCAAAACTTGGACATGTAGAGTTTTTTTTTTTTTAAAACATAACCCAATATATACATAACTTTGTGTAAGGGAGATGCTGCTGCTGAATAAAATTTCACAAAGATTATCAGAAGATAATTAAGAGGAAGTCAGATCTTGCAGTATTACACATGATTTTTTAAAATAACTTCAATTAATATCTCAATATATTTCTCATATATAGAATTACTGTGCATACACATGCATTTAGCTTTTCTACTCTAATTTTAAAACTTAAAAAAAATCTCTAGATTTCTACTTGCTTGAGAAATTTTGTCAAGACTCTCAGTAAAACAAGCTAACAGCAGATATCAAAATTATGAGGAACATTCAATTACCCACAGTATAGAAATTTATAGTGCAAATTTTATTCTCTTAACACTAGCAGCTAGAAGAATAACACGTCTTTCCCTAATGAAACCCAATATAGTTTTTCTTCTTGCAGTCAGTATGTCATCTTTTTCTTCTATGAGAATTCCTCACATATTAATATCCAACAAATGGCATTGTTATTTGTTCCATAATCAAGCCACATATTTTCTATAGATTTACTGCTTGAAGAGAAGATTCATGATCCCAGACTTTCACAGTTCTACTTCACCAGTGGTGGCTTTAGTCTTTCCTGTCCTATTTTTCACAGAGTCTCTCTGGGTTTAATAAGCATTTTCCTGTAATATTATTCATCAATTACCACCTCAACAAGATTAAAAAAAAACCTATAAAGGGTTCTTTTGTACCATAAAGATTTTAAATTATATCAAAATTCAACTCAGCTCAGTAACATTTGGATTGTAATTTTGGATATTTCAATTGTTGGAATTGTGACTATCAACTTTTGTGAGACATGATTACTTACTGTATACATATGCAGTAAGTATTTGTGTATAAAAAGTAGGTTCTTTGTTTCTTTGGATTTTTGTAAACTTGGACTCTATTATGGCATCTTAATTAGCAAATCAATTTTCAACTGAAATAGGAGCACAAGTCGGCAAATATTAGTGGCTCAAGTGTCAATGCACCCACCTAACAAGCACAGGGTCCTGAGATTAAACACCAACATTAGAAAAAAGATGCAATTCTTGTCTCTCGGTGTTTTTCAACCTTTTCTTCACTAACTTTGCTGCAAGACAGTGTCTTTCTAATTTCTCACTGTATATGACTTGTAATATAGTCTATATCTTTGCTTATGTACTGTATGTATATTTGTAGTTTACATATAAAATCAATAAATATAAGGGCTGAGTGGCTAAATATATTTTAAGTAAAATGTTAATTAAGAATGTAAAAGGCTACTAATATTTAACTTATTTTTATAACTAAGTAGTGGACCAATAAACTGACAATACCAAATTTTACATGAAAATCATCTACCTAAATGTTTAAGTATTATAATCAAAATTTTAAAAATCATAGTCATTATAATTCAAGGAAAAATGAAAAATAAACAATTTAAAGTTTTTAAATATTTTAAGTTTATTTCTGATGAACTTAATCTTTCACTTTTACATAATACAAGAAAAAATTAAGTAGCTGTTAAGTAATTATACTGATATTTAAAGTTTTTCCTTTCTAGCACTGGACACATGTAATGATGTGCTAAATAAAATTGATAAAATTAAGTAATACATACGAACTAATCTTATTTGATTCTCAAAGTCCAGGACACACACTAAAACAGCCACAATAAAACATATTATCACCAGGCGCCAGTAGCTCACACCTGTAATCCTAGCTACTCAGGAGGCTGAGATCTGAGGATCATGGTTCAAAGCTAGCCTGGGCATGAAAGCCCATGAGACTATTTTTGCCAATAAACCACCAGAAAATTAGAAGTGGTGCTGTGGCTTAAGTGGTAGAATGTTAGCCTTGCGCTGAAGAGCTGAGGGACAGACAGCACCCAGGCCCAGAGTTCAAGCCCCAAGACAGACAAAAATTAAATAAATAAATAAATAAATAAATAAATAAATAAATAAATAAATATAATCTAAAAGCAGCCAATAGCAGAAAATTAGCATAAACAAGTCATTCCTATTATTTCTATTATTTATTTTGAAGTAAACATGAACACCAAACATCTTCATCTCTTATCCACTGTTCATTGCTATTTGCGTCACCCAAACAGCATGCACTAATCTCACATTGCACTGTCCATCTACTGTCCAAAACTTGGTATGGCATATGAGGGTTCTTCTCATTTCCTTCCGTATGCTGCCTCCCATTCATTCTGCTCAGTTCCACCAATTCTAAACTCTATAGATTGTATTTGGCAAATGCTTTTTCCATTCATTGCATCTTCCCTCTCCAGCCATCATTGATCTCTCACTCGGCTTCTCACAGTTTTGTTTTTTCTCTAATTCACTTTCCACACTATCATCAAATTTCTCTGTCTAAAACTCAAATATTATCATGACCCTTACCTACTTGAAAAAAAAAACAACCTTCTTCCAGAAAATAAAGATGTTTCTCATATGCCATGGAATTATATTTCTAATCGTATTCACCATGATAACACTGAACAAACAAGGACTCCCTTTGTCTCCGTTGTTCCTTTTTCTATATCCTTTTTTTCTTTTCTTTGAAAGCTTCATTTCCACTTTTCTAATTATTAAAACAATGACCTAGACCTAAAATAAATAAATAAAGAATAGCCTTCTTTTTAAACCTTTGGAATCTCTTACACTGTTTTCTTTCTTTTTTTTTGTCTAAGGTAGTCTGAGGGAGGGTATATTATTTGTGACCTCATCTTGGCTAGAAAATGACATTTTTCTGTAGACAGATTCCACTAAGTTGTTAGCTACTTTCTTTCACTTGATAGAATGTATGCTCTTAGGCAGCAATACAGTTCAACATTAAAAATAACCACCTCTAACTTTCTTTTTAATGGGAAAAATAACCCTCATTCCTTCATACATAGACAATGAATGAATTCTATTAAAAATGCTGAAGGTCTAATGAACCAGCACTGATTACACAGTCTCAGGTTTGTAAAGAGATATTCAGAAATGAAATAAAATTCATCAAAGCTTCGGAAAGATCTCCAGTTTAGCTTCACTTATCAATTGCACATCTGCCTGACCACATTATCTTAGTGCTCAAGCATCATTTTTGCATTTCAATGTGGCATTCTATCAGATTAATGCCCAAGATATTCCAGCTGCACTGCCAGTGAGTGAGTGGACATATAGGAATATTATGCATGGCTTGTATCATTGACACTGAGCAAAGGAAATGTGATTAGCACCAAATTGCATCTGACAGGGGAATCAGAAACCTGTCAAACACAATGACATGGATCCAATGTTTAGAAGGCAAAAAGGGGAATAAAAGAGCAGGGCAGTCTGGCATGGAGACAGCAATAAAACACCACAGCGATGATAAATTAATTCATTTACTTATGAAAAATTAGAGGCTTCCACACACAGCTCTCATTTATAATCTTGTCAATCTGGTTGAGTAAATAAAAAGGCTCTGCAATATTAGTTGAAAACACAAGCAAGCAAAGGCAGACGCTAAAATTGGATTCTTGGTCTTACTTTTAATCAAATACAATAATTTGGTGTGAGCCATAATGGTCGTTGAAAGGAATTTTTCATAAGAAGATGTATTACATCACTTTCTCTTGTGATTCTCTTTTCTAGCCTATAAAACACCAGGGCATATAACCCTCATTGAATGTTTGGCTACGAGCTGTTGATTACACTTGGAATCAGAAAACTCTAGTCAGATTTTTGTGCTTCCCTTCTCAATTTTAAAAAGCAAACCACTGATGCCTGGATGATAGACCCTTTTGTTGAAAGATACTTGTGCCTGAGTAGCTCAAAGGAAGAGCTCAAAACAAAGGTTTTTGTTTTGCCACATTCTAAATAGAATGAGGATCTAGAAACTAGGACTTTCTACTTTTGTTTTTCACACCTTCTAAATACATCTTTCTTGTTCTATGTCTTGGTAATGGGAATTGAACCCAGGGCCTTGCACATGTCACACAAGTACTCTACCATTAGAGCTCATTTGTATTCATTTTCTTTTGATATAGTGTCTCATTATCTTTGCAGGCCTTTTGCCTAGATCTCCACAGTGGGTAAAATACTTGCATTTTTAAAATGTGGCTCACATATGTAATCCTAGCTAAAGGAAGCCTGAGATTTGAGGATGATGGTTCAAAGCCAACCAGGGTAGGAGAGTAAATCAGATTCTAATCTCCAATAAACTGGAAATGGTGCTGTGGATCAAAGTGGTAAAGTGCTAGCCTTGAGTGAAAAGCTCAGGGACAGGATGTCCTGAGTTCAATCCCCACCACAGAAAATAAATAAACAAATAAATAAATAAGGAAAAACTCTTCTTTTGTCACCAAATTAACATGACTGTTGGACTGTATATAATGAGTAGTGTCTGCATGAGAAATGTGATTATTATATTTGTATTTTTATTGTAAAAGATACTGTACAGAGAGAGGGGTTACAGTTACGTGAGTAGAGTAATGAGTACATTTCCTATCTAGCATTGTTACATTCTCCTTTGTTTTTCCCCTACCATCCCTTCCCTCCCTGGCTCCCCAACTTGTCCCTCCCCACCCCCGAAGTTGTAAAGTTCATTTTATAAAATGTGCCTTGTACATCTCATTGCTACAATGGGTCAACCTGTCTCCTTATTTCAGCATTTTGTTATTTCCCTTCCCCTTCCTAAATTAGAAAAATGTATATACAAGAAGCAGGGCACCAGAATCAAATACAGTGAAAACAGGGGTTATACCATGGGGGTTTTTGTTTCTTTTGTAAGTGATTACTTTTATATACAAGATATTAAGAAAATATGTAAGTGCCAAGAAGAGGTAGCTAAAGAGTTATCAGAGCACAAATAGCCCTTGAGTCTTTTAGATTAAGTTTTCAAATATCCTCTTCTAAACAAAGTGATTTAAAACTGTATATAAACTATTATGTATAGAGTGAATCTGATTAAATTAAGAGATTTTTGGTGGGAAGATAAAAGCATATCATATAAAAGATGAGATGTACCATGTTCATTGCTCTACCACTAATAACCAAATTATGGAAACAGCCCAGATGCCCTATAATAAATGAGTGGATCGAAAACATGTGGTACCTATACAGGATGGAATTTTACCATCCATTAGAAAGAATAAGATTATGTCATTTGCAATGAAATGGATAGAACTAGAACAAATTATGTTAAGTACAGTAAGCCAAGCTCAGGGAGACAAATGG
The DNA here is from genome assembly GCF_024711535.1 of Dipodomys merriami. NCBI lineage: Eukaryota > Metazoa > Chordata > Mammalia > Rodentia > Heteromyidae > Dipodomys > Dipodomys merriami. The sequence continues at coordinate 28,316,726 of NW_027202270.1, forward strand.
CATATTTTCTCTCATTATGTGGAACTTTAGGCGTTCACACACAGTCAGACTAAAGGAAGATACTCACAGGGGAGAAGCCCAAAGGCCTAACTCCTCTGAACATTTAAAATGGTATTTTAAGCAGAAACATGTTTTTGTTGTTGTTGTTGTTGCTGTTGCTGCTGCTGCTGCTGGTGGTATTAGGGGAGCAAAAGGAAGTGAAGAAAGGGAAGGGTGGAAAACAAACAAATGGACTCATATTCAGTATACACTGTGTGGAAAATGAACTACATGATCTGTGGGCAGGGATGTGTGGCAGACTGGGGGAAAGCGAAGGAAGGGGTGACATTGTACAAAAACGTACTTATTACCTGACTTATGAAATAACTCCTGTGAAACACCTTAATAATAACAGTGAAATTACTTTTTAAAGGATGAGATATATCTTATAATAGGAATGTCATATTAATATTATTAATAATTTCAAACTTAAAATCTCTCAGGTACCTGTTAAGGGGAAATAAGATAATTTGTGAAATGTTCATATAATGTCTTATTACTCAACATTAGAATGGGGAAAACTATAAATATCCCCAATAACTGGCTATTCTCAGAAAATATTATGCTCAGTGAACGAAGAATTATACCAACAAGTACACAGAATCTAATTTCTCTTACTTGGATCAGCCCAGTCAAAAATACTCTATGGTTGAAAACTATTAAAAGAGAGGTTGTTGCTCAGGGCTTTAGGTTGACTGGGGAAAAACAATTTTCCTGAGATGGTGGCAATGTTCCAGTGCTATGGGATTAGCATTAGGCAGATATATGTATTTGTCAGAACTCATTAAATGATTCACTTGACATACATTTAATAGTATGTAAAGTTTACTCTAGAAAGCTTCATAAAATATACGAGTATAGTTAGTGATGTGCCTATTTAATGGAAAGTTATTTTGGGTAAGTAGATGTCTTCAATTAATTTGAAATGCAGCAAAAATAAAATAGATTGAAAGATGACTACAGAAATAGTTAATAGATAATAAGGTAAAGTGCATTCATTAACTACACGAAGAAGATGAGTCTTGGGCTGAAGATATGACTTAAGTAGTAGAGCACAGTTCTTTTAAAAAGCACAAACTCTGGCTTCAATCCTCAGTATGGGATAGGGCATCAAGACTAATTATTTTAACTTTGGGATATTTATGAAAGTTTTCATAATAAAATGAAAGAGTGAAGAGTGAATGGAAAGGTACTTAGCATAAACTATAAATGAAGACTGGGTGTAATAGAAATTGAGTGGTGTATAACAAAGATCACAGAGTTGGATAAAAGCCACCAGGGACAAGGAGTAAACTGTTAAATGTTTGTTAGCAGGTAAAAGCAAGAACAATGGGTTAGCCACTGGTTCCAGTGCTTCAGATTGGAACAAATAACTGAACCCTGTAGGCCAGAATAATCAAACTTTTTAGGAAAGAACAAATGGTAGGTGAAGTATCTAAAATGTATACTATCCTTCCACATCTTTCTTTTCATTTTCTTTGAAATTTTTACACCTCAGTATAAAGTATGTAAAATAAGTATGCTCTGTGGGAAGTTTCAAAGCCTAGCAAGGAAATACCTCCCATGGGAGAGAATATTATTAAGCATTATGCTGTTTAAAAAACAAGTCACCTGTTTGTAATGTTTAAAATCTACCAGCTTTCATCTTACATTAAGAATGTTCTCAAAGGAGAAATTCCAAGATACATATTTCACATTTTCTCCCATCTACTTAAGTAAGTATTTATCTCTTCTTGCTTTAACTTGATTCTATAAAAAGTCTCTCCTGGTGCCAGAATGTCCATCAAATCTTAACAGAACACATCAGGTTACACAGTACTCCAAAGCATTTCTTAGTTTTATAAACTTTTGCTTTAACTGTTTTAATCAATAATGCAAGTTCCTGAAAAGCAGTCTAAGACCGAACTTCAAATTCTAGTACTAAACTAAACAAAGAAAAAGAAAATTGAATCCTTTCTGGTACTGTTATTGCCATGAATTTACCAACTCGTGTCTCCAAATATTCAGGACAAAAATCTTGGGGCCATCCACTGTTTATCTGTCTCTAACATAAGTCATCTGATATAGCAACTAATCCTAAATACCTCCAAATAGAATCTGTGATGGTGTCTCCTTGCAGCACTTCTTCAGCTTTCCTGATAGCTCCTACCTCTCCCCTGAATGACCTCTAACCCGCGTATCTTCAGTCAGATCTTGTTACTCAGCTGAAAATCCCTCCATAGCTTCTCATATAAAATAAAGCCACAATTCTTAGACTAGTGCATGTGACCTCCATATCTTCCACTCGCCCACCAAGTACTCCTTACCCCTCTTGAGCTTTGAATATTATCTTTCTAGAAATGTCTCTGGCTCAAAAAAACATTGTATTCCCTTCCTCTGCATCCTGCCTTATCCGTATTTCTCCAAAGCACCTTTTATTTTATGACTCGCTACCCATTTAATTCCTGGGTCTTAGAAAAGGTTTCCCTACAATGAAACTTTAAAACCAGAAGAAAAATTTCTATCCATTTATTCCATTGTTCTTTGTATCAGATATACCAAGAAGAACATTGAAACCCTCATTGGTGTCCAATAAAATGTAATGAAGAAACTATAATTTGATTCTTAAGCTAAAATTAAAGAAAAAAGCAAGTTCCTATCATAAGGCCCATATTTGAAAAGGAATATTTACAAAATGGTCAAAATCACAAATAATTAAGAATATGTGACATTCTTGTTCATTAAGGAAGGAACACTATGGAAAAAAAGGACTAATTAGTCCTAGTCAGCTACCTCACTGAGAATCTTTTCTTCTAAAAAATTATATATTTTCAGGTACAAAATATTTTTTTGCTTAGCATTTTTAAATGAAACTTTCTAGGTTCTTATGTAAATTGCAATTATGTTCCTGGAAAAATAGTGTAAATTTCAAAAAATCACCATATCATTTTAAGTGTAATATTTTACCATATAAGTTAGACTATTATTAGATTTCTTTATTGATTCATAAGTTAACAAAGCAAATTTGAAGTATGTGTTCTGAGGATTTTTTTGCTATTCTGTGAAGAAAACAAAATTTACTACTACATATGATTAGGTATTAATAGAAAATTCAAAACTGATCTACCTATCTATATTTCTATTTTATTATTGGTGCCAGTCAGGATTTGAACTCAGAGCCTGGGTGAGGTTCCTGAACATCTCTTGTTTACGAGTACCACTCTACCACATGAAATATAGATCCACTCTGTCTTTTTGGTAGTTTATTGAAGATAAGGGTCTCACAGACTTTCCTGCTTGGGTTGGCTTTGAATTGCAATCTTCAGATCTTAGCCTTCTGAGTTCTAGCTAGGATTAAAGGCTTGAAGCACTGGTGCTTTATTATATATTTTTACTTATTATAGAAATGTGTGTGTGTGTGTTTCATGAAGAATAAATAGTTTGTAGACTTATACCACTGGGCTCTAATTTTTAATATTGGAAAAGAAATATTCACTGTCTTTCAATTCAACAGTTACTGTAACACTTACTTTCAACAGCTATTTGTGACCGTGTACACTGTGATCACACAACATTTCAAAGCATCCCACTCTCCCTTGAATGGAACCACAAATAAAATATGACCATGGCAGCTCTCAGACTTGTAACCAACCAGGCAAACCCATGAAAGACATTGTGGTCCCACCATTCAACCTTCCAGCAGTGAAACTCGCAGCCACAAACCACAAATAAATTTTTAATTATTCCATATTTGACTTTTACAGTGCTTTGAGACAAATAGTTATGAAAAGCACTTTATTTGTCTGATGTCATTAATATGCATCAGTGACAAAAGAAACCATTATAAAACTTTGTTTGTGAATAGGGTATCTTGGGTATTAATTAAAGACTTGCTTAAAAAAAAATCCTCTGAAAATGGACTTTTGTAGAAGACCCAGATAGTTAGCCTTACATCACTCATCTGATTCAGCTATGTGATTTCTGAGAAAATTAAGCTCACAAGGATATTCTTATGTTTATTGGCATATTTTGCCACATTGAAAGTAATTTTCCTTCATTAACAAAAGTGTAGTGGCATTAGCCTACATACACCTAAACTATATATATATATATATATATATATATATATATATGTATATAGTATATAATTTAGCATATATGTTCTTATTTATAAGAAGAATTTATGGCAAAATAGTGTTTATTCAAATGACTATAATTCAAAAATTTTCTTAAATGATGCATGACAAATTTCAGCATGACAATTATTAGCAAATGAATAATGGAAAGTAATTATCAACTTAAAATGAAAAACAGCTTGCTTCATTTGGGGAAAGAGCTCTACAGAGGGACTTTTCTAAAATTTAAATTAAATTTTATTAATTAGAGTGTTTATTGAGAGTAGACTGAGGTCTTTGTTGAAATGGAAAGGAAATGGCATAATTTAACTTGGAAGAAGCAAGGTGATGAAGAGAAAGTAGCTCAAACGATATGTTCATGGAAGAATAATTAAAAATAAATCTATTTCCATCAAAAAAATGTTTTCCAGATGCATCAAGTGTTTCCCTTGACCATCCACTGAGAGGTACAGTAAGGGTGTAGATTAACAACTGGACAATTTTCTTAGTAACTCAACCCTGCTAACCCTTCAAAAAAGCTTAAATAGGTGGGAGAAGTAAAAGGTAGGAGGGAAAAGTCTCATAGGTGCCCCTCCTCCCTTGGTTTTCCTGCTTTGGGTTTCTTCCTGGTTGAATGCCTGGCATGGTTTCTGAGAGTTACACACTCTTTTCAGATTTCCTTAACTGTGAGCTAGAGCCACCTGTATTGGGGTAGCCTGGGGTCAAGACAGCAGAGCATCTCCATTTGAGCAGACATAGTTCTCATTGCCGCTGTCAACTCCACCAGCTAGTCCACTATCCTGGTGAGGCTCTTGCTCTGCCCCAGTGCTGGCCCTTTAAATGTCCCATGGTTTCTTTCCTTCTCCTTGCATAGATGCTCTGTCTCATAGACTCACAAACTGGTTCTTAGATTGGATTATTAAAGGAAGATACTCAGAAGGCTCAGTTCCTACATGATAAACCACTTCCTGCCATTTTTGCAGAGTGTTTTCTACCTCTTTGACTGTTGCCTTCATTTCCACCCTTCTTTCACAGTCCAGTTTTCAAGAGGAAATTTGCTTGACTTCATTTTCCCCCTTCCATTCTCTCCCACTCTCTTTTTGTATCTTGGATGTCATTAAAAAGAAAATTAAAGGGATGATCAAAGGAATTTTACCACTACCATATTTAACAACTGACCGTTACTGAGAGTTTCTATACAACAGTTAATGCTCAGTCATGGCTTTCCCAACACTCTTGGTTCTTGATGCCCTATGTTTTCTCAGTAACTTTTTTTTTTGACATCCTGGGGCTTGAACTCAGGGTCTTGGAGCTATTGCATAGCTTGTTTTGTTCAAAGCTAGCTCTCTAAGAGCCACGCCTCCACTTCTGGCTTTATTTTTTGGTGGTTATTGGGAGGTTAGAGTCTCACAGACTTTTCTGGCTTTTAACTATAATCCTTAGAACTCTGCTTCCTGAGTAGCTAGAATTACAGATGTGAATCACTAGTGACCAACACAGCATTTGAATGGTCCTTTTTTTTTTTTTGTCTTTTTCTTTTCTTCTCTTTTTCCTTTTCCTTTTTCTTTTTTGTGTGCCAATACTGGGGCATGGAGTCAGAGCCTGGGCACTGTCCTTAAGTTTTTTGCTCAAGACTTTATTTTTTATTTTTATTTTTTATTAGTTTATTAGAGATAAAACTCTCATGGACCACAATCATCAGATTTTCAGTTTCCAGCTTCCTGAGTACCAAGGGTTACAAGATTAAGTCAGGGCACCCAGCAATGGTGCCTTTTTTGGCCAAATTAAGCACTCAATAATTCTGCCTATTAAGAAGTAAGCCTGCCAACTTAGTGGGCCTTTGATAAAACAGAGCACATAAAGTGAAAAAAAATATTTTCACTTCATAGCAATTAGGGTAGGTTTCAATTCAGAGAATGGGATCGTGCAACCCTACAACCCAGATCATCACCGGGCTATCATGTAGCTATACTGTATACATTTGAAAGATACAACAGAACCTTTCCATATATGGTTATGGAATTTTGTCTGTTGACTATTTGCAAGAATCAACATATTATACACAATCACCCTTGATGGTTAAGTGTAAGCTTTGGGGATGATCATGTAAGATCTCTTCTGTGAACACAATCTTAAGTGGAATCCTACCTCTCCAGAAAACATTATTTTGAGAAAGTTAAACATTTGACAAATTCATTTTATAAATATATGATGCTCATTTTACCTGTCTGCTAAATTATCACTGGTGAGGGCTGAATACATTTTCATGATAAACGATAATAGCCCTTTTGAAAGTCATCATTCTACTGCTTCCAAACACCAATTTGTTATGGTTAGTATTCAGATTAGCCAGGTGACAAGGGATGAATCCTGGTAAATATAAAGAGAAAGGAACAAATAAAAGCCGAAATAAAATAGGATCTACAATAATGCTCAAAACAAATAAAAGAAGAACTCAAATATTCCTCACTAATCCAAACTGGTTTTTCATACAGCTTTGATTTTGTCTGTTTCCAGATGAAACATTCAACATTTTCCCCCTGTTGCTCAATAATATGATTGACTTGCCAATGTTCAATTTCAAATGGCAAACACACTTAAAGCATGTTAAAAGACTAAGTCTTAATTGTTTTTAATGAGTATATTTTTTATTTAAAATGTTCTTTGAAATACATTTAACATATGCATACTTTGCACTTTTACAAATTAGCAAAATTGTTGCTGGTATATATGTTCACCCTAAAATGGCATCATCTTTGAATACAAAATCACTATAAAAATCAAGACATAAACACAAATGATCTACAAAAAATACTGATAATACAAATTTAAGATTAGCTATATATACATATATATAATTGTATTGAATTAGTCCCTAAATGCAATGTGAAGAAGATTCAGTAATGTGAAGAAAATTCAATGCAATAAAAATATGTAATGGAAGACTTCAAATGAGGAAGAAAGATGGAAGGGGTAACATTGATAAAAAAAAAAAACAAACCATGATTTATAGAATCGTAAACTCTTTGTACAACTACTTAATAATAAACATTTTAAACTTCAGTACATTTACCACAAAATAAAATATACTAAACACATTTCTAAATTTCTCTGCATTTCTATGTGGCAAGCATAAATATAAAAAATATATTTTTTAGACAGGTGTTGGTTGATTACTCCTGTAATCACAGATACTTAGAAGGCTGAGCTCTGAGGAATGTGGTTAGAAGCTAGCCCAGGCAGAAAAGTTTGAGGACCCTTTTGGCAAAAAGCCAGAAGTGAAAGTGTGGCTCAAGTGGTAGAACATTTACCTTGAGGAAAAAAGCCAAATATTAGGCCCTGAGTTCAAGCCTCAATATACCTGTACACAAACAAAAATATATTTTGAAAAATTTGATGAAAGGACTATTTGGAGCATTATTTAAACATGGTGTGTATATTTTATATATATATATATATATATATATATATATATATTGTTTTGCCCATTTAAAAACTATTTCCAGGTTTAGTGAAATATAATGGACAAATCTGTACATATTTAAGGTGCATACCTGCTTTGAACCATATACACATTGTGAAATGATTACCACAATGAAGCTAATGAATAAATCCCTCCTTTTTCATATCATTTTCTTTCCTTAATTCTTCAAGTAGATTGATGCTATGGGTAGATGGATGTCCTGTGCTCCATTGTAACTTAATGTTAACCTTGGGACACAGCCACAAATACCCCAAGGTACAAATACCTTGAGGGTTGAGATGCAGATTTAATGCCTTATGGAAGAACACTATCACACAGATAGTAAAAGAACAAGAGAGCTAAATTGTCCAGGGACAGATTTCTGGTCACATTCTCATTCATGAATTAGGAAGAAATCTTTGGAAACTGAAACTAGCAAGCTGATCCAAACTCTCTCCAAAATGAGGAATGAACACACAGGCTGTATCATGTTTTCCAGCCACTGTTACAGTCAGGTGAAAATTGCCAACAATGGAAAACTCAAGTACGTTGAAGGAGAAATCAGCTCCCAAACATGAAGCATTTTCAAGTGTGGGACGAATTCAGCTGGGCATTTCACATACAAGATCACACATTCCCCCATTCGTTAGCAAATGGAAAGGCTTGGAAAAAATTATATTAAGTGAAGTAAGCCAGGCCCAAAGAAACATAGGTCTCATGGTTTCCCTTATTTGCAATATCTAGTATATGTTTGAGTCAAGCAGAAAAGGTCAGATAAGTTAATGTTAGGGAAATGAACCCTAAGATATGTATTCAAATGTTTTTTTTTCTTTCTTGCAATTGTTTCTAACACATTTATAAAATTATTTCTTTGTATGTCCCTTCCCCATGGTGTAAACCCTGCTTTCACTGTATTTGATGTTGCTATAGTTTGTGGAGGGAAAGGGGAAAAACAAATCGATTAAATAGGGATACAGGTGGGCCCATTGCAACAATGAGATGTACAAGTCGTTATGTCAAAAACGAACTTTACAACTTTGGTGGGGGGGGGGGAGGTTTTGGGAGCGGGGGCGGGGGGAGGATGGGAAGGAATGGGAAGGGGAAACAAAGGAGGAGGCTACAATGCTTGATAAGAAATGTATTCATTATCTTGCCCATGTAATTGTAACCCCTCTTTACAGTATTTTCACAATAAAAAATTTAAAAAATGATATGCAAAAAAAAGGATCACACTGAATTATTTAAGTTTCCTTCTTAACCTGAAATCATTTTACTATCAAGTCCTCACCACTGATCCAGCATTCCTGGAAACAACCTTCTCCCATACATTGCCCTGTAGGCTTGTATGCTTGTTTGCTCTTTTGTTCTTTCATTCATTCAGGGATTATTGAACATCTGAAATGCTCATAGGCACATGAGGAAGATAAGCACAACTACATTGAATTCATAATTTAAACATAAAAAATACTGTTATAAAATGATTATCTTTGCTTTATCTATCCTTAGCCTCTTTTAATACTATTCTTGCCATTATCAGTTCAGTCAAGACATTCATTTTGCTAATAGAAACCCTACATTTTAGGGTTGTGTCAGGCTCAGATTCTTTTATCCTCTTTTTCAGATTTTCTTGTCAATGTTTAACTACTTTTCATTCTCTTAGATCTCAGAGTCCTTTAGCTTGAAAATGCAGCATCCATAAACTTTTACTTTGACCATTCCTAATTTCTGGCCTTTCAGCTTTCTGCTCCCAAAACTTGTGTTATTTAGATAATTCTCTAACAATAAAACACTGTGTTCACTACAAAAAACGTAAAAAATAAAAAAGCCAAAGTTGACCAAATTCCAGCTTTTTAGAAAAGACCATAGATATGTTTTGTATTATCAAAGTAGAGAATCAAACACTCAATGAAGTTCAGTAAACCTTCAAATCCTAGAAGATTTTGCTTCATTTTACAACCTCTTACCTACTGTCCAACTTAATTTATCTTATATAACAGAAACTAGCTCTGCAGAAGAACACAACTGACAGTATGAATTCGCCCATCTGTTTAATCACTCGGGTTCATACCTTTATCTGGGACACAAGGTTTCATTTAGGCTTCTTCAGTACTCGTTTTTAATATATTTTACAAGTTAAATACATGATTATTGTGAAAATCTATTTGTCAAATAATGTAGTGGATTATATAAAAAGGAAACAATGGTTATTCTGGTAGTTGTACTATTGTTCATCATTAGGTGCTATTAATTCATTTGGTTTTCAGAGAATTTGCAATTATATAAGGATAGCATTAAGCCCAATAGAGTTTGGTATTCATCTTTTCAGATATTTTCCATTTCAACTTACTGGTATCGAAGCTATGCTCTTGTATTTTGAATTTTGTTCTTAGTAGAAAACATTATATATTTAAATGTATATACAACATATATATATATTATACAAATTTTAAAAGAAATTATTTTTGTACAACAATGGAAAAACTCTCATTCCCTTATCCCATTGTTTACCCATTGTGAAACTCCAGATTCTAGTTTATTTTGTTTTTTGTTGTGCTCAATTTTAAATAATCCCACCTAAATTATTAAAACAGACCAGTTGGTAACAAAATAATTTATAGGTAATCCAATAGATGCAAAAAAAACCCAAAGAAACTTAAAATGCCCTTTCTTAAAACATATTTGAGAAATAAGTGGAGACAACTTTACAATATCAACAAAAAGCCATAATTTATGACCGGACACTAAGTGGATTCGGATTCCCATGAAAATAAGATGCCCCTTGTATCACTATCAAGAATAATACAGTAAAATTCCCTAAAATAGAATAAAATCTTTTGAATCATTAGCAAGGTACTTTAGAGAAATTAGTGTCCTAGTAAAATCCCCCCAGAGGGATTTTATGACATAACGTAATTTACATTGAAATGAAAGCATCAAAGGGGGAGGTGTACTAAAACTAAAACTTTAAGACAAGACACAGGTTCCAATCGCCTGCTGCAGACCTCATCATCATTCTCCACAGTTGTTAAAAATGCTTAAATCACTTGCTATTTTCAAAAGGAAGCAGCTTCTTTGCTTTTACATTTCATGAAAAATTCTCTGGAATTCTTTTTAAAGAATCTTCAGGGGCTGGGAAGGTGGCTCAGCGGTAGAGCGCTTGCCTTGCATGCCTGAGGCCCTGGGTTCGATTCCTCAGCACCACATAAGCAAAGAGAAAAAAATACAAAATAAAGATGACATTATTTAAAAAAAAAGAATCTTCATTATCTGTAAATATTACTCATTTTCCAGGATAACACTCTAAGCAAGCCAATTCAAAGAACTTAGAAAACCATGCAGATTAAATATCTAACATAAAATGTTTAACAACAACAACAACAAAAGATTAAAAGGAATAAATTACAATTTAGTGACCATTTTATAAAGCAAGTTTCCTCTGTGGTAGGAAGCCAGGCTAAATAGAAAAGCAAGTTTTGAACTCACTCCTTTTACAAAAATTATGTAGTAATGTATCTGTCAAGCTGTGGTTATTAAAGAGAATAAAAGTTGCTAAATTACCAACATAAGGCACCAAAATTATAAACTGGATGCCACATCGAGAAAAAGAAATGATTGGCAATAACAATCAAAACACTATGTTTCCTCCAGCTAATAATAATATCTACTGCACATAGACACAATTGGAATGGGAGAATTCTCCCTTTCCCATATTAATTCACACACACACACACACACACACACAGAACAAAGGAGAAAAATGGTCTTTGGGATAACATTCTCTTATTTCCATTTTGTATGTATTGATCAAGCTATTAACATATTTTAAAGCAGGGAAAATCTGAGTATAAATGAACTGTATTACATATTACTGATGAACATACAGAGAAGATACTAATGGAGTTCAACAGAGTTCAATTTTCTTTTTTTGGCAAAATAATTATTACAGTAGTCAAATATACTCATTAGACAATATATTCAATATAAGTTTAGCTATAGTAAGTTATTTAATCAGTTACCCAGTTCAGGAATAAAATGTGGTGCTCTGTGAATCAAAGGCTACAGTGAGAAATGCTTTAACATACCAATATTTATTTTTTGACACTTTTATAGTGTTTTATTTGTGCTCATGAGGCTTTTCATATGTGACTCTGAGTTGAAATGATTGGGCTTGTAGAACTTCCTTTTTTTGATTAGCTCTCTACTTTTCTTCGACATGGAAAAAAGTAATATTCAAAAAAAGTGATATTCAAAAATTGCCAAAGTGGGAATTTTCAACTGCTATAAATCAAGTAAATGTTTTCTAAATGTTAACAAAAGCATGTAAATTTCTAATTTTAACTTGGTTGTATAGCTTATTAACTTTCTTACTTTACAGAATTGTCTTCATTTTGAAGCCCTGACATTCAGAAACATCCTGGCTCTTCGAACGTGAATTGCTCAATACTTATATTACAATTAGAAACAGATCCTTCTTATGTATCTTTGAAAACTTTTATATTCACTTCAATTATTTGTAGTTATTGTGATATGAAACAATGCTATGTTAACAAGAACAGTTTCTCAATGAAACTGTAACATTAGAGAAATAGTATGAATTACAAAATGTTCATTTTAAAATCGCAGTTGGAGATCAAGGTAGGGCTGAGTAGTAGAGTGCCAACCTGGCAAGCACAAGGCCCTGAATCTAAACACCAGCGCCACCAAAGAAAAAAATCATGTTTTATTTTTGCCAGTACTGGTATTTTAACTCGGAGCTTCTCACTCTTGCTTAATTTTTTCACTCATGGCTGGTGCTCTACCACTTGAACCATACCTCCACCTCCAGCTTTTTGTTGGTCAACCGGAAATCAGTGTCTCAGAGATTTGTCTGCCTGGGCTGGCTTCAGACCTTGATCTCCTGAGTGAGTACTGTAGACATGAGCTCAGTGCTGGTGAATAACAGAAATTTTCAAAAAGAAAAAAATTTCTCTTTGAAAAATACCAACTTGTTACTAGTGATCTATATTCTTCTTTGTTTCAATGGATGACTTGGACATGAATTTTCCAACTTGTCATCTGAAGGCTTTGGTACAGATGAAATTACCTCTTTAAGTTTATTCCAAATTAAGTTGGCCATTGTATTTAAGGAGTTATCCTGCACATCCACTTTAGGTATGTGTGGTAATTTAGGCCCCATCATAACCTCATTACTGCTTGTGCTTGTTTCAAGCAAAGTTCCAAGTTTACGGTCATCTTTTCTTCTTTTCTGTTCCTGGAGTTATATTGTTCTAGGCATAAATCTGTCAACTGCTTCTGATGAAGTAAGGGTTTTTTGTGCATTCAAGCAAGGTACTGGATTCTTAAAAGTGTTTAATGGCACTTTCTGTGAAGAGTTAGTGTGATTACAATGCTTCACAGTTTCATTATGGTTACTATCATCCTTGTAGGATTTTGATGGTCTGTCCATGTGCTCCCCAGATGAACAGGTACATTTTGAGGCAAAATAACAGAAAGGCAATTCACAAGAATAAGGAAGATAAGGAGTTGAATTTCCACTAGTCTTCAAAGAAGCTGCACAAAATCCGGATCTATCTGCATGGAAGTCTGATCTAAAATCTCTGTGCTTATATTCTGGAACCAGTTTCTTCATTGACTTGTAGTAGTCTTTAGTTTTAGTAGCTCTTGCTATATAAGGCTGCCTTTCTTCTAATTCTTTTTAGTTTCTTCAACTGTCCCAAATTCTGGAGCCTAGCATATATGAAGCAACCCACAAAAGAAACTTTGCTCATCCATTTTTTTCCTTGGTTATCCTTGCACTCTGCAAATTCATAAACTTAATAAGATAAACTTCTGTAAAGTCTCCTGCTGAGTATTCACCAAGAGCATTATATTCTTCTATAACACCATATAGAGCAAATCGCTCAACTAATTCCTTCATTGCTCCCACTGCAGGAACTCCTTGTATTATTAAGTAATGAGATTCCAGACTGATTGTATACACCCTGACAGCACGAGGTCAACAGCCCTCCCAATGTTTGCCCATGTGTCACACACGGTCTCTGGACATGGTGGTCTAATAAACTCCCCAGGTTGCCATCACTCGACACCATCTTGCCTGTTTTCCTCAGACCAATATTTATGATAAAATCACAGACCAATATTTACAATAAAATCACTATAACCCAATGTAAAGCAATGCCCTTCACCCTGTTCCTTTGTCTTCCAGTTGACTCTGAAAGGCATCTGAGGTCCTGTTTGCTCGCATTACCCCTTAGAAAGTTAGCTTTGTACATGTCATCCTCACTTGTTTCTCCTCCAACTAACTGAAAGCCTTTTCATTTTCAAAATCGCTGCATTGCTGCCACCAGCACTGAAGAGTCATGATACTATTAGCCTATTCGCCCATTCAAGTTGCATGTTGCCTCTATTCATTTTAAGCACCCTAGGAATGAAGGAGGTACCTAATAAGATCCACTTTTAGCACCTCATTCCTGGTCTGTTGGGTCTGGCTACACACATTTTCCTTTGTGGAGAGTTGAGTTTTTTCTACTTGTAAAAGGTTGAGAATACACTATTAGAGAGGTCATTCAAGAGAGAATAGATGATTCCCTCATTTTTTTTTTTTTGGTTTGTTTGTTTTAAATTTTTGTCCAGTTCTAGGGCTTGAACTGAGAGTCTGGGCACTGTTCCTGAGGCCAGAGCTCTATCACTTGAGCCACAGCGCCCTTTCCAACATTTTCTGTTTATGTGGTACTAAAGAAGTGAACCCAGGGCTTCATGCATTCTATGCAATCACTTTACCACTAAGCCACATCCCTAGCCCCGATTCCCTCCTTTTAAAAGATAAATACAACCTCTGTAAAGATTTCAAACCAATGCTAGATGCGAGTGGCTCATGCCTGTAATCCTAGTTACTGACGTGCTGAGATCTGAGGTGAGGTTCAAAGCCAACCTGGACAGGAAAGTCCATCCGTGAGACTCTCAGCTCCAAAAACTACCAGAAAATCAGAAGTGGAAGTACAGCTGTGGCTCAAAGTCTTAGAGCACTAGCCTTAACAATAAAAGCTCAGGAATAGCCACCTAGGCCCTGAGTTCAAGCCTCACCACTGAAAAAATGGGGAAAAAAAAGATGGCGGGGTATGGGTATGGGTGGAGGTGGTGGTAGGGGGTGTGGGGGTGGGGGTTGGAGAGGGGAAGGGATGGGAAGGGGAAACAAAGGAGGGGGCGACAATGCTTGATAAGAAATGTACTCACTATCTTGCCCATGTAATTGTAACCCCTCTGTATGGTATTTTCACAATTAAAAAAAAAAAAGATTTGAAATCAGATTTAATGACCCAAAGTGTGTTTATATTTTGATACTAAAGTATTTCACCTTGAAATAGTGAAGCCATTTTCTTTATAAGAAATTGTAACAATTTGTGAAACATATTTAAAACTCTGAGGCACGGTAGTAAAGGTAGAAAACGTTCTTCGTGGGTGGAACCCTCTGGGCGCTTCCCAGCCTCTCCTGTCTTCTCCCACCAGGCTCAGATAAAGACCATGAATTCTGAAGATACCACATTCTGGGATTGCTCTGGTTGCTTTTTTTCTAATTTTCACCTTTTTATTTACACAAGGGAGAAACGGTTGTATAATTACATGTTGAAAATTTCTCTATGCATCTCTGTTAATTCTTCTAATATACCACTAATTTCAAACTTATGTGATTTTTTTCCCTAGGGCCACAGAGAAGGAAAATGACAAGCCTGTATTCAATTCCAAGTTTATCTCACTTATAAGGCTATGTTCTTTTCATTTTGCTAGACTGTCTTTCCAAGTCTTTAATTTTATGAGAAATGAAGAGGCTGCCAAATTCAGTACACCAGTGATTCATTAACATGCTCACACACTGAATTATAATAAATTGTAAAAAAATTTTTTTTCATTATTGAGATTGAACTCAGGGCCTAACACTTGCTAGGCAAGTCATCTACCACTTAGACCATATTTGCCATTTGTTTGCTTTTAGTATGTTTATTGGAAAAGGTCTCATGCTTTTGCCAAGTGTGACCTCAGACTGTGATCCTGCTATCTCCACCTTCATAAGAAGCTGTACCATCATGCTTGAGTCTTACAATTTTTAACATCACATGATGATGCAGATTTAAAATAAATTCTGAAGTCTAAAAATAACATAGATGCCATAAAAATATAACTAATCATCAAATGGAATAATGCCTTTAAAAAATAAAAATGAGATTATATATTTAACATCCTAATTTTATTAACAAATAAAGCTTTTTTTTTTCCTTTTTTTTTTTTTTTTTGTCAGTCATGGGGTTTGAAATCAGGCCCCGGGCATTGTCCCTGAGCACTCTACCACTTTGGGTTTTCTGTTGATTAATTGGAGATAAGAATATCATGGACTTTCCTGCATAGACTGGCTACAAACCACAATCTTCATATCTCAGCCTTCTGAGTAGCTAGGATTACAGCCACCCGTGCTAGATAGAACAGTTTTCAGCATTCAGAATAGTTAGTTGAAACTTAAAACACTGTCATAACTATAACTTGCAGATCAGTTGTCTTGTCTTGTCTCTTGTTTGTAATGTAGTATGTGAAGTTATTCTTTTTTCTCATATTTTTCCCATTTTTCCCCCATTTTTTCCATTTTTCCCCCTATGGTTTATCTCTTGTTGTTACTGTATTAGATTTTGGCTCCCTGTGTATTGTATATAGAGAAGGGAAGGCGAACTACAAAATGGTGAGACAAAGGACAAGGGCACAAGACAACATGTTGAAAATGAACTTGACAACTTGTGGGGGAGATTGGGGAGAGGGAAACTGGGAGAAAAACAAGAGAGGGAGGTAACAATATTTGACAAGAAATGTACTCACTAACTTACACATGTAACTGTAATCCCTCTGTACATCACCCTGACAAAATTAAATTTTAAAAAGAAGAAAGTTTCAATAACACACACACATTCGCATGCACGCATGTGTGCGTGTGTGCACACACACACAGAAAACTTGTCTCTCAAATAAGACAATATTTAAAATGAAAAAAATAGAAGTATGGTGCATGGGATTCAAATTGTTTAGGATTTTCAAAACTATTAGATTATGTTCCTTGGAAAAGGCCATAAATAAAAGTGAGTTTTTCTGAGGCTAATAGTATATATGAAGTACAGAATTAATAGTTACATCATTTTGTTTTTGTTTTTAAAAGAATTCTAGTCTGTAGCCAGAACTTCTTAGTACAGTTAAAATAGTTAAGATGAATATTTAAATTAACATGCTTATTAATGATATTAATGTGATTGATAGTGATAAAAATTATTTTAATTAGTAAACCCATTCTCCACTAAAGTGAAAAATGTAGAAATCACTTAACAAAGGAAATACTTTTTTAAAAGCCTAACAAAGACTAGCATTGAATTGAACTTAAAGACTTACAAAGTAGTTATTTGCAAGGAAAAAAAAATCAGAACTTCTTTTATTCTAAAGGTGCAATATACTCTGATGGGAAGATTTCAACACTGTTATATCCGTACAGATCAATGACTTTCATTCAAGTAGCATTCAATAGCAAACGGGATACTTTAGCACAGAGAAATTACAAATAGTAGACCATGAGATGATTATACATTGACAGCATAATGAACAATCTCAGCAGTGAGAGAGGCTGGCCACTTAATTTTAAAGAAAGTTCTATAGAAAGTGAAACAGCCCTGTAAATCTCTTCCATTTGCCATAGTTTGTTTTTTTTTTCTTTCCTTTTTTTTTTTTTAAGCTTTAGCTTCCATTCAGCTAAATGATGGTTAGAGGCAAAATAAAATTTACATATAAAAGGCCCCTGCAATGAGTGCCTTTTTTTAAAATGAAAAAGTAGAAAGCAAGAGATAAAGACAGTCCACATCATATTAACTCTTCATTTTATTCCAGATCAATAACAAGAGAATGAACACACTTTTCAGGAAATTAAAGAACAGAAAATTTGTGAGGCAATTAGGAAGCTTTCTCAGGCAACTTCCTTGGTTTGTGAAATCCACAGTATCAAGAAGTTTTCAATATAAACACCACTGTTAGGCTTTAAGAGGTAAATCAATTGTAGGCTGTTATAGTAACAGCCAATCTTTGGTTATGTAAATATATATATATATATATATATACACATAAAAATATATCAAATAACATTTTCTAAATCTTGTAGAGCTATCTTAATCTCTACATGAGGTTAGAAACCCATATACTCAAAACAATGTCTTTAAAAGTTTGATACTTAAATATTAAGTATTTGCCATGGTGTATTCTTTCATTTATTATAAATGAGAAAGTAGTATTTATATAACACATGGGCAATAAGAAAGACCTATTTTAATCAGGTTATTTCTACTTTTTACAAATTCAAATTTTCCTGTTCCCTCAAGAGTTTTCTCAGCTCTGTAAATCTAAGATAATAAAAGCTTTTCTAATTTTTTTAATGTAAATACTCCCTTTGAACTAGAAGTACATAAATATCTAAGGGAAAATGGCTTCTCTGGGTTATAGGCAACTACTGTTATCTCCTTACTCATGGTCTAAGTCAATGTATGATACTGTCTGAGACAATGGATGGCATGGCTCATTCATTCTATTCCCTAGATTCTCTATCTCAAACTCTTGCTATAGTCTGGAATGTTCTTTGTGTCATTATTACCTATCATTTTCAAGATATGTGGAAAATGTCCAGTGCCCAGTAGTCAGTGCCCCACTGTGGGACTAGAAGCACAGCAAATTCCAGACATATTACTGGCAAGATAATTTCATTTCATCCAAATATATGAGAAACAGCTGAAATACACTGAATATATATTGAAGAGGAGGAGGGCATTTCCTTTAAATAAATACTTCGGGGATATATCTAGTAAGCATAAAGCATTTGTATACAATTTAAAACATTCAGCAACTCAGAAAGTATCATTAGACTTCATTTATTTATTTATTTATTGGTCGGTCGGTCGTGGGGATTGAAGTCTGGGCTTGGGTGCTGTCCCTGTGCTCTTCAGCTCAAGGCGAGCGCTCTACCGCTTGAGCCACAGCGCCACTCCCGGTTTTCTAGTGGTTTATTGGAGATAAGAGTGTCACACACTTTCCTGCCTGGGCTGGCTTTGAACCATGATCGTCAGATCTCAGCCTCCTGAGTAGCTAGGATTACAGGTGTGAGACATGGGCACCCGGCTATAAACTATAAATTTCAATCTAAGCCTGGAATTTATTTATTCTAATGCTATGGTCAAGAAATATGTATCAATTAACTTGCAGAACCACTTGTAGTACAATGAAAATAACTTTTTCTATGTAAACCAACTTAAAGGTTTATCTAAACCACAGCTTCTCAATTTCAAATGAAAGTCAAAAAATGATTGATGGGTTTTATTATGGCAAAATACACTGAATCTAAATTTTACCATTTCAACTCTTTTAAAGTGTAAAACCTAGTACTATCAAGTATACCTATAGTGTAGCACCTATCATTAGTATGTATTTCCAGAAAATTGTATCATTCCAGACTTGTTAATAGCTTCTAAAGTTTCTTATTTAGTACTTTCTTTGCTGCAGAAACCTTTTGTTTGTTGTCTGTCAGCTATTTTAGGAGACTTTTACTGTAAGGGGATGTTGGAAGTAGTCTTTTGTTCTCTCCTTGCTGCTTGATTGACTACCACAACATTCCAATTACTGGGCAGAAGCAATGATCAATGTTCTCATAATAAATTTCTGGTGGGTTTCTTTGAACTGTTCTTAGTATGAAGTAGATCTCTTTGAAGCAAAATAACTATCAAAACCCTGAAATTTAGTAAGGAATCCATAAAGTGATGAAAATGCTTTATATCTTGACTGTACCATTATCAGCACTAGGTGATTTTGTTGCAGTTTTATAAATCTGAAAAAGAAAGGAAATTGAGGAGGAGTATACACGATGTTACTCTGCTATTTCTGGCAATCATCCTGAGAGTCTCTAATAATCTCAGAATTAGAAAGTTTAAACAGAAACAAATTATCCAGTGACTTACACCTAGAATCCCAGCTACCCAGGCAGCTGAGACCTAAGAATCACAGTTTGAAGACAGTTGGAGCAAGAAAGTATGTGAAACTCTTATTTCCAATTAACCACCAAGGAAATCTGGAATTGGATCTGTGATTGAAATGACAGAGTACTAGCCATTAGCAAAAAAATAGCTCAATGATAGCATCAGGGCCTGAATTCAAGCCCAGGACAGGTCCCATACATACTGTATGTATGTATGTATGTATGTATATGTGTGTATATGTGTTTGTGTATGTGTATTAAACAAATTTAAGAGTTTTAAAGAAGAGACCCCTGGATCTACTTTTAATCATGTCTCTGGTTCTCTTATATACTCACAAGAATGACTGTTAAAACTTTAAAAGTTCTATATTCATCATGGCCTACAGAATGACATACTTAAAAGTATTTACACAGAGTTTACCAACTCTGAGTCTTCAAAAATTTTTACTTAGTACAAATTTGCTAAGGACTAAATAGGAAAGCACTTATTCTCAAAATAAACACACAGATCCAAATTCTAGAATATGAGGCTTGAGAAAATTGAAGCATATATTTTTGATGACTTCAAGAATGTTCAGGTTAAAATAGAAAAAAGAATAAATAAAACTTTAAAATTAAAGTTCTATCTTGCTAAAACCTTCTCAACCTCTCTTCTTTGCACTTGCCACTGATTACCAATGTGCAACCATCCCTTAGTATCTTGTGGGGGTTGCTTCCAGAACCTTTCTCATGGATACCACAATTTGGAAGTGCTCATGTATTTATCTAGAAACCTCTGGAACATTTTCAATCATCTCAAGATTGCTTATAGTACCTAATGTAAGGTAAGCACTATGTAAATAGTCTCCTGCATTGTTTAGGAAATGATGACAAGAAAAATGTCCATACATGTTCAGTACGAACAGAATTTATTTCCACATATTTATCATCTGAATCTGCAGATGTGAGCAAAGAGGATGTGCCATGCTCTCTGCGCTGATCTTGGTGTGCTAGAGAGGATGTGTACAGCAGGCAGCTATTCTGACGTTTAGACATAAGCTCAGTCTTTTTTTTGTGACTACCAACGAAGAGAATGTGCAATTGGTCTCGGGCACTCAGAATAACAAGAATGTTAATACTGGTTAAAAAATTTAGAGAGCCTTTATTTAGTATACTGGATCTACTGAATTATTCTTTATCTGTCTTCCTAATTAATAATTGAAAAGGTGGTGGAGGTTTACATAATGTTCACAATAACTGCCTCTCCAATTGCATTGGTGCTAGTCTCACTTACAATAACAAATATTAATAACAACAAACATTATTAATGAGGACTTCAATTACTAACATTGATTTAGCTCTTACAATGTGCCAGGGAAATACATAAAGTGACACATGCATATTTTCCATTTGTTCTTTCAAACGTCTAAGGTATGATGAACTCTGTTATTTTCCCATTATATACATACAAGGAATGTGCCGGTTGGCAGGACATACGTGTCTAAAGTGCCAACCTAATATCTAGGGGTGAGAAAAGCCAGACTCACAGCCCTGAGCTCCCAGTGACCCCTCAGTCAAAACCTAGGAGGCAGAGCACAGCATGGAAGCTAACACCGACTCTGCTTTCTCTACTTTTATATTGCTTCAATGAGATAGTACTTTACTTTGCTGACATCTAAACCACCTTCCATTTTACTAAGGGACATGTTTATTGCACAGTTAAAACAACAGTATTATTGTTTGTGTTGTCTAGCTTTTCAGATTGTTTAAAAAAATAAAAGTTGTTACTCGTTTCACAGAAAGGCACTGGGACATAAGAAGTATTTCCTTTACCTTCTGAGTTTTGAACTCCTTGGTTTAAGTAGCACTTTCTTTCAGCTCTTATAGTTGAAGTGTGTATAGAAATATTTTTACAAGACTATGATTAAGGAGAATATAGACATATAATACTTACATAGAATCTGGTTAAGGATAATAAAATATTGCAAACATAAGGCACAATAATGCACAATTAATATTAATTCTTTTCAAATAGACTAACTTCGAATAAACTTTTTCTATCACACAGTAAATTTTTAGGAATGCTCTTAATGTAAGAAGAATATATTCTTAGTTATTATTACAAATGTACTATGTTACAAATGCTTATAAACTAAGTAAATGTAAATTAAAGACATTTCTTTGATATATGTAATTTAATATTGAATTATTTTAAAAACATTAACTGGTTTTATTATAGAACTTATTTTTGTAAATTATCCAAATTATACTCTAAATTTAATTTTTTTTTGTTTTTGTGTAGGGCCTGGATCCAAGGACTGGGTGCTGTCCATAAACTTTTATATCAAGGCAAGTACTCTACAATTTGAGTCATAGCTCCACTTCTAGCTTTTTGGTGTTTATTGGAAATACGAGATTTATGGACTTTCCTGTCCAGGATGGCTTAGAACCA
The DNA here is from genome assembly GCF_024711535.1 of Dipodomys merriami. Lineage (NCBI taxonomy): Eukaryota > Metazoa > Chordata > Mammalia > Rodentia > Heteromyidae > Dipodomys > Dipodomys merriami. The sequence continues at coordinate 28,338,787 of NW_027202270.1, forward strand.
AGAGCCTCAGATCTAGCCCTAGTACATAGTTTATACAGAAAAAACAAACTACATTAAAAACAAGATGTAGCACCTTCTAAACCAATTTTTTCTATGAGTAAAGTTCTTTACAAACGCATTATTTAATTTGTTCCAAAATGAATGCACATTGTATATTTGCTTTCTCTAAAATTTTATTTAAAATTTTTCTCTTCATTCATACATTTTAACAATATAATATTGGAACCCATTTTAGTTCATCTTTCTCTGTGTTAAAGAGATAAGTCATACTTTTTCCCTTCAAAAACAGTTATTTTAATACTCCAAATCAAGTTTAATCTTTTTATAGTATTTCTCCTTTTAAACCCAAAGGCATTCTTTCATTGTCATTTGAGTAGCACAATTTATTTCACCTTCAGTTTATTTTATCTATCTGGCTCTATAAATGTTGTACATTTTAAACAGAAAAATAAACCTAAGAAAGTTAAGTTTTATGTAATTCTCTTTAAGGATCCATCTAAAAGACACTAGCAACTCAAGCACCAACAACTCAACCCTGGAATGACTTCCACACTTTTTGACAGTCAAATTTTACTGGTTCTTTCTTTCTTTCATATTGGATGCAAAACATCTGTATCCAGCAGTTCTAACTTTGTAGAGACTTGTAATGTGCACTGATGATAATCTCCATTTTAGACAGTCAGATTTGCTTTAAGTTAGGGTAGATTTAGTCAATTTTTTTAACCTCCTTCCTCCACCAGCGCCTGCTCTCATTTCCCTTCAGTCTTTATTTTGTAATGATGGGGATGACTGACACGTTCATTGACAGAATTCTAAGTGACAAAAACAATGCTTGTGACTATAATATGGTTCTAGCTATGTTTCTCTAATATTACTAAAAACTTAGCTTCACAGCAATGCCAAACCTTAGTTTGTTCTTCTTTCCCTGCCTTTCCTCACTTTCAACTATTTGTTTAAAGAAAATGTCTGTATAACATACAACCTTGCAAAAATGCATTTCCATTACTACAATTTCAACAGATTGAAGTAGAATACACACATTCTTTTCAAAGGACACCATTAATCTCTGAGTACCCACATGTATAATTCATCAACAACTTGTAATGCCCTTTAAATCACCCAAAACTTTATAAATGTTACAAATAACATTAAATTCATTCCAAATTTTACTGCAAACCACAGTAGAAATGGCAAAGAACTTTTGTAAAAAAATACAAAAACAATAACACAACAAAACATTAAAATAAAATCTAAGTATCTTTCAAAGATAAAACCTAAGTATCTTTAAAAGAGGCACAATCACATTTTCTACTTAAAATTACTTATAAAATCTTACTTATAGCCAGGCACCGGTGGCTCACACATGTAATCCTAGTTACTCAGGAGGCTGAGATCTGAGGATCACGGTTCAAAGCCAGCCTGGGGAAGGAAAGTCTGTGAGACTCTTACCTCCAATAAACCACCAGAAAACCAGAAGTGGTGCTATGGCTCAAGTGGTAGGATGCTAGCCTTGAGCTGAAGAGCCGAGGGACTGCATCCAGGCCCAGAGTTCAAACCCCATGACAAAAAAAAAAAAAAAAACTTACTTATAAATGAAGTGAACTAGTTATTGAATCTTAATTTCACACTTATTTTGCATCTATTCTTATAGATTATGAATTTATAATATAATTTCAGAAAAAATATTCTGGTTTACTCTCAGCAATAGCTCTTTTCTTCTTTGTAAAAGACAGTGTCTAGAACTTAACTATTTAATTTGGTAGCCACTGGCCATGTGTGGCTGTACAGCACCTGTAATGTGGTACAATGGATGAGATGTACATGTGTAACACAACAAGCCGATTGTCAAAACTCAGTAGAAAGGCAGAGTACAAATTATCTCAAAAAGTATATCAATTGGATCTTTCGCTTATATTGAGTTAAATAAAATATATTATTCAAACTTATTTATCCTGTTGTTCCTTTTATCTACTAGAAAATTTACATTACATGTTCTCCATTACACTGCACATTCAGAATCTTTATGTATTTACATTTTCTTGCATAAAACAAATAGCATTTTCAAGCCTGATGCTGGTGGCTCACTCCTATAATTCTAGCTACTCAAGAAGGCTGAGATCTGAGGATCATGGTTCAAAGCCAGCCCAGGCAGGAAAGTCTGTGAGACTCTTATCTCCAATAAACCACTAGAAATCCGGAAGTAGTACTGTGGCTCAAGCAGTAGAGTGCTTGCCTTGAGCTGAAGAGTGCAGGTACAGTGCCCAAGCCCAGAGTTCAAGTCCCATGGCTGATAAAAAGAAAAAAGCATTTTCAGTAGTCACTGAGTGTTAACCTACACAAAAAATACCCTTCTCTCTCTCTCTCTCTCTCTCTCTCTCTCTCTCTCTCTCTCTCTCTCTCTCTCTCTCTCTCTCTGTTTATATTTGTATATGCATATGTATATAAACCTCTCTCTCTCTCTCTCTCTCTCTCTCTCTCTTTCTCTCTCTCTCTCTCTTTCAATTTCCCCTCCCCCTCCCCCCAGTACAGGGGTTTGAACTAATGGCCTAGTGCTTGCTTAACAGGCATTCTAGTACTTGAAATATGTCTCCAGATCTATTGCTATTTGCTGTTTTTCAAATATGATGTCATGTTTATGCCTAGACTAGCATGGATCATGATCCATCTTTATGTTTCCATTGTAGCTGGGATAACAGGTGCATAGCACTACATCCAATTACTGGTTGAGAAGGGGAATCAAAAACTTTTTGTCCAGGTTAGCCTTAATATTCCACCCTCCAGATCTCCACTTCCCCAGTAGCTAGTATTCCAGGTGTGAGCCATCACACTTGGCTTTGTTCAGTTTTTCAGTGTAAAGCCACTCACTGCCTCCACTTTTTTTTATCCATCATTCCCATGGAACAGCTCTCCTGGGTGTGACCAATGACCCCAGGCTGCCATACCTCATAGTCATGCCAAGTTCTCATTTTACCCTGTTCATCATTCTTTCTTCTTGGTGTCCTTTTGCTTCCTACTTCGCTGCTAAGTCACAACTCTCTCTAGTTTTTTCTTCTGTGCTAGTGAGTTCATACTCTCCACCTATCTCTGATACTTAGGTGATGAACTTAGTCACTGGACTAATTCACAGACCTACATTCACTCCTAATTGGCTCCTCTAATCGTATCACTCAAAAATACTTCTATGCTGAAATACAAATTGATTTCTTTGAATGGGGTTTCCTCCCTAAATTCTAGTATCTTAAATATTTTTTTTCTTAAATGTATGACAATTGTCTTTTAGTTAGCATATAAAACAACCTGTTCTCATTTCCCCTGGGCCAGATTCTTCAGCCTTTGCTTGTCATCTCATCCAGGAGGGACCCCTTTCTTTAAAAAAAGAAAAAAATTCCTAGAATTCATTTGGTCTTTTCTGTGATTCACTGACATCAAATCTTTTGCTAAATCCTCGTAAGGCTTTCTTCAACATACACTCAGAACCTGAACACATCTATTCCCTTCATGGATAGCCTGACCCAAGCCACTGTGTTCTTGCACCACATCACCTGTTCCACGTAAAGCAGCTGTTGTGATTCTGTATGTCATGATACATCAGAGACAATTTCATTTCCCTCACAAATCCCTGTGGTATAATAACTTAGTGTCTCTCCAGTTGACTCAAAGTTAAAGCCCTCTCAAATCCCAAACTGTGGCCCACATGCCTTATGACATCTCCCTCAAACACTCTTCACTGCACCCAACTATTTTCAATCACTTCCTGGCCTCTTCCTGTCTCCATAGTCAGTTCCAGCTCGAGAAGCCCTCTTGCTATACTGGTAGGAATGGCAGAGCTCACACCAATCTTTTCTGTGCCACTTCTCTCATTGTTCTCTCTTTGACTAACCTTCACCACACATAAGATAGTATTTTCCACCTAGCCCGGCTTCCTCTGGCTTCCCATATCTACTTATGCCCACCTGTCATGTAATTATGTTTCAATTTTCCCTCTGTCAATCCCTTCCTTCTTCTCTAACCAGAATATAAACTTTAATACATGTGGGTTAAGTAAAGAAAATAATAACAAGTGCTAAATGTTCCACCCATTGTTATGTAGACAGATATGGATAATTACTACTTATTGACTAAAAATGTCCTCATTTCCAAGGAGAAAAATCAAGGGCATGTAAATAGAAACCATGTACAAAGTTCTAAGAGTGCTCAGAGAAAAGCATTCTTAAATGCTGAAGACTGGAAAATGGGCAACCACAGTAGAATGCACTGAGGATCTGGAACGTAGTACTTGTAAAAACTAGAAGTCCACCAGGTGACATAGTGACACACAGAAAGGAGAACATCCCAAGGAAAAGGAAACAGCATACTTTAAAGGATGACTGAATGAGAGAAGTAAATATTAGAAAAAAGAGTAACCATTCCTGGCTCTGATACTAAGTATGCATGTAGGAAGATGAGTACAAAAAAGGAGAGAGAAGACAGAGGGAGAAGAAAGAAATAAGAGCCATGAATGCCAGGATAAAGGGAAAGAAATATACCATAAACACACACATATGGGTATGCAGAGATATATGCACATGCATGCACATGCATGAATTGTATATGTACATATATGTATAGATTTATGTGTGTTTGCCTATGGATAGATATATAGGTGCATGTGTGTCAATATAAAAGAATACTCTCATGAACACATTTCTGCCTTTACCTTCTAATTTCCTATTGTTAGACATTCTGATCTCAATAGAAAAATTACAGCTGCAACAATGTTAAAATGTAAAATCTCTAACCTGTAATGGCTTTTCTCAGAAGTATCTTGACCTCCACTTCTAACAGTTAAAGAAATATATTTATATAAGTATGTAGATAACAGGATTTATGACTGATGTCAAAGCATGATGTTTTTCTAGGAATTTCCTCTATCCCAGCAAAGGATTCTATCACTTTACACAAAGTGTTCCTTGGCAGAGACAATCTTCTGCTCATCATAGGCTGCCAAGCTTCCAAATGGTAGCTGGCTGATTTTTCCTTCACCTACAGAAGTCAGATCAATAAGTGTTGTTTAGGGAGGAAAAATTAATCTACGTGAAAATGAACACAATAGCAAAATTTTAAGCTTGATTCCATGGTGTAAATGAAAAGAGGGTGAGTCACACAAAACGCTAGCCAGCCTTTTGGAAAAAAAAAAAAGGAATGCATTATAATAATAAAGTAACCTGAGGATACAGTTCAGAGAAGAATGTGGCTGGTTTTCAATGAGACTGCAGTGAGCTTTTACTGCAGTGTGGCAAGCATCTCTTAATAAAGCGATATTAGAGTCTGTCCAGTGAAAATATTTGCATTATTTTGAACACTGATTAAAACATTTTGTGCGAGCTCCTGCACGGGAGGGCTATACACTATGCAAGACCCACTGTAGTACTTGGCAGAAAATAAATCATCGAGCTCTAAAATCTGCTGTGGTTGCTGTCTTCATTACAGAGACCTTGCACATAGCATGCAAAAACATCTATAATGTTTACAGCACCTGGATGCCTGCACTATTAAACATCAATACAATCTGTGTTCATATAATCTCCATGCTAATCAGATCGATTACTACTGATATAGTGTCTTGTCACAATATCACAATGCTAATCAAACAAATGAAGCTATGTGGAGATGATTTTGGCTCTGCTGGTATTTAATAGTGTGGAGCAAAAACAGAATAGGACACAACCCACACCATGTGCAGCTGTACTATGGGCAGGAGGACTCCTTGTTCAGTCTTGTGCAGTGACGCTATAGTTTTGTCAATGCTATTAAAAGACTGAATATTACATTCTGAAACCATAAAATGGACTTGAAAGCGAAATGAGATTACTCCTACTGCTGAACGTGGAAGAGGTAATTAGCTGCACAGGTAATTAGATACGGATCCCTAGAATGCCCTGGTGGAGGCGCTGGATGATGAAAAGTTGGATAGGATCAATGTCACAGTTATTTTAGATATAATACATCACATCCAAAAAGAATATCCTCCAGTAGCTGCAGTAGGACGTGCTACCACTGAATAATATGAATGAGGGAGGATGGGAGGAGTGGTGAGGCAAGCAGAAACTTCTCTGCCCACTCTAGTTGGCAAGACCTGGGCCCAGGACCTGTGTGTCTCTGTTGCCGCTCTGCAGCACTCTCAACCACGTTTCCTGCTTTTCTTCAGCTAAGTTCACTCACAGCAAACTTCTCATACAAGGATAATGAGAGTGAAAATCAACCATAGTACCCAAATCATGCGAACACATTCACTTAACTGTTCCTTTAAACAATGACCCAATGATTAGTGCTTAGTATATGTCTAATATACACAGAGTTTGTCCAAAATCATGTGTTTTTATCAACTAAGACACTCTTTCCTCTGAATGTAGATGCAAATAAAATTTCTGGACTACAGACTGCATTACCTCGCCCGGCTGTTAAGGAAGTACAATCATTACCCAAATCATTATGCTGGTGCACGTGGTGTGTGTCACCTTTCACCTGTGCATTCCATTGTGAAATACCTGCTGCACATCCAGTTCTCAAGCAAATCATACCTGTCTGTGCTCACTCAAGCCACCACACCGTGATGAGGCCCTCGACTGCCAGCTGGGAGCTGTGTGGAGTGAGGGGTGCTGAGTGTTGGCTGCTGGCACACACACATGGTATAGTAAATCGTGCATTCAATCGCAGTAAAACAGGTAGCCCCAAAGAACACATACCAGAAGGAAAATTAAATCTCCAGGAAAAACAAAAACAAAAACAACACTGTGTATCAATCTCTACAGGAAAGAACATCAGAGAATATAATTCAGAAGGTTTTACGATCAACAATTCTGTATAACTGATTGGACTATTTTGCACTGAAATAGCCCATGGCCTTTAGAAGTCTAATATCTTCATCTTTTTCTTCACCATCATTGCCTCCGTTGTGGGGTGGATAGGCGATAGGAAAAATTAACGTCCTGACCGAGCATGACCCTCAGAGGTATGCCCAACCAAGCCACAAAAATCATTTGACACCAGTGATAAAACTTTACTCAACTAATACTCACTTTTTTCTGATATGTAAACTATGTGTTCAAGATGCTAAGATCAAACATTTGAGAGCAGTTGGTTAAGACGTGGATTATCTCAATAAAGTAAAAATTAAAAAAATCTGATTTTGTACACAATATTTACTTATTTAGTCTAAATGTTCATAATACTACTTACATCTTGATGGACTTGAATAGTCCTATTGATGGGACTGATTTCATGGGTGCTTTGCTTAGATAATGTTCTGCTATTCAATTATGAATTTCCCATACAGGAAGGTGGTAATCATCAGTATCCTTTTTATACAGGATACAAAGGAAATCACCTTAGTTACCCACTGAATGTCACTCTCTATACAAGAATCCCTTTAAGTGTCTTTCTTAGGGATGTAAGAAGTATTAAGATGATAAAGAAGATACAAAGGGGATCTTGAAAGGGAACCAATCTTTACTGGTATAAATGAGGCACTGGACTATAATGACCCTTAAGAATGAGTAAATCTGAAAAGTGAATCTGGAGTACTGGTAAGAAATAAAAGAGAAGCCTGGCTGACTCAGGTTTTCCCTAAAATGTTGAGCGTCATTGGATACAGAAGCATTAACCTCTGAGAAGCTAGTGATGCTCCATCTACTTAAGCTGTCCTTTGTACATAAAATTCTCCCTAAGGCTTTACCTAGTGATTAACACTCCCTTTAAAATTACTAATTTTTTAGCTTATAGAATTCATCAGGCTTTATGTTTTCCAAACAATCTAACTTTTCTCTCACCTCCTAACTTTATTATATTTATTATTATGTTATTGGATTCCCAAAAGTTTCTATTATAGAAAAAAATTACTTAGATCTTATCATTTTGGTCCTTATATACATTCTGACACATTTAAGTTCTCTTTGCTAAACATAATTAATTCAAGTCCTTACATATGCTCTTGGTTTGAGACCCAGTTCTCTTTCCCCATCTCCTCTGCCATCTTCTCTTTTTTTTGTAAAACATCTTGGCTTAGTTCTACCACATTTCTTATTCTGTACCCCATCCCAGTTTGAGGCTGGAATCCTCAGTGTCAAACACCCAATCACATTAGACATTCACATTTAATTAGAGAGCATTTCCAAATTTTCTAGAGAACCATGGACTTTTTGACACTTCTAAACTTTTCTCTTCCCAGAACAAATAAAGCTTGTTCCTGTCTGTCATCCCACCTTCTAGTTCCTCACTATTCTCCCGTTCTACTCTTCCATGTTCTCCTACAACCTTCCTGCTCTTCTCAGTCCATCCTACCCAGTTACAACACGGGTATATAGTGATTAGGGTACTCTCATCAAGTCACTTTTTCTCAGAAATTTTTTGGTTATTCAAATTCACAGTTATCCCTTTGTCATTATTTCAGAAAACCCCATGCCCATGACAAGATTTGGTAGGAGAGCACACACAGTTTTATCTTAGGCTTCCTGAAGTATTGCTTCTTGTACTGTTTATGTACTGTTTCTTACTTTCCATGTGTATTATGTTACATAGTCCCTTATACTATATTCTGCTTGAGGATGGCAAGATGATTTTAAATCCAACACAATGCCCAAAGGGTGTTAAAGGAAGATAGATAAAAGAGTAATCCTTCAATATTGTTAAATCAAAGCAAAAGAAAAAGCATTCTCATACACAGCAGTTTGGCTTTCTTTTGATTTATAAAATAGTCTACTATCATTCTCAAATAGATGCTACTTTTAATGTTACATATCTGCTCTGCTTCCCAAACTTGCTAGACTTGCCAACATGCAAAAAGGACACCCCAGACATGGCTGGGCTGTAGTCACGATGAGCAGTTATCACCATTTTCCTGGGTATATCACAAACAAATGCTTCGGCTTCAGTAATATTCCACTAATGCTTTTTAAACAAAGATATATGCAGGCAGCCAATGACTCAGCTTCTAAAGCAGGCTTAAATAAAAATAATCACACTGTTTTAGAATAGAAGATTGTGTTTAATTGGTAATTTGTGGGTTTTAAGATGGAAACACACTACTGTGGATTCTAATGCTCTGTTAATAAATGAATTGTAGGAATAAAATCCAATTACTATTCATCTCAATGAGCAGATAACTTTCTCTAAACAATAACAAAAAGAACTACGGAGATTCTATTTACCTATTCTTGAACAGATGGAAACGAAAACTGATTATAAAAAACAACACTAAACTATCTCTATGGATTAGCTGTGTAAAATGCTCAGTATGATGATACACACCCAGTGGAAATTTGAAAATATATCAACTGTCTACCAGACAACAGTAGTGACTGTTAGGCAGTCATGGTCATTAGGATAAAGCTCCATCATTTAAAAAATGTGTTTTTATGATGCCTTGATCTTAAACCAACCATCTAAAAACGTCTCAAAGGATGAGACTTTCCAAGTGTCTCCATTTCCAGATCACTGTGAGGACACAGCAACTAATTTTGCTCTTAATCTATCCAAGCTAGACCATGAAAAGTTGGCTTAATATGGAAAAGGTATTGCAGCTTATATTTGTTTGTATGGCTTTAAGTGATTCATAGACATCAATCTCCAATATCTTTAATTTCAATATCCTGCACTCCTATAATAGAACCAAACAAGCTCTTCTTAATAATATTGAGAATTTCACTTGTTAAAAACTAGTATTCTGACTGAGGACCATGAGTCAGAACTGCCAAGGATACAAGAATTATATAGACTACCAATTAACTTACCACCGAGTTAACTGACATGCACTACTCAGAATTTTTCAAATTAGATCTCACACCTTTTCCAGTTTTTACCAGGGACATTGGTACTCAATACGGTGCTCTTGACATCTCATGAGTGGCTCAAATCTTATGCCACAATGAATGCTATGATACATGATGGAAATATAGGTGGAAAATAAAAATATGTTGGGAACATATAACTTAGTCTTTCACTCCAGTTATGGAAAAGCACCAGGGTAAGATTTGTCTCCTCATAACTCTCTGTTAGGATTAAGATGGAACTCAGATGAATGGGTCTTGTCTTCTTTGATAGCTGGCTCAGCTGGGCAACAGCTTGTGAGTTTCCTTTTAAGCAAAATTAAAATAACCCAAGTAGTTTGAAGGCTTATTCGATAATGCCTCAAAACTATGGACAGGGATGTTAAGGGGAAACAAAGGAGGAGGCAACAATGCTTGATAAGAAATGTACTCATTACCTTGCTCATGTAATTGTAACCCCTCTGTATGGTATTTTCACAATATAAAAAACTTAGTAATTAAAAAAAGAAATTTGGTATTAAGAAATTATTAGGAAACTTACTAGAATTATCCACAAGCATTTTGATATTAGTGAGGTAATTTTTGAAGGGACTATGATTGGATACATGATATACATGGAGTAACATACTGATGAAAAAAATACCATGTATAGAATGTGCTCGATACAAATCCTGGTAGAGGAAAATGTGGGTGGGAATCTAGAAGAAAGATTGAGAAGTACATTGAGAAGTACTGAAGCTGGATGATGATTCTCTTGCTTTTCTCCATGTTTGCATTCATATTTGAAATTCTCTACTATATATCTTTTACATATGACAGTTCATAAATCCTTTCGTCTAAGTCAAAGGAGAAACAAGGCGCTATACAGAAAAACTGTCTTTTTGTTTTTATTTTTATTTTTTTATTTTTAAATTTTATTGTCAAGGTGATATACAGTGGTGTTACAGTTACATATGCAAGGTAGTGTCTTTTGCAGGCAGAAATTATTAAAATAAAACAGAGTATCACCACTTAAAAAAAAAAACTATGGACAGAAGAAGCCGTTCTCTGTAGGTGGCCATGTACATACTAATTCCACTTGGAAATTGAAACATGGGAGAAGTAAAATTGTTTTAGTGATAATTCCCATGTTCAGAAGCTGTGTCAACATATCACAGACATTTTGGGAGAGTGGCTGTGGATCATTCACTCTATCCCTTCTATAAATATTTCTGGAACCACCACAAAGTATGCTAATTCTACTTGAATACGGAACTACAATTTGTAAATAGTCAATGTTTTCACAACTTTCTAATTAAGACACATATGCCACCACCTATTTACACGATGCATGTTATAAATATATTCTATAAATTAATCAGGCTAACCACTTTTGGTTTCTCTGCTTTATAACAGCCAGTCTCTAAGTAGCACAAGCTCAGATCCACAGTGGTATTCCTGATTACTAATCTGTGGGGTTTTTTGTCTTTAACAAAGAAATTATGCAATTTGCTTTATAGACCTTTCATGATGCTATGATGTAACTAGAATAAATGATAAATACTATTCCTTTCTAGGGAAACTATTGTTCAATCAAACACATTTGCTTTGTGTTTATGTATTTAAAAAACAAGTCTACTATTTTCATATGAAGGTTTTACATTCTATTTGCAATGTAATGATTTATTTGGAAATTTACAAAAGATTAAATAAAGCAAGGTATTGGTTACAATCCCATAATTATGTGTAAAATACTAAAATTACAAAACTTACTTCATTATTTCATAGTAAAATGGACCTTTCTCATTCATTTGAACAGTTGTATTTCAAGTCTGCAGATGTCTATTAATATTTCCACCATATGGAGAACCCCTTCTCATTATCAATAAAAGAATCTAATTTACAAATAGTCTTCTAAAGTTAAGTGGGCACTCAGGTACCTACTATTATCTGCTAATGCCTACATTTAAGAAGACTCTTTTAAAAAAATTAATTGACCCATAAAATTATTCATGTATATGGTGTATTATGGGAGGTTTTGATACATGTGTACATTATATGATGTTCAAAATTACATATTTACATCATCAAACATGTATCATTTTTTGTAGTGAAAACATCCAAAAATCTTTTCCTTACACCTCTTTGAAATAGACGGTTACAGTTTGCATCTGAAAGTCTCATGTGTCAACATCTTAGTATCCTGCTTGCAAAGTGATAGGAATTTTAAGAGGTGAGATCTAGTAGAACGTCTTTTGGCTGTAAGGAACATGTCCTTAAAGATTATTGGGGCCTTGCCTCTCCTCTTCATCTCTTTTTTCACTTTCTGGCTCCATAAGGTGAGCAGCTTTGCTGCATATGCTCCCTGCTATGAAGGGCTGTCTCAGAGCAGGTTCTAAAACAACAAGGCCAACCATCTGTGAACTGAAGCTTCTGAAATCAAGAAACCGCACTCAGCCTTTCTATTTTTCTTAATGTAGATCATCTCAGGTATTTTGTTACAGTGACGAAAAGCTGAATAAGACATATAAAGTATAATAACATTATCTACAGTCATCCTACTACTAAATAGAAAACCAGAGCTTCTAATCTTGGGAAATATCACTTTTTAACTTAGGAGACATGGAAGGCTATGCAAATACATTTATTCACCCTACCCCCTCAAAAAAGTTCCTACATCTGAATACAAAAAACACATCACTGATCAAAGACAAAACAATGAACAGCAATATGGTTCCAACTGCATTTTGGAAATTATAACATTAATACAATTACTTTAAACACTCTTTTGGTAATATGATGATGTTTTTCAACATTTGTTGCATACATGCTATTTACAAAGTATTTACATATTCTCAAATCTTTACTTGATAAGGCTTTAAATATTAAAATGAACCTCCCAAAATGTAAAGAGTTGGCATCACATTGCTACGCTATGGTTAAGAATATTAAGTGTTAGAGAGATTGAGTAAATTATCCAGACTTGTTCATTCTAATACACAATAAATCCAGGATTAAAACCAGTTTTAGTCTCATTTCTAAACTCAACTTCTCAGGCCTACGCAAGAAATGTATAGGTATAACAACAGTGAAAACTCAAAAAATTTGGAAATTTGCTTTATTATCATTTCCGGAGAAACTGAGAAATGCTATGTATAATTAGCATAATATTACAAATTAAGACAAATTAAGGAACGCTTTCTAGACATGGATAAAGCACCTTAATCACAACATGAGAAAATCATTCTGTGCACAGAAAAAAGTCTGGGATTTTTTTTTTTGTCAGTCATGGGGCTTGAACTCTGAGCCTGGGCGCTGTCCCTCAGCTCTTCAGCTCAAGGCTAGTGCTCTACCACTTAAGCCACAGTACCATTCCGGCTGTTTCTGTTTATGTGGTGCTGAGGAATCAAACCCAGGGTCTCATGCATGCAAGGCCACCTCCCCAGCCCCAAGTCTGGGGTCTTTTATCCCCCAGTCAAAGTGAGCAACTTTGACCAGAACTACCAAACTCATCCTGAGTGGTATTATATGGCACCCCTGGTTAACTCTCTGAGGTTTTATTACCCTCTAAATCAGGGCAAAGGGGGAGAAGCAAGATGCTGAACTTCTTTAGTCATGCTTTCCACACATTTCACTCATACAAGTAGCAGGTTCTAAACTAAGATGATGACACTGAAATGATTCTGAGACAGGAATCCAGTGTAGACATCATAAAATTAACCTGCAGCCTTTATTCGGACAGTCTGTCAAGGATTCTGTTTGCTAATATATAAACCATCCTTTGTGAAGAATGAAGAAAAGAAGTTGTGAGATAGACATTCAACCCACAGACAAGTCTTTTGCAAGAAGCCATTTGCCAGAAATTCGTATTCTACTGACATCTCTAGATTACCCAATACCATTCAAAAGAATGAGAGTGATTATTTTCCTCATGGAAAATGTAATCTTGAAAAATACTTAAGGCAGATTAACACTAAACTTAATGATAATAACTGCATTTAATGGAAATAAAAAAAGACAGAGAGCAATGAGTTTACATGGGATTCATACTTATAGGAAACAAATTTGTAAAGAATTGTCAACATAAGGAATGAAAAATTTGCTTTCTAGATGATGAAAGGATTTTGAAATTAAAATCCAATCTAGTCATGGATTCCAGAGGTAAAGAAAATTCAGTTCTCTCCTTCATACTTTAGTGCAGGAGATACTTTGCGTTCTACTTTGCTAGAGTTAACAAGAATATGCCTAAGAGCACATCTAAGAAGATGGTTCCCTGCTACCATGTGTCTTAGTGTTGCTCCCATTAGGAACAACTCCTGTAAGGAGAGAACTCATATTGTTATCCTTCCCATAACACTCAAGATTCAAGGATAGTTTAAGAGCATCCATTTATGGTTCTGTGGGAAGAAAAGAGATACATAGACAATAATTGGTGCCCCAGAACACCATGACTCCTAACACTAAACAATCTATCCTTCCTTTTCCACTGGCAAACATAAGGTTCTTGAGAGAGGGAGGGAGGAAAGGAGGGAGGGAAAGAGAGGGGGAAAGAGACAGAGGGACAGACATAGACAGGCACCTCGAGCTTGCTCCATTTATCTACTTTGAAATGCACCAAAAACTTGTATTCTGAAACACTTCACTGTTTTCTTCAGTATCAACATGTCACTGTCTGGACCATCTATGCATCTCTTAAGTTTTACTTATTTTCTAGACTGAGAAGAATAAATTTAAAAGACTATTTCCGTCAGCCACAGAATATAACAATGGTGAGTCCTTAAAAAACTGCTTAAACATTTGTCATTGTATAATTTTTTCAATATGTAATAAAAGTTATGTATAAAATACATAGCAACCTGGAAAAAAGTAGTTGCTAGACAAGAATCATCAATAAATCTACATCAATATGTAGACAGTGATTTTGTTAATCTACTCCATAGATGGACACACACATATAACATAAATGCACAGGTATATACACATGCACACACACAGAGGAAGACTGGAGGAGGGAAGAAAAAGAAGGGAGGGAAGGAGGAAGACACAGAAGACCAGGAGAGAGTAGAACAGAGACAAAGAGACACAGAAAGATACACATAGAAAGACTGAAAGTCTGTGACTCTTATTACCAATAAACCACTCAAAAAATGGAAGTGGCGCTGTGGCTCAAGCAGTAGAATGCTCACCTAGAGCTGAAAAGCTGAGGGACAGTGCCCAGGCCCAGATTTCAAGCCTCACAACCAACCAAAAAAAAAAAAAAAAGATATATTAACCATACTGGCATCTGAAAAAATAATAAAAAGGGAATTAAAAGGTAACATCTCACACATTCCTAAAGCATAGACATCAAGTAAATTCATATCTCCACTTAACTATGATGTAGACATCAATTGTTTTCAGTGCTGTTAAATTATTTTGTAAAGATGGAAGAAGTTCCATAGATTTTCCTAACCTTACACAACAGATAATTCTAATGATCTTGCTTTCAAAGCTTTTCTGGCTGATTTTTCTTTCCTTAATGAAATAAGATAAAATATTAACTCAAGATGCCAAGAGACATACATAAACAGAAACACTGCAGCACGTTTGTTCTAATATAATTGCAGGATGTTGGCTCCACTCCTAGGTAATTATTGCATTACTTACCCAGGGCTCCCTGTAGGGTTATGCAATTTTTTAAAGTAGTTAGACCAAATATCCTGTCCATGGGAAAGTCATTTGTGTGAAGCCCCACGTCAATTGTATGTTTATGGGAGATAACAAGGCTTTTGCATACTCAGCTGTATTCTAAACTACATGTGTTTAGGCACATGTTCTCTGTTTCCTCTACCCCATACTATCTGTAAATATGATATATATAAATATTGTATTATATGTAGTCATATATATATATATATATATATATATATATATATGTTATATATCACTGGGAACCAGCCAAAGATGGAGACACAAACAGCTGATAAATGCAACATGCTAAACTATGTTAAATCACAAACAATTCTCATATATTTCCTTAAAGAATATCTACAGCAAATCTTTTCTTGAGCTTTGACAGCCTTTTAGACAAAGAAAGGGGAATTTTCTTTCAAAGAAGGGAGTCATTTTAGAACAGTCTATGAATCAAAAGTTGGCAGTCTACAGAAGAAAATCATGGATCCAATCTTTTAACTTTTGGGAAGCAAAATTCCAGGTACATCAAAGAAAAACGTCCTTTAGAATAGTCACATTATGTCTGATCAATCTAAAAGATGTGTAGCTATTTCACATTTAATAAAACAATCAGGGTGAAAAGCGCTCTGCCTTTCTTCTCCCTCTGGAACTCCACTAGCCATCAGTTAGAGCCCATTTAAATCTGACTGGAGTTTGGCACCTAGCTTGGTTGGCCCATCAATCCAGCACTGGCAAAAAGAATAATCCCAGTGATATCCAGGCTCTGCAAACATAATTTCACAATTAGGCTATGAGCTGCAAGTACCCACACTGATTAGGCACAAGTAAGTGTATAATAAGCAAACTACATCCAACCAAACATCCAACTCCTCAGTGCTGATCATGGACAGTCTTTACGAGCCTTATAAATAAATGCATGACAACAAACAAGAGAAAGCTAAGAAAACTTACATTATTTTTCCAACCCATCAAAGCATCTTAGTTTCCCGGATCACTTATAAAACATTCGGTTTTACACTTACCTCCTACCTGGTTGTCATGCCAATACCATGGAGCTGAACTCATTATGCTAAGGTGCTTAGGGAGGAGGTTGAGGTGATGTGCCCTATGTCAGCAACCCTAAACTCAGGACCCAACTTCCCTACTTTGGGTCAGAGTTCTATGATCTGTTCCAGTTGATTCCTTACAGGATCACTGCCATTAATCTCTCAAATGATTAAGTATCTTAAGATCTTCACTTAGTTCAAGCGCTATAACCAATTCATCTTGGTTGTTGGCTTTTTCACAGCTCCTGCTTGAGCTATCTAAGACAAACAGGAAACTACAGGAACCATGGCAATGTCCAGCCAAAAAAATGGATTCTTTTTTTTTTATACTATTCATTTTTTAAACCTGAATTGTCATCATTACAGAATGCTGCCAGAAATCATCTCTACATGCATCTCTCCTACAAAATACCTATAATTGAACCATCCTGGAGTGATAACAATTATAGTAGTAAAACATTTATAGCATACATCTTTCCACATCCCAAATAGCTAAGGGCATATAAAGCAACTAACAATTACAGCTTTCTGCTTTAAGTACCGAACCTTCTGTAAAGGCAAAGAAAAAAAAGTCATTGTCAATCTTGTAAACCTAAATAACTACTGTATGCTTCATTTCTTTCTTCCTGTGTAGCATTCCTATAATTTACAATTTACTAAAAAAAGCCATCACTAATAATCACATACATTCTGTCAAATCTAACAATAAAAGTTCTGTTCTTAATCTTGATACATAAAACAGCAGGACTTACTTTATTTTCCCCATGGATATGGTGTCTCAGAAGAAATAAATAGTAAATTTGTGTACATGTATTACATATATATACATACATATATAAATATGCATAGTAATATGCATAGATACATATCAGTAGAAAAGAGAAGCTTACGTAATATGTCACTCTGCTAGAAAGATTATGTATTACAAAGAATATATATACATAGGTGAGTGCATGTATTACTAACAGTTAATTATTATTAACATCTGTGATACTCTTATTTCCACATAAACTAAAAACATTCATGACTATAAATAATGTCAAGGAAAAAAACTATTGGAGAAGAAAAAACAAAGAGAGAAAGAGAGACTCAATTTAAGATCAGACTCTACCTATATAGTGCAAACCTTTGTTCTGGATTTTATACTTAGTGTTTTTTTCTATAATATTGGACAGTAACGTGTCAATTAGCTAAGTGTAATAAGAATTTAAAGAATTTATATAATTATACACCTAGTTTTACTGCTGTGCCTAAGATCATTGTCACCTCCTATAAAATACTTTTCATTAAAAAAAGCAATTTCTTCAGCCCTTTGATGGCACATAATTAGCTTTTCTAACATATCAAAGTCACCTTGCAACACTAACTCTGCACTGTAACACTAAAGCCAGGTGTGCTGTTGCATGTTTTTTTTTCTTTACGATGCCAACAGAACCCTTGATGGATACCTCAGTAGTTTACTATCTGACAGTAGGTGCAAGTAAATAGCATTTTTATTTAAAAAACTATAATACATAGTGATAATGAAGAGCAGAGGCAGCTTTTTCATTTACAACCTGTCTATAAATTTTGGCAGGAAATTGAATCTCATTTAATATGTACAATCTAAGGAAGTTATTTCTATGAACACACACACACACACACACACACACACACACACACACACACACACACACACACACACACACACACACACACACACACACACACACACACACACACACACACACACACACCAGAGTTAAACTGCTATAGCCAGAATAGTTCTCCCTGAAATGAACCAAACACTCACTAGTGTTCAAAAATGGACAAGCAGTATTTGACTAGAATTGAGTAAACACATGGAGCCCTCTGGTTTGCAAACTTAATGCAGTTATTGCATTACTAAGTAAATTTTAATTCACTACCTCTGTAATAGTTGAAAAATTACTAATGCTTTTGTGTTTCAATTCAGAAAGTCAGTGTATATTGAGCCTTTAAAAATCACTGGCATCTTTCATAACAGTATTTGGGAGAGTGACAGTAAAAATAATATTCCTCATTCTAAATAAACTGACTATACAAAATTTCTGTACTGAAGAGCTTTGATTTGCACATTCTTGTCCACAAATTGAGAATATTTCAGTGAAGACAAAGTGAGGCAGAGGTCCCTTCTGGTAGAACAAATCTAAATGCAAATTAAAATTTAGTAAAAAACTGGCTATGAGATTTTGAATATCGCGAAGCTACCAAGACCCTAAATCAGGTTCCAAAGTAACAAGAAGAAGCAATTTCATAAGTAGAGGCAGAGCAACAACTTGTTTTAATGACTAAAAGCCAAAAAATCAAGACTTATCATCTCTCTTCTATCCTGTCTTAGGCCTATGCATCTCTATGGCTTTGAATAGCTTTTGGAGGGGCAGCCTCCAAAATTTTTGAAATTTTTTCCCATAAAATGAAAACACTTTATAAGCCATGCCCAAAGAAACATAGGTCAAATCATTTCCCTTATTTGCAATAACTAGTATATGTCTGAGTCAAGCAGAAAAGGTCAGATAAGTTGGTGTTAGGGAAATGAACCCTAAGATATGTATTCAAATGTTTTTTTTTCTTTCATGTAATTGTTTCTAACACATTTATAAGATTATTTCTTTGTTGCTTTGTATGTCCCCCCCCCCCCCCCCCCCCCGTATAACCCCTTCTTTTCACTGTATTTGATGTCGGTATAATTTGTGGAGGGGAAGGGAAAAAAACAAATCGTTTAAATAGGGATACAGGTGGACCCATTGCAACAATGAAATGTTCAAGTCGTTACATTGAAAACGAACTTTACAACTCGGGGGGGGGGGGGGGGGGGGGGGGAGGGTAGGAAGGGATGGGAAGGGGAAACAAAGGAGGAGGCTACAATGCTTGATAAGAAATGTACTCATTATCTTGCCCATGTAATTGTAACCCTTCTGTACAACTCAATTTCATGAGCAGTTTGTTTATGGAAATGTATCTCCAATTTTATTATGAGAAATAGCACAAACATTTGGTCTGCTTTACAGCCTATGCAAAATCAAACAGGATTGTGGGGGTCTCAATGGGAACCAGTAGACTGACCTCAACTGTACAGCTCTGTCTTGTTCATTGCTTAGCAGGCCCTTAAGAGCTACCAACCAACCAACTGCATGCTCAAACGTGTAGGACTTTCTTCTTATTGCTGCCTTCAGAATTCTTTAAGTCTATTTCCTATTTATGTACCTACAAAGAAATGTGGTCAACTTTTCAAAAATTCAGTTGGAAAATTGGAATATACAAGTTAGTTGTAGAGCAACTGCCCAACATGTATGAACTCCTGAATTTGATCCTCAGCAACAGAAAAAAATTCAAAATGAATCAAGAATTGCTCTCAGAATAAATCATTAGATACCTTTTTAAAGACACGTCATAAAAACAGTTTTACTTTCTCTTTTATTAATTTATTTGTGTATGTATGTGCCATGTGTGTGTGTGTGTGTGTGTGTATGTGTGTGTGTGTGTGTGTGCGTGCACGCATGCGCTGTTCCTGGGACTTGAACTCAGGGTCTGGGCATTATCCTTGACCTTTTCTTTTCTTTTTTTCAAGTCTAGAGCTCTGCCATTTGAACCACAGCTCCACTTCTGGCTTTTTAAGTGATGAATTGTAGATAAGAGTTTGATAGACTTTCCTGACCAGCCTGGCTTTGAATTATGATCCTCAGATCTCAACTTTTTGAGTAGGTAGGATTATAGGCATGGGTCACCAACACCCCTGACTTACTGCCCCTCTTTTAAAACATTTTCCACCAAAACATCTTTCCATGCTGTTGAAAGACTTGGACTTCATGCAGGAGCTTGCTATAAATGAAGAGTCACAGGTCCACTGAGACCCACCTAATCAGATCTGCTATGCAATAGATTCTGATTGCTAGGCGATTTGAATGCACATCCAAGGTTGAAAGTGCTGCATTAATGATTCCACCTGAAGATTTTCATAAGAGGTCCCTCAAGGGAATTTGCGAAGACAAAATGAGAAAGCAGTATGCCATCTTGATGTCTCATGAGGCTAGATATACAATCAACAGAACTATTTACTCTATTTACTAGGACACTGATAAAAATAGGTAGCTTGCTTAAACATTTACAAATATATAGGTTGGGAATGAGAAGTAACTGCTAATGGGTACAAGGTTTCTGTCTAGCTAAGAAAAATATTCTAAAATTAGCTTACAATGACAGTTTTATAACTCCACAAATATACTATAAGCATCTAAATAATTTATATTTTTAGTAGATGAACTTTATAATTATGCAAGTTACGGCTGCATAGCTTTAAAAAACCATGAGAAGATGTAAATTAAATACAATAAGATGTTGGTTTGTGACTAGTAGAATAAGGCAGAGAATGACCATACTGTGCATTTTCAACAGAATATTATTGTACTGTGGAATATTATTTAGCAATAAAAAACCCACTGAAACACAGCATAATTGTTTAATTTCACACCAAAAAATGCTGAATGATTGAAGCCATGCCCCTAACTCACAAACTATCCATCCTACTTACATGCAGTCTAGAACTAAGTTATCATGAAAGCAATCAGAAGACTGATCTAGAAGTAAGGAAAACTGACTAAAAGAAGCAGATGGCAATGCACTGGAATGTTCTACATCTACGCCTGTAGTTCTACATCTTTATTAAACTCATAGCTACATAATATGATTCTGCTTTGTGAAAGCACTATTCACTTAAAAATTGAGTCATCTGTTGACTAAGTTCACTTGAAAACTGGGTCTATTGTTGACTAAATCTCAACAGAACAACAGCAACAACAATCTACACCCCAATAGAGGTCTGTCTATACTGAGTATCTGTTAAGAACTAGGAAACACAAATCTTGAACTTATCTCTATTCTGACATCTATAGCATCTTAGGCTTCTTTTAAGTTTGTTAATCCAAATTTATTGATTTCCCCCCCAAACTTGTTTACAAGTTAAACAGAATTTACAAAACATCTTTTCTCTAACTCATTTTCTTATCATGAAAATCAATTAGATTCAACTGCCTTAATACAAGACTGTCTAGAAGAGATATTTCCATTGGAAGGGCTATTATTTTTTCTAACCTAGAAATATTACATGTTGAGTTTTATTTCTTCTTTTTATTCTTTTTGGGTTTGGGTTTTTTTAGTTGTTTTGATTTGTGAGACCAGTTCTTATTTTATAGTTCAGGCTGATCTTGAACTTGAAATCTTCCTGCCGCCACTTCCCAAGATCTAGGATTACAGGTATTCACCACTACCACATTGTTTTGTTCTATTTGTTTGCTCCTATCTTCTTTATGTGTTTGCTGTTAGTTGCCCCTTCTTTCCCTTGTAGCTTCCTACAACTTTCTCTTTCTCTTACTTGATGTAGTTACAATATGGACTCAGGTATGACTTCTACAGATAGACATTTCTGGATCAACATACTGAATATCCTACTTCAAGTCATATTTACCATATGTTTTTCTTCACTTTACTATCACATTAAAATATGTAAATGTATATATGTAGTTACTATATATTAATACTATAATCAATATGTATAATATATTGCTTTATTTTATTTATATATGTTTATAGCTTTGCTTTGTCAATTTTATTTTTACTGTATTTCTCCCTTCATGGGAATCTAGATTTTATGATTGCATGGACATCATCATCTCAGCAACTTAAGTTGTATTTGGTACAAAATAGGTGCTCATAAAAGTACTGCAATGAGGGGGTGGGATGTTCACCGGGCCAGCAGGAAGTAAGGAGTGGAACACAGGGGCTACAGAATCAGAGCACCTGAGCAAACTCTCCACTAGCTGCATGCTTTCAGGTCAGAGACTTGTACCTTCTGAGCTGTAGTTTCCTTGTCTGCTAAAATAAGCCTAATAGCTTATGCCTGCATATTATTGCAGTCTTTTTTAGAGAAGGAGGTGAGTGATGAAGCCTATTTAGGTTGTCCACAAAAGGAAGAACAAGTAGGTCTTGAATAAGATTCTGCCTCTAAAGGATATAATCTCTCATGCCTATCCTTCTTTGGCATGCTTTTTCTGCTCAGAAGCCTTTCAAATGCAAGGTTTCTATATAGCTATAACATAATAATTAAAAATAACAAATCCATAATTATCATTTTAATCTATGTCTTTATTTACATGACTGACAGAAAAAATGATCTCAGGAAGAAGTGCTTATTAAAATCAAACCAAGAACTACCTCCTTATTTCTCTTTAGACACTGTTTCAGATAGTTAACACCTCTCTAGATATAAGAAGCCCAAGGCAAGAATGATAGAGGGAGATTAATTTTAAGGAGATACAATTTGTAATAAAAGAGCTCAGGTTACAGTCTACAAGTAACTTTAAAAGCAAGAAAAAGAGACTGTTGAGTTCAAATAGGCACTCAATTTCAGTATTTGCTAAAATAGGCAAAAGAAAACCACCCATACAATTATCCAAATATCAGAATAACATACAGCAAAAGTTAATCCAATTAGAGTATCATAGAGAAGAACTTATTGCAATTAGTTTCTCAAAGTAAGCAGCTGACCTTTAACAACTTCTATCCTAACAGACATCAAGCAGGGAGACAGCAGTCTGGGCATATTCCACAGGACTTAAACACATGAAATCACAAGTGGAGAAAAACACACAGCTGCCTCAATAAAGAGCAGAGAAAACAACAACAACAACAAAACAAACACACCAAAAATCCTATCAGCATTTCCTCCCAAAGCATTTTGAAAGCCTGAGTAAATCCAAGCATGAACCATCTACATGAAACTCTGAAAATCATTTATCCCTAAATTCTAAACCAAACCTTGTAGGAAACCTTGCAGACCTTTCAGCATCTTTCCCACATCCGCATGTCATTAGATACATACACACATTGTGTGTAACTCAATCTAACTATAAAACATGTATGTGTATTGTTTGGCAGATGAACTGAAACATTTGCCATATATTTTCCTCTCCTTTTCTTTGTTTTGTATATTTGTAAGATAACTATAGTCTTCAGAAAAGAAAAGAACTGCATTTTAATAGCAAGCATGTAAACTGGATTTGAATTAACAATGATATGTGCAGGTATATCTGTATTGTTTTCCTTTGTTGGGGTATGGGAATTTTTTATTTTCACTTATTATTTGAACTGCTTAGAGACAAATGATAATCAGAACATGTGGTAATTATCTCTCCACTATAATAGCTGCTTTAAAAGTCCAGATTTCCTTTTTGCACCATCTTCTTAGAAATTCAAAGCCATAAGACTTTAACAGTGTGCTTTAGTCTACCTACTGTCACATTAAACCTAAGAAGAGTCACTGGCCTTGTATTTGCTTACAAAAGATCTCACAGCTCCATCTAGCTCCAGACTGGGGAATTTAGGGAATATAGAATTACAGCAAAAAGGACTACTGACACATAAACTGGAAATCAAGATGAGTCAAAAAAAGAAACATTATTCAAGCACTGAGTTAGTAAGTGCAGGAAATTTGTCAATTAACACTGATTAAAAAGAATATTCATTACTTAATTGACAGTTGATTTTCTAAATAAAGAAATCATTCATGACATTATTATTTATTTCTTTAGCATATCATTTAAAAAAGTAGAACCCATAATGGGAGTAGGGATTAGAACTAAGTGGTTACCCTCCTCCCCCCGGAAGTGTTCTGGCTCACATATTGTTTCAGGTATTCTGATTTCTGCCTGGAGCTCAGGAACACAAAATGAAAGCCATGTCTGAAATGGAGAGTGATGTAAAAGTCAGGCTATGATGTAGAAATATGACTTGATTGGTAGTTTTTATTCAAACAACACAGTCTGTTTTGAGTTGGGTATAAGTATAGTCTCAAATAAATCAAATGCAAATTTACACAAAGCCTTCAAAGGGAGGGTTATTTTAAAACCTAATTACAATTCATGAAAAATCTACAATTATCTTTTGAATAGAAAAAGGCTACAATAAGCAGTAAAATATTGAATGATTGATGAAAATGCAGCTAAGAAGATGATTTCAGGTCCCAAATTAAGGTAACCAGTAAAAACATCTTCTTAAAACAGAAATTGTCAAAGTAAATTCAAATCCCATATCAAATCTCAAGGAACAGGAATTTGCATTCGATAATACAAAATTATCAAACAGTATAAATCTTGTATTTTAGTGTTTAAAAAGAATTTTCAAATAATATTTTAATAATGGAAAGGAAATCCCACACTTCTCTAAATACCATTTATTGCTGACATGCCCAAAACAAGCACAAAAAACCCTAAAACCAGAATGAATGGGAATTTAAGCCAAGTTGACTAGTTCAATTCCAAACATAATATCCAGAAAACTCAAAGAGACATTATGCATACTTTTTCTTAACTATAAAAAAGAGTTCTTTTTAAAATTATTTTTATGCAATTGAAGGTCAACAAAATTTCCAAGTTATCTTTCAACAGCACAAGAGAAAATGCTTAATTATTTGTTGCTGTAATTCCATATGCTCAACATCATTCCGTGTATGTGTGTGTGTGTGTGTGTGTGTGTGTGTGTGTGTGTGTGTGTGTGTGTGTGTGTGTGTGTTCACATGTAAGTGACAGTACTGGGATGTGAACACAGAGACTGAACTAGGTGCTGTCCTTTAGCTATTTTGCTCAAGAATCATACTCTTCTACTTGAACCACAGCTCCACTTCCAGCATTTTAAATTAAAGGTAAGAGTCTCACAGACATTCTGCCTTCACTGGTTTCAAAACTCAATTCTTAGATTCCAACCTCCTGAGTAGCTAGGATACAGGCATGAGTCACTGGCACACAGTTGACATCTTCCGTATTTATTTAGCAAAGTGAACAGAGAACTCTAAGCAACCCAAGCTGCTCTGACCTGTACCAAGAACTCCATTATTCTTATCTATGAGACGGACACATGGCCATATAGAGGATGACATTTCTAGCAGTAGAGAATCAGTAAATGTCATTCTTCCCTTTCCCTGCAGTGCTAAAACCTCATGTGGAAGGGACACAAATATTCACTGGGAATGCTAAGAAAGATTCAAATTACTGAGTCATGGCATTTTTTACCACTTCAGCTAGGGATATTCTGAGTTACAGTTAGAGTAAGAGGTATTTTGGTAGTTATCCAATGAATTGTCATGCTTAGCACTTTGGCTTGGAGCCTGACAACATACTTAAGATATTTGTTTCACAATCTAAGAAGTTTTTCTCTGCCACCCCAGCCAAAATGCTCATTTTAGGGATGTTGGAAAAGACAGCAGGAAGGAGAGCGAGAGAGTATAGGATGAGGAGAGTATAGGATGAGAAGTAGGAAGAAACTAACCGCAAGAAATAAAAGCCCTATCCCATTGGATATCCAGGGAGGTGAGAAAGGTCTAGGAAGGATGAAACCTAGGTGTGAGCCTCCTGCTCCTTTACTAGTTGCTGTCTTTTCAGCACACATTATGCTGACCATAGCAAACAGAATGAGAACAGGACAGAATGGAAACTTTTCCCCGACAGCCATCACTGAGACAGCAGCACCCTGACACCTAGTTGTGAACTAAATACTTAAAATACCACACACGTATCTTTAAAACATAATTCTAAACCTCCAAGGAGCACAGAAGGGACTACAAAGAAGTTGAAGGTAGAGATAAGACTGAATGCCCAAAAAAGGTTTATTTTTCTCTCACTATAGTCAGTACTCTTTGATCCCAGAGAAGAAATATGTTAATCGCCTCTATGTTCATCCAAGTGTTATGAGACTGGATAAAAAGAATCACAGCCAACAATAACAAAGTGTCTACATTAAAAAGAAAACCTCAGACTGCATCAAAGAAGCCATAGAAAGATTGTGTTTTGTTTTGTTTCTAGGTATTTCTAAATATAGTCTCTATAAAGACAAATAAAGTCAGCCTAAAGGCTGAAATGTTATATTGAGCAAAAATTAAAAACTGCCAGTGGCCTAATAAGCCAAACTGTTCTTTTTTACATGAAGACTTTTTTTTTAGAGAAATCTTTTCTCATAGAAAAATCTGAACCACAACAAATCCTACTTGTAACTCTGTACTTGTCAAATTTATTACTTGTATAAAAGTCTTCAAATACTCTGGCCTTTGAATTTTGTTTCCTTTCCTTTTTTTCTTTTTTGGTGATACTTAGGTTTGAATTCAGGGCACTGAGCTAGTTAGTGCTCTATCACTTCAGTCATACCTCTGTGTTTTGATGATTACTTCAGAGTTGGAGTCTCTTAGACTTCTCTACCAGGGCTGGGTTCAAACCATGATCCTCTGGATCTCAACTTCCCATGCTAAGATAACAGATGTGAGCCACCAGCACCAAGCCTTGCCCCAGAATTTCAGAATAAGAATCTTTTAAGTGTATGTCCCAGATGGGTTCTGTACAAGTGTGTTTGAAAAACAGTGAAATGAACCAATGAGACCAAAATGACTCATTTCTAGTGGGTTAAAAGAAGCGCACTTCTCCCATATCTCCTTGCTTTCAGAAATCACCCTTGGTAAAGAGATAAATGGTAGAGCGACAAGACCCTTAACAGGAAAGCAGGCATCATATCAAGCAGCCTGCCTAGTATGTATTCAGTGGTCAGGTAGAACAAAAGCTATTTTTACCTTTCTAGTTGTGAATTGCATATTTCATACAGAGATGGCTGGATAGGTATAGAGCAACCGAGTCTGTTGATAGCTTTTAAATACTTCCAGCCAGCAATTTCACAACACTTTCTGCCTAATCAGCATTGCAAGGGTTTTCCTGCACAGACAACTGCAGAACCAAGAGAAACCATGCCCACTCTAGCAGCAGTACTGGAATTCTGCGCCCATGCCGCCTCTCCCACCGCCTTGAGACAGAAAATTCTACACTATCAACTTAAATACACTTCATTCACGGCCTCGCTAAATGCAAAATATTTATGATCACTACAATAAAGTAAAATTAATGCGAAAGTCAATGAAGTTTTTCATAGGAAGTTAAAACAGCCAGAGCTTGACCAGTGTATCTTGAAGAAAATCTCACATTTTCAGAGATTCAGTGATCTCCCCTGAAGTAGACACAGAAAACTGAATGATTTCTGATGTTTGGCTAGCGTTGAAAATCTATCTCTATGGCATGGCTATAGGTAAACCTTCAACTTTATATATTATGTATTACATCCTTCTACCAAAGCCTTACAATCTACAGGCACTAGGCGTGTAAATTATTTAACCATTATAAATCTCCTTCCCCGATTTTTAGCACAACAACAAAAATAATGGCACTAATATTAACCTAGACAAAAGGTTATGAAACCCTTATCTCTGGCTCATCTCAATCCCTTGTTTGGTTGTTGAGATGAGACAGGGTTTCCTTATACATCAAGGGTAGCCTCCAACTCTTGTCTCTATCTCCCAAATGATGGGATCACAGGCATAAACAACCCCACCCAGCTCTCACTATATATGTCTCAAGCTAAGTTTTCCTCAACAAAATAGTTCCACTGCAAATAAGCCCAATCTTTATATACTTGTATGTATTTTATTTGGCCAAGGTCACACAGATGCTAATGATTCATCTGGGTAGAGATTTTCATGAAATCATCACATAAGTCTATCAACTACATCAGAAATATGATGTACATTTTATTTACAATGTTAAAGGCTTCAAGCAGATAGTAACTGGGATGTTTCTTCTAGCCTACAGGTCCAAGTCCAGTTAGTCTACAAGAATGTCTTCTTGGCCCAAGACGTTCTTTCCTCTCCTATGCGGTTGATGACTCAAGATTTGGGATCCAAACTTCCAGTTTGGATCATAGAAAGGCTCAAGGGACAATTAAGGATTATTAGGGCAGGATAATTGTAGGACTATTTTCTAAACAATGAAATAATAAATACCCATTAAAACCAGACAAAGGTCTGCTAAACACATGTCTGGAAAGGAAAAGACACTGTGAAATGAAGTGGCAAAACTTATAAAATGGTCAGGGATTTCTCTTTCATTACTGTTATCAAATTTCAAAATTAAAAAGTCAATAGGGGTATATTATTTATTCAAGGGACACAAAGCACAAGGAACAATGCTCAAAGGTGCATTTTAAAGACCTTCAAACACGTTAAGGGAGCTGAAGTTATAAGATAATAAAAATACTATTACAGCCCATTAAGCATGTTGTAATGGTGCTCAGGGATGATGCAGTCATGTTTTGCAAAAAATTATTTTCACCCATCTCCCTGAAAGGGAATTCAGTCCAATCTAGATAGTCTCACACTGAAAGACATATACACACAATTTTTAAGCTATGAAGAAATGCATAGTACCACTTATGCAGGCCTTTGAAAGTTTGAGAGTATTTATGATACACTAAGACAAAAGAGAGAAACACATGGAAATATTGCTTTAAATGATCCTTAAATCACTCTGATTTGTCAGGGGCAAAAAAGCAAAATTAATTAGTTCAAAGACTGAGGCATTTGTGTTTTAGAGAAATAAACAAATACTGTATCATCCTCTGTGGAACAACAATATGTTGATAGGGCAAGAATATTTTTCTTAGTGATAAAAATAATTCAAATGAATATGCCATGAATGAGAACATTCTCTAAAATCACTGTGCTGCTAATGAGTATTGTTAATCGTATTTTTTCTGTCTATTCCAATTTCAACATATAGAAAAATGCTGCCCCCTAATAAGTATGCGATCAATAAATGATATTTGAATGAATATATTACTTCCTGAATAATAATTCATTTGTGTATCAAATGAATGAAATTTGTGCATGTATACATGACTGGAAATTTAAGAAAAGGCAGAACTCAGGAGGTATGAACTCTGAACTCAGCTCCTCATTTTTTGCCTATATTATTTCATTTAACTGTCACAATATCTCATAACTCACAATAAGCTCATAGAGAAGAAGATAACCATATTTATGTTGTCAATAAATGGTAGAAATAGATTTTGAAACTCCTTGGATATATATGACAGCACTTCACTAGTCATATCTATCTTGGAATTCATTCTTCTTCAACTGGATTTGGGTAATTGTCAATCATTTAGTGTGATTCAAAATAATGCTGCAAGCCAGACACTGTATTGCTAGATATTAAGGAGGTTGAGATCAAGAATTGAGGTTCAAAGCCAGTCTGGGCAGGAAAATCTCTCAGACAATTATTACCGATTTACAAGCAAAAAGTCAGAAGCAGTGGCGAGGCTCATGATAGAACAGAAGCCTTGAGCAAAAAAAGCTAATTAAGAGTGTGAGGCTCTGAGTTCAAGCTCTAGTACCAGCCACAAAGGGAACAAAAACCCAACCAAACACAAAAAAACAATATTACAAAATACTTGCTCAAAGAATGAGTATATTAGACACCACAATGATTCAGTGATGGCCTCACTGAAAATATCTGATGCCAGTAAATAGCCAATACTGGAGGCTAGCTTAGCTCTACCCATAAGCAGAACTTATCCTTGAAGCAATAGCTTCTTCTAGTCCTTGAACAGTAGTTAAAAAAACAAAGTAGAGCCACACAACTGACAAATGTGAGAAACAAACTCTGTATATATTGTTATTCTTACCATTCTGACATACGGTTAATGAGATTTTCTCTTGTTTTGTATTGGCATTTCTCAATCAGGGACAATGTCTGGTTACATTTTATAATTGCTATTTTGGGAACATGTTATTGGTCTTTACTTGGTGGAGGCCAAGAATCTACCAAACATTGTACAATGTACAAGGATAACTCCTCTGCCACAAATAATACTCTAGCCCAAAATATTAATAATGCATGTAGAAAAATCCTGGCTTATTTAATCAACATCCAATATCCAAAGTCCTACCTATTTAATCACATACATCTATGTATTTGTTATGTGCTGAACACAGGTCTGCATAGTAGGGATACAGTAGAAGACAAACCATTCTCCCCTGTTCCAGAGATTAAATTCAAAAGCAGGAGATAGATCTTAAGCACTTAAATTAAAAAAAAAAAGTTTAGATATTAATGAATGTCAAGAACGATAAATCATGGGTACCTGTCAGAGAAAGCAATGAACCTAATATTAGAACTATATTCCATAAGGTGGCCAAGGTGTCCTCCTGAATAGGAGGACTTTGGGCTGATGATTTAATTCCAAGAAAATGCTGGCTTCCTAAAAAGATGCTTGGGAAAGAACCAAACAGAAATAAGGAAGAGCCGGTACACAACTGTGCCAAGAGAGAAGCTGGAGTCTTCAAGGGTAAAGAAAGGCAATAGAACCAAAGCATGCTGAGTCAAAATGGGACTGTGGATCATGATGAATCAGAGAAGTAGGTAGGATGGAGTATGCATAACCTTTCAAGACTGTGGAAAGATTGCTGCTTATTCTTTTTGTGTGTGTATATGGGGGGGGGGGGGGTCCGGTCGTGGGGCCTGAACTCTGGGCCTGGGCGCTGTCCCTCAGCTCAAGGCTAGTGTTCTACCACTTGAGCCACAGTGCCACTTCCAGCTTTTTTTCTGCTTATATGGTGCTGAGGAATCGAACCCAGTGTCTCATGCATGCAAGGCAAGCGCTCTACCACTGAGCCACCTTCCCAGCCCCAAAGGGTTGGGTTTTGTTTGTGTGTTTGTTTGGTTTTTTTTAAACTATAGACTTTTGTAATAGAAATGAAATAATGAATTACATAATAAAATTTGCTCTGACTTCCACATATGCATGTGGTAAGGGGACTGGGCAAAAATGGAAGCCAAAGGATAATCTGGAGTATATAATGTAAGTTCAGCCAAAAGGTGATGGTGACTTCAGGCAACAGACATGGAGGTAATGAAACAGAATAGGAGACGGTCTATTTGCTGTCAAATAATGGCCCAGTCAATGCCAGCAAGAATGTACTGTATATGCACAGAACTGAGAAAAATAAGGAAAGGCGTGGAATGGGGGAGGGTGAAGATGTTAAAGGGATGACAGATTAGAATGCACTGTACACATAAACTGCTTTTTTAAATGGCAAAAAAATGCAATGCATAATGTAAAAATTAAGAAAAGCAAGGGAAAGGGTTGGTTAGGAGGGGTGAATGAGAATGCTAAAAGGGGTGACATTGATCAAGAGGACTGCATTCATAAACTGCTCTGTTGAATGGCAACTCCATTGTACAACTACCTAAAGAAAATAAAAATACATTTGATAGCCGGGCCTGGTGGCTCATGCCTATAATCCTAGCTATTCAGGAGGCTGAGATCTGAGGATCCTGGTTCGAAGCCAGCCGAGGCAGGAAATGTTGTGAGACTCTTATCTCCAATAAACTACTAGAAAACCAGAAGTGGTGCTGTGACTCAAGTGGTACAGCGCTAGTCTTGAGCTGAAGAGCTGAGGGACAGTGTGCAGGCCCAGAGTTCAAGCCCCACAACTGACAAAAAAACAAAAAAAAAGATAAAATTTCCCCAGTCAAGAGCCATGAAGATGAAAGGAATGGACGCCACAGAAAAATTAAACACAAAACACAGCTTAAATAAAAATAACCTATTTGGAATTTCTTTGGAACTATAAACAATAGACAATGAGTTTTTAAATAATGATGCCCTCATTCAAATTCAGTTGTCTCAAAATCAACCTGTACTTTGTTCTTTCTAGAGCATAGGTTCTGAAAAGGTTTAGTTTACGGGACCATCAGTGCTTGTGGGAAATGACAACAGCTGATTTAGGAGTATTCTCTTTGACCATGTGCAGAAGATTTGTCATTCTGACACTACAAATTACATGTATGTCAACATTTGTACTCATCAAAGTATGCTTTTGTAGATGTATAGCCTAAAGGCCATTTTCAAACTACAAATGGGTTGTCTTTCCAAAGTTTATTTACAAATCAATTACCAGGAACCCAGAATATATATTCCCAGAGAAATACTGTTTAGTTGTAATGAACAAGTAGATTTCTTAGCTGGGAAAGAAAAATTTATTTAATTCACATGGTATGCATATTAAAAACTGAAGCTAACGATGGTTTTAACATTGCTTCTATGTAAAAAAAAGTTGAAAATGCTGATTCATAATGAGATTCATGTGTCAGGCAACGAGAATGAGGGCTTTTCACACATGCTTTGCTTTGAAACAAAAGGCTGTATTAAGCCCTGTGGTGGAAGTCCACTTCTTCACCAGCAACAAAATGTGGAAAATGTGTGGAAGGATGGAATTTTGAAAGATGAAGATGGAACAGTGGGATTCTAGATTTTGCTACAAATAGTTGCAGTGGCAAAGAAAGTAATACACAGAACACAAGGATGATGAAGGAGTCCGGGCTCTGGTGGTAAGAGCAGGTGCAAACATCCTAAGGAAAAGTTCTTGGGAACAAAAGGACAAGAATCATTCACTTAAGCATTTAAAAATGCAGCCTTTGATGCAGAATGCACATTACAGATTTTATCTGGATGAAACAACTTTCATATTTCACAGGAAAGGACAGTTGACACTTATAGACTCCATGTGCTCAAGAGGGGATAAAACGAAAAATGCTACCAGGTGCCAGTACTAGCAATAAGGAGGCTGAGAGCTGAGGATTATGGTTCAAAGTCAGTCTAAGCTGGAAAGTTCCTGAGACTCCATTTAAAAGAGAAAAAAAGACCAGTCACGGCTCAGGTGTTAGAGCATGACCACTGACCAAAAAAGCCCAGGGACAATGCTCAGTCTATGACTTCTAGCCTCTGGACCGGCATGCACATACACACATGCACATGCATGTGAGCACACACATATACACATATGTGTACATATATGTATATATATCTATACATACATGTATATACATATCTATATACACATATGTATATACATATGTCTGTATATAAACACCTGCAAGTATACTGCTAATGTCAATATCACTTTTTCCTTTTCCTATAAACTGTATCCTGGACTGTCAATAAAATCTTCATAGGTAAATTTTTGAGAAAATACAGGCCCAGGACAACAAAGCAAGGTGACCTGCTTCAGTCCAGGATAAATGAGACCTGCTTGCCTTGTGGGATCCAGGGGTTCTCAGGACAATGCCACCTCCATGGCCAACCAAACAGCATATCCAGGAGTGGACAGAACTCATAGAATATAAAGGCATATTCTTTTCATCAATGACTACAAACATCATTTCTAGCTTATGGAATTCATGATCATATCCTGTATGACTTAGATCCTCTTTACCTAATATAAGCATGTAATGGAAGTTTCTAAATAGGAGACTATTTTAGAAAACCAAATCTTTCTTCAAAGTGCCAAACTTTTGAGATACTTACTGAGAAATTTCTTGTAAATGTGTTAATTACACTGTATAGAAATAAGTACTCTGTAAAATAAAAATGATGTAGCCATACTCTCATCTTGCTCACCGCGTACTTTTTAATAGATTCCCTCTTATCTCAGGCTATCTGGGTGCCTTTTATCTCTGTAGCCCTTTAATTCCAATTAGATGCTCTAGTCTTTCACAGGTTGAGAAGAAAAAAAACTATGGAAAGAAAGAGTTCAGGAGCTTAAAAAAGGACTTCTCTAAAGTTAAATAATAATTATGATGGCAATTTTGGTAGCTCAGAGGCATCCTAACATCATTTTTCATATATCTCACATATGTCCTTTCATGTCAGTTCAGTAACATTATCAATTATACCCAAAATCTTAACAGTTTCCTGAGATACTAAAACTTTCAACTTCAATTAACTGGGACATGGAATTAGAGATCTAGATGGAATAGTTTGTTTTTCTTTTTCTAGTAATGAATATCTACTTTTAATATTTTAAGCACCCCTATTTTTCTTATATTAACATTTTAATAACAACCAATTATAGATTCTAATTTCAAGATCTTCGTGGGTAAGAGTACCATTATCAGGTAAAAGTTATCTAAATTAAATTTGGAACTGTAATACCTAAAAAGGGGCAGATGAGGCAGAGGCAATAGGTAAAAGAGGTGAGTGAAAAACTGCAACTTGCACCAATGAGATCATTAGGAATTAAAACACTGTCGGGTACAGATGGCTCTGAGGCTCCCGAAAGCATGTGGTAATGAATGTAGACCACAAACTCATTCAGTGACACAATTATGCACAACCATTTTTGACAAAGTATCAGTGTAATGTTATCAAATCTTATTTAGCCACATATGATTTTTAGCCAAAACCGCCGAGGGCACTATGCCTTAACAAACTAAAATCACACTTAATGTCAACATAAAGCTACATTTTCACCATGGGACACAAGGGAAATAGAGTCAGCAATAAAAAAAAATTTTAAACATTATCGAATGGAAAAATGGAGTACAATTTTTACACATTAACAAAGACGTATCCTTTTTCATAATAAAAACAGAGAGCATATACAAATATTCACTTGGCAGGGTTGGCTGAAATCTCTCAAAGCCTTTTCCAGGTGGAACTAAGTTCAAATCACACCAGAGGGAGCACACTAGGAAACTTAGTAACAACTCTTAATTCTTTGCAGTTAACAATTGAATATCTTTTCTTTTTATCAGTCTTCATTCTGCCAAAACGTTTTTCTGTATACAAGCTGGCAACACTAGAGAAGTTGTCGTCTTCTTTCTTTCCAACTCTTAGCATTGGTAGCCAAAGTGTCTTTGTTGCTCAAATAATCCATGCCATCTGCCAGCAGTTTCTCCATCCTGAGTGCCATCTGCCAGCCTCTCTGCTTCAAGTCCAGGCCATGTTGCCTCTGTACTGTTTTAAATGTCTCTTTCACCAGAAGGCAGAGCAAGCAAACCAATCCCTTTCTTTTTTAACCATTCTTGCTCCTCATCCTAACACTGACCTGTAGGAGAGGTTCTAAGAAGGGTAGCAATTCAATTATTTATATGAAATAATTTCCTTTTAATTTTTCATCTCTGTTGGCATAACTTATTAAGACAGTTCTAGTAAGATAATACAACCAAATCACTAAGATAACAAGTTTTTATAGCTGTATCTCTATTTTCCATTTTATAAACATATTTTTAATTATGGTAAAATATTCCTTGGACAAAAATCAAGGAGGGGAAAACAATTCTTATTTCTACAGTTAATCCTGATCATTTAAAAAGCAAGGCTGGTAGAAATTAATAATTCAGTTGAATGTTATTAACAGTATAATGTTAACTTTTTGCTGCACAGCACAGTTCTTCATTCTAATCTACTTAAAATTCCTGACTTTAAAGTAGCAACCACAATGTCTGCATAACAGTCCCTAACTAGGTTAAGCCTAAAGAGTTCCATTATTATCCTCCCTAAGGCCATCAGGAAATTCCTTAAAGCAAGACAGTGTCAGGCTTTGCTGTGGCTTATGCTCAAGGGCTTTTCATTCTAGAATTGTTTCTGCTGGGAATTTATCTTATGTCTCCATCAGTGCCTGGCCTTTAGGGGGAGGCCCTTTTCTATTCCCAGTCACTCCTCAGAAATCCCAGGATAACTCAAGTACTATAAGATTTGGAAGCCTTCAAGATCTCAGTATCAAAATTTAATTAGCATTTAAGTGAACATCACAAATCAAACTCATTCACAAGAAATGACATCATTCTCCCCCAAATGTCAGAAGATATTCATATTTTAAGCAGCAGTATCTAAAGTCTCTTAGTCTCAAATAATGATAATGTTCTCCATAGGCATGTCTGATCTTTAGAAATTAATATTAACTTTAATATTTTTTAAATTTTCTTAGCTTTGTAAGCCACACATATCATGATACAGGGCTATATGGCTTTTCTCATCAATTTCTGAAAACATATCACCTTTCTGCTCTTAAAATATATAATAAAAGGTTCAAATTTTAATCTATCAAATTTCAATCTCAATGGAACATACATGCTATAATTGTATATTTAAGGATAATACTAATAAAATTTCACAGTAGCTATTTTGTTATCCATATTCTTCTTGATTTAAGAAACAGCAGGGTAAGGAGAGAGAAAGAGGAGGGAAGAAGGGAAGGAGGAAAGGAAGGATAGAGAAAAGGTAGGAAGAAAGGAAAAGAAGTATGGTATGGCACTGATGGCCCAGCTTGTAATCCTAGCAGTCAGGAGGCTATGATTGAAAATTTTAATAATTTATAGTATAATCAATTAATTATTCATCAACTATGATAAATGATTTACTAATTTTAATAGATTTAAATATATTAATTAGATATATATAGACTTATGGAATCCATTGGCTCCATTTACAATGCCATATGTAGCCAGCAGTTACTAGTATGGATAAGTTCTACTGGGGAATATTTTAAAAAACAAATCCAGATTATGTGGTCTCCAGAATCAATTCTTTCCATAGATGATTGAGGTATATTGTAGTACATTCTTGCCTTACTCCTGTAAAGATGAGCTCTTAATGTAATTCAAGACATATTATCCCTGAAATATGGCATGTTTGCATTTGGGAAAATACTCCCAGTTTCCCAAGGCCTTCCTATTCTGAAGCATGTCTTTAGAGGAACCCACCCTCTAAAATTAAGATGGAACTATCTTATCTTTAAATCCACACTCCCAATTCTGCATTTATTATCATTAGAGCATATTCTTTGTTGAACATGTTTTCCCACAATACCCATTAGTCAGTCCAATAGCATTAAAACTGGGCTTCCCTGTTTCTCTGGGTCTTCATATGCTTATGGTTACTACATGATGTCAAATATATAAAATATATGTAAATTTTTTATTAATATGATACTTGCTATTGAGGGCCACCGCTACAAACTTTAACAGTGTATCAAAAATTTTTTTTTCTTCTCCTATATTCCCTTCATATAAGAGACAAGGGTTTTAAGAAATGGTGAATCTGACCCCCCAGTTTTCATTTGGAAGGGACAATTATTTTCTGATGAGAATCTCTTTCCTAAAATGCATGGTAACTATCTCTAAACTGGTAAGGACAGCTGGGCTCCATGAATCTTGTCAGTGTTAACTGAAGAAAATTAAGAACAATACTGAAAGTTCATCAGAGATTGATATAGCGCAATACAGCATTTGTGTAGCAATGAAATAACAGGTATACTGAGTTTTTCTGACTCTTCAACAATGACCATTAATGAGCAAGAGTCTCTTAAAATTTGAAAGTGGGTTAGAAAGTACAGGAAGAAATTTGTTAAAAGGAAGAACATGTAGTTATACCACCAGTGCTACCATGGTGCAATTATTTGATTGACTCTAACCTTTTACTTTTTTTTTAAGTACTATGGTTTGAACTCATAGACTCACGGTTGCTAGGCAGGTACTGTACTATCTATGCCAAGCTCTGAACTCAAAATCTTAGAAGTATGAATGCCTTACAAGACTAATGTTTTATTTTTTTCTAATAATCATCTTTTTTAAAATAAGTTTTTTATTGTGAAAATATTGTACAGAGGAGTTACAATCACATGAGCAAGGTAATGAGTACATTTCTTATCAAGCATTGTTGCCTCCTCCTTTGTTTTTCACCTACCATCCCTTCCCTCCCATCTCCACAACTACATTCCCCCTCACCGCCCACCCCACCTAAATTGTAAAGTTTGTTTTTCCAACATAGCGACTTGTACATCTGATTGTTGCAATGGGTCAACCTGTATCCCTATTTAAACAATTTGTTTTTTTCTTCAGCTCCCCAGATTATACCAACATCAAATGCAGTGAAAACAGGGGTTATACCGTGGGGGAGGGACATACAAAACAACAACAAAAATCACGTGGTACCTTATAAATACGGTAGAAACAATAGCAAGAAACAAAAAACCACTTGTGTTCTTATCTTGGGGTTCATTTTGCTTAACATCATCTTAACTGACATTTTCTGCCTGTCTCATATATTTACTAGTTATTGCAAATAAGGGAAACCATGGAACCTATGATTCTTTGCGCCTGGCTTACTTCACTTAATATAATTTTTCCAAGTCTTTCCATTTCCTAACAAATGGGGCATCATCTTTTTTAATACAACTATACAATGGCTTCTGTGCAGGAAATGTACTCCTATTCCCAAAAACATTGACCATTCTGAGAGCCATTGAGGATGGCTTACTTATCCAGTATTATATGCTCCATGTGCTATGTGTGCTTTTCCTCTATTCTTGATGGAACAACAACACAATTAAGGTCCTCCAAAATCTTGAAGTGAAAAACCTGTATTTTTTAAATATTATTGTATTTCAGCAGCTTAATGTTGCTTCCTTCCTCCTTAGTTAAAAAAGTCTGATAAATTCTTTGATAAATTCTTTCTCTCACCTACTATTCGTATAAAATATGCTGAACATTTCTATCTCACCAGTGTACCGTCTTCGCTACACTGAATAAGAAAGAAACTCCCTGAGCTTTTACTGGACAGCACCACTCCCATATACCAATTCCATCGAAAGAGTTGGCCCGTCAGTGGTTTCATTTTATTGTTTGGTTGCTCTCCCTCCTCTCTTTTACTTAAAAAAATTCTTATTGAAGTTCTTTCCTGAAAGAACTTCTTGAATTTCCACATTCTAATGTACCTCAGGATCTTTGCATATTCTCCTTTTCCTACTGACAATGCCCTTACCCTGTCACCATCATCTTCGCTTTTGAGCCTCAGCATAATGTCCCTCCTTGGAACTCTAGTATGATCCCACTTCCATTTAAATACAACTCCTCTCTGCTGAGAAATTTATTTCTCCCACCTCATATTTATTACTAGTTATTATTACACAGTTAAATAACTGCGTAACTTGATTTATTAAAGTATGTTTTATTTATTTAAATGTGTTTATACTGCTAGACTTAACGCCCACGTTGGCCTGATATCTCAGTGTTCACTACTATCGTTTAGCATTTAGCAGCATGCTTCATGCATAAAGAGTACTCACTTAAGGGTTATGAAAAATTTGATTGAACATATCCTCAAACTGTTTTTATTTCTTCATTTCTTGCCAAGGTTCATTCATCACCCATTTAGTTATTTGTTATGGTTGTCAGCATGTCCTTTGATTGCCGAGCTTGTGTACATAAGACGTTCCAATACCAACTTTCACTGCCAGCTTCTTTAAGTCTGATTTATTCCTTGAAGTGCAAGCGAAGCGTCAAATGAAGACCAAATGATGACTGCAGTTTGTTGGACCCTTGGCCTCCCATGACTGGCCCTGCCTATATTATGTCCCTGCTTTCACACAGCAGAGCTTCATCTGGCCAGCACTATATTTTTGTTATTCAAAACTCAGCCCAAATTATGACATCCAACAAGAAGACCTCCCCAACTCCTCAGAATGAAGATGTCCTTCATTTGAATTCCAAATCTTCCCTCTATTTTGCTCTCATGGAGGTTTCCATGGTGGAACAATCTCTAAATAGACCAACCATCTTTAACAGTCCTCGTATTCTCTTTAACCAAGATACATTTTCCAAGTCAGACACAGCACGTGGCAATACTCAACAAAATTCTGTGCCTGATGACAAGTCCATGATGATAATGGTAAAAAAAAAAAGTACAGGTATGAGTAAAACAGAAGAGAGAAAATAATGACCAAGAGCAAAAAGTAGAAAATAATGTTCAGTAAATCTCTAGATGTGACAATAAAAATGAAGTAATCCAACGAGCTACAGCACATTATTATCTGGCAGGAATTAAGAGAAACACTGAGAAATGTCATATACTGATAGTGACCAACAGAATTTCAACAATGCTAACATTTATTAAGACATCAAATCAGACCTTGGTGGATTCTCTCTTGTTATACTTTTTTTTATTGTGAAAATACCGTACGGAGGGGTTACAATTACATAGGAAAGATAACGAGTACATTTTTTATCAAGCATTGTTGCCCCCTCCTTTGTTTACCCCTTCCATCCCTTCCCTTCCTCCCTGCTATTCCCCCCCCCCACCAAAGTTGTAAAGTTCCTTTTTTGACATAACGACTTGTACATCTCATTGTTGCAGTGGGCCCAACTGTATCCCTATTTAAACGATTTGTTTTTTCCCTTCCCCTCCACAAATCATACTAACTCAAATACTCTTTTGTTATACTTTATCAGTGCCAACAAATATTCAATGACGTCCATATTACATCTCAGTTAAATACATTTTAGCTGAGTTTCTTAGCTTTTAAAACTGAAGTAAGTTAACATTTAAGATGGAATAATTAGAAGTACTTCTATAATTAAGAAGTAAGACACTCTGGAGCATTGCCTTTGTGTAGAATTATTGCATGTCTCAAGCACATGAAGACTTAGACCAAAGGCACAGTTCTTCAGCCTCTTGGGAAATATGCTAATTCCTAGAAACCCACTGCTTAAAGCAGCTTATTGGGTATAAAGATATTTTTTTCAATAATTAAATATCAAATCACATATTTTTGCTTACTGTTTTCTCATTATCTTTGTATCTGGAAGCCATATGACAATTCTATTTTTAATAAGGCTATTAAAAATTTGGACAAAGGGTAATAGATTATCATTAGATGCTTAAATACAAAAACAACACCTTTATGTGTATTCCAGGAAGTTGTAATAAGTCTTAACTAGATTCCTACATATATGTATGTTTATATAGGCAAATGCACACACAAACACACACAACAATAGCATACATAGTCCTTTGTATAGTGGCAATAATAAAAATTGAAGAGCATTGCACTCTACTAAAATTTAAGGGCGGAATACTCATCTGAAGAAAGCCTAAAAAATTGCAAGAAGTTTTTCCAAAGAAAAACTTATAGAAAGTCTAAAAGAATGAAACAGACAATAAATGTGTTAAACAGTAGTCACTGTAAAATGATATTGTCACTTTATTTTCTAATGGCTCTCCTTCTATCACATTATGGAACTTATGATTTCATATTCAAACTTATTTGTCCATCAAATTTACTGAGATAAAAAGTGTCAAATGCTAGGATCATGTGGTCTGTCTATTGAGGTCAGAAGATTGGTCAGTTGATAATGAATATATTATTGCAATGTATGCATATATTAATATGACATCTTGGTATGCTTTTGAAACTATTTAATATGTAAAATATTGAAATATCAAAGTTAACAATAGTTTGATAGTCATAAGAAACTAATAACTAAGTAGAAACTTATTTTTAAGTTAATTTTAGAATAAAAATCTTGTGACAAATTTAAATCAGAATTTGGTTCGGTGCCATGCTTACCATTCATTTTAAGAGATCAGTTTACTTCTGTCCTATTTTCCTAACATTCTACTATTATCCAAATAGTCTACTAAACCCAACACATTGGATAAAGCTAAGGGATTGATACAGAAGTTGGCAGGGAGAGATAGCTAGCTCTTACTACATTCTTACAGAATTTACAGCCAAATCATATAAAAAGGTGGACTTCAAATATTTTCCTGTCTTATTTACTAAATTATTTTTGGTGACCAAGGACAAAAGCAGATCAATAAGTTTTTGCTTCACTAAGGTTACTGAATAAAATAACTCAGTCCACTGATTGATATAAACTAGGGCAAGTTTCTAAGCTTCTTTTTCTAAAGGTTTACACTAATGACATATTTGAGAAAATACAGATTCGTTAAGAGTTTCTGGCCAAAGGAACATCTCCTCTGTTTTAAGAAGAACTTCTGCCAATACCAAGCTGTTTTGATTACTATGGCTTTATAGTAGAGTTTGAAATTTGGTATTGATATTCCTCCAGCAGTGTTCTTTCCGTTGAGGAGCGTTTTTGCTATTCGGGGTCTTTTATTGTTCCATATGAATTTTTGGATTGCCTCCTCTATTTCCTTGAAGAATGAGGGTGGAATTTTGATAGGTATCGCGTTGAATTTGTAGATAGCCTTGGGAAGTATTGCCATTTTCACGATGTTAATCTTGCCAATCCAGGAGCATGGGAGGTTTTGCCATTTTTTAAGTTCTGTGTTGATTTCCTTTTTCAAGATTTTAAAGTTTTCATCATAGAGGTCCTTCACTTCTTTGGTTAAGTTAATTCCTAGGTATTTTATTTTTTGTGGGACTATTACAAATGGAGTTGCTTTCCTAATTTCAGCCACACTTTTCTCATTGTTGGCATATAGAAAAGCCATTGATTTTTGGGGGTTAATTTTATATCCTGCTACTTTGCCAAAGTTTTGAATCAGCTTGAGTAATTTGGGAGTGGAGTCTATGGGATTCTTTAAATACAAGATCATGTCATCTGCAAAGAGGGAAAGTTTTATTTCTTCTTTCCCTATTTGGATCCCCTTTATGTCTGCAGGACCAATGGAATAGAATTGAAAACCCAGAAATGAACCTACAGACCTATAGCCATCTAATCTTCGATAAGGAAGCTAAAACAATAGAATGGAAGAAAGACAGCCTCTTCAGTAAATGGTGCTGGCAAAATTGGTTAACTACATGTAGAAAACTAAAGCTAGATCCTTATATATCACCCTGCACCAGAATCAACTCCAAATGGATCAAAGACCTTGAACTCAAAGCAGACACTCTGAAAACATTACAGGATGGAATAGGAGAAACCCTAGGTCTCCTTGGCTCAGGTCGAAATTTTCTGAATAGAGACCCGGAAACACAACAAATCAAAGAAAGGTTGGACAAATGGGATTGCATAAGATTGCAGAGCTTCTGCAGGGCAAATGACATAGCTGGCAAGATCAATAGAAAGCCCACCGATTGGGAGAAGATTTTTACTAGCCATACAACGGACAAGGGTCTCATATCTAAAATATACTTGGAACTCAAAAAATTAAACCACCCAACAACAAATCCTCAAAGAAACAACTGCCCAATAAATAAGTGGGCGAAAGACTTAAAGAGAAGCTTCTCTGAAGAAGAAAGAAGGATGGCCAATAGACACATGAAGAAATGTTCAACATCCCTAGCCATAAAAGAAATGCAAATCAAAACAACATTGAGATATCACCTCACTCCAGTTAGAACAGCAAAAATCAAGAACTCTAATAACAACAGATGCTGGAGGGGATGTGGACAGAAAGGAACCTTACTTCATTGTTGGTGGGAATGTAAACTTGTTCAACCACTTTGGAAAGCAGTATGGAGGTTCCTCAAAAGACTTCACATAGATCTCCCCTATGATCCAGCAATCCCACTTTTGGGCATTTACCCAAATGTTTACAAACAAGACCACACTAAAGCTACCAGCACAACTATGTTTATTGCAGCATTATTTACCATAGCTAAGATATGGAACCAACCCAGATGCCCCTCAGTAGATGAATGGATCAAGAAAATGTGGTATATATCCACAATGGAATTCTATGCCTCCATCAGAAAGAATGACATTGCCCCATTTGTTAGGAAATGGAAAGGTTTGGAAAAAATTATATTAAGTGAAGTAAGCCAGGCCCAAAGAAGCATAGGTCCCATGGTTTCCCTTATTTGCAATATCTAGTATAGGTATGAGTCAAGCGGAAAAGGCCAGATAATGTGATGTTAGGAAAATGAACCCTTAAATATGTATTTTAATGTTTTCGTTTCTTTCATGCATGTGTTTCTAATGCATTTATAAGATTATTTCTTTGTTGCTTTGTATGTCCCTCCCCCACAGTGGAACCCCCGCTTTCACTATATTTGATGTCAGTATAACATGTGGAGGAGATGGGGACAAACAAGTCGTTTAAGGATTCAGGTGGACCTGTTGCAACAATGAGAAGTACAAAATGTCATGTCAAAACCAGCTTTACAATTTCGGTGTGGGGGGGGAGGGGGGTATAATTGGGTGGGGGGAGGGGGGTAAAATTGGGTGGGGGGAGGGGGGAGGCGGGGAAGGGAAGTGAAGGGTAAACAAAGGAGGAGGCTGCAATGCTTGGTAAGAAATGTATGCATTATCCTGCCCATGTAATTGTAG
Organism: Dipodomys merriami; assembly: GCF_024711535.1. Classification (NCBI taxonomy): domain Eukaryota; kingdom Metazoa; phylum Chordata; class Mammalia; order Rodentia; family Heteromyidae; genus Dipodomys; species Dipodomys merriami. Next base: position 28,383,028 of record NW_027202270.1, read on the forward strand.
CCCCTCTGTACAGTATGTTCTCAAATAAAATAAAATACAATTTAAAAAAAAAAAAAAAAAAAAAGAAGAACTTCTACCTAAAAATTAAGATTAAATTAGTAGTCAGACATGGGCCTCACCAAATTATTGGGCACAGAAGGGCATACAGAGACAAACAGGACCACAAGACTCCTTTCTCTTACAATACAGTTCCTCTCAGACAACTCCACGCAATTTATAATAACCAAGCTAATGATAAAGAGATGAGCATAGCCCATGTGTCAAACACTGTAAAATATCATGAGAAAACATACAAGATTCAGTAAACATAGTTCTAGTCCTAGTTCACAAAGTATACAAAATATTAGGTGGTCCTGTATCAGAGCATTCAGTTAAGTACTGGTATTATCTCATCCTCACAACGAATGACATCAGAGATGCTTTGCTCTTCCTGAGTAGGAGATGGGACTCTGGGAATATCCCCAGCACCATTCACTAGAGCAAGTGGAGCAGCACGATGAAATCGGTGGCAGTACACTTACACATCAGCAGTCCTAGAGTCACTGAAGGCTGTCCCTTCATCAGCCTTTCACATACTTCATCACTTTCACCCCATTCATCATGCATGCCTGCACATACTTGGGCTGATTGAGAGAGTTCACCCAGGTTCACTTCTCAAAACTTATGAGTCTCAGTCACAATAAATAGAAAAATCTCAGCTGTCCCAGGCAGGTTCACTTTCTGGGAAATATCAAGGCGACACAGTGGCTTCAATTACTTCTTCTACTGGGAAAATGAATTCCACGAGGTGATCTTTTCCTATTCACACTTACTTAGCAGGAAAATCAGAAGACTAGTAACAAAACAGGAATGTCATGACACCAAATCTCACATCACATAATGTTTCCATTGAAACAAAATGGAGACAAAATGAAAACAAAGGTTTAAGTAGCAAATCTGCAAGCACTGGATACTGGAATTTTGCCAAGGTGAACCATACAAATTGTTTGACATGATTGACTACAATTGGAGACCCAGGATTACAAATATCAGTTCCACAACAGTTAAGGACAGAGAGGCTCAGGAACAGAGACCAGGCTCTGAGTTCAAGCCCCTAGGACTGGCAAAAAATTCTCTCTCTCTCTCTTTCTCTTTCTATGAAAGGAAGTATTCATTCTATTCCCAGTGTTTGATGATTACTTAGTTGAAACACAACTTCAAGTGCTAATTTAAACGTAGGTCCCATCTACTAGTAATTGCATGCTATTAAAAATAAGAAAACACAATCTTTCAAAAATTATTTTTTCTTTTGAAGTTTGCCCCACTTTCATAAATACTAAGCAATGTGTCGCTACCTTTCCTTAATCAGATGTCCCCCAAAACCTAATGTGCAGCAATGTAGTCTTTCAAAACTACTTTAAATGAGTGTTTGAGAATGATAATATTGTAGTAATATTTAAATTTCATGACAAGGTTCAGGAGTTAGATTACAAAGATGTCAGCACTTCATAATTCCCTAAATGACAGGATGCTTCTCCTACTTTAAGAACTCAGAGCCTCAACCCACACTCATTGAAAAGGTTGCAAGAAGGTCAATATGAAGCCTGGTCCATGCTGAATCAGGACCAGAGTGTTTCCATTTAGAGCCCTAGTTACAAACATATTACCAAAAGATTATTTTTTAAGGACTATGCATATAGTAATTTGCAAATTAGAAATAATCATAATCCTCAGGAGATTCTGAGTGTCCTGCATGTCCTACTGAGCATTCATTTTCCCATCTGCTTGAAAAATGACAGCATTCTAATTATTTTGTCAAGGTTAATAGACCCCAAATTTGACTCTTAAATCTCAGTGGATATCTTTTTTCCAATAGCAACTGACTTCTCATTTATGATATTTTCCTCCATAAAATTATGTGTTGTTAGAATTTTAGAAAATCAATTTAGATAGTCAAACAACTTTTAAAATCCAAGAACTAGACTGATATCATCATGAGATAAATTAGAAAACAACTTAAAGAACCTTAATGTCCTTTAAAGAAACCCTTAAAATGGACTTTAAAATGATCAATGATGAGCTCAAATATTTGTCATCTAGAGAGATGAAAGGAACTCTAAATGAAAAACATAACAAAGCCAGATAACATGTTTTCAATTAAAAATAAAGCTCAGAATCAAAGACCATAACAAGCCTACAAAGGGGACAATCAAAGTAAAGGATGGAACCCAGAAAACTGGCAAGAATTGAAATCACCTTTTATTCTGAGAATACGTGATAAAATTTGGTAATTTTAACACTATTTAGCTGAGGCACTGAGTTGAAGCCCTGGTACTGCCAAACCAAGCTTTATATGCTCAGTGAGACAATGTTAAAAATTAACCCACTACCTGAAGAGATCAGCAAAGCCAAATGAATTGGCAATAGCTGACAATCACAATTCACTCATCCTTAATTCTGTCTACCTGAAAAGCACATACTAAAATAATTTACACAGAGTTCTAAACAACATAAGATTTCAGAAAGAACAAAAACTTTACAAGAGAGTAATAATATTGGGTCCCAGAGTCAACAGACAACAGAATCAAATCTCTAGAAACTTTGCATATTACAGTACTAAACCTGAGAATAGGAAAAAACTGAATTTTCTGTTTCAAAAGAAATAGAAAGTTTTTAAATTAAAGAATGTAAAACTAGGGGGCTGGGAAGGTGGCTTAGTGGTAGAGCGCTTGCCTTGCATGCCTGAAGCCCTGGGTTCGATTCCCCAGTACCACATAAGCAAAAAGAAAAAAAGCCGGAAGTGGCGCTATGGCTCAAGTGGTAGAGCGCTAGCCTTGAGCTGAAGAGCTGAGGGACAGCACCGAGGCCCAGAGTTCAGGCCCCACGACTGGACCCTAAAAAAATAAAAAATATAAAAAAAATAAAAAGAATGTAAAACTACATGACATGTAGGTCTCAAATAGAATGAATGGAAAAACAATTGAAATTAAAAACAGAATTGAGCTAGCACCGGTGGCTAGTGCCTGTAATCCTAGCTATTCAGGAGACTGAGATCTGAGGATCATGGTTCAAAGCCAGCCTGCTAAGGCAAGACTGAGAGACTATTATCTCCAATTAACCACCTGCAAACTGGAAACAGCTTTGTGGATCCAACCAGTAGAGTGTACTCTGAACAACTGAATTTTCTGTTTCAAAAGAAATAGAAAGTTTTTAAATCAAAGAAGAATTTAAAACTACATGACAAGTAGAGCTAAGGGACAGCACCCAGGCCCTGACTTCAAGTCCCAAACCAATCAAAGGGGGGAAAAGAATGGGTATACTAAATTATATTTTAGACATTGCTGAGAGAAAAGAAAGTAAATAAAATAAATTAATAAATATGATGTATAGATGAGGTATTGATCTGAGGAAGTAATCCAGAGAAACTAAGAGGTATGAATTATAGAAGCACAGAAGTAAATGCTACAACGACTAATAGTGGAAAAGATATACTTAAATCATTGCAGCTAAGTTTTTCAGCATTATCAGAAATTATTAAATTTCAAATCGAGGGAATACCAAGCAGGATCAATGAAAAGGATGAATTCGATTTGAAATTCCAGAAGAAAAAAAAAAGATATCTGAAAAACAGCTAGAGGAACATAGATTACCTACAAAGGAATTCCAAGTAGACTAAGTTGGTAGTTTGACAGTAATTGCTGATATTAGAAAAAGATAGAATAGTTTTTATCAGGTTCTGCCTATCGTCAATTTATAACTCTATACTTACTACAACCAATTTCTAAAAGCTAAGTGAAACAGACATAGCTATGTTTACTACTTAAGGCTTCTTTAACTATGCATGCTAAACTACCTAGACTTTTTTTTAAAAACTGCACACAAGTTAACTCTGAAATTTTAATTCTGTTTCAATTCTGAGTGCTTTATGCATTAAATTGCAATGAAAACATCTTTCTTATGGTATCTTTTAGCCAAAATGACTTGAAACACATTGCTCTACAGCACAGGCAATGGGTAATCAGCAACTAACTACTTCCATCAAGACGGCAAAATTTAAAACACAGAGCTGAGTGAATACAGCAAGTTACAGAAAGAAAAAAAGAGCAATTTTAAATTTCCCTCAAGACACAAACAAATTTAAGCCATATATTGGTTATGGGTATAGAAAAGTATGTCAATGACCTACCTATTCCTAACTCTATGCAGTGAGGCAAACATTGCAGTGATGTTTATTATTGATACTGTATGTATGTATGTGTGTTTGTATATGTTCATATATTTATAATAAAGTGTCAAGCTTAAAATATGACTGTTATAAAATACTGGGAACATGTATCTAGAAGAGAACAATATTAACTTCAAGCCTCTGTATTTTTCTCTTTTCACCTACCAAGGATGAGTTAGGGCAAAGTGGGGAGTGGTACATGCTCTGTAGTTCAGACAACTGAATACATTTCAGGCAGTCAGAACCTCCTCAAATGAGAGATATTTCTTCTCCGTGAGATAATAATGCATTTGTCTAAAGACATACACAAGGAAATAGGGTAATAAATATTCTTTCCATATAAAGCTTTAGTATAACTTTCAGCCACTGAAATATTGCATGATATGACCATTATAAAATATTTAAACATCTCATGTTGTTCCTAGCCAGTTTGAGCTGCCGTAAAAACAGCATGGACAGGATGGCTCAAAGAACAATGCTATTTTGTCACATGTGGACAGTGGAATTACAGGATCAGTTTCAACATGAGAAGGCCTATTTCTGGCTTGAAGATTGGCTGCTTTCTTGTGTGATAACATACTCTCTTCTGTGTACACTTGTGGGCAGAGAGGAGCTGAGAACAAATGCAGAAGAACAGTGCTACTATTTTGGGTATACCTTCTGACAAGGGACACCAACCCCATATTACCAGCGCCTCATCTTTATGATTTCATTTCACCTCCACCCCCTCTACCTATAATTACATTGTGTGAGATAGGATTTCAGATATGAATTGGAGGAGCACACCATCAATCCGTACCGAGGACCATTAGTGATTCTGTTTTTAGCTAATATTACACTTTTTTCAGTATATATGATTATTTCTCAGATAGATATTTAGCATTCAAATGCAGGATCAAAAATGATGTGCACTCTTAGTTGAAAAAGCTACTCTCTAAACTATATTGCCAAAATGCCCTTATCAATTTCCACTCCCATCAGTGGTATAAGACAACTAACTGCTTTTTCACAGTACACACAGGATGGCTTCAATCCTCCTCAGTTTTGTCAATTTTAGGAAGGTACTTGGTTTTAATTTCCAATTGTCTGACAAAAAGGAAGCACAAATATCTTATTTATGTTTGCAGTTCTTTCTTCTATATATATTTTTTTCCTATTTAAATCTGCATTTTTTTCTGCTCTTCATTTTCCTTGTTGTTTTTTACTAGCTAGAAACTTTTCTTTACAGGTATTAAGCTTTGTTGAATATCTCACAGTCTGTGCCCAACCTGTCTTTTGTTCTTTTACTTTGCATGATGTTTTGTTACATTCATGTTTCTATTTAATGTGAACATACAGGTCAATAATTTCAACAGGGGAGAAGAATAAAACCTTAAACATATTTTAGAGCATTTATTATCTAAAAATATAGTTTGAAAGGGAAATGAGCTTTTTAATAGTGAACCATTATAAGATCTCCTCTACCCATTTGTATTTCTAAAATTACCATTTTTTTCATAAAATAAAATCAGTTGAAATAAGTCTATATTCACTTGTATCAAAGCAAAGGTCTTTTCTCCAAAGTTCATAGAATTGAAAGAAATCAGCCATACACTTATATTCCACAAAGAGTAAATCAGACTTGATGCATATATGTATAATCTTTAGTAACTACTTTTCATATATTACAATACATAAACAAGTACCACTGAGAACATTTTTGTTGTTATTGTTGCTGGGGATGGAACTCAGAACTTCAACTTTATTAAGCAAGGACTCAGCAACTTGAGATATGGCCCAAGCCTTCCCACTTTTAGTTTGTTTCTCGCATGGATCTCTTAATTTGGGCCTGACTGATTCCAGACCATGATCTTCCTGTCTATACCTCCTGAAGACTTGCAATTATAGTTGTCAAGATTTTTAAAGATGCTTTAGTACTATCCCTTACATATGAAACAATGAAAATTTGTAAACAATGGAAATGTGTAAAATATACATAAACATATGAAATTCCAGTTGGCATATTATTTTATTATTTTAAAAATAAGAAAACTTATTTTTAAATATCAAACCATTGTACAAAATAATGCATTATACTTATCTAAATTTAAGCTTTCCATGTAAAAAACTGTCAAAGGTATATTTAAATATTAAACCATTATTTTTGTCTTCTTAGTTTCTGATAAATTAGCAAGAGTATCTCATAACATTATGCTTGGAGATTCCTTCCTTTGAGAGTAACATTAACACCTGTCAGGTTGTACTCTATTACATTCTTCCAAATTGACTTTCAATTCAACACATGCTTCTATTTTCAACTCTCATTTAGCTACAGGTAATCTTTAGCATGAAGGTTATATTTTTCCATCTTATGCCTAAAAAATATAAATTCATAGAGGAAGAAAGAGCAAGGTAGAAAAAAAGAAGTCAAACTAATAAAATCACAAGCAAAAATATCACAACCTCATATTTTAAAATATACTAAATAGGAAAGACAGATACTGCAGTAAAATCAATGCTCTACTTCCTGTTCAATAAATATTTACTGGTTGCTATCACATGCAAGACACTAGGCAGAACTATTCAAAACATTCAACACATAGCCCTCACTATTCTTATGCTCAGAGTTGAAAATTAAGTTTTTACTAGAACTAGCATAATTAGTAGCACACATGATTAAAATGACATTTTGTCTAAAATCCTTCATATTTCAAAAAGTTCAATTTCCAAATACTTTTCCAAAATAGTAAAAAAAAAAAAAAAAGTAAATACTCATTTGCTCAGGAGTCTTCATATTTGTTAATTTAAACCTGATGGATTGATTTGTGAAACTACCATAAACATTTCCCACCTCACATATAGATAGAAGAGCTACTTAAGGTTTAAATGACTTTTGGAAAGAAATAATTAAATAATTGCTTGACTCTAATTTAGACACAAACAAAACTGGCTGCAAGGAAAGAGATTGGGAAAGGTTCATTTGCAATTAGGTCAGAAACACAGCTCCATTCTTAAAATCATCTATGGCCCCTAGTTCTTTCTCAGAGGAACTCTTTTTTTTCTCCTCCTTGTAAATCTGCTAAAACTACATGAGAGAATTTCAGCTCCTCTGTCACTTTTGTGCATGCCACTCCCCTTCACAAAATTGCTATTGAATAAATAGGCATTATGAAAGAGGCCGTCTAGTCTGGTCAGGATATAATTTCAAAGTCAAGTTTTTCCTTTGTAGAAAATACAGGGACATTTACAATCATCTGATTGAGCACATGTAAATGAAAATCCAAAGGAAATAACTTTGCAAATGATCACAAAATTATGCAATTGTTCCCTAGGTTTTTAAGTTCTGAGCAACTTAATTAAGAAAATTTGGGGCTCAAAGAGTTGGACAGAAAGTGAGGGTCAACGCCAAGAACAGTGTTCAGTAGTCTGTAAGATGTAGTTGTCAGATCTACACAACTGGATACAGTGATTGCCAAACTGTGTGACAATTCTGAAGCCTGAGTCCAGGAACAGCAGTATCAGCTGCCACCGGGAAGAAGTTAGTAAAGTCTTTCAGCTTCCAGCTCAGCTGTGTTTCCAAAACAACTGTGCCTGCCCAAGAGATTCTGGCAAACTTTTGGAGCCAGGGCTCTCACAGTGCTGAACCTAATGATCCTGCCCCTCTCCCCGACCCCTGTTTAGTGAAATAAGCAGTGTGCTCGCTAAGGACTCAGCTTCCCTTCAGGAACTCCAGGTAAGGTGGCAGCAGAGGAGCCTCATATACAGACATCAGAAGTCATATTTAAAGAAGATCTAGAATGTTTTCAACTTACTAATTACCATAGCTTCAAACTCATCTTTTCCAGGTATTTGCTTAAAAAGCCTAACCAGCTCTCACAGAAACCCTCCCTCTCTAGGCAGCTTTTCAAAGACAAATTGAAATGGGAAAGTCCCTGCAATTATTTTGAGGCACTACTTGAGGAATTTAATTATTAGATTCTCCCTCTGCATTCCTTTTCTCTGGTGCTGATCCTCTTATCTTTTATAATAACCCTTCGTGCCAGATGTTGTCGATATACTGCTTCTTCCCTTTTGTAAGATGCTTACTTAATCCTCCTTATTTGAGAAAGTATCAGTCTTTATAGGAAATGAATGCTGCAAAGACCTCCTTAATTCTGCAGCATATAACTTGTATGGAATCACAATCACTTTTCTTCTTCCCAACACCAGTTCTATGCCAATGTGATGTCAACACAACTAGTATTTAGCAGCCACCTGGGGATTTTATATCACCTCTTCTTACATAATGTTGAGAATGGTTAGAAAGACCATCACTTTAAAACATTTCATTAAGTGCAGACACAAGTACATATATACACACATACACACACACACACACACACACACACACACACATACACATACACACACACACTACAGACAAACTCAATAACTTGCTCAAAATGAACTCTAATATAAGAAAACAGGAGGGAAAAATCACATTTCAAATCATTTTTAGTTCTACAAGAAATTTCTCAAGCATTTAATATTCTATGAGGCAGCTGAACTTTGTGGAATCCTAACTAGCTGAATTGTGTTACTGATTTAAACTCACCTACATTGAATTTGTTGTTCTATTTCACATATAAGTGCAATGTTAAAAGGTTTCCATTATTATTTTAGGTTTAATATCTTAAATTGAACTGACACCAAAAACTTACTTTTAGAAGCCTAGCTGGTTATTTCTGTGACACAATGTTAGTAACACTTATTTTTTATATTTTTTATTGTAAGATACTGTACAGAGGGGTTACAGTTACTTGAGTAAGGTAATGAGTATATTTCTATCCAGAATTGTTACCCCCTTCTTTGTTTTTCCCCTACAATACCTTCCGTCTCTGCCTCCCCAACTCCTCCCTCCCACACCCCAAAGTTGCAAAGTTCCTTTTCAACATACTGTTTTGTACACCTCATTGTTACAATGGGTAAATCTATATCCTTATTTCAGCATTTTGTTTTTTCTCTTCCTTTCCCCAAATTAGAAAAATGTATATACAAGATGCAGGGTAGTAGAATCAAATACAGTGAAAACAGTGGTCATACAAAGGGGGAAGAACATACAAAAGAAACAAAAAATATCACATAGTATATTATAAGTACATTAAAAACAACAGCAACAAATATAAAACCTTTGTGTCCTTATTTTGAGATTTATTTAACTTAGCATCATCTTATATGGTCATATGTTGCATAGCTTTTATCTTTTCTACTTGTCTGGTAAGATTATCCTACATGTATACTACTTAATATAATTTTTTTCCAAGTCTTTCCATTTCCTAACAAATGGAGTGGTGTCATTATTTCTAATGGATGCACAGAATTCCGATATGTGTGTGTACATTTTATGTATATATACATGTATATATATATATGTACATATATATACATTTTCTTAATCCATTCATCTACTGAGGGGGATCTGGGTTGGTACCATATCTTAGCTATGAACAATAATGCTGTGATAAACATAGTTGGGCTGGTAGCTTTAGTGTGGCCTTGTTTGTGATCGTTTGGGTAAATGCTCAAAAGTGGGATTGCTGGGTCATAGGGGAGCTCTATGTGGAGTCTTTTGAGGAACCTCCATACTGCTTTCCAAAGTGGTTGAACAAGTTTACACTCCCACCAACAATGCAGTAAGGTTCCCTTCTAACCACATCCCAGCCAGAATCTGTTGTTATTAGATTTCTTGATTATAGCCATTCTAACTGGGGTGAGGTGGAATCTCAATGTTGTTTTGATTTGCAAATTTTATGGCTAGAGAAGTTGAGCATTTCTTCATGTGTCTATTGGCTATTCTAATTTTCTCTTCAGAGAAGTTTCTCTTTAAGTCTTTAGCCCACTTGTTGATGAGGTGATTGGTTCTTTGAGGATTTGTTGTTGGGGGATTTAATTTTTGAGTTCTAAGTAAATTTTGACTGTTTTAAGGCTAGTAAAGATCTTCTCCCAATCCATAGGCTTTCTATTGATCTTGCTAGCTATGTCCTTTGTCATGCAGAAGCTCTGCAATTTCATGCAATCCCATTTGTCCAACCTTTCTTTGATTTGTTGTGTTTCTGGGTCTTTATTAAGAAAATTTTGGCCTGTGTCAAGGAACCCTAGAGTTTCTCCTATTCTTTCCTCTAATGTTTTCAGGGTGTCTGCTTTTACTTCGAGGTCTTTGAACCATTTGGAGTTGATTCTGGCACAGGGTGATATATAAGGATCTAGCTTTAGTTTTCTATGGGTGTTTAACCAATCTTGCCAGCACCAATTATTGAAGAGGCTGAGTAACTTTTTTTTTCCTTTTTTTTTCTTTTCCTTTTTCTTTTTTGTCGGTCACAGGGCTTGAACTCTGGGCCTGATCCCTGTCCCTCATCACTTCAGCTCAATGCTAGTGCTCTTGAGCCACAGGGGCACTTCCAGTTTTCTGGTGGTTTATTGGAGATAAGAGTTTCACGGCTTTTCCTGCCCTAGGCTGGCTGTGAGCCATGATCCTCAGATCTCATTCTCCTGAGTAGCTAGGCTTACAGGTGTAAGCCACCAGTGCCCAGCTAGTAACTCTTGTTTTTAAACAACGATTTAAAAGTACAATTGAAAAGTTGCCCCATTCTCAGTGCAAGTGGAAAATAAAACATTGTTTTCACCTAAAAGCAAGAAAATAAACCAGGACTGCAGAACCTGGAAAAGCTGTTGCTGCTATTGATGCATAACATACTGCTATTATTGGTCTTTTTATATAAATACAAATGTATATATATATATATATATATATATATATATACATATATATAATTTGAATTTTTGGAAACTTTAGCTGTGCTGTCAACTTTGGAAAAAGTATCCCAGTTTACCGTGTTGAGTTGGCATTGTACAGAAATTAATAGCCATATTGGTCTAGAAATGTTAAACTTAATTTTTTTCCATTTGTACAGGGGTAAATGCACTGTATTAAATATGTAAGGTCTTATCTACATGGGTTTGAATACAGAAACTAATAAAGTATTCTCTAAATAATGATAAAAAAAGAAAGAAAATAAACCAGAAGGAATTTGTCATCATCATAAAGCAAAAGAAAGCTAACACTGTCATTTTTAAATCTGTGCATTTGAACATTTGTATCTTCAGAAACAAAATCATTTTGACAGAATATATTCAGGTCATGGAATTGTCTGAATGGCTAAGTGAGGAAGAAGAGGCCATTCTAGAATGCTACTTGATGCATTTGTAGTTCAACAGGGCACAAGAGTGGCATTTTTTTTGTTTTGCTAATAGGTAAAATGCAAAAGAAAACTAAACCACACTGTCAAAGCAACAGGACTTTTTGTACTTTACTTTAGTATGTAGGTGCTTAAGTTTGCTTGAGCACAACATCTGTCAATGTGAGCAGGTACCTCTTATTTGGCCTCCTCCTTAGGCATACCCTAGAGGCTATTATGTTCCATTCTGCTTTTGTACACAGCTTTCAAGTTCTAGTATGTTCCCCATCAGCACTCACCCATCCACATAAGGAGGAGCCCTACCAAGTGCCAATGTAAAATGAGAATCTGAAGAAATCTGCACCCTTGATCTAACAAAACAAAGCTGTGGAACAAACCAACTTGTATTAGTCTTGTCCAAGTTCATGTATTGTGGAAAAGAAAGTGACTATTTTTTTTTCTTTTGAACATCCACAGCTTGAGAAGGAAAAGATCAAATTTTAGTAGTTATTAATTACATGGGATAAACACACCTGTTCCCATGTAAAACAGAGGGTTTTGTCTTATTGAATTCAACATTTTCTGTGGTATTCTAAAATTTAATGAAAATTGAAAGCTATTCTGTAAGGACCATTAAAAGGAGCAAGTTCAAGGTAAGGTGCTGATGGCTCATGGATGAAATCCTAACTGCTCAGGAGGCTGATATCTGAGGATCACAGTTCAAAGCCAGCCCAGGCAGAAACATTCTTGAGACTTTTATGTCTAACCACCCCAAAACCAGAAGTGGTGCTGTAGATTAAGTGGTAGAGTGCTCACCTTGAGCTGAAGAACTCAGGGACAACACCCAGGCCTACAGTTCCACAAAGACAAAAAAAAAAAAAAAGAAATGAAAAGAAAAGAAAAAAATTTAAAAAGCAAGTTCAGCTATTTTTATATGTCTTCTAAAATGAATTTTTTTCAAATGTTCACAATAAAATGGGTATATTGGGAGGAAACCAATCAAAGCTTTCCGTTCTGATATTCTAGGTCTGGTTCAGTTTTAACCTGAAAAATTGGAATTAAGAGGTTGAGTGACTTCCTGCATATTAGCAACAGTAAACTACTGATTGACACCTTTATAAAAAAATTGCTTAGAACTTTCCAACCAAAGCTAAATCTCCCTCTGAACATAGTATTTTTTAATATTCTTTCTTGATTTTACATTATCTGAAAAGATAATAATTGCCCCATTTGTTAGGAAATGGAAAGACTTGGAAAAAATTATATTAAGTGAAGTAAGCCAGGCCAAAGAAACATAGGTCTCATGGTTTCCCTTATTTGTAATACCTAGTATATGTCTGAGACAAGCAGAAATGGTCAGATAAGTTGATGTTAGGTGAGGTGAAATGAACCCCAAGATAAGTATTCAAATGTTTTTTCTTTCTTGTGATTATTTCTAACATATTTATAAGATGATTTCTTTGTTGCTTTGTATGTACCTCCCCCACGGTATAACCTCTGCTTTCACTGTATTTGGTTGGTATAATTTGTGGAGGGGAAGGGAAAAAAAAACAAATCATTTAAATAGGGATACAGGTGGATCCATTGCAACAATGAGATGTACAAGTCTTTATGTCGAAAAACGAACTTCACAACTTTGGCCGGATAGGGGGGTAGGGGTGGTGGTGGGGTAGTGAGTGGTAGGGGAGTGTGGGGGTGGTGGTGGTGGAGAGGTAAAGGGATGGGGAAAGAGAGGGGAAACAAAGGAGGAGGCAACAATGCTTGATAAGAAATGTACTCATTACCTTGCCCATGTAATAGTAACCCCTCTGTATGGTATTTTCACTATTAAAAAAAAAGATAATAAAAGCCACTTATATTCAATGCAGTCAAGTTCTAAGTGCTTTCCAAATATAATATTTAAAACTTTTACATATAAATGTATTTTTCATACAATTATTCACATCTAGTAAAACGTGCATAGTTATGTTTTCATGTAGGAAGCAGAATGATCAAATGCTTCTCTGTTTTTTCTTTTTTATTTTCTGGTGCTGATCTGGGGATGGAACTCAGGGCCTAGGTGCTGTCTTTGAGATTTTTCTCAAGGTTAAAGCTCTACCCCTTGAGCTACACCTCCATTTCTGTATTTTGGAGATAATTGGCTAAGGGACTTTCCTGCCCAGGCTGGCTTCAAATCATAATACTCAGCTCTCAGCCTCCTAAGAAGCTAGAATTACAGGTGTGACCATTAGTGCCCACTATGTTCATTTTTATTTATACTACATTTAAATGAGTTGCAGTATTAATTTTACCTCTGATGAACGATATAAGTCCAAAGGAATCAAACCATTGAAACTAAATGATGCATCTTAGAATAAAGGACTCACCCTAATCTCTAATTAGGCCAATTCATCTATACTCAAGTTTTTACTATCTTCAAGATCAATTTGGCCAACAACTGACTCATAGAACATTTGACATTAACTCAGTTATGTTAACTTTCAACCAAATGAAACTATGATCAAAGTAGTATTAATGTTGAAGCATTCAAAATACACTTTAAAAGATATTAAATAAGGGGAACTAATAGTTTTTTACAACTTCTAAAACACAATATGATAGATACTCATTGTTTTGGAAACACAAAGAAGACTGCCTGTGGTGATGATAGAAAACATGCCATCAGGCAATTCCTTTAGGGGAAAAGTGGAGGTTAGTGTAGAGACTTTGTATTTTAATGGAAATAATAGCTTTATAGTAGAATTTTTTTTTTCTTGAGGGCAAAGTTTTTCTGTAAGGCATGCTGTGATCATCAAATAAAACCTTGAAAGCTATTAGAGAAAACTTGAATCTGGAAATGTATCTACCTCTTGAAAACTCTCTGAACATGTGACCCTTCAATGTATATCCAATTGCATTTTATGTGACTTATTTGAAGTATTAATAGGAAGAAATGTAAGATTAATTGAAATTTTAATCGTCAGTTAATTGTAGAAATTATTTCAGTTTAGTTTGGAAAGATGGAGATGTCTAATCCTTTGATCCTCTGTATTTGAGTTTTGGGGCTGGGGATAAAACCACATAGTCAGAGGAAAGGAATGTTACACATGAGACAAACATAAGATTTTATAACTGACATTGAAATATTTATCGTAAAATGAGATAGGCCTCTTCACATATTAAAATGACAAGGAACCCCGAGTGATGATGAGGGCCTCGTATGCAAGCTTTCAAGTTTGTTACCAAACTTTTCCTTAAACTATAGTTAGTTGCACAAAAATAGTTGCTGCTTATGCCAGTTCATGGACAGCTACATATTTCGAAGGGGTAGAAAGTGTGAAGAACTGCTTAAGTGGAAATTTCTAATTGTATGGAAAGCTGCCCAACTGGGAGATGCTCTCTCTTAGATGATGAGTTCCTTCCTTGTCATCAGATACATGTCAGCTGTGACTCACTGCAAAACTTCTGAGGATCAAATGTCTGAATTAGAAAGCTTCATATTTATACTAATGGGGTGCCATTTTAGAAAGGCCTTATATGGCACATTCTAATTTCACCCATTCATACTTCTATACTTCTTCTCTTGAACCCTCGCTTGTCCATTCCCCTTCCCAGACCTATTTCCTAGTACCCATTTTATTGAGCTTTGACTTAGTCATTCTAAAGAATTATACTCTTCGCGTAATAAAAGAATAATGACAAGAGAATGTTAAAAACACTTAAATTTTCTAAATCAATGAAATACAATCTATTTAAGATGGCAAACCAAATGTACTAAGTTCAAAATAAAGACACATTTTGAAAAGATGAAGTATCTTTAAAAGTAAATTTGGAACTATTAACTACCCAAAAATTAAAGAAAAGAAAAATGAATATTCTTATATACAGTCTTGCTAATTATAAAAATTGTACTGGATAATTTCATCACGACTAAAATGTATGTTGCATTATAATAATTCATGTGGAAGTATGTCACATCAGGGGGTCCAATCATACACTACTGGATGTTAATTAAATACTTCTAGTTATTGAAGGTGAAACATCTCACTGGGTACCTAATGTCTGATTTAAAACAGGAGAGGAATGCTACAGCTAGAGTGGCCTTGGACTTCAAAGGGCATAAATTTCCTGCATCATTTTTAGACAAAAAAAATCATAAAAAAATCACTTACATTGAAGTAAGGAGACTGGGTCTATACTTCTCCTAGATAATTGGCTCTTGGTTTCCTCTGATTGTTTCTCTAGATGGTTTGCTTTTCTATTAGATTTAAGTTCTCTTATCTGGTTTTTGTTCGTGTATTACACTTTTGTTGGGTTTGATTCCATATACCTTGTGTGGTTTTGGCCTATATAAGCATTGTGCTAGAGGCATTTGGGGCTGCTGGTCTTTGAGACATGAGACCACCAGTAGCCCACTGGTTCTCCAATAGAGACTCATAATTTGGCCTTTCAAGTGGTGGCTTCTGTTGCTCACAACTGAGTTTCCTTACAATATAACAATATAACATTTTTATTATAAAGTATGTGATCATTATAGAAAAAATTTAAAAACAAACATAACTAAAAACATGATTTGCAATTTCATCCTCCCCAGAAATAAACTCTCATCGTATTTTCTTTATATTTTCTCATTACAAAATCACAGGTGTGTGGGCACATACTCACATACATGCATGCATGTATGTATGTGTACACATAAGCACACACACACACAAGGTTCATTTTAATACTACATCCAGTTCTTCAAGAGCTTTCCTGTAATTATCTTATTCATGCAAGAATCCTGCAGGGTACCATTTCAAAAATAAAATCACCTTCGGTGAGGTTAAGTGACTTGTCCCACGTCTAATGAACAAGGTAAGTGGTAACGGTAGGATTCAAATCCAGGTGTTCTACCTCTAAACCTAGGGCTTTTCAACCACATCACACGACTGCAATCAACAGGGCACTTAGAATCAGAACTAAAACAATTACTCATCAATTCATGAAATGCAGGTGCCTTTTTCAGCCCATGGCTGACACAGTCAAAGTGATTTGATCACTTTTGGTTTAATAAACTCTGCTGCTGTTTGAGAAGGAGCTGGTTCAAGAAATTTCCTCCCCACTTGTAATTTATGTTTTCTTTCTTTTTTTTTTGAAATCAGCTCTAGTTTATTAGTTCTCAAAAATGTGCCTTGGTGTAAATAGACTATTTGTTTTGGTGGTACTGACAAGTGGACCAAGAGTCTCATGTTTAATAGTTAGTCTTAGACCTAAACTGCACCTCTAGCTCTAAAGATGTCCTTCATAATAAACTGTTTTGTTCTGCTATCAGGAAAATTATTAATAAATGTATACATATTAATTTAAGGGCTTTTAATATATTTATATATTTCTATCCATGTTTTCATTATGACCAGGTATATATAGTGTTATATTCACTTAAAGATATTTTGACCAGCCAGGCACCAGAGGCACATGCCTGTAATCCTAGCTATTCAGGAGGCTTGGATCTGAAAAAAAATCTAGCTGGAAATTAGTCTGGGGGAAGAAAGGCCATGAGACTCTGATAGCCAATTAACTAACAAAAAAGGCAGAAGTGAAGCTGTGGCTCAAATGGTAGAGCATTAGCCTTGAACAAAAAACATCAGGGACCATGCCCAGGCTGTTCAAGCCCCAGAACTGGTATGGAAAGAAAGAAGGAAAGAAGGAAAGAAGGAAAGAGAGAGAGAGAGAGAGAGAGAGAGAGAGAGAGAGAGAGAGAGAGAGAGAGAGAGAGAGAGAGAGAGAGAGAGAGAGAGAGAGAGAGAACAAAAGAAAGAAAGAAAGAAAGAAAGAAAGAAAGAAAGAAAGAAAGAAAGAAAGAAAGAACGAAAGAAAGAAAGAAAGAAAGAAAGAACGAAAGAAAGAAAGAAAGAAAGAAAGAAAGAAAGAAAGAAAGAAAGAAAGAAAGAAAGAAAGAAAGAGGGGGAGGAAGGGGAGGGAGGGAGGGAGGGAAGGAAGGAAGGAAGGAAGGAAGGAAGGAAGGAAGGAAGGAAGGAAGGAAGGAAGGAAGGAAAGGAGGGAGGGAGGGAGGGAGGGAGGAAGGAAGGAAGGAAGGAAAGAAAGAAAGACAGAAAGAAAGAAAGAAAGAAAGAAAGAAAGAAAGAAAGAAAGAAAGAAAGAAAGAAAGAAAGAAAGAAAGAAAGAATCTTTATTGTAATGCAACCTCTCCACAGGATTCTAACTTGACTCAGGAGACTTTGATTCAGTTTTTCAATCATTTAAAATTGACAAACCCCTTCTAATTTGAATTATCATCTACATCTTATCAAGTACCTCCATTCCCCATGCAGCACAATTTAATACTTATTGATTGAGCTTATACTCTGTTCTTGACATAGAGTGTTCAACAGGGAACAAAACTGACACATTTGCTCATGAAGATCACAGAACATTTGAAGGGAAAAATGTTCACAAATAAAATACATAATTGGTAAGAACTACCATGGATGGAAAAGTAGTGTTATAAGTTATATAAGTACAGCAAGAGTTTATGTAGTTTGAAAGATCGAGAAGTTCAAGAGTTTTCCCGGGGACATAATGCTTTCTACCAGAGCAGAAGGATATCATCACCATGTAGAAAAGAGGCAGATGATTCCTGCCTCAGGAGCTTATTGAGACAAGATGGTAAAATGAGGTTTGAGAAGTTGGAGTAAAGAGGTAGAAGTATAGCAGGAATTGATATGGAGAAATAGTACCAGGACACTCAGGACTTGTGGGCCATATAAGGGACTTGAGTTTTATTCCAAATGAATAAAATGGATAACACATGATAAAGGATGCCTATGATTAAACCACCACCAACAATGTCTTGGAAGCAGTTTTTACTTGGAGTTTGGAGCTGTACTGTTTTCATGGCCCAGGAACAAGAAGCTTAAATGCATTCACCATTTTTTTCACAAAAACAAATGCATGGGTAACAAGCTAGACTTTGAGTGTATTGCTTGCTTGAAAAACTTCTTTCACTTTTACAACAATAATTATGCCAGCTTACATCTGTATAGGTCTTTTGTTTCAAGTGCATTAGTTATTTAATGACAGGGACCAAGTGTCCATCTTCTCTCTTTAGCAACAGCATACTCTGCTGTTGTTTTGTTTTTAAGGACAATCAAAAATGATAAGCTTGAGATATCATTGAAAACAGATATACTACATTGATAAGATAAGTTAAAGACAAAATACAACTTTTAAAAGTACAGCTATGCTTTTGTGTCTTAGTCCTGTGACCTTGAGTGGTTCCTCACTGCTCAAGCTCAGTCCTCTTCACAACACAGAATCTCTTATTCATGGACTCTGCTTTACCTCATCACCATCAGCCATCTCTCCCTTCCACTGCCTCTTTCTAGGAAAGAGGTGTTCCCAATTATATCATAACCGTCTATATGCATATGCTTTTTATTCCTGCTGTTCCTCCAATGTGGCATGTCCATTCTCTCTTCCTATGAAGTTCAAAGATCTATAACATAAATGTAATACCTACAGCATTGCATACAAGATGCATGTCATGAGATGTTTCAATGTGATTTCACTTTTCGGTTTTTGGCTGGTAAAAATGTTAAAAATTCAGGGTCTCGGGCTGGGAAGGTAGCCAGTGGTAGAGTGCTTGCCTTGCATGCATGAAGCCCTGGGTTCGATTCCTCAGTACCACATAAATAGAAAAAGCCAGAAAGTGTAGCTCTGGCTCAAGTGGTAGAATGCTAGCTTTGAGCTGAAGAGCTGAAAGACAGCACCCAGGCCCAGAGTTCAGGCCTCATGACCAGCACAAAACAACAACAACAACAACAAATAATTCAGGGGCTCCTGCTCGCTCATCTTCCTTACTCAGCATTTTACCACTTATTCCATACTCCCAGACAAGCTGTAGTTCCTGGGTACTTGGGAGATTGAGTCTTGAGGACTTACTGCCAGGCTGGTTACCACTATCCTCCAATTTGCAAGTCTCTTGAGAAAGTAGGGTAATAGGTATAAACCACTGACACAGCATATTCCCTCATTTTTTATGAATTTTATTTAGTTCTTGTCCATACAGAAATATCAAGGATCATACTCTTGATTCTGAATTCAGAAACCAAATATAGACTCTGAAGTATTATTAAATTATACTTTTAAATCCCTCAGAAAACTGACAATATGGTTACTCACTTTTAAAATCAGTAAAATTGCTGGAATACTACTCTACTTTTGGCTCTTCAAATCAGTATATGCATATGCCCAGGAATCTAGAAACCTGATATCACAAACCTGATCCAATACAATTTATTTTGTGGCAAAAAAATTTGAAAACTTCCTTCACATAATCCATACATCCCTGCTGATTACAAATTTCCCTTTCAAATAAGAAGATCCTATTAATAAAGAGTGGGAACTACAAAATAAGCCACTCCACTAAAAAGGCTTTTGTCTAAAAGACATTCATTCTTAAGCTGCCAAACATATACAAAAATAAACCAAATGTATTCACAAAACTTTGAAATGTGGAGCATATAATGTTTTCCTCTAGTTGTAATCAAACTCTGTTCTTGTATATATTTGGCATATCACCATCTTCAACTTCACTCTACACTGAATATTTCACTAAATAAAGCTTAAATGAGAGCAATGTTATTTCTAAACACAAGTCATAAAAACAATGAAGTGTTTTTCACTATGGTAGCTCCTAAGACATGTGGATTGGATTTCTGCAAGTTTTTATATAAACGTGATATTTAAAGAATGTTGTCCTCATTTTCAGATGCAATAATAAGAAATTAAACTTCTCCAATTACTTGTAATGGCCACCTAGGTCATTTCTCAAATGCTTTTGATCTCAGCAACATAGAGTAAAATTACATTTCCCTTTGAAGTTCAATCCCTTATGCTTCATTTTTCTAGTCATTGTAAAGTTCAAGGAAAAACTTTAAATAACATAGCATTCAGAAAACAAAGCTTTGAGTTAAATTTCTGAAATGAAGAATAGTTCAAACAATAGAATTTAGTTACCTTTATAGCTAAAACCTATTATTTAATTAATAATAGAAATAGCAAGCATAAGCATTAAATTTACTCTGTTATTTAGGTAATGAAGTAGTTATCATGCTACAGCACAATAAGTACATTCTAGCAAAGATACATTCCAGAAAACATTATTAGACTCAATATTATTTTTTAATTGTAAACACCTATTTGTTCACCAAATTCTAATGAGGAAATATATTTCACATATATCACAGATCAAATGAGACAGTAGTATTCTGGCAAAATGTGATGCTCCCCGGGGCTAAATTCCTTTCTCTCTAGCTAGTGAGGATGGAAGGTTTCCATGGTCTCCTGTGTCCTGTAGCATGAGACAGGAAGTTGTCTCCATCTGGACAACAGTCAGTAGAAGAGCCTTGGCCTCATTTCCCATTTAAGAGAATGTTGAAAAAGCACATCCCTCCTTAAAAGAAACTCAATTTGACCTATGCGGTCTGAATCTTCAAATAACAATGTCAGCATTCAAATACCAGTCTATAAAAATAATTTCTTAAAAATTCAATATGCTCTACTGTCTTACTCTAGCATATTAATGCTTTGTATTATATTAAGCTATTTACCCAAATGTTATCCAAACTCCAGGTTTCAGATGACATCTATAGAACAACTGAAAACCAAAGCATTCATATGAATAAAATAGCACATATAATTTCAAAATACTTGCAATATCAACCTTATAAGCAGGGCATATTCTAAAATCTAATACCTTGGGCTGGGAGGGTGGTTCAGTGGCAGAGTGCTTGCCTTGCATGCATGAAGCCCTGGGTTCGATTCCTTGGCACCACATAAGCAAAAAGAAAAAAAGCCGGAAGTGGCGCTGTGGCTCAAGTGGTAGAGCGCTAGCCTTGAGCTGAAGAGCTGAGGGACAGCGCCTAGGCTCAGAGTTCAGGCCCCACAACTGGACAAAAAAATAAAAAAATTTAAAAAATTAAAATAAAAATAAATAAAATCTAATACCTCAATACTGAAGGCCAATATTTAAAGTTTAACCAATGGTAGACTATTGAGACTGAATGTAGAAAGCTTTTGGAAGAAATTATGGTAAACTCATTAATCCTATGATGCTTCTATATTTCATCTATTTCCTAACAACCTAGTAACTGCAATAATATTCACTGCAATTCACCAAAGAAAACCCTACTATAGCAAAAAAGGACAGAATTTCCTGTGTCATAAAACTTACTACAGAGTTAGAAAAAAAAGGTACCAGATTTGAACTCTAAAGACCAAAATTGGAATCCCAGTCATGTCTATAATATGATGAAAGTTGAATAATGGTTCTGGGTATCCATTTTCTCATCTTAAATTATTACTCAAAATAATTAAACAGTACTCTAAATATTCACACATTGAGAACAAAGGAGGATATTCTTAGGAGAAGATAATAAGGGTTCAATAGTTGTGTGCATATTATCAAATAAAGTTATGCTTAGGGGCTGGGAAGGTGGCTCAGTGGTAGAGTGCTTGCCTTACTCAGCACCATATAACCAGAAAAAGCCGGAAGTGACACTGTGGCTCAAGTGGTTGAGTGCTAGCCTTGAGCTGAAGAGCTGAGGAACAGGACCCAGGCCCAGAGTTGAAGCCCCACAACTGGCAAAATGAATGAATGAATGAATGAATAAATGAATAAATAAATAAATAAATAAAGCTCATCCAAATGAACTCCAAGAAATGAAAGCAAGAAGTTTTTTATTGTACTTTCTGCGATCTTTTTTCCCCTTTGTTTACTCTCTTTGGGCCCTGTTTTGTATTTCTGTACACTTTGTCTTATATATCAGATTATTTGATTTGGGGGAGGGAAGGGGAATCACAGAAATGTTAGGAAAAAAGGTGAACCAATTCAACACTGATACTCACTAGACCCTATCTTGGAAATGAACTATACAACTTGGGGCAAGAGGAAAAAAACTGGGAAAGAATGAAGGAGGGGCTGACACTATTCAAAAAGAAAAGTACTCATTACCTGATTTATGTAGCTATAACCCTTCTGTACATCACCTTTACAAATTTTTAAATGAAATAAGGTAACATGAATAAACTGCTAGCACATAATCAGCATTCAGTAAATGTTTGTTGGTGATAAGCTTACAGGTAACGTTTTATAATAAGCTATGTTTGTTTGTAACAATCTTCACATTTCTGCTATGACTCAGAAATGTTCTAGAACTCAATTTTCATTATTTTATCCAAACTCATTAAAAATGTCTGTTATAAAAAAAATATGTCACAGGTAGATGGGTGAGAAGACAAGATAAGCCGGCTCTGTCTCCTCCCGGCTAATAGCCAAACTTCAATAAAAGTGACCTGACTCAATAATGACATTATTCTACCAATAAGATCCAGAAGGGAAAAGACATCAATGCTTGACAAAGTCAGGAAAGGCCATACACAGAAGGGTGGATTGCACAAATGCTTGTACATAAAGATGAATTGGTGTTGTAGGAGAAAGCTGACCTTTAGGTCTAGATTTTCAAAGCTGTATATTCTATGATGAAGATAAAAGAAAGCCATATGCTTCGGAGGGAAAAAGTAGCTATTACTAAGGTCATCAGACAGTTAATTGGTCATATACTGAACAGATAATAAAAAGAGGGAAGGCAAAGTTAAAAACATTTGAATTGAGCTAGGTGCTAGTAGCTCCTATCTATAATCTTACTCAGGAGGCTTGGATCTGAAGGTTGAGACACAGTCTTGGCAAGAAAATCCTTGAGACACATAGTAATCAAAACAGCTTGGTACTGGCACAAGAACAGACCTCAGGACCAATGGAATAGAATTGAAAACCCAGAAATGAACCCACAGACCTATTCCCACCTAATCTTCAATAAGGGAGTTTAAAAAAATAGAATGGAAGAAAGACAGCCTCTTCAGTAAATGGGGCTGGCAAAATTGGTTAATCACTTGTAGAAAACTAAAGCTAGATCCTTATATATCACCCTGCACCAGAATCAACTCCAAATGGATCAAAGACCTCGGAGTCAAAGCAGACATTCTGAAAACATTACAGGAAGGAATAGGAGAAACCCTAGGTCTCCTTGGCACAGGCCAAAATTTTTTTAATAGAGACCGGGAAACACAACAAATCAAAGAAAGGTTGGACAAATGGGATTGCATGAAACTGCAGAGCTTCTGCATGGCAAAGGACATAGCTAGCAAGACCAATAGAAAGTCCACGGATTTGGAGATCTTCACTAGCCATACAATGGACAAGGGTCTCATATCTAAAATATACCTGGAACTCAAAAAATTAAATTCCCCAACAACAAATCCTCAACTGCCCAATAAATAAGTGGGCTAAAGACTTAAAGAGAAACTTATCTCATATTAGCCAGCAAAAAAAGTCATAGTGGAGGTGTGACTTAAGTGATAGAGAACTAATCTTTAGTGAAAAAGCTAAGAAAGAGTGCCTATGACCGGAGCTCAAGCTCCAGTACCAGCACAAGAAATGAAAATAAAAAAGTTTAGTATTTCCTTATCTTTCCTACCTCCATCACAGTTTGTGGTCTACTTTAATAAGGTTTTACTATTCCACTATTATTATTTAAAACTTACTTTATACTTTTTTCAGGAAAATAAATAGATGGTTCATTCTAGGAATTTCCCCAAAGACCCACTTCTACTTCAGTAGGAAGCATAAATAGCAGGTGCTCACAATCTGGGCATAGATTTGTTCTCATAATCCTACAATTATTGAATCATGATCCTGTTCAATCATTATCATGTTTCCAACAGCTCCTGCTTTCCAAGATTGACTTTAAGCTTCGTGTCTGTGGCTCACACCTATAATTCTAGCTACTCAGGAGGCTGAGACAGAAGGATCAAGTTAGAAGCCAGGCTGGGCAAGATAAAATTTGAAATAATTACCTCCAATCAATGAACAAAAAGCCAACCAACAAACCACATGTGCTCACTCACACATGCATGTGTGCACATACACACACACACACACACACACACACACACACAGAGTCACAAAAATAATTAGATTGGAAATAAGAATAAAATGTCAGAAGGAAAAGACATTTTGGAGATAAAATGAAAAATGATATTTGTAAATGGAAATATCTTTTTGGTTAGCTTTAGCACAGACTATGCCCTTAAGGGAAAGGAGATACTGTATGACACTAATCAACAGAGACATAAGGGAAGTTTTGAGACACAAACAAATCCCTGGACTACAGTATAAAAAAAATAGCTCTCAATGCTAGTTGTGCATTGGAATTACGTATAGAGCTTTTAAAATCTGTTCATGCTTGGGGCCTCATGCCAGAGGTTGTGATCATGGCCAGGGTTGAGAATCACTGGAGCAGACAAAGAACAGAGGGCAAAAACTGAGCCTCAGGGAATGCCTGGGGCAAGGTCAGGAAAGGAGATGGAAAAGGAAGCAAAGGCTGAAAATGTAGAGGAAATCCAGGAAAATGAAATATGGCAGGATCCAATGGAAAAAGAAATTTCAAGAAGTAATGGTTGGCAGAAAGAATAACATTTGCTGTGTTTAGAGGTCATTTGTGACACATCTAAAACAATATCTGGCTCCCAGCAGGTGCCAAGTACATAAGTATTCCAGTGAACTAAAGAGTGTTGAGGAAACTGCATCTTCTCCCTGGAGTTTAGACTCAGGACAGCTCTGAGATTCTATGCTGGACCAGGAGCAGATGGTCTCTGCTGGGTTGAATTGGATTGATTAGGCTGAGCTTGGAGTTGCAACCTCCCACTTCCCATGAATATGATCAAAAATTGGCCTTTAGGTAGAGAAGAAAAATGTAGCCACTTTCAACTAGAGTAACTGATTGATTCATTCATTCATTCAGCCAGCCAGCCATCCAGCCAGGCAGATATTTATGCATCCATTCATTTAGCAGCCATTTACTCCAGGGAATGAAGATAGCACTTCAAAACAATCTTGAAGCCACATGATTTATGTTAATTTGCATATAATTTTAACCTATTTCAAAACTGTAGCAAAGCACATTTAACATGTATTTTTTGAAGTATTTGGAATTCATTTTGACAGGTTGCAAGCAAAAAGCATATTGTTATTGGGATCAGATTATCTTATGCCCAGATATCTACTACTGTGTTTCCATAAGTCTTCCCTAGAATTTAGTTTTGTTATCCTAAAAGTGTCAAACTAATGGTACTTTTAAAAATTATCACATTAATGTTCTTAATGCAAATTTCAGCTTTGAAGTCATTCATTAACAAAAGAGAAGGCCAGCTTTCTTTAACTAAGCATGAACTATCTTCCCACGTCTATAACTATCTCTTGCCATTTTTACAAAAGCTTTAAAGGAAACCAATTAAATTAATATTTCATGTAATACATGAGCAAATCATCACCTCTGTCACTGGCTTCATTTCCCATTATGAAAAGTTCCCTATTAGTTGTAATTTCATGCATTCCCACCTTACATTGATTTGCAAAATGTCCTGAATTACTAGCATTATTTCAATAGGCCCATTTTCATCAACTGTTACTGTGGATTATTGCTTTATGTAACTTTTTCACAAATAATTTCAATTACAGTTGGTTTTTATTTCCTATGCAACAATAAAAACATGAGATCAATCCCTAGGAAACTCAATGAGCCTCAGATTACTGGACAAGAATAAAGTAAAACAAAAATTATCTTGCCATGTAACTTTTTTTTCTTGGTCAGCTCTTCAGCTCAAGGCTAGCGCTCTACTACTTGAGCCACAGTGCCACTTCCAGTTTTTTGAGTGGTTTTATTGGAGATAAGAGTTTCACAGACTTTCCAGCCTGGGCTGGCTTTGACCCTGTTCCTCGGATCTCAACCTCCTAAGTAGCTAAGATTACAGGCATGAGTCACCAGCACCCGGCTTTGCAATGTAACTTCTATGTGGTAATATGCTGAAGAATTTAAACTATCTCTACTTCCAAGGGAAGGATGACATCAATATCTTAACAGTTTTTGTAATCCTATAGCGGTCACAGGTACTTCCTTAAAATCTTGGTTAGACAAGTTAACCATAAAAGTAAGACTCAATATTTCCTTGCATGAACTCATAGGGCAATAATCTGTATCCCCACTAATGAAATTAAATCTCAGATACTCAACTGGATAGTTTAAAATCTCTGCTTCTAAGGGAATAATGGGTATAACTAGACTACTCCTAAATCAATAAGTCATATTGAATCTATGTCCTAAAGAAGATCAACACATCAGCTCTACTGTAAAACCATATGTATTTCTAGACTATGAGATCTTCTAGAAAGAACACCTAGAAAACCCAACCTGAGTTTTAATCATGAATGGAAACAGGGACAAGACAGATCTTTTCCTCCCCAAATAAATACAAGATTCATACCATACCTTCAATGATATATTGATATAAAATTTAATTTCAGAGATCCTTCTCATCCCAAATTTGAATTTCTTCTTTAAAAAAATCTTTTTAATTGTGAAAATACCGTACAGAGGGGTTACAATTAATGGGCAAGATAACGAGTACATTTCTTATCAAGCATTGCTGCCTCCTCCTTTGTTTCCCCTTCCCATCCCTTCCCATCTCCACCCCTGTACCCCTCCACCCCTCCTACCCCTTGGCCAAAGTTGTAAAGTTCGTTTTTCGACATAATGACTTGTACATCTCATTGTTGCAATGGGTCCACCTGTATCCCTATTTCTTATTTGGCTTAATATACCCACAATATCTTCAGACATGACATTAAAGCTAAAAGCAGAGACACTTTGGGTACAGTAGAGCAGTGGTAGTAAGAGTAGGAAATTTTGCTGCTACCATGCAAAAATGAGCTAGCTATGTCTTTACCTTGTCACACTCATGACACAATGTTCTACAAAAAGTTTCTTGTAACAAAACCATACCTCAAAGGCCTAAATATGTAATGTACATTCAAAATCCTGCAAACTTTGTTCCTACTTGCCTCAGGCTAGAAATCGTCAATCGATCTGCTCCAAAGTGTCCCAAATCAGAGTATACAACAAGTTCTTGACTCCAAAACCATTGAATCTCTACCATTGAAGCCACTGGTGATTGACTTCCGTCATGATCTCTGAACAGTCTCTGTTGTCTTTTGAGCATCCTACCTTGATTTCTATAAGCTTGTAAGTTGAATGCAGAAATGTTCATTGCCCCATGGTCAAACCTTGGAAGTTGAAAGTGTTAGATGTGTGTGTATGCATGTTTTGAACACATAAACACACACATACATAGGCAAATATAATTTCAAAGCAAGTAGGAAATGAGAACTGGAATGAGTGGAGAGAAATGGCATATTTAGATTTTATGCCAGTTTCTCTCATTGACTGGAATACTTTGGAAAATCTGATATTCTCTCTGGTTTCATTTTCAACACATGTACAATGAAGCAGGAAAAGTACTACTTGACGGCCTAGTTCTAATTCTGATCTCTTGAATCTGAGAGTGAGAAATATATAATGCATTCTAATGAGGGTAATTCAGAAAAGCTTTACTGTAAGGACTTGTACAGTAGTATAGTCAAGGGAAGGAAAAATATATATTGTACCTCAGGACTGGCATTAACTGAGATATTCTTATGTACAGGCTTGAAGAAAGAAGAGGTGGGGATAAAGCATTAAAATAGTTTTACTCTCCTCTTTCCCATCTTTTCTTGGGACTTTTCATTAGACAAATGCAACTGGAAGTAAGAAGTCAACTTTTATAAACACATCTGTCTAGAATAAAAAGAGCCAGGTAGAAAGGTCAAAGAAGAAGAAAAAGAATAAGCCATCCCTTGAAATCATATAATGCTTTTGCCTACTACTTCGAACTGAGATTGTTAGAAAAATGTTTTAACATCAGAATCTCTATCCCTAACACTTTATTTCTTCTTTTGAGCTTTTTCATTTCACTAATTTCATTCACTTTCTCATTCTTGTTAACTATCTTGTAATGTTCCTTAATTTAATAAGTATATTAGTATTTAATAGTTTATAAGTATTTAATAAGTATTTCCTTATTTAATAAGTATTATTTATTTTTCTAACAGTAATGAAGAGTATCAATGGTTATGGCATGGTGGAGCTCTTCAATACACACCCACAAGTGTCTTAATAAGCAATCTCTGTCATGTATTAATTATATACATGTAGTTAGCTACATTTCTCCATGTATGTGTGTGTGTATATGTGTGTATTGTGGTGTGTGGTGTGGTGTGTGTATATGTACATACATATACATGAAACCCAAATGTATTTAGAACAATGACAATAGCTCCTAAATATTTTTCCATAACACAAACCTGTTTTCTTTCTTTTTTACCCTTCATAGACCTCAGACATATTTGTGTTAATAATCATTTTAAATAAAAGGAAGCAATACTAATTGTTCTGTAACAAATTTGTAAAGGACATATCTATAACACAAGAACAGAGATAAACATAGGAAAGTAAGAACAGCCAAAAAGATGTACAACATTTATAAACATTTCCATTCCTTAAGAAGGAAGGAAGTATCCCAAAAACAAGGTTTAAAGACAGTAGATACAGCTAAAGGGAAGAGTTTATCACCAGCAACTTATATACATTTGGCCTTAAAGATGAAGAGAGTTGGTATTTGCAAAGAATATTTCAAATACCCTTTGAAGTAGCTCCACTGTGGCCCAATGGTTCTCTATAAAGTTAGCCTACTTTTTAAATATTCATTCTCAATTAAAGAAATTCTTAGGAAAAACATGTCCCATATTACACAGCATGAAACTAATTTAATGACCTGTTTTCCCCATTCCTTCTCTCTCAGTATTCATTCAACGGCATCAACAAGGGTGTTACATTCAACCCAAAATTACTGGAGAAACACTGTATAACAATTTTAGAACTATGATTATTATGGATATAAAATGTACCTAAGGAAGTTTAATATTTGTTTTGAAACTTAAAGCCTATTTTATGTCTCCTGTATTTGGCTTTACCCATAAATGGATGACCAGTAGATGAGAAAGTTCGCATATATTCTAGTTTCTCCTGTTACTAATGTATTGCAATAGCCTGGTATCACAATCAATACAACAATATTGACATGTTGTAACTAGCTAAAGCCCATGCTTTATTCACATTTACTTCATTTTTTAACCTGATGTCCTCTTTTTACTGGCCCAAGATCCTATCTTTTCATGGCTGGAAGTTTTTCATACCTGCTTTGTTTCTTATGACCTTAATTGTTTTGAGAAGCACTAGTGAGGCATTTTATAGAACACATTTTATTTTGGGTTTGTCTTAAATTTAGTTATGATCAGATAGAGTTTATAGCTTAAGGAAGGAAGACCACAACAATAAAGTACTATTCTCATCATATCTTATCATAGCGTATCATATATCACATTATGTCCCATCAATAGGATTTATCACTGTTAATGCTCATTCTGACTAGCTGTTTGTCAGTACATTCCACTATAAAACTATCCACCCTTCCATTTCCACACTGAACTTTTCTAGAGAGCAATCACTTAAAGAATATAGAGTTATGCTTCATTCTTTGATGGAAGTGGACTTACATTAGTAACAGGATTTTTATGCAAAGAAATTGTACTTCACTCGTTTACTTATTCAATAACTCATTAAAAGAGCTCATAGATACTTATTTGATTTTGGTCATGGTCCAAAAAATATTATTAATCTGATACTTCATCTTTTTTTTTTTCCTTTGGCTTTTGGGAGTACTTCCATTTGGCTCCTATGACCCTTTGATGTACTCTAAGTATTATGGAATGATTCATTTTTGGACCTTAAGAAAGCGTAGTTTCTTCGTGGCAACAAGAAGGTTCAGGTTCTCATTCTTGTTTTTATGATAAGGTAACAAAATTTTATTTAACAAAGCAAAAATGAAGTCTTCTCAGGAGAGTGAGCCACCAGGCTCTCATTCTAATCTAGTATTAGCAATTACTCTAAGAAGTTTTATTAGAATATGGAGCTAGAAATCACCATTTGAATCCTAGATGTCTTTGTTGCTATTGGAGTACAATTGCTGTTAGCTACATGTTAGATTTAAGAACTAAGAAATATATGTATGTTTACTAACAATTGAATATATATGCACATATATATGCATAAATACTTGTAGATGTCCATGTTATAGATGTATGTATGCACTGTTTCTATCTAAGTACATATTAAACTAAACATGAGTCAATACTGATGGCTCCAGCCATAACTAATTAGTTTCATGGACCATTCTAGATTTCTACTTCTCTACAATCTCTCATGCCATCTTACTAATTCATCACTTTCTAAAATGTAATTCACTAGATTCTCCCATTAACATCACAAGATGTTAAAATAAAATAATGACCCTCAAACTGACAGTTCAACTTGCATATATGAAATATGGGTTCAATCAAGATATTAGTCACAAGAGATATGAACAAAGTCATCTTTCTCATTATGAATACTACTTATTCTAAGTTTGTATAAGCTGAGTCTGAGTTGAGGCTGAAATGTTCAACCTTCACTCAATATTTCTCTTGGGGCAAGATATAATTGGATGTCACACTTATTAACTCAACTTCATCCTGATAATTATTTAATAATTTTCTTCTTATTTCTTTTTCTCCCACAACTGCATTTTGAATAGCATTAATATATGCAATGATAATATTTTGAGACTGTGAACTACTTAAAATTGTAATTACTAGCTGATCATCTCATACAAATCATTGATTACATTAACGTATTTCAGATCAATATAAACATAAGCTATCAAAATATTCTAAGTATATAACAGTCAGCGTTTCTATGAACTTTATTTTCAAAATGGTTTGTATTAATACAAAACTAATATTTATTTTCTTTTGGATTTATGAGCTTATTAAACCAACATCCCACTTACTCTTGTGAGTACAGGTAAACATTTATTTACCTGTACACCTAAGACACCTAAGAATATGCATTTATTTTTAAAATTTACTTTATTGTTATTATAAATGTGATATACCGAGCGATTACCTAAGTCAGGTCATTTCCTTTCCCTTACTCTCTCCCAGTGTCTCCTTCCCATCTCCATACATGAGTTGTATAGTTCACTTTCATCAGTGTCGTGATCTCCACTGCTGCACTTTTCCACCCTTATGTATTTCTTATATGTGAGCCAATCCATAAATACAATTACTTACATTCCATGTTCTCTTAGTAAGAAAGCAACTGCTAGTTAGTTTATCAAAGTCAACTTTTTGGAGTCATAACCACTTGAAAGTTTTTGCCAAATAAACCATTCCACAATTTACCCAAGAAGCTGCAAAGTGCTAAAGGTATAGGCATCTATCTGGAAGAATTATTGTTAGCAGTAGGGAGTTTATTCATTAGGAATATTGAATAAAAGCACTAATGACTAAAAACTATATTGTTGGAGGTAGGCACTGATGGCTCATGCCTGCTATCCTAGCTACTCAGAAGGCTGAAATCTAAGTTTCGTGGTTTGAAGCCAGCCCAGGGAGGAACGTCTGTGAGACTCTTATCTCCAATAAACTACTCAGGAAAAGACAGAAGTGGTGCTGTGGCCCAAGTGCTAGAGTATTATACTTGAGTCAAGAAATTCAGGGACAGTGTCTAGGCTCTGAGTTCAAGCTGCAGGACCAGCAAAAACAATAACAATAACAACAATACACACAGAGTTTTGGAGTACAGTTTATAATCTATCCTGGTAAGAAATAAGTTCTATAAACTTTTAGTTAGGTATTTTGTTCTGGGGATTAAACTTGGCACGTATGCAAAATAAACATGCAATCTACCTTCATCCTCTTAAGTTAAGTAACAGGAAGTGGACACTTTTTCAATCTATTTTCCTGAAAAATTAAGCAAAAAAAAAACCCAAAAAACAAACAAAAACCAGACAAAGACACATGTCAGAAAACAAAGCATACTGATCCCTGAGACTCAGAAAATAAACCAAGGAAAGCAGGCAGTTCCTTCAGCTACACCAATCTATTGAATGTAGAGGCACCCTGGGCTACAGCTCAGGGAGGGGAGGACAATGTGAAACGGAAAAGGCTTCATATATTCCAGAGACAACTATGAAAGTATGAAAAGTCCAACACAAGTTCAGTAAATGGTGCTGGCAAAATTGGTTAACTACTTGTAGAAAACTAAAGCTAGATCCTTATATATCACCCTGCACCAGAATCAACTCCAAATGGATCAAAGACCTCGGAGTCAAAGCAGACACTCTGAAAACATTACAGGATGGAATAGGAGAAACCCTAGGTCTCCTTGGCACAGGCCAAAATTTTCTTAATAGAGACCCAGAAACACAACAAATCAAAGAAAGGTTGGACAAATGGGATTGCATGAAACTGCAGAGCTTCTGCATGGCAAAGGACATAGCTAGCAAGATCAACAGAAAGCCCACGGATTGGGAGAAGATCTTCACTAGCCATACAATGGACAAGGGTCTCATATCTAAAATATACCTGGAACTCAAAAAATTAAATCCCCCAACAACAAATCCTCAAAGAAACAACTGCCCAATAAATAAGTGGGCTAAAGACTTAAAGAGAACTTCTCTGAAGAAGAAAGAAGGATGGCCAATAGACACATGAAGAAATGCTCAACCTCCCTAGCCATAAAAGAAATTCAAATCAAAACAACATTGAGATACCACCTCACCCCAGTTAGAATGGTAAAAATCAAGAACTCCAATAACAACAGATGCTGGAGGGGATGTGGACAGAAGGGAACCTTACTGCATAGTTGGTGGGAGTATAAACTTGTTCAACCACTTTGGAAAGCAGTATGGAAGTTCCTCAAAAGACTCTACATAGAGCTCCCCTATGACCCAGCAATCCCACTTTTGGGCATTTATCCAAATGTTTACAAACAAGACCACACTAAAGCTACCAGCACAACTATGTTTATTGCAGCATTATTTACCATAGCTAAGATATGGAACCAACCCAGATGCCCCTCAGTAGATGAATGGATCAAGAAAATGTGGTATATATCCACAATGGAATTCTATGCCTCCATCAGAAAGAATGACATTGCCCCATTTGTTAGGAAATGGAAAGACTTGGAAAAAATTATATTAAGTGAAGTAAGCCAAGCCCAAAGAAACATAGGTCCCATGATTTCCCTTATTTGCAATATCTAGTATATGTATGAGTCAATCAGAAAAGGTGATGTTAGGAAAATGAACCCTAAGATATGTATTTTAAATGTTTTTTTTTCTTTCATGCATTTGTTTCTAATGCAATTATAAGATTATTTCTTTGTTGCTTTGTATGTCCCTCCCCCATAGTATAACCCCTGCTTTCACTGTATTTGATGTCGGTATAATTTGTGGAGGGAAAGGGGAAAAACAAGTCGTTTAAATAAGGATACAGGTGGACCTGTTGCAACAATGAGAAGTACAAGTTGTCATGTCGAAAATGAACTTTACAACATGGGCGGGGGGGTGGGGGGGAGGATTGGGTGGGAGAGGGAGGATGGGAAGGGATGGGAAGGGGAAACAAAGGAGGAGCTACAATGCTTGATAAGAAATGTACTCACTATCTTGCCCATGCAATTGTAACCCCTCTGTACAGTATTTTCACAATAAAAAAAAAAGAAAGTGGACAGGAATACATAAAAAATAAGTCCAGATATTTTCATACGGTTTCTGTCAAATATACAGCTGAATATTACTCAGCAATTTCTACTAGGAAACTATTTCATAAGATTAGAAACACCAGTGTCAACACACATAATCGGTCAAGAACAGTCAAGGATGGAGCTTCTTCCTAAAAGGCAGACTGAAAAACTAAAGACTCACAAAGAAGAGAGCAGAGCACAACAAAGGGTCATGGCTCAGTACTGTAGAATAACTAGATTGAGAATGAATACTCCCTGCCATCACTTAACAATTTCTTATATTAAGACATGATAGGATTAAACTTTTTCCAGAATATTTATCGGAAAAAAATCCAGCATTTAGTAAGGCAAAAGCAACAATGTCCAGCACCTAATAAAAATATTAAGAATTTGGA
Organism: Dipodomys merriami; assembly: GCF_024711535.1. Classification (NCBI taxonomy): domain Eukaryota; kingdom Metazoa; phylum Chordata; class Mammalia; order Rodentia; family Heteromyidae; genus Dipodomys; species Dipodomys merriami. Next base: position 28,417,394 of record NW_027202270.1, read on the forward strand.
AAATATGACTTGCAAATAAGGAGGCAAATGCATGAATCCACACTGACCCTGAACTGGTAATGGCTTTAAAAGTAGCTTATAGCTATATTTTATGTGCTAAAAACCTGAAGTAATGTAATATACAAGGAGAGACAAGCCAAACTTTGAGAGATAAACTAAAATATGTCAAATAAAAAAGTGCACTGGGTGGTATTATGAGATTACATATGGCAGAAGACAAAGGTAAGTGAACTAAACAGCATATAAACTGCACTAAATAAAAGAGGTTATTAATAATTTTTAAAAAATTGAACTGGGAAACTATAAGCTGTGGGATAGCATATGTGTTAGGATCACTAATACAATTGGCCTTATATGTATGTCTGAAAGCACAGAAGTAAAAATACTTTAGACTAGGTAAGCAAATCTGCTTAAATGACAGTATATGGATTTTTGAAATTCCATGGTAAAGTCCTTTTGAATAATTAGCATGAACTTTGACAAAAATGAATGTTAGTAATCTGTAAGAATTTAAGGTGAGATATATCTTGTTGGACATGTAGGACTAATGGGAGCAAGGAGAGTAAAGGAGTAGAGTGAAGGAGGAATACAGTCAAAAATACTCCATGAAAATAGAGCAGTGAATCTTGTTAAGATTGGTTTGAGAAGAGAGAGAGGATTAGAGAATGACTTAACAAGGTACAGAATACACGTATATGGAAATGTCCAAATGAAACCCCTCTAGGTAAATAATTGAGCCTAATAAAATCATAATGAGCAATGTATCACTAAAAGGTAGCATGAACAAATTAGAAATTCAAGTATAAGTCTTTTTATTCAAGGAAAAATCTTAAAAGCAACTAATAACATAAACAAAGACTGAAAACTATGAGAACAGAAAATAAGTGAAGCAGAAAACACAAAATTGATTTATCCATCCAACAGAAGGCAGAAAAATAGAAAAATGGAACCAAAAAAATCACATATAGTATAAATATAGGTGTTAAAATAATTGTCGGGTTGAGTTTAAAATGTAAGACCCCTGTATGCCACTTCCATAGATTTGACAACAAATATAAAACCACAGAATGATTTTTTGAAATAATGAATTATCATGTTAACAATAATAATATAATAGCTAAAATACCTAAATTAAATCAGACAAAATAAATTTCAAAGAAAAAGACATTACTAAAAATAAAAATAAAAGATAATTCCATAATGAATATGATCAAAACAGCTTCTAAATATTCTTATATATAGAAACAGAGCTTTGTATTTAATCAGAAATTACAACACTGCATTTCAGCATTTTACAAAATCACTAGAAAATCATCAAAAACATCTCATACATTCCTGATTGCACATATGGAAAGCATTATCCATAAACTTCATCAAACTGACATCAAATTTTTAGAACAATTTCTGTAATAGAAAAATACACTAATGTTTCAAACCACAAAGTATTCATCATGTAAAGTATGTTTTTGACTAGAACAGAATTAAATTAGAAATCAAATAATGAAATATGTCTGGAAAATTTGTAAGTGTTGGGAATGTAACACACTTCCAAATAATGGAAAGACTTGGAAAAATTATATTAAGTGAAATAAGCCAGAACCAGAGAAACACAGGTTACATGATTTCCTTCATTTGTGGTAGCTAGAATGTACCTATAATCTCTAAGTAATCACACTGGGTGGTATGCAGAAGGTTACAAAGGAATTAACTGAAGTATAATAGATTCTATGGAGAGCTCAAATACTATAATTCCTTAAAAAGATTAAGTCAAAGCCCAACAAAACAGGCATTAAGAAAAGGTTCTTGCAAGAGGGGATAGTGGAGCCACGGGGGAAGAAGGTAGACTAAAGGGGAAGGGGAGAGAATGCAGGCAAGGATTCATTGTATTTTCTACAGAATTAAGAAAAGTAAAGGAAGGGGTGGTTAGGGGTTGAAGATGTTGAAGGAATGACACGGATCAAGATGCATTTTATATATAAACTGCTTTGTTAAATGGCAAAAAATGAATACATAACCTAAAAATGAAGAAAAGTGGGAAGGGGTACAGTGGGAGGGTAGGTGAGCATGTTGGAAAGGGTGACATCGATCAAGAGGCATTGTATTCATAAACTGCTTTGTGAAATGGCAATTCCTTTGTACAACTAACGATAATAAAACTAATCCAAAAAAGAAAACAAATTGTAAAAATAACAGTATATGTTTTGAAGCGTGTGAAAATTAAGGTGTATCAAAATTGTGAGGATGCTGCTTAAGACCACGTTAGAAAAGACAGTTCTAAAAACCAATGACCTCAGCTTCACACTTAAAATAGTTCATTACAAATCAAGCATAGATGGAAATGATAAAGGACAAAGGAGAAACTGACAAACTATAAACAGAAATGATGCAAAATTAATCAAATCAAAAACTGGTTATTTTGAGGTTTGCCTTCTTAAATGGATAAACTTCTAAGCAAACAGAACAAAAATGAAAAAGATGTCACAAATTAAAACAAAAATTATAAGTAACAGAGTGACAGATAATATCATAGTATAGAGTCTCAAATAATACAAGGATGATAGGATGTCAGAAAATATTATGAATAATTTTATGCCTATAAAAATCAAAAACAAAATTAAGTGCAAAATTTTTATGAAAGACACAATCTACCAATGCTTATTTAATAAGAAAATGGATAACATAAGTATATTTTCTACTAAAGAAGTGAATTTGTTTTTTCAACATTTATACACAAAAATCTATGTCTAAGAAATTAAGAAATAAACAATACTAATTCCACATCAAATTCTTTAAGAAAAGAAAAAGGAATGAATACCTTATAACTAGCTCTAGGAGGACTTCATTTCTGTAACATTTATAAAGATATTACAGCAGAAAAGATAAAACCTTCTGAAATTTTTTTGGTTTTATGTCTAATCTAGTAACACATAAAAACAATGATGCAGCATGACCAAATTGTATTATAAGTCTATTTTTGGTTGAGCATAATAGTCACATTAAAAATTAACTGGTGTGAACTGACCAGATAAACAAAAATTAGGAAACCCTACAACAATCTCAACAGATGGAAAAACAATAAACATTCATTCATAAGAAACAACCGAAACATCTGTCAGCAAACAAGAATTAGAAGGTAATTTCTTCAATAGGAAAAAGATCTTTGAAAAGCCTAAAGCCACTATGTTCTAAGTGGTGAACTATTGAATGTTTTCCGAATAAGATGAGAAATGAAGCAAGAATGTTCACCCTGACACTTTAACATTCATATTTGTGTTTGAGTCAATGAAAGCAAGTAAAAGAAGTCATTTGAAACTGGACAGAGAGAAAAGTAAACTGTTCACAGGAGAAAACAAGCAATCTAGAGTGAAAAAATATAATAGAATACATACATGTTTCACATAGTATGCACATTACATAATATATTGTGTCATGTATACATTCTATACGTGTGTGCACGTACACTTATATAAAATATAATGACTTCCTTGGGTAAGATTTCTATATTCAAGGTCAGTACCCAAATTGTATTTCTGTATACTAGCAACAACAACAACAACAACAAAAGCCCTACATATTGGAAGTTGAAAATGATTACTATTTAGAATAGAATTGAGAACTATGAAAAATATAGGTTTTGATGGTTAAACTTGATTGTTAACTTTAATGAAATAGAAATCATATAAGAGTTGTGTAAAAGCCCAACTCTGAGCATATGTGTGCTGGTATTTCCAGAGATAGTTTAATCTTGAGGGCTCTAACCTCTTACCTCAAGAAAGGCAAGTAAATGATATGAATAATAGGAAAGATCAAAATAGATTACTGATCTAATTGTAAATCCTAAAACTATAAAACAAAAATTTTGTAATCTGAACTGAGACAAAGGTTTCTTAAAGGTGACATAAAGAACATAATTCAGAGTAAGTGGAACATTATGAAAGTCAAATCTTCTGTTATTTGTATCACAGTATTAAGAGGATAAAAAAATCATAGACTATTATTTGATGATACTTTCCATGAAATAATATACCTCATGAGAATTTATGTCCAAAGTATACAAGAACTATAAAAACTCAAGTATCAATTAAATAAGTCTTAAATGGACATTTTAGCCAAAGTCTCAGCTATCCACCCAAGCCTCCATAAAAGATTTCTTCACAAATATTCAAAGTATAAAGCCGTAATAGTAAAAATCTGTAAACAATATGATGCCCATGGATCAGTGAGTAGACTAAAAAACTGTGGCATATCCATACAATGAATACTGAGCAATTAAAAATTAACTCTTGTGTTCACTACAACACCAATAAATCTTGACATAATTATAAATGTGTAAAGGAAGATAGAAAGAGTATATGCTATATGCTTTCATTTATATATTAATCTAGCAAATACAAAACAGTACATAGTACATAGTGATGATCATAGTTAAGAGGAGCGTGGCAGGTGGTGAGGGGAGAGACAGGGGATACATAAATTAATATCCAGTCACAGATTGAAACACTGGAAAAAATAGATATATATAAGTACAAATATAGGTAAAATAATATGCTCAAATAATACCAATATTGCCAGGACAAATGTTTGCCAAAGAACCACTAGGAACAATGTAGAAAGAATACATATAGAGCAAGACTCAGACTGGTTATTTTTGGGTTTTGTTTGTAAGGTAGATAAAACAAAGTTTAAGGCTGCTAACTAAGAATTGAGAGCTTTATTGGAGATGATTCAAAGTTTGAAGACTTGTGCAACTTACAATAACACTGCATCAGCATTGTACATTTCCATGATTTCATCTTCAACAGATTCATTATGTTTTGTATTGGGAGCTATTAGTCAAAAGAATATTTTAAGTGCAAATGTACATAAATGAATTATTGAAATAAGGCAGATTTAAGGGAGAATGCATACAGTAAAATTCTTTAGAAAGGCAAAATCAATTCAACAAAATAAACACCAGAAAACAAGTACTTGAAAGAGGAGGGGTGAACTCAGGGGGAATGGGTCAGAGAAATGAAGAAAAGAAATGGGGAAGAATGCAGTAAAAAATTCAATGTTTATCCTATAAAACTAAGAAAAGTGAGGGAAGGGGATGGGTTGGGAACATTGGGTGAGAATATTGAAAGGGGTGACATTGATCCAGATGCATTGAACTCATAAACTGCTTTGTTGTACAACTACTTAAAGATAATACAAATATTCTTAAATTCATTTTTAAAGTAAGCTGAAAAAAGAATATTTTAAGTGTTTTAATGAGAAGTCCCCAGTATATTTTGAATTGCAAAATAAGTGTATCATAAAGTTCACCAGTGTAACCAGCCTCTAGTGTTGATTTCAATGACACTAATTTCCAACACCATCAAGTATCAAGTACCAACACACACACGAAGACAAACAAAAATAATTGGACATGATAGTGGTCCCAGAAGCTCTCCAGAGCCTGAATTAGGATAAGGAGTTCAAGGCTACCCTTGAGCACATAACAAGATGGGGTCTCAGTAAATAGACAAATAAATGAAATAAAAATAAATGAAAGAGAAAGAAAGTCAACAGTATTAAACAGAGGTGGAGACTTTCAATATAATAGTTGGATAGAAGAAACAATAAAGTGAAAAAATAAAAGAAACAAGCACATTTGGAACCATATCCACTTTAGGTAGGAGAAAGCATAAGGTCTATGACCCAGATCTGAGATGTATATTGACAAGACTTGTGGCATCAATTTTGATTATTGAAAAGGATTTCAGGGACTGCTGCAGTAAGGAAACCATGAAGAAACCTTCAATAGTAAGAGAAAGGGAACACAATCAACCACAATCTACTTTTAGTTTGCAAAAGCACTGTTTCTTTAGCTGCTTAAATCCAATGTAAACCAGACTGACTTTACCCATCAATCCCTTCAATGGGACTTGGAAAGACACTAAGAATACACCTTAGTCACCACAGCATTCCGGAGTACTGAAAAAAGCCCACATTTACCTAAAATCTACAAGACAACTTCAATGTGTAAGGGACTACAAGAGATGTAAAAAAATTCTAAACACTACACAGTCCACATAAAATGTTCACATACTATACGCAAGAAAGAATAAAAAAGGCAATTTATACTAAGCACTTCAATATATTCTGTTATAGCAGCCAACACAACAATTTCAGTTTCTCCTTTAGGAACACTGAGAGGCACAGGTAGAACTCTATGAATACAAATGCAAGGCACAAATACTCTTATACAAGGGACACATAGCTCAGCGAAATGAGCATACAAACAGGTGGTTTCACTCTCAGGTACTACATTGAAGTGCTAAGAAATTTACCCAAGCCTTCTAAGCAAGTACTCTGCTATCTGAGCTTTGCCCACAACTTTGCAAAGCAGTGCAAATGTAAATAGAACTAGACATTAAAACAAACACAAAAAGAAATATAACCCAGCATGCAAAAGTTTTTTTTAGCATACAAAAGTTTTTAAAAGCCAAGACTTAATGTATCTCTTTTACAACATAATGAAGATAATGTCAATATTTTTTAATGTGACTGTACTTCTCAGGAGAGTTATACAAGGGCCTCCATAGTCTCTTAAGTCACCTACAGTAATATGGTTTCAAATTACAGAGTATTTCTGTTCTCCATGAGCCAAGGGCATTCTTCCAAAAAAAAAAGAAATCCTTTCTGGTAGAAAGAGATTTGGCAACAAATCCCATTTTCAAAAGTTCAAACAGTCATTATATTTCATATGATGGTATGAAATACATTTATTTCACAAAGGAAGTCAAATAAGATACAAAAATCACTTCAATAGTGAAGCTCGTTTTTCGGTTAACGATTTTAAAGAATTTGTCCCAGTTTTCTTCTTCATATCACTTTTAATGTGACTTTGCAGTGAGTCAGTATAATTTACAGTGTACTTTTCAGGTAAAGTTAGGAAAACTTTCTTTTAACTTACCTGGTACTTATAATTATTCTCTGTAAGAGTTAAATTATTAAAATAAAGTTCAGGAAATGCATTTCTAGGTAGGCTTTGCTAGTAAGTTCTCTAACAATATGAAAAGCTAACAGTTTTTACAGACTGTCTCTCATTGAAGGAAGTTTGTTATGAGGTATTCATAACAGAAAGGAAATTCACAAGTTTATGGTTTGCAAGGACGGTATCTCAGTGTCCCCATTGACCATTCTGTTGAGCCCTTCTATTGGTCACTCGTACACTTTCTATTGTGTACAAGAAGTTCAAAATGTTCCTCCTGTCTTACCAGTTGTCTCAGAAGTTTATCCTGGACAAACTTTAACATTGCCCTTGCTCTTGGAAGCTACTCTGGTATATAACAAAATAACAACAAATGAGGCTTTCTTGCGTGTAGCCACAAGGAATACTTGTCTTCCAAGTCACCTAAAAGTCAGGAACAACCTATTTATTAAGAAATAAAAAGAGAAAGAGGCAAGACATAGTAGAATTTTATTTTAATCTATGAGACCTTTATGGACTAATCAGAATGGGAGGGAACATATTTTTCCTACCAAAGCTTGGCAACTAACAAAATTAAACCTAGTCATTATTTAATGTCTGTATTCCGAGTATTTCTATCTTCTTTCCATCACTTGTACTAGAGGGACCATTCCCAAGGATGCTTAATTAAAAAATAGGCATATTCTCAAACTTAGGTAGCTTATTTAAATGATTTAGATGAATGATGATGAGATGATAAAATAGCCAGAAAAAGTGAGTACTGACATTTTCAAAGACAAGGAAAATAATCAAAGACATGACGTAGTATGACTCAATGCCATGAGACATTTTCAGTGATATGCTCAGGCTTTCATAGGCCAGCTGAGGAGAATAGGCTTTTGGTTTTAGACATTTTATGATCTAATTGATCAAACATAGCTATATGTAGACATCTCAATATATAATTTTTTTTTTGCTTATGTGGTGCTGAGGAATCGAACCCAGGGCCTCAGGCATGCAAGGCAAGCGCTCTACCACTGAGCCACCTCCCGAGCCCCTTAATATATAATTTAACAATTAGATGAATTGTTAAAGAAATACAATAAAAACTTCAAACATAAATTCCTTATTATATGACTATTGTGCATTTCTATCTCTTCTTGAGATTATTTACATCTATTGTTAACTGACTTTTGGAAGATAATGGTGTGCTACTGCACAAATATCAACTGTAAGGAAACAAGTTTTCAATATTATTATTCATTCTTTCCTTGAAGCAACACCATATAGTATTATATAGAATTCATAAAATTTAAGATTTCTAATCAAAGACACCTAAAACCTCCTATAAGAGTGCACTGACCTTTAGAAAGTACAGTAATGCAGCTTTGGGCATAGACAACCCTCATAAAATACAAAAATAGGCTGGGCACCAGTGGCTTACACTCCTAGCTACTCCTAGCTACTCAGGAGGCTGAGGTCTAAGGATCATGGTTCAAAGCCAGCCCAGGACGAAAGTCTGTGAGACTCTTATCTCCAAGAAACCGCTCAGATAACAAGAAGTGATGCTGTGGCTCAAGTGGTAAAGCTCTAGCCTTGAGCTGAAGAGCTGAGGGATAGTGCCCAGGCCCAGAGTTCAAGGCCCATAACTGATAAGAAAAGAAAGAAAGAAAGAAAGAAAGAAAAGAAAGAAAGAAAGAAAGAAAGAAAGAAAGAAAGAAAGAAAGAAAGAAAGAAAGAAAGAAAGAAAGAGAAAGAAAGAGAGAAAGAAAGAGAGAGAGAGAAAGAAAGAAAGAAAGAAAGAAAGAAAGAAAGAAAGAAAGAAAGAAAGAAAGAAAGAGGAAGGAAGAAAGAAAGAGAGAAAGGAAGAAAGAAAGTAAGAAAGAGAGAAAGACACAAAAATACCTTTCATTGTTGATTCCAAGTATACTAACTACATACAACTATAGGAACTTAAACCCTTTCAGGCTTTTAAATGCATTTGCATCACCCTTGAACATGGTCATATCACAATAATACAAATACAGGATTTTCACAAAGTCCTACACCAAAGTACCAAAAAAAATTTTAATTCAGAACACTATGTGTGACTATGCTTCAATATGAATACATTCAACCATAGTAAAAGCAGTAGCAACCAGAAATTTACTTTAACATATTTAATGATAAAAAGAAAAAAAAAGCAGGGATTTTTTTCCCTAACACCTATGTGACTAATTAATGAGCTTGCTTACTTTCAAAAATCATTTAAGAAGTCAAATTAGGGAGTAGAGAATTGATTAGGCTATTCCCATGACAGAAGAACTAGGAATAGTCTCTAAAATATGAATGAAATATTCTGGTTTCAACTATAACTCTGTCTCCATCAAAGACAAAAAAAGAGAAAGTAGAACAAGCTTCATGTATCTTGCAAATACTGGTCACTGTCAAAATCAGTCGGCACTATCACTGGGGACTTCTTTTGATCACTTCCTATTAAACAAAAATTGGTCTTCCTTCTTCCTTCCTCATTCATGCTCATGACAATCACTGGGGATAAAAAAGGAGCCAGAAGAACTCAGAGATGCTGCTTGCCACCAGCTGTTTGTGAGGCACTAAGAGATTCAGGTGATGAAAAGGTTTATTGAAAGGAAAACTCTCAAAGCCTTATTATTATGTTCTATAACCCAGATTAAGAGGGATGTAGGAGGTAATCAAGCAATTTGTGCATAAGTCATCCAAGAGAATTAAAATTAGCTGAAACACACCAGGTTGTAAACTCACTGCATTAGAAACCATAGACCTTTCTAATTGAATACTTAAGAAAATCTAGGACTTCATCATTGAACTTAGCTTATATTTTAAGGCCAATATTTGAAATTCATTCATTTACTAGTATTGGAAATAAAAGGAAGGCAATGGACACAAAATTTGCAATTATATGTTGTAAAGTCCTAAATGCCAAGTGTTGCTCCACCCCCTACCCTTAAGCTTTCCTAGCTAGCAAAAAAACCCAGGTTTATTACAAAAGGAAATTCAGGCTTTGTCTGGCTTTCTTTATGATACAGCCCTATGAAAGTAAAAAGTACATATTATTGTATCTCAGTCAATATGGAGCTTCATTACAAAATACTAAAGCTTCTGTCCCAATGATTTGTTTTAAGATTTTAAGTTTAAAGCCATTATTGCTGAACTCTTTAATAAACAAAAACAGTGAAGTGGATTCAAAGGGATAAAATTTTAAGCACTCTAAGAAAAAATGTACGGTAAGAGAAATACAATATGTTCTGATATTTGTGCTTTTACCTATAAAGTTCAGCACATATCCATAACAAATCAAAAGTCTAATAAATGTATATTTGCTACCAGACTCACTATTCAGAACTTTTCTATTTACCAAATTGGAGAAGTCATTCTAAATTAGATTTTTAACACCCTTCTGACTTTCATTATCAGGTTTCCCAAGGGCATAAGCTCCAAAAACTTTTTGCTAAATGTAAAAGATATAGTCTAACATTCTTTCTGAACTCATAACCACATACACATTTTAGTATGATAAAATAAAGTTCAAGTATCACCAATGTTTATTAATATTAACGAACTTTAAAAGCACCTAAGAACAAAGCTGTTTGTTTTCAACAGTAATGAGTGAAAAATGACATGGATTAGTAGTAAACAGGCACAGAAATAGGGAAGAAACAAGCTTGGATTCCAATTAAGCACCTCCATTTTCATCCTGCAAAAATCTGGGTTTAAAAATAGTTACCTAGACAAAGTTAATGAAATAATGGCTCTGACCCTTGAAAAATGTGATCACTGATATAGTGTTTATTTTAAAAGAGTGAGGCACTTCTAAAGGAACAATTAACTAAATTGTTGAATCAGAAAACCAGCATCTATAGTTATAGAAGCATTGAACTTCTCACCTCAGTAGAGCCACGGAAACAGTCTTGCTTCAACTGTTAACTAAGTCTCATTATTCAAAGTCGCTTCCAAGGTTCCTTCTACTTCTAAAATCCTGTAACTCCCATCACTCTTTTTGTACCGCAAATTAGCAAATGAGAAGTAACTTGCAAGGTGGTACTAGTGATCTCAGCTAGTTGGGAGGCTCAGTGATGAGACAGGATGATTATTTCAGGCTAGAAAGACCACTTTTTTTTTTTGCTTCCCTCCTTTCCCTCCTTCCTTTCTTCCTTCCTTCCTTTTACTTTTTTTCTTTTCTTTAATGTTTTATTTTAAAGGTACTATATAGTAAGAATATGAGAAATTTTCATTGTGATAATTCCACATATGTGTAGAGGTACAGTGGAATTTCAGCATGCTCATTCCATTATCTTTCCATTTCTTCCCTCTAGTTTCTGGTGAATTTTCATAACCTATTCTTTAGCTGAGCAATCTTCTATGCTTACATATATACCATATTTTCTTTATCTGTTTGTTAGTTGTTGTGCTACACTGCCCAATATTTAACAAATAGAGCCTCAATGAACAGCCTTCAGATATATGCCTAAAAGTGGTATGGGAGAGTCATAAGGAAGGTCTAATTTAGTTTTTTTAATAAATGTCATACTGAGCTCCATAGTGAATATACTAGATTGCTTATCTGTCAACAGTATGTAAAGAGGTTTTCTTTTTCCCATATATCCTTATCTTAACAACAAAACAACAATAACAATTATAAAGCATAGTTAGAAATGTATTCATTAAGCAGTGAACATTCTCTCATCACTGTATAGGATTTTTTCTTATGATTGGCAGCTCACTTGGGAATATAAAGGAGAATACTAAAATATATATAAGACATGTTGGTACAAAATGGTTCAATGAAAAAGGAGGTTTAAATTTAAGTCTAAAGAGAATTATTGTGATTTTTTTCTATGACCAAATGACTAATGTGGAGTTTTATTGCTGTGGTACCCAGTGTCCAGAGCAATCACAACTCATACTAGCTTTCAAAATGACTTACAGAAAAGTCTTTGATTTGGCTCCAATTTCAAATAAAGAAAGGTTTCCTTCCTGTTTTCTTTTCGGTGGCATTTTTCTTTATATTACAAACTTAAGTCCTAAAGCTAAGGACAACCTTTTTTCATTTTAAATATAGACCCTTCAAGACACTGACAACCACCAAATAACAAAAGTAAAAGATGAAAAATGACAAGCTAGAGGCCAGCCCTTCAGGATGGGCTGTGTTGATTGGTTTTCTCAGAGGAAGCTGCTTTTAAGGAGACTCTGTGCAGGCAGATTTCAGAATGGCACTATGGGACTAGGTAAGGTCAATTCACATTAGCAAGCCGGTGAAGTAACTGGCATTGGCACATAAGTACCTATTCTCAGAGAACTTCTCACAATACACTTGGTCTTGTCTCTGAACCTGACTACAAATAAAATATCCCAGTGTTTAATATTTAATTAATGACTGAAAGATTTTGTGCCAAAAACAGGACCATGGCAAGTAGTTTCAAATGAGAGGACACTGGAAAAACCCTCGAGAGCTCCACAAGTAAACTTTGCAGAACAACACCCTTAAACTTCTTTCCAGCGGCTATCACCCTCAGCTCAGTGCTAGCAAAATGATACAACTCGAGGCCAAAATGTTCTGTCAACTCTGTAGTTCAAAAATAGCATTAAAGTAAAAATTAACTTTCAGCAAGTTAGAGATTAATTCAACAGACTGGAGGTCGAGGAGGAGGAGCTCTTTCAAATGGAGCTCCTAAAAGCAATGCTGACAATAACAATGTAATAGACTTCAATATTTTAGCAATAAGTTGAATTGCTTTAGAAAAGTATTCTGTTAAGGTTAAAATTTCAATTTTCATCTTAAAACATGGGAAATTCTACTTCATGGCTTTTTTGGTAGTGCCTATCTCACAGAATTAAAATAATACTTGAATAACATCACTTATCTAAGTTACATAGCTTCTTAATGTATGTCACTTGAAAGTCCTTTACTATTTCTAAGGCATTTAACATAAATATGAGATATCTAAGTTTTATAAGGCTGAAGCTGCCATAATACTTGATATACATTAAAAATTCATTTCTAATATTATTACTTTGTTTCAAAACCACTTCACTATGTTATAAACAAATACATTTAGCAATAGAATATGACATCTTCTCGACAGAGCCAGGTGATAAAATGTAAGAGAATGTATGACAATATTGTATAAAGTTATAACAATTACTATTTTAATTCATGAGATATAGTAAAGGAGTAAATGTTATTCATCGATTGCATGCCATGTATATGATAGTACATTAAAACACTACGTAAGATGCTCTCAAATTTTATTATGGTATCTATGATGGAGAAATGTGTCTATAATTATTTCTGCTGTTACTTTAAGTTGCATCATAATTTATATAGCTTGGCCTGCCCTATCTATTTAAACATTCATCTTAGCTCAACATTTCTAGATGGTCATACCAGGGCACAAGGGAACAAAATGGTTTGTTCTAGGTCATGTAATACTTGGTGAATGATCTGGAGTTAGGATCTTGATTACCTGTTAGAAATTCACACATTTTTCTATCTTTTTTTTTTTTCTCTATCTTATAAAAAGGAAAAAGAAGAAAAACTGATAAGGCTTCTGAAGGCCACTCAATCTATTTGGTTTAATGTCTGAGGAAACCATTATGTTTACTTGGATTTAAATTACAGTGCATACATATGTATTGAAGGTCACATATTACCATATAAATATGTACAATTTTAAGGTTAAAATATGTTAAAAATAAACTAAAAATTGGTCTGAAATATCTGATAATCAAGAAAATAATTATTCATACTTTAATGCCTTATAAAACTTTTAAACAAAATTTTTTTTTTTGGTCCGGTCGTGGGGCCTGAACTCTGGGCCTGAAAACTGTCCCTCAGCTCTTCAGCTCAAGGCTAGCCCTCTACCACTTGAGCCACAGCGCCACTTCCGGCTTTTTTTCTTTTTGCTTATGTGGTGCTGAAGAATCGAACCCAGGGCCTCTGGCATGCAAGGCAAGCGCTCTACCACTGAGCCACCTTCCCAGCCCTTTTAAACAAATTTTATTCAAATTAAAACTCCTAATTTAGGGCTGGGAAGGTGGCTCAGTGGTAGAATGCTTGCCTTGCATGCATAAGGCCCTAGGTTCGATTCCTCAGCACCACATAAGCAAAAAATAGCTGGAAGTGGTGCTGTGGCTCAAGTGTTAGAGTGCTAGCCTTGAGCTGAAGAGCTCCTAATATAGTGAAATCACTCATAAATAACACGTAGCTTGCTATTACTGTGTACGTGAGGTCTATCCCCTTGTCCATGGCAAAGAAGTTCAATACTCTCTATGAAATACTAACTGTTAAGGAAAAATTGGTCCTATAGGTTCTGTTCAAATGTAATGTCAAGTTTGAATATGGTGCTTTTGTTTTTGCCAATATCAGCCTATCTTAGCCACTTGTTCTGATTAAGACTTTCTTTCTTTCTTTCTTTCTTTCTTTCTTTCTTTCTTTCTTTCTTTCTTTCTTTCTTTCTTTCTTTCTTTCTCTCTTTCTTTCTTTTTCTTTTTTTTTGGTCAGTCATGGGGCTTGAACTCTGTGCCTGGGCGCTGTCCCTCAGCTCTTCAGGTCAAGGCAAGTGCTCTACCACTTGAGCTATAACGCCACTTCCAGTTTTCTGGTGGTTTATTGGAGATAGGAGTCTCATGGTCTTTCTTGCCCGGGCTGACTTTGAATCGCGATCCTCAGATCTCAGTCTCCTGAGTAGCATTACAGGTGTGAGCCCCCGGCACCCGGCTAAGACTTTCTTATGTGTACAAGTCTATGAATGTGTGTTCAGCCTACTGCTTAAGTATACTTAGTAAATTCCAAGTGGATATACAGCCTAAATGTATGAGACTTTCAAATATAACCACTAACGAAGATAATCACTAGCTGATTTAACAAACAAATCATTCATGAGTCAGTATAAAAGCAAATTAATTCATAAAACAAGCACTAAACATCAAATGCGGAGCAGGTACTAGGTACAAGTATAAAGGTGATAATCACAATGCCCCAAGGAATCCAGGCAAACAATAAGTAAATCTAATTAATGGTGACATTCTGCCAAGACAGAAAACTTGAGGAGGGCACTCCATCCAAGGTCAACATGAATGTGTAGTCAACACTATCTGCAGTACTGGTGCTTCCCAAAAGTCTTTTCCTTCCAATTTAAAACCATATTTTCAACTTGAAAATTGGTACAAGATAATTTCTAACAATTAAACATTATTTAAGGTCCAAATTTTAATACCTGAGTATGAATTGGCTACACTAAAACGAGAAAACAGCAAAAATCCTTCACTCACATAATCATGGAAAACCAAGGCCTCCTCTTGCTAGTAGCTTGGTGGCATATACACCTTCTGGAAGTCCTGTTTACTAAGGGGATTATCAAGAGTGTGAAAGTAAAGTGCAACCAGTAAGGAACTGCAAGCTGTCTTCCAGAATAGCCACCTGTCATGGCAATAGTGCTCAGATTGCGTATTTCAAAAGTTTAAATCCACAACTGAGCACTAGCTATCCCTCTTCTTAATGAATTTCCCTGCCTTAACATTTGATGATATCCAGAGGGAAATTTTCTCTTTTGTGTGTAATAAATGACAACAAAATCTGGGGGACTCTACAGAAGGAGAAGGTAAGACACAAAGTAAAATGTCTACTGGTATGTTCATGGGGGAACTGCTAGGCAAGCCTGAGGTAGTGAGTCAAAATTTCCCCTGAGAAAGATTGGTGCTGATGAGGAACAGCAGCATGGAAGTTGAGCAGTGTTCCTAGATAGCATATAACAGGGATTCAAAGAGATGTGCTTAGTAACTCCCAGGCTCCCATAAAAATGAATTGCCTCTTTCAACTTTGATGAAATGATACAAAAAGCTATGTTAACAAAAGGAAACATAACTATGTGTAGTTGATCTAGATGCCAAAGAAATAAAATACTGCCATCATAGGTGCCCAGAGAGCTAAGTAGTTCTCTAAGTCCAAATCATTTCAGAGTGTGGGGCTTGCACATGTGTTTTAGTTTTATTGATATTTTTGTCTTTATTACACTGAGAATAGGATCAAAATGCATGCAATTTGCACAGTTATTTGATGCCCAGAGTATCTATATTATGATAAATATTGTTTCTCGTTGCATTGTTGGGACTATCATGTAGCATCTCTGAAATAACACTTGCTTTAGCGGTTGTGTTTTGCTATTTACTTGCTAAAGAAAAGTCAATGTACATTATTTAAGTAAAAAAAGTCATATTTCCCATTAAAAAAACAAAAACTAAGAAGCCCAGGGGAATACTGGGCAAGGGAAAACATATCAGTAAAAAACAAACAAACAACAAAAGTTATTAACCACACTAAGTTCCAGTGATCTCCTTTAGTACCCTGCAATGCGGTATCTTTTCAAATATTTAGCTTATTGCCATCCAAAGAGATGGCAAGCCACTGTGTGGAAGCTGGAGTGCAAGAAGGTCCTTGGACTTCGGTAATTCACAGAAAGAAACAAGGGGAAACAAAGAAAACTCAAAACACTATAGCATAAGAAATGCATACTGGGAAGTTGGCTCAGTGGTAGAATGCTTGCCTCGCATGCATGAGACCCTGGGTTGAATTCCTCAGCACTACATACACAGAAAAAAGCCGGAAGTGGTGCTGTGGCTCAAGTGGTAGAGCACTAGCCTTGAGCTGAAGAGCTGAGGGACAGCGCCCAGGCCCAGAGTTCAGACCCCACAACTGGACCCCCCCCCTCAAAAAAGAATGCATGTGTTGTCAGGAATTCATTTTACAGATTCCAAAGTTAAAAAAAAACTCAAAACAGGAAATTAAGTCTAGGTGAAGGAATCCCTTGCTTTTCCTCAAAATAAGATCCTATAGCATTAGAAAGTGCCTGTCTCCAAGTACCAGTTTCTACATTCCTCATTTATGT
Source organism: Dipodomys merriami (assembly GCF_024711535.1). Lineage (NCBI taxonomy): Eukaryota > Metazoa > Chordata > Mammalia > Rodentia > Heteromyidae > Dipodomys > Dipodomys merriami. The sequence goes on from NW_027202270.1 coordinate 28,434,233, forward strand.
TATACTCAAAATTAAGAAGGTAGCAGTAGGTTGGCTGTATAAAGCTATACATTTTGGTACAGCAAAAGTACCCAGGGAAGAAGACTCAAACCATCAGTTCAATAGGTAAGATGATTTGGAAAGAAAAAATGTTTAAAAACATGGAACCAATAATCCATTCAGTAATATATATATAAATATAAATAATTATATATAAAATTTAACAGATATAAATATTATAAAAATATAAGTATTTATATGTATATTATATACATATAATACATATATATACATAAATGTATTCATTGAATATAGTTATATTTGATATATAATATATTTATGTTTATATAAACATAAAATATGTACTTATATAAATATATATTTATGATGATTTATATATACATATATATTCAAATGGCTCCTGTATGTCAGGCACTGTGTTAAATATGGCATCAAAATATGAATAAAATAAGAATAAAATATGGCATCAAAGGCAGCTTGACAGCCTACATGAGAACCCACATGGATAAAGGCAATGTTTTTTCTTGTAGATTTAGTGCAGTACTGCAAAGAGCATCTATTTTATCTTGGTAGCATCATGTTATAGGAAGATGGCCAAGGCCAGTAAACTTTTCAGCAGGGTCCTAAAGTTAGAATTATCTGCCAAGGTGGACATGGGAGAGGCAAGATAGTAGAGTACAGGTAAGAGACTCTGGTCCCTCCATGTAATTTCTGACCCTTAATTCAATCTGGCAGAAGTACAGCATTCAAGAAGGAAGATGGAGGAAAACAGTATGTTGAGAGACAAAGAGGAGCCTGATCCATGGATAACACAAGAATTTATACAATTCCAATGAAAAAAGGTTAGAACGAAGTTTCACTGATGAAAAATGTTAACAAGATATAAAGGAGTCATCGTGGACTGGTAGAACTATGATCTTCCTTGGCATCGAGTACAAGCTAAGCTTTTCAAAATATTTTATTTGATGAAATCAGTTGGTAAAATATAATTGTACTTTAGGAGTCTGGATATATTATTTTAGTGTATTTGTTTTGGGATTCATTTCACATAGGATCACTATTGATTTTTTAGATTTTTATGGTTGCTTGAATTAATCAATTTGTTAATGTGAGCTTAGTGGGTTGATTTTCAGGTAAGCAGAATAGCTTGGATTTCTCTCAGGAACAAAGAGTTAATTCTTAACCCAGATCAAAAAAATACATAGTACTCGTCAAAATATACATAGAGCATGAATTCTAATGGTGCCAACTAAACCAAAAGTTCAGTCACTGCTGATTAAGCTCAGTATGAATAAACAATTCTATCTTTGTCAATGAAGGATGGATAATATATAAATAGTTAAAATAATAATCATAGAAATTTATAAATGTTATTCAAGTTATATTTGCATATCAGTTAAAATAGTAACAATTTCTTCCAAAGGTTGAGTTCCTGAACTAGCCAGTGAGTGCCTACTTATTCTATTAGACAACTAAAGGCCAGTTAAGGTGTAACTGAAGGATCCAATAGAAATAACTTCTCTTGTTTCCAAAATCCAAAGTAGAATCTTCCCTTCCTTTCATGGGATTTAACTCATTATATGAATCATCCCATGCCATTCCCTACACTATGCTGAGAACAAGGGACCAAATCAAAACTCTTACACAGAAAATAATAAAGGCGTTTAGAATTAATTTCTCTATGGAGGAAAATAAAAGAATTGTGGCTTATTCCTCTCTAGTTGGCATTTGCTTTCTCTTCCTATTTTCCAAGCCTGCTTTAGAGCCTGTCCTTGAAAGCTAACTAGAAGACTAACTAGAAGGATGAAAGAGAATTGTGCATAAGTTGGGGAAGACAATAACAGGTTATTGAGGGCTCTGCTCACACAGAAACAATACTTGCAGAAAAGAAGAGAAAGATAAGAAATATTATAGAAGAGGATCCAGCCTAGCCAAAGGAAGAGCAAGTGGATAAAGAGGTTATCTGTATACTTGAGAATTGTGGATATAATGCTCTAATCAGAAAACTACAGGTGGTCTTTTATGCATGAAATGAATAAATGTCTTCTAGTTTAATATTAATTTGATGACCAACAGAGCAAATCAAACAATTCAGTAACCCCTGATATCTACAAAGTTATTTTAAGAGAAGAAAGAGAAAGAAGAAAGTGGAGGAGGAGGAATAGGAGGAGGAGGAAGAGGAAGAATAGGAGGAGGAGGAAGAGGAAGAATAGGAGGAGGAGGAAGAGGAGGAGGTGGAGGTGGAGGAGGAGGAGGAGGAGGAGGAGGAGGGGGAGGGGGAGGGGGAGGGGGAGGGGGAGGAGGGGGGGAGGAGGGGGGGGAGGAGGAGGAGGAGGAGGAGGAGTAGGAGGAGGAGGAGGAGGAGGAAGAGGAGGAGGAGGAGGAGGAGGAGGAAATAATAGAAATCATTTGGAAAGGTTTACCTAATCAGTAAGTTTGCCAGAACATGCAAGTTTTGTGGAGAAATATTTACTGTAACTAGTTAGGAAGAATGTGAGATTTACAAGCAAGCACATGCCATCAGGTAAGCTTCTCTACCACAAGTAGGGAAAAAGAATTCTTTCACTGGAACTCAGCCTTTACTGCCCTAACACTCACACACTGAGTAGGCATTGTGAACTGTCTCATATCTAAGCCCTTCATGTATGTTCTCTCACTTTATTATCCTAACATTCCAGCTAGTTATTTGACTAACCTCTATTATTAAAAAGAAGCTGCTTTTGGACTCAGTACCTTCTGGCTATGAAGTCTGTGTTCTTAGCTATTATGATAGGTGAAGTAATAAAGTTATCAGGAGAAAAAGAGAACAGGAAATTCGTTTTTATACTATGTCCAACATATCCAAAGAAAAATCTGCTAAAATTGGATCCTAAAGATACAGAGGCAAAAAAATTATAGATATGATCCTACTATTTCAGATAGTAGGTAAAAGTTATAGAGTTATGTAATGTGGGCTGAAAAGTCAATGTTTGGCATAAAGTAGCAAGTCAAATTATTAGCAATATGTTGTGTAACTCAAGGTGTTCCTAGAAGATGCATATGTGAAAGCCTTAGCCCCAGCATGATTGTATTTGGAGACAGGAAGCTCTTATGGCTAAAGAAAATCATAAGAATAAGTCACAAATTTCCTAGGAAAAGCACTTAATCAAAACAAGAAAAAGTCACTAAAGATCTTTATCTCTTTCTATAACTAGACAGGGAAAACACTGTGTGAGAACTTAGCAGGAATATGGTCTTCTACAAGTAAGGAAAATGGGTATCAACAAACTCAATCCTAATTAATATTAGGATAATATTAATTTTGAGACCTCAATATCTCCCTTGCCCAAGAGCTTAGATAAGTCACTGAAAGACACATAATCTTGCCAAGTCAGTTAAAATTATTTCACTAACACTAGATCTGTAGGAAGAGTCAAGTCTGTGGCAGTCATTATCTTACTGGATTCAAATTAAAGACAAACATTTCAGCATATAAATGACCTGAGTTGTCTGTGATGGAGAGTCCTGGTGATTGAATGCAGGGCCTTGGCACTGTCCCTAAGGATTTTTTGTTCAAGGCTAATGCTTTGAGCCACAGCTTCACTTCTGGCTTTTGATGGTTAGTTAGAGATACGCAATTCTCTTTCTGCCCAGGCTAGCTTTAAACCTTGATGCTTAGATCTCAGCTTCCTAATGTAGTTAGGATTACAGACATTTTTTAGAGGAAATACTCTCCAAAAGTAATAAAGAGACAAGTTCAGGTAGACTTTTGTGTGTAAATAGTAGTTACTCCAGAGGCTATCTGGAAAGACACTATTTGAAGGCAGCACAAGGAGAAGTTTGAAGATTTCATCTTCAATTTGGCAAAAATTTGAGCTGGAGGCATGGCTCAATTGGTAGAGTACCTTCTTTGAATAAACAAGCTGAATGGTCTCAAGGCCCTCAAGATCAAACCCTAGGACCAGCAAAATATATAAGAAGGAAGGAAGGGAGGGAGGGAGGGAGGGAGGGAGGGAGGGAGGAAGGAAGGAAGGAAGGAAGGAAGGAAGGGAGGGAGGGAGGGAGGGAGGGAGGGAGGGAGGGAAGGCTGGCAGGTGGGCGGCCGGGCAGGCAGGATAGAAAACTGTGCTGCTCTTCTAAGTCAGTGCTGTTCTCAGATAAATTTGACCTTCATTCTAGTAAGGCCAATCATCACTAGCAACCAGTAATGTAAAAATGAAAAAAAATAAAATAAAGCACTCTATCAGAACTATTTCACAAAGAAAATTTTAAAATAGATGACTAGTTCTTTCCCACTACACTTTATGTGTAGTAGAAAATAACATTTTTAAAAACTAATAGAAAAATTTCTTTCATTGCACTGAATTTTTTTAATCTGGGTGATTTTAAAATGTTTTATAAACTGATGACTGGTGCAACTACTAAGATTAAAAACTGCGAGTGCCTTAATACATATTTAGCAAACATTATCATTTTAACAAGGAATGAAAGTTATAAGTGATTTACTGATATGAGAAAAAATATAGTCTCATACATATGCAGTGTGGAAGATAGTTATTTCACAGACAAAGAGAAAGTCACAGCTGTAACATGCCAGAGAACCAGAAGATTCCTAGATAATTAGGCTGATCAACATTCTAGCATAACAAAACCAGCGACATTACACTCTCCATACCAGAGACTAACACCTCTCAGCTCACAGAATTTGTGACTTCAGTTGTTTTAAATAAGAGGTTTAATTTTCATTGTTCTCATCAAGCAAATTTTCAACATTATCATTAAGCAAGCATGTAGAGTTAAACAAAGGAATAAATATTAAGAGTCTGATAATAAAAGCTGAAAAACTTATTAGCACATAGTAAGAGATATGAAAGGGCATAATTCATAATGCCCCAATAAAATCCGCCTATTAAGTACCTTTTTCACCCAAGCAAAAACATATATGTATACATACATGCATATACATATATATATAATTATATATAACAGATTTATATGTATTTCTTACATATATTATAATCAGACACAAGGTTCAAGTTAGAGATATCTATTGAGCAATCCTCTTGAATTTCATCACTACAAAGTTGGAATACTTTTCAAAACTCATGTCTTTTTCAAATCAATCATCAATTTTTGTAGTTACTTACATTTCAGTGCAAATGAATAATGCTCTAATGCTTAAAGTACAAGTTCAACCATTGAAAGAAAATTTGACCCCTGCTGTATATCAGCTAAGTTAACAGTTGAATCTTTATAGCTAAAATCTTTAATTTACTTTTTAATAAAAGAAGTAAATATTGACAATAAAGTCATCTTTATTTCACAGTGCAATTGTGAAAATTAACTTTAAAGATTAAGGTGATGTAAGAAAATGAGAAGACAAAATAATTCAAGACATATATAGATATCTATATGTATGCTTTCTTTAAAATACCTTTTAGAAAATAGAATTCATTTGTACCAGTTATGATACACTGCTTATATTATTTACAACCTACATAAAAATCATCTGTCTAATTTCAAAGATCTAGTATTAAACTGAAATTTAAATTCAATTTGGGTCAACATTTTCTCAACACATACAAAAGTAAGAAGGAAGTATGTGATTCATGATCTATAAACTGTTTACATGTAATGTAAGATAAAGCTCTATCTTTACATACCACTAAAATCCACTCAGTCAGTGAGAGTGGAGAACTCACATCAAGCACTGTCACCTCCAGAGGGGTTGTCACCTGCTCTCTGAATGATATGTGAGGCATAGAACAAGATATGGCAGATTTCCGTTTTCCATATTGACGATTACCACCATTCCGATTGCAATCCTTGGTAAGCTTCACATTAAAAAGTGCAAAGACATCGCCTCTCCTTTTTGTCTCAGATAGCATTTCTCAGGATAGAAGGAAAATATCTTTCTTCTGTTCCCTTCTTCGAACTACAGTTTCAGGAAACCTCCTGTGACCCTTTGTATTATCAACATTGCCTGTGTATGTGCAAAAATATGGATGAGTCCCAAGATCAGCTGTTTTTCACCCAGATTGGCAGCTTCTCCCAACTCTAAAATCACTGCACCTAACAGCAGTCTTAGGAATTACCCTAGATCTTTACTACAATAGTTCTCAATATTCTTAGGGAAAGAGACTGGGAGAAAGCCCTGTAAAAATCTTTTAAATTGACAAGCACAAAGCCTTTTAAGGAACAGAATTATCCTATATACGACATTTCTGTTTTTTAATAAATTATTTAGAGCACATTCCTACTATGTATAAATTATTTAAAAACCTAAGTTTCATGCAAGGCTTCCTTTCTTTCTAAATGATAACCAATTATTAGCCCGTAACTATCAAAGACTAAAATGCTTGAAAAAACAAATTCTATAATTTTACATAATAACGAGTCCCGCTAAGGTTTCTATAGTTACCCAGGCAAGGGTCATGACTGTCTGAAACACATACACTCTCTCTGATAATTAACTGCATCATGATAGACTGACAACACTTAATGATTAATTAGGCTAAGAACTCAAATCCTTAGCAGGAGGTAAAAGCACAGAATTTCATAATGTACTGAACACCTCCCAGAGAGACATGGAGTACAAATAAAGCTAAATTTTCAAATGCAGGTTTGCAAATTCAGTATTACTAATATAAATGTCTCCTTGGGAGTCTCACAGCAGAAGAAATTAGGAAATCTTTGCTTGCCAAATACAGCCACACCATCGCAATAAAGCTTCCCTAAAACAGCCCGACCTAATTCATTCAATACTGACTTTTATATAAAATTCACCATACTCCTTTCTTATCAGGGAAGGAAACAAAGCATAGGCTTATTTTAGGTAGCAAACTGGATAGAGATCTTGTGTTTTTACAGCTGTATAGTTTACAAAACATTCTTCAAACTTATGATCTCTCTGACCTTAATCAGCAAGTGACAGGTCAAATTTGGGAGCTAAATCAACGGAAGGCATATTCCATTCACTCTGTCACATGTAGGTCAGAAGACTCTGGATTGCTGAACAGAGTACAGTAAAGGTATTGAGTCCCAGATACACGAGACAGTGACTAGTGGGAAATAAGAGAAGGCAAAGAGAAGTAGTCATGGTTAAGTTTTCCACTCTCTAGTTTCTGACTACATTGAATCATCAGAACCTTCTCTAGGTGACTATATTGTTCTGCTCCCCAACAGACTCTCAGCTAAAATCATGCCTTGCCAGGTTATATTATCTATTTCATTAGTAGTTGTAAACAGGGGCTAGTTACTAGACAATTTATTAACTTTTCCTAATTACCCACGTGACAAATCAGCTCTGTGAAAATCACTATTAGTTTACGTAGAACACACCTGTTCAACAGCTGCTATGTAGCATGCAGCATGGGAAACTCTGCACTTCATAAACAAATAATTCCTATTCCTGTGGCATCCAATATACAAAAAATGTTTACATAAGAAAAGTGAAATATGGATGGAAGAAGACAAGCCTGGCTTCATGGCAGACACCTCTGAAAATTACTTAAGAGTTCAGAAGTTGAGGCAGCCTATGAAGAGGGCTTCCTGACAGCAGAAAGAAGGCCTGCATGAAAGGTGCTGGTTGAAGAAAGCCGGACACCATGAAAGGAAGACAAGGGTGGCTAAAGCCTCAGGAATGTAAAGTGAAATAATTTGAGGTGAAGCCTGTGAGGAATATGGGATGGATCTAAAGTATAAACTTTGTAGGACATGTTGTAGTTCTTGGTCATTGTCTTAAAGGCGATAAGAAGTCCTGATAATCTTAAGCCGGAGAGGTGGGCACATGGGATCACTGCTGCTGTTCAAAGGTGAATTCTGGAAAAGAGATAGCAGAGTTCATGGCATCAGTTCAGAGAACCCTGGAGGGCTCTGGCAGGAGACTGCAGCCTGGATGGAAGTAACTCCCTGACATCACTGAGAAATCTTATTGACAACACTTGGCACATGGCAATGAGTGGTGAGAAGAGGAAGATGCCACAGCTAGTTTCTATTTTCCATGGTCACTTCCTGATGCAACTGAGCTAAAAATTCCAGATATACCCAACACTTTCTGTATTATTATTATTAATAATAATAATAATAATAATAATACTTACCTGGCAAAAGCTACACATTCTCACCAAAATTCTGCCTCACATTTACTTCCCCTCTCCATTTTAAATGTCACTGCCTCAGGGACCAGGTCTTTATTAGAACTAGCAAGTTCATCTCAACAATTTCTGTGAGTTCTAAATCAATACCCACTATAGTTGGTGTTAGTTTTTCTACAATACAGAAGTGTCTAAGTCATTTTCCAGTTTCAAAAACCAATTTATGAGGAGGCAGAGACAGGAGGGTTGAGGTTCAAATCCAGTCAAGACAAAATCTTATTTAGAGACTACATCTGAAGAAACAAGCTGGGCCTGGTGGTTCATAATTGCAACCTACCTATAGGGGAGGCAGAAGTAGGAAAATCATCATTCAAGATTGATCCTGGGCATGAAAACAATACTCAGCCAAGTAAATAAATTAAAGCAAAAAAGAACTCAGGGTATGAATCAAGTGTTAAGCATTTGTTGGACAAGTATAAGGCCCTTAGTTACAACCATAGTACCACCAAAAAGAAGGAAAAAAGAAAGGGTTCAAAGTTTCCCAGTAATCAATAGGATAAAAATTACCACATAACATCCAGCTTGACTAGAAGCATTTTTGCAAAACTCTATTACAATGAAAACACAAAAATAATCAGGGTATAAATAAATTGGATGATGATTTCAGGAACCTAAAGCCAGAATGTTTTAGCCCCATCTTTTAAATTCATGTCAACCTTCATGATTCTTTCCACTGCTTTCCCTAGTGCCTCCTCTCAACACTACTCACTCTAACACATATAGCAAGAAAATCAGGAGAAATGTGTGAGAGCCAAGTGTACCACGCCTTCAGGTGTTCAGATAGGTTCCAGCTGCAAAGGGGAAAAATGAGCTGTCAATTCGTATTTCAAATGTTTTCCAACCAAAGTTATTTGGTCACTAGTGCACACACCAAACAAACAAGCTGTCTGGCACAGCTTGTTACAATTGTCTTTCTGGGCTTTGGTTCTTTATTGTCTGCAGTAGTTTAGAAGGTAACTTATTTCACAGCAAGAATGAACTCCCAAGGGATTATCATCTCATCTAGGCAAGTTGTTGGCAATGATACATCAGGCATGGTTATGTATAATGCTTTGATTTCCTTCCTATTTTCACAAGGGTAATATCATCTATTAATTCCTCTTTCCCATGTTACAAAGCCATTTATGCTTTATCCACCTCACTATTCCATCTTATGCTTGGAATATCTAGTCTAAAGCCTGGGCATAATTAAAGATGAATCTAATCCTTGTCTCCTGGACCTACAATCCCCTTCCTACACATGGGTGAAGATGAAAGAAGAGGCATCATTGTCTTTACATACCCTAAATCTCTCAAAGTCTCTACAAAGTGCCTTTGGATAAATTTGTATCTCTATCTTGGGAGCTAATTGGCTCATCAGGTCATAGGCAACAAACAGCTAGCAACACACACACACACACACACACACACACACACACACACACACACACACACACACACACACACACACACACACACACACACACACACACACACACACACACACACACACACACACACACACACACACACACACACACACTATACACACTATAGAAGGGTAGGCACATTTTTATTATATAAAAGCCAAAGTTTTATAATTAGGTTCTGTCTGGAAGAAAAAGAAATATGTTTGGAAAGGGAGTCATAAATATTGCACACAATTGTGCTTCTGAGAAATGGCCACTTGCCTACTTAATGACTAACTAGCATAATAAAATATCACAACTGGCAGCCAGGCTACCACAAAATGATGAAGATATTCTATCACTAGTCATTAATTCTGTGCTTACAGAGGTAACTTGAAGAGGAAACTATAGTATTACCTCACCTCCTAGGCCAGAAAAGTTCATCCAGGATCTATTTTTCAATAAATCACCTTCATATTAAAGATCTTACTCCATTAATGCTTGTCATCCAAAGAAACCATTATTGTACACTCCAGACTTTTCATCCCCTTTTTAACTCACTCCAAAATCTAGAAACATATCAGTAACTACAACTGTTGTCTATAGAATATTATTTCAGCACTACAGCAAAATATCTCAAGAGATTGTTTCATTCAATAATATTCCTTATCCAATAATATTTAAATAAGAACAAAATTATATGTTTAGGAAATCACTGGACCTGGTATTTGGTTATTAGTAGAATTTTCTAGCTAACTAAGCTCCAGAAATTCCAAACCTTCTGCTGATAAACAAGTGAAAGGAAAGTAAATTACTACTGAAAGAGTTATGACATCTGTCTTTCTTACTCTAGCATTTGAGCTTCAGAGAAATCTGGCATGATTATCTTCCCCCAAGAGAAGTGGAGAAATGTGCTAGCCAGGAAAATTTTATATAGCATGAATTAGCTTCACTAATTTAACCATGTTGTTTATTTGATTTCCCTCTGCAGATGACAGGGAGCTAACAGAGTCTACATATTGAAGGCACCTGCCAGAAACTGAAGCCCTCAGAAATAACCAGAAGAGACAGCAAGGAAGCAGAATTACTCCCTATCATTCTAAGGCTTTAAATGAGGTGGTGAACAAAATCGGTTTATAGGAGCTAATAGACTCCCAGGGTATTCCTGCATTATCTTTTTATTTACTTATTTGTATATTCATTTATTTATTTTTTGTTAGTCATGGGGCTTGAACTCTGAGCTGGGCGATGTCTCTGAGCTCTTCAGCTCTAGGTTAGTACTCAACCACTTGAGCCACAGCGCCACTTACAGTTTTCTGGTGGTTAATTAAGGAGTTTCATGGATTTTCCTGTACAGGCTGGCATTGAACTGTGATCCTCAGATCTCAGCCTCCTGAGTAGCTAAGATTACAAGTGTGAGCCACCAGCACCCAGCCATTCCTGCATTATCATGAGAAGATGGGCCCATCTCTAGGAACCTCAGCTTACTCTGGGAGGCTTTCTTAGTTTGATATTTAGATGTTGAGTTAGGAGTTCCTGGGTTCAAATCCTAAGGACCCTCCACCATTTGCATAGACAAAGACAAGTTCATTAACCTTTACTCCTTATTCCCTCAACATGTTTGTTTATTTAAAAGGGATAATAATACCTGAACTGCTAGGACAGTTCTGTCATAAAACATTCAACTATTATTACTATCACTGCTCAAGATCAGTATCTTATATAACGGATTGTTTTTAAGTGGTCCAAAGCTAGCACATAAACTTCTGATAGTCAGAATGTGTGTTTATGTAGTCTATCTCATTTATGAGGCTTCTCAAATTAGTATTTTAACAATTTAACCACTTTATTTAACTTTAACCACTGGATTTAAATTGTCCAATAAAATCACCGTCAACAAGTACAATTAAGATTTGAGAAACTCAGCACTGTTGAATCCAGAAATTGATATATGATACACATTTTAGTTGAGAAGAGAAAGATATTTGCTCAATCTGATGATATGAGTTAGCATTCTCTAGTCTCCATTTCCTTGAAATATTTCCTTCTAAAATATTACTGTAACTGAAAAGAGTTGCTCATCTTTGGAAGTACAAAGAAAAATGGAATTCCTTACTAGTACATTTAGGTACTGTTTTTATTCTTACTCACAAGTGTAAATAACTAAAGACTAATACTAAAATAGACAAAAGAAGAAGGAGAATATGTTGGGTGAACTCTGGCTATGGTGGATTGTTTACATGTACAACATGACAACTGATAAACATGTTCTAGTAGGGCTTGTGCCAAACCTATGCTTTATTTAGTATTTCCTGGGATCTCATCTAGAGTTTTTCCTAAAACGTGAATCTAAGAGAGGAGAAATCAAAAAGTAAGGTTAAACAAAGTTGAAGACTCCTGAGTAACAGAGGGAACACATGCAGATGGGCACTTGTGTTAGTAACTGGGGCTTTTAAATCGCCAGGACCTGCTGAGCCAAACTGCCCCAGACCACTGAAGTCACCATCCTGCCCTTGAATATCTATTTGAAAATGTGAATTATATGTTTGCTTAATTTTAGTTTTTTCAATCCTTATTTATTTTCTAAACAATTACATCAACTACTATGTGTCAAAAATGGTTACTAGAGTATACTGGAGACTCATAAGTGAAAAATAAAAGCTTTCTGTCCTCATAGAACTTACATTCTTATAAAAAGAAAAAAATGGGAACATAAATACAGCACAATGTCAGGAATAATGCAATAAAGAAAAATTAATTAATTAATTGATGAAAGGGGGTGAGGTGTTATTTGAGACATGGTAGGAAAGAAAAGTATTCAGAAACATGGCATACAAACAGGGCAGCCTTTGCATGTATGAAAGAAGAGCCTTTTAGCATGAGGAAACAGCTTGGGGAACTACAAGTTCAAGACACAGTCACCTAAGCTAGCTAGTGTGGACAGATTCAAGACATGAAAAAGGAGGCTGGGGCACAGGAAGGGGTTATGCTATGGTAAGCACTTTCAATTATCCACTGAGAGAAACAGTCAATGATCCTGAGGAGCATGTGCCACAGTCTGATTTATATTTTTAAGGGATGGAAAAAAATGTGTGGAGAAAAAAAGGAGGTCAGGGGAGAAGTAGAAGCAGAGAGAATGTCCAAATGGATAGAGAGAAGGAGTTAGCTTGATATTTGCTATAAAGGAAAGTCATCTCCTACATGCTTGTGAACATTAACACTTCAAAAGGTTACTTTTAAATATATCATTGATAATTTTACCTGTATCAATTTTACCAAATTCTCCCAGAGATAGTAGGAAAATTACTCTAACCTGATTACACATGCATGTGTATATAAAATTAAACAAAATGTGTCCTTTCATAAAGGACCTACAGTATAATATGAAATGGAGAAGGAACACAAAAGTTGGTTTTAGATAGATCAAATATAAGGATATATTTTTCCAAATACTCCAAACTACTCGCTCTAGCATACATCCATTTATTATTCACATTTCATAGAGATAGCTGTAACACATGCTGTTTTGTGTAAACCACACAAAATACAATCATTTCCATTTGTTGCATTTCAATGGGAAGAATCATAAATTCATTTGTAGCTTTTATAAGCTTCAATATTACTATAATTTTAATGAAACAATAAAGTTTCTATAATTTACATTTATTTTTTCTGTTATTTATCCTAAATTGTATTTGTCTCTGCTTTCTTAAAAATGTGCTTACTAACTGTTCCCTTATGAGAATGCAAACTATAAACTGTAATCGACTGGGAAGTAAACCCACCTGAAAAAGAAAACACTACAATCCTGTTAAAATCGTGGCTCTTAAAAATCACAAATAGTTAATTCCACTTCAGACCTTAACAGTTAGGAATCAACCACAGTCATGGTTGTCTATGAATTACACTTTTTCCCAAACACTGACTGTCCTCCTTCGCTAGGACTAAGCAAATAACAGTACATTGGTTACTGTGGTTACAAGGCTTGATCTACAGAATAAGAAAATCTTAACTCTTTCAGTACTGATTCTACTTCAGAAAGTAAATGCCAGACACTATCTTTGTACTTCATGGCATGTCATTATATGGGTGAGCACCTCACTGACAAAACTCAAAACTCAGTTATATATAAACAATCGTAACTACTGCTATATAATATAATGATTCTAAGACTACCTTAGAACTTGCTTGCTCTCTATATTATCATATGAACTTGATAAGAAGACATCTTCACTAATTTCACTGGTTCAAGTGAATGTAAGATAATATAAGCATAAATTATCAAAAGTGCGTCAGATTTGAAGATATTAGTTATTTTATTAGAAGATAAAATTCACAAAAGGACTGATGCATAATTCTTTTTTGTTGTTGTTGTTGTTTTTTGGTAGGTCATGGGTCTTGAACTCTGGGCCTGGGCTCTGTCCCTGAGCTCTTGAGCACAAGGCAAGCATTCTACCACTTAAGCCACAGCACCACTTCCAGTTTTCTGATGGTTAATTGGAGATAAGAATCTCATAGACTTTCCTGCCTGGGCTGGCTTTGAACTGCGATCCTCAGATCTCAGCCTCCTGAGTAGGAAGAATTACAGGCATAAGCCACTGGCACCCAACTTCTTTGTGTCATTCTACCACAGTAAAATTACATGTCTTAGCCAATGTGCCTATACTATCTTATGCAGTCAAAAGTCTTTTAAAGTCTTACACTAAAAGTCATACACATAAAACACTGCAGTTCTTACCCATAAGCATCAGTGACCTAAAAATGCAGCAAGTATAATCATCAAACCCAGAGCTGTGGATTAGAGTGTATTTTTAAAGACATCAGGAAAAGTGCCTCTTTAAATCAAGCACAACAATTTTAAATAGCTCCATGGCAAACCGTAATTAACCATTAGGACATAGTGTTTTACATCACAGTTTTCTGATTATTCTCCAAGGGCCAGAACATCCTGACAACAAGGCCAGTAAACCATCTCTAGGTTTCTGTGGGTATCACACCTCATCAGCTCAGATGCAGATGGCTCCCAGTCATCCGAGTGCTTCCAACACCCACTCACACACAGACACTCTAACCGAGAAACTCAAGACAAAAGACAAAAAATGGAACCCATTTTGAAATGGACGGGGAAAAAATTCTATAAATTACTGTAATTACTTTAATAGCCATTGCAGAAAGGAGACTAACAAAGGCCTGGTTTCTTCATGCACGCACACACGCCTGTTCTGATCCTTAAGAGGGTCCAGGCTATTCTTATCTACAATTCTTACCTAAAGCCAGCGATTTGCTAAACAATGAGCCTAATTTATATCATTTCAATTCTGTTCTGATTGGACATTTTTTCTTTTTCCCAAGAGAAACATGACAATCTGCAAGTTATTTGCTAGAAAAGCAGAGATGGGCCTTCTGTTTGCCAAAATTGCACAAGAGATTAAAAATATTCTAAACATATCATGGTCAGTGGCAAAACAAGCACAGAAACCTCTGACGAAGAAATAAGTGCCTGTCTGTCAGTTATGAATGAGGGTAAAGAATGGGGAGAGTACCAGAAGAAAGTGTGGTACAAACTAGGTTTCGGGTAATTTAGGGGGGTGAGTAGGTATGGGCAATAAACCTGTTTTTAAACTTCAAGGATGTAAATGATGAACATAATATAAAACAGCACATACTTTCTACCATATATTACATTTTTCTGTGTTGGAGCTGGGGGCGGGGAGTATCCAGTACTGGGGCTTGCACTCAAGGTCTTTGTGTTGCTCCTTAGTTTTGGGGTTTTGTTTTGCTTAAGGCTGAAACTCCATACAACTTGAGCCATACCTCCACTTCAACCTTTTGCTGGTTAATTGGAGATAAGGGTCTCACAGACTTTCCTGTCCAGGTTGGCTTCAAACTACAATCCTCAAATCTCAGCCTCCTTAGTAGTCAGGATTAGAGGTATGAGCTACTGGCATCCAGCGTTACAAGAGTACAAATTAGAAAAACTATGAAGGAACAAGTAAGTTATTTCAAGCCATCGACCATAGTTGCCTTTAGGCTATGAGCAAAGTATATTCTGTGTGAGCCTTTTATATTTTATGTGACTCTATCATATGTGACTCTATCATAATGAGGAGATATTCCTTTTATAATCACATTACTAAACTTTTGTTATTGATACTTGGGCATTAACTAGGGGATTTTCACTTTCTGATGGGAACTCATCATTTAAGCAATGTCTGTAGCCTTTGTGTTATTTTAGTTATTTTGCAGGAAGTGTAAGAGGATTCTGCTTATATAAGATGAGATTTTCAATAACTTTTTTCCTGGGTGGCCTTGAATTGAAATCATCCTGATTTCTGCCTTCTGACTAGTTGGGATTACAGACATAAGTCACAATAGCGAGTATATTAAGTGTTTAAATGATTTTAAGCAAATAAATGTTAAGTGCTATTTACAAAAAAAAACCCTTAAAAATAATGAACAAGATCCAAAAGAAAGTTGCTGTAAGTTATTGGAAGTTACTGATCAGTTACAGAATTTTTACTTCTTTTACTGTTCTACTTTTACCTCTTTCACTGTTCTAACAAACTATTATTAGATAGCTCTTGATATAAATAATACAAAATAAAATATGTTATGCTCTAAGTTAAAGCACATTAAAATGTCAAGTTCAAAGGAAAGAAAACTAAAAAACTTACTAGCAACAAGAGTAGAATTATATAGTTCATTCATTTTCAAAACATGCTGACTAATACAGGAAACCGTTACTATTAAGTACTTCCTTCGTGACCATTTGATGGCTATCCCAATTGCACTAGCTAGACAAGTTCAATAGACTCTAAATTGCTTAAATTATACTTGGTTTCTTATTCCTGCACATCAAGTGCCACTAAGTATTTCAACTGTCCTTGTCAAGTGTCTTCTAAGGCAAGGTCTACAGGTGTTAGGAAGATTCAGGGCCATTTCCTCCATTATTAGTTTGTAGCCTAAGGGCACCTGACAAATGCTCAACTTCCATTTCCCACAGCCCCTTAAACAAAGGAAAATTAAACTGGGTTTCTTTGAAATGATTTTTTTTATTACATTGCAATAGGAGAAAAGAAGAAAAGAAACCAAAAGAGGCTCTTTTGAAGAAATAATACAACTTACGTTGTATTATTCAAGTTGTGTACTCCTTCAATTCTACAGAGCAGAGAATGTTCTACAAAGTGCCTTGGAATTTATAGATCTTTACCTCCAGAGCTTTTGATTCAGAAGGTCTTGTTTAGGTTTTGGGATTTATCTCTCAATAATTTCCCAGATGACTCTAATGCTGCTCCTGCAGTTTCCTGAAAGCCTCATCTGATGAAGGCTTGGTGCCCAGCTAATGCGCATCATTGAGAGTTGACTGGAATATGAGGGTTCTGATCAATCCATGATGATTCACCATTTGGTATCATTAGGAGATGGCGAGAGGTAGGGCAGATCTCTGGATACTTGCTTTGTCCCAGGTCCCAGGTGCTGGTGGTTCACACCTGCAATCCTAGCTACTCACAGCTCAGATCTAAGCACTGTCATTCCTAGATAGCCTGGGCAGGAAAGTCCATGAGACTCTTGTCTCCAATTAAGCCCCCAAAATAAAAAAAAAAAAAGCCTGAATTAGTTCAAGTGGTAGAGTACTAGCCTTGATCACAAAAGCTAAGAGACCAGAGTTCAAGGCCCAGAACCAGAGAAAGAAAGGGAGAAAGTCACTACCTGATGGAAGATCAAAAGAAACTAATTGAAACTCCCAAAACTCCCACTCCCATTTTTCTCCAATTGTTATCATATATATATGTATATGTATCTCTCTCTCTCTCTCTCTCTCTATATATATATATATATATATACATATATATATATATATGGAATTAGGAAATGGGTATATATACCTACAAATCAGTGAAGGCTTAATTATAAATTTACTTCTGCATAAACTATAAATCCATCCTCTAGAGTTTCCACAAATTTATTTGAGCAAGTATTAGAAAATCTTTATTATTACTGAACTAATGTGTGTGTGTGTGTGTGTGTGTGTATGTGTGTTGTGTATGTGTGCGTGCATGCACGTATGCTAGTCCTAGAGCTTGAATTTAGGGTCTGTCACTGAGCTTTTTGGCTCAAGCCTCCCTAGCATTCTAGTGGTTAATTGGAGATAAGAGTCTTAAGGACTTTCCTGCCCAGGCTGGCTAAGAACCACAATCTTCAGATCTTAGCTAGCTGAGTAGCTAGGATTATAGATGTAAGCCACCATCACCTGAAAAAATTATCTTTCTTATTTAATTTTTTTAAAACCATTGTCTGATTGAAAAATAAAGAAAACTGCTGACTCAATGACAAGAGGACACGCTTTCCCCACCATGAAAGACAATGAAAACTTTCATCCAAACTGCAGAGTAAACATGTACTTTTTGGAACTGAAAGTCCAATGCACATAGGTATGGACAGTGTATGTAATATACATTATAACTATGTATATTGCTAAATGTATGGTTAAAATATTGTAAAACTTAAAAGAGGGATTATCCCTATTCATTTGTAGACGAATTCAAATTTTTAGTGTTCTTTCATTACAGTTGAAATAAGGGAAACATTTATTGGATTGAATATTAAAAATCAGATAAGCTTTCAGGTTCTCAAGACTCACAGCAGATGTTTTTATCACGTACTATGTCTAAGCAATGATAAAGTAATTGAAGACATAATGATAAGAGTATATTTTTAAAAAACTAAATATATATGTACATATTCACATACACCTCTTATAGTTCTTAAGTAAAAATATATGCACCAAATATTAAAGAAAAGCTACCTGTGAATTACACAAAAAAGAAGACAAGCCAGTCCATAACTGGTCACACAGTTGAATTCTCTCTTTTGAATCTAATTGCTTAGGAAGATACACACCATGTAGGGTTGTTTCTGAGACATGCCATTATGAATATGTGCCATTTCTTTCTTTCTGTCGCTTTATGTTGGTGATGACTGTTTTAGGAGGGAGACTGAGTAATATAATTTTGTCAGAAGGATTATGATTATTAAAAGATCATCATATTCTACTATTTAACATCATGAAGCTAGCTGAGGGTCATAGATAATGAAAGAGAGTTGGCCAACATTCAATCACAGGAAAGTCATTGTTGGATATACAATAATTGTGGACTTGAGAGTAGGCTTGCTTCTTAGCTCTGGCTCCAAGAAGACTTGTCATCTGTTAGTCAAGTTACTTACTCTATTGAAGGCTTACTTTTAATAGCCATAAAGTATGACAATAATACTTCAAGGGCTGTTAAGATTAAATAAAGGACAATCTCCAAAGGCTCTAGTGAAATGCTATAATATAAAAGATAGTTAATAAATTTGGTGTCTACTTAGAGACACTACTACAACAGTTAAAATGAAATTCCCTTAAAGAGAAGTACTTCTCAGTATAAAGAAGGCGATTGGACACCTTAAATTTCATTATTCCATTTTAAAAATATAACTTTTCTTCCACTGATGATGGATAAAGCACATTATATAAAGGAGAGACATTTTATAGCACACTCTTCTCTTTCATCTATTAAAAGTAAATAATCTCTCACAATACACCCTGATATAATAAATATTCTTTATACCTTAAAGAACAAAGAGATTTTCAGTTTCCATCATTGTCAGAAACCAGCAAGATATTTGAGAGAGAGATTAGTTTAATAATGAACTAGGAAAATTGTATTTGCCTAAAGTAAAAGATTCCAAAAAAGTTGAAACTTCCTTATTAATAAAACAGTTTCAATATATTAAAAGAAAAATGATGGAGGCCAGAAATATAATGTAATTCATAAAGTCATGATTTTTTAATCACAATATAATAAAATACAGCTCCATGCCAGTTTTTCATTATATAACCTATAATTTCTTCTGAATTTTCTAAATATTCCACTACATGTCAAATTTATTCATTACTCATTTACTCTATTATTTGTGTACAAGAGTAAATCACCACAAAAATTGATACAAAGATACTTTTTTCACAGTTTAAAACTCAAATATTAACTATAGGTTTATAGATTCTTCATATTACTTTTCCAAATAAAATTTTAAGTAATCTTGTAATATGATCCAACCCACTTAGGTAAAAAAGTACCATGAAAACATCCTTTCTAGCATTCTACTAAATGTTATAGTACATGTAAGGCCTAATATATTATTTGGCTTCTTTCCTTTCTGCATTCAGTTTGTGTTCCAAGTAGCATCATGGAGTATTTATATTACATTGGATATCTATAACTGAATGTCAAAAGTCAAAGTTTTCTAATTTCTTCTGAAATTCTTTAGTTTACCATTATAAGAGTTGTAGGTAATATTTTATGTGAATAACAGCACTAGCACCTGTAGAGGGTAGATAGCTTAAACAGAGAATAAAAGCCTAAAATAGTAAAATAATTTAAAAAATAAAAGCTAGTCAAATCCAGTACAGATTAGAATGTGGGAAATAGGCCTTCTTATAAAGTATTTTGGGGAAATAAAATTGAAGGCATTTTAACATAGCTATCTAAATTTAAGAGTAAAGACTATGTATCTTAGCAATCCCCTTGATAATAATGACTTCATTTATATGAATAACAAATAACAGTTCAACTGAAAGGATGCCAGTGTTACTAAGTGGAGATAATTTAAATGATGTATGCTATAGTCATATTGTGAAATACCATTAAATTTTTTGATATGAACTGTACAAATACATTAGAAATTTTTAAGGTGCTTAAACCTATTACTGAATATCTTAAAATGAGGTACATTCCAGTATATCCCTAAAAGTTTCGTAAAAAAAAAAAAAATAGGAGGTACTTACAACTTGGTCTTTGGAATGGAATTCTGTTGAGAAATAGAAAAATACTCTTTTTTGTATTAATTTACCAATATAGATGTGTATTGTATATATGTTTGAAATAAATTTACAATACAAAATAAAACATTTGACTAGACAGATTGCAAGTCTTATATATTTAAATTTTGTTTCGTGCACATGTGTGTAGTTTTTGTCTGTAATTCCAGCGCTTGAGGAGCTGAAGCAAGAAATGACAAATTTGATGTCTATGAGGACTCTAGATTTCAAAGTCACTCTGGGCCACATAGACAAACTCTGTCTTATAAAAACAAAATAATATTTTTTTAACTGAAGTGAAACCAAGAAGAAAGCACGTTGAAAGACTATCAATGGAAAATCATTTGAGAAAGTGCAATCATACTGGAAAATTATTTGAAAAATGTTTCAAGGAAAAAGAACATTAAAAAAAAACCGTGCCTTACAGCTTAGATATTAGGAACATATTATCTGAGATAACAGAGAAATTAAAGAGGTAAAAATTGGAGTTCAGAGTGTAAGACCCAGGAAGATAACAAGCCTACATGAGAACAGGAATAAGAACTTCAGCCAAGGAGAACTTAAAACTCAAGTAAGATGTATCCAGAAGCTATACTGTAGGATCGCTTGAGAAATTGTTAAATTATTATAGAGAAATAAGGGGAGGAAGAGCTGTTTGAGGTGTTTAGAGAAAAGCATTCTTGGAACAACTAGAAGAAACTATAACCTGGGAGCCCAATAAAAATCACAAGAATGTGATGCTAATCCCTTATTCATTATGCATTTCAGCAAGTATTTTATCTCTAAGACTGTGCCAAGAAAAGACATGTCTGTCCTCCACACACCTACAACGATACTAAACCTTGACTACACATTGGAATCATGCCAACAAACCTTAAAATGCACTGCTGCTTGAGACTGCCCCTTAGGAATCTAGACTTAATTGGCTGAGATATGATGCAATCTGCAGCATGGCATCTATGTGGATTTTCCATCCCCTACACCACTAGAGGTTCTAAAGTACAGCCAAAGGTCAAAGGTAAGGCTTTAACATATTATGGTTTGCACATTTACAGAGTAATTCCAATATTATGGTGTAAGCTTATCCCATCATTCTAGATACCACCTATCACCAGAAGCATAGATATTTTGAACAGAATCTTCTTTCTTCCCACATTAAGACAGTTACATTGATAAAGTTCATTGAAATCTGCCTTAGGGATTCACATTTTTATATAGGGCACTTGTATATTGACTCTGGGCTTGGCCATCTGTTGGGACTAAGGAATACTAATGATCTGGCACTTATACTTCACTGTTTAGTGCTTATTTCTTGGAACACCTCAGCTTGGTGACCAGTTCTCACCATGCTTTAAAAGTCAGTGCAGCTAGAAAGAAAAGTCAGTTGGAGGGAGTCTCGAGCATGGGGCATCACATAGAGGAAAATTAAGAGACCCCAGCTGCATTAGATTGCACTGAGATGGAGGAATCCAGCTGAAGCCATGTGAAACAAGGTTCTCATCTTAAGCTGATGTTTGTTGCTTGCTACTCAATAGTTAACAAAAACTTTCCATACTTGTAATATTTATATTGAGTCCTTAAACAGCATCTAGGCCCAGCACCATTCCCTAAAATTTTACATGCCCAAATCTGATTTTCCTCTGATTTCATCAAATTGGTCTTCATGCATCCTCTTTATCTTCTTCTGGCTAGAACAATAGCTCTTATCCACATTAAGGGCTCTGTGGATTAATTAACAAGTATTTGCTACATACTGACATTATCTACTTGTTAAACTGAAAAGTCACCAGGAGTTTAAAGAAAAATTAAAAGCTTTTAAATGAATACCAGTTTCCTGCCATTGAAAGATGATTTTGTGTTTGCAATCTTTCATTAAGGCATCTTCAACTGACATGAGCTAAAGACTGGGTACATTCCCCATTAGATTTATTATTAAATTTCATGAAAATTAAAAATTCCTTCTTCACCATCATCAGACATTGAGAGAGGCATCAAGTGTTCTGTGGCTCTTTCAGGGATACTTGGAGCAAATACAGTCCTGAGAATTAAAGACAAATTCCACCAGTATGTCTCCTCTCACTGGGTAAAAATAAAACCTATGATATTTAAAGTTTGGCTGACAATTTCTTTCAATATCAAGAACTGTATTTTCATATTTGTGCTACATCTTATACACTTAAAAAAACTATCGTTATCTAAAAGAAAAATCATCAAGTAATGAGAAGACAACAAAGTTTCTATTAACAACCATTTGTATTATGATTAAAACTTCTTCCAAATCCCTTATAACTGACTCTTCATTTCAAACACTGAGGTAATTCAGCAATGGAGAGACATGGCTAAGCTACTGGAGACATTAAGAAACACCAAAGAACAATCTATTTTACATAATATAAATAAATAAAAGCAGCCTCCCATGAAGTGACACTATTATTCCACCTTTTGGATGCACTTATTTGAGCCCTTGCCACCCGACAGCCTACTGGCATGGACTCCTACTTTAGAGGGTAGAAGGCAGTATTGTAGTTATTTGCCCAGTTCAAGGATTATGTCAGTCCTTCTCACTATTTCACTACTTCATTCATTCCTGAATCTTAACTAAGAGCTATATTATGAACTATTAACCTTCCTTACAGTGAAGCGGAAGGTAGACAGATACTTGGGCAAACTCTTTATTTACAAAGCAATGATCCCATTGTCATTTTAAAAAAGTTACACTCTTAATAGACTAATCATTCTTGGTAAGTCTTGGTCACAATTCTCAGAACAATAGCTCCTTTTTCCTTTAGCACAGGATGAAAGTGATAAATTGTGCTAAAAGGCATCAACCATTTCTCTCTCACTAAAATGAAACCTGCATGAAGTCAAGGGTTATTTTTCCCTTTGCTAACTGATATATTTCCAGACTCTGGAATAATTGTTGACATAGAATAAGCCCTGAAAAAGTATTTTCAAAAAAGAATAAATATGTCTATTTTGTGTATTCTAAAACATAATTCAGCACATGGTTATTTTGCCTCCTTGAGAAGGAATGTTCAACAGTGATTAGCCTTACACATTGATGGCCACAAACATGTGACATGTCATTGAACAAAAAGTATCATTAACAAAGGGGTTTGCCTGTGAATTAATCTGCTTCCCTGCAATACACATTTATCATTAGTATTTGGACTAGTTGATAGGCTTCTTAGTAAGCAGTATGACTTCTGTCACATGAAAGATTGAAATTCTGAATCATGTCTCAAGAGTTTCAATGTCCCTTTAGGGTGAAGGAAAAGAACATCAATTTCATGTAGGAAATGCTTACTTTGACAGTTTCATAACAGGTGATTTGGGTCAATAGATCACCAATCTAGGAACATCTGAGAGCTACTATTTATTTTCAGACTTGTCATTGATGTTTCCTTATTCAAGAGTTTCTGCTAAATTATGACACTGGAAGAATCTGATCTACCAACTTCTATTTGTTTAAATTCAGTACCTGAACTGGAGTTCTGAGGCTCAGATGTTAATTCTAATTTTGCCATTTAATTAATCACTTTAGAGACATCATTTCTGTGTGCACAAGAATTAAAATAACACAATAGTAAGGATAGAAATTGAATATTAAAACATGTAAATCACATGCAAACAGTATAAAATGTTTTGGCAAAGAACCTGTACCACAATTAAGAAAACTGAAGAACCTAGATTTTAAAATTGTGTTTATAAATAGAGGCTTGTAGTATTCTTTAATCCTCAATAAAACCATCACTTTAACTAATAATATAGCCCTCCAACTAAACAGCATTTTTTTACATACTACTTTGAAGCTCAGACCGTATTCATAGTTAAATTCTGCTCAACAAGATATAAACCAAAGGGTCAAGTGTTACTGTAAATTTTTTACTGAAAGGGAAATGTTGTACCCTTTCTTCCTATTCTTGTCCTGACAAGAATCCAAACAAGATGGTTTCAATAGCAATCTTAACACCATGAGAAGGAAACAGCCTATTAAGACTGATATTACTAAGACCATGTTAGGTCTCAACCTATTGACTTTTTTTTGTCAGTTGTGGGGCCTGATCTCTGGGCCTGGGCCCTGTCCCTCAGCTCTTCAGCTCAAGACAAGCACTATACCACTTGAGCCACAGTGCCACTTCCAGTTTTTTCTGTTTATGTGGCACTGAGGAATCAAACCCAGGACCTCATGCATGCAAGGCAAACATTGTACCACTGAGCCACCTTCCCAGCCTCAACATATTGATTTTAAAAATCCTATCTCTGTTAATCAATGCTATCATAGGATTTTCAGTTATTTGCATCCAAACCCGATCCCAACTATTCTTAAAAACACAGAACTTTTTATAAAAATACAATTTCAATAGTAGTTAAAATTTACATAGAACTTATTAGTGCATGTCAAATTGAATTTTAAATGTTTAACATTTAATGCACTTATCTTCAATTAGCATTATAAAGTAGGAAGTATTACTGTACCTGTTTTTTTTGTTTTGTTTTGTTTTTTAACTGTATTTTTTTGTCTTTTCTTTTTTGGTACTGGGGATCGAACCCAGGACGTTGCACTTGCTAGGCAAGTGCTTTGCCACTGAGCTACATCCCAGCCCTTACTGTACCTGTTTTATAGAAGAAGAACCAAGGAACAAAGAGTTAACAGGACTTGCTCAAAAATCACATGACTATTGAGAAATAAGGCCTAAATTTTGGCCCAAGAAAACTCATCTTCGATTTCCCTTTGTGGGCACTGTTGCTCTTTATTGTTATTCATAATTACAAATGCTAGACCGCATCTCAACTTTGTGGAATTCATGCCAACCATGTTGTCTCAATATTCTCTTTATCCTTGTCAGCCATACCAACAAGTCCATGACCCTATTTCTAATATTTCAAATAACCTTTTCCCTTAGAAGAAATGAAAATATCTCATAGTGCTTTTGTTTCTCATAGGCTATCTTCATTGTCAGAATCCTAGAAGGGAAGTAGAAAGCTATAATCACTTTACAGGTGACTGCATCTAATCACACCCCTCCCCTGCTGGTTGGAGCATGCTATTAGATCATAAGTAGCTTCAGATCTAACTGCCTCTCATAGCATATAGGACAGATTTGACTTGCATGCAGACACTGCTAATTTTGTTCAATGCCCAGTCATGGCAGGGCCATGACTATCATTCTTGATGGATAGGTTTATTCTAGGGACAAATACTTAATGCTATGCACCATCCTGGGGCTTGAATTCTGGGCCTGGACGTTGTCCCTCAACTCTTCAGCAGCTCAAGGCTAGCACTCTACCACTTCCAGTTTTCTGGTGGTTAACTGGAAATAGTCTCTTGCCCAGGCTGGCTTTGAATCACTATCCTCAGATCTCAGCCTTCTGAGTAGCTAGGATTACAGGCATGAGCCACTAGCACCTGGCAACCATGTATTTTAAATAAAGCATTTTATTGTACGTAGATTTTTGGCAATAGAATCAAAGTGCTTAGACTGGAATGGGGTCTTAGGATCCATTAAACCAAACCTTTCCTATTTGACAGATGAGAAAATTAAGGCATATTTTACTTATGCTAACAAAATCTCACAGCTGAGAGTTCTGTGTAATTTATCAGTTACAGACTTAGGGATTCTTCTTTAATTTTGTTATGCTTTTACTACATCATACTTCCACAATTCCAGATAATACACAAGCCAAAACAGAACTCGCTTTTGATTTTGCTTTTGTGATGGTACTGAGGCTTAACTCAGAGCGTGGATGCTGTTCCTTAGCTCTTTCACTCAAGAATGGTCACGTCAGCTACAGCTCTACCATCAGTATTTCAGTCTAATTGGAGTTAAAAGTCTTATGGACTTTCCTGCCAAGTGTTTGGCCTCAAACCAAAATCCACAGATCTCAGCCTCCTGAGCAGCTTACAGCCATAAGCCTACAGTGCCATCTCAGAATTAGAAATTCTTCTAGTAACTGTAGAATAGAATCTGCAGCTGTAGGAGTCATAGAAATTTGAGGGTTTACAAATGATCACAAACAAGACCATACTAAAGCTACCAGCACAACTATGTTTATCGCAGCATTATTTACCATAGCTAAGTTATGGAACCAATCCAGATGCCCCTCAGTAGATGAATGGATCAAGAAAATGTGGCATATATATATACATGTATATATATTACATATATATACATATACATATATATATATATATATATATATATATATATATATATATATATATATATATAAGATGGAATTCTATGCCTCCATCAGAAAGAATGATATCACCCCATTTGTTAGGAAATGGAAAGACTTGGAAAAAATTATATTAAGTGAAGTTAGCCAGGCCCAAAGAAAAATAGGTCCCATGGTTTCCCTTATTTGCAATAACTAATATATGTCTAGGACAAGCAGAAGAGGTCAAAAGCTATGTACATATGACCATATAAGGTGATGTTAAGCTAAATGAACTCCAAGATAGGGACACAAGTGGTTTTCTCTTTCTTGCTATTGTTTTTAACGTATTTATAATGTATCATGTGATTTTTTTTTGTTTCTTTGGTATGTTCCTCTCCCATGGTATAACCCCTGTTTTCACTGTATTTGATTCCGGTGCCCGGCATCTTATATATACATTTTTCTAATTTGGGGAAGGGAAGAGAAAAAAACAAAATGCTTAACTAGGGATTCAGGTTGACCCATTGTAACAATGAGATGTACAAGACACTATGTTGAAAACAAACTTTACAACTTCAGGCACGGGGGTGGGGGGTGGTGAGGGGAAGGGAGGAGTGGGGAGGTAGGGGGGGAAGGAATTGTATGGGAAAAACAAAGGAGCGGGTAATAATGCTCGATAGGAAATGTACTCATTACCTTACTCATGTAACTGTAACCCCTCTGTATATTTACAATAATATATATAAAGAACTTTGAGGATTTAATTAATGAGTCATTCATAGTGCCATATATTAGAAAGAATATTTCAACACCTTTGGGGCCACCTATCATGTGGAAAATAATTGTTTGTAAATACATTACTCCCAAGGCTACAAAATCATAGACAATACAAGTATGACTAGTCATATCTTTCCATAGAAACTTCTCCTTTTAAGACAGACTTAAACATCTCATTTAATGATTACACTTGAACTAAATTATAAGCAGGTAAACAAATGGTCCAAGTGATTGCTAGAACTGTTTTAAATTTTCTGTATAGGTTTTGGCTCTAGGACAAGACTTATAGTTTTATCTGAAATTACCTAAAAATGTAACAGGAATTTCAAAACTATGTAATTTTCAAAGTTACACATCTAACATGCAGGCAACAACTTGTATTTTGCTCTTCAAACTGGTATAACAAAATGTGCTTCTCATATAAAATTAGCCTTTATACTGCACTGTGGAAGGTCCTAGGTTCTTTGCAGAACTGGCTCTGTTTACATTGATGTCTCAGAAGAGCTACCATAACTAAAATCCTAAACATGAGAACTGCATGCAAATGGTCATGATAAAGATATTAATAGCAATCAGTGATTTATGGATTGAGAAGGTATAAAATTAGAAATTAAGGTATGAAAGATAATGGGGTTTAACTGAATAAATCAAATTATTATTTGTTCCCAGACTTGAATTGCAAAAATTATTCATTGGAATACAATCTGACTATGAAATGACAAACCCTCTAAACAATACTTTAATACTAAAAATAAAGAAAACAACAAAATAGGCTGGATTCCATAGTTCAATTCTGATGAAAGAAAAAATTTAAGTTTATAAAGTAACTTACTTTTATTCATTCAACTAAAAGTGGGAGTATATCAGAAAGGTACTTGGTTAATGATGAATTAATGGCTAAACATTAGTGGCAGCAACAGGTACATAATTCACGGTGCTTAGTGTATTCTAGAATCTTCCTTAAGCACTCATGCCTAGTTATGCTTTCATTGTCTATAGTATATTCTATGACATATGCTAATCATCAGAGAGCAACATTCTGACATAATGACTGTCCGTTGGTCCACAGTTGACATATTAAAAGCACTGAGCTTACCTCTAAAATCCACAAAAATAATAATAATAATATTATTATATAATAATATAATATTATAATATAATAATAATATTATTATTATAATTGTCTAATTGTCTTATTATGAATACTGCAAATAAGTATACCTGGAATGTGGTGATTATTCTCATCAAAAAGTTTAAATTCCAAAGTATGCATTTCTGAGTATTACATGTTTCTGTCATGGTAAATAAATATAGAGTGAGACACACTGCAGATTTTGACTAACAGCCTACATACATAACCACTGATATCACAGACTTGATGGAAAAGATATATAGTAAGCACATCTCATTCACAGAATAATTATATGTGCTTTTGATCAATCAAGGTCAAAAAATAATTTTAATCAAAAGAAATTTCAAAAGTTTCAATTTCTGCGCACACATCACACGACTAGTTGAAACAAACAAAACAATCTCAGGCCTTCATCATGGTCAGCTGAGTGTTTCCTACCCTAAGTGAAAACTTCAGATTTGTTGAAAGGCAGCATAATGGGAAAAACAAAGCAAGCATCCACAGTACAGTACTATACTCCAGGTATCCTGGGCACTTGAAATTGTTCAGAGGTGGTCTCCTTGGTACCATTTACTCATGGACACCAAGTGTCTACTGTATTTAGGAAATGCTGTTCCATATGATGATTCTCTAGAGCCCTTATTTTGTAATTACATTTCTTCAGGAATATCATTGAGAAACTCTTCTTTCTGGTGTGTAAACAGGTAAACACTTTTGCCAGCTATATCCCATGACATGGTCAATGTTCAGCAACTTTGGCCAACTGCTAGATTTCTGTCAACTCATAACTGACCAACTAGATAATACATATGTGGCAAGTGTCAATTTGAAGGCTTCAATTTATATTTAGACAGTTTGGAAATGGGGACTGAGGAAGATGAGATGGAAATTCTAGTGAAAGAGTAAAACTTTCCAGTTAGGGGCAAAAGCTGAAAATCCTGGCCAGACTGGCAGAAATTCTGGGGTTTCTTTATGCCAACAGACAGAACAGATATTCTTCATTTTAGCCTGAAAGGTAGTATTTCCTTTCAGATTAAATTTAAGGGTGTCTCCTGCCAGAAACCTTTTCATTGTCCTTGGGGAAAACCCAAAACATTCTCTTAAAGATTTTAAACTGTTCCAAAGGAAAAATATCTTTCTAATAAAAAAAAGGAACCATAAATTATACTTTAAACCTATCAAAATAGGATGTGGCTCTGCTTGCTTACCTTAACATTCAATCATCCCAAATTTTGCAAAGGTGGTCAGGTAAGACCCCAAATATAGCAATTCAGAAAAGAAAAAAAAATGCTACTTTTTATTACCTTTCAGAAAGTTGTCTCAGTATCAGTCCTTTCTTTATGATTCTCTTCTACTTCTTGATGACAGGTGGTTGCAGTTTTAATAAAACCCACAGGGTGATAGAAAAGAATGAATATTAACTTTTCACAGGCATACAATATAACCTTGTTTTTATGTAAAGTTCAACCTTCAAAGAATGGTATGAGCTGTCTCAATACACAAAGCATTTGCCTATGGTAAAACTGTAGAGAAATGATGAAATATAATTTTTTTAAATATAAAGTTTTTGAAAGAATTACTCAAATCCAATTTTTTAACCAGTGGCTGGGAATGTGGCTTAGTGGTAGAATGTTTGCCTAGCAAACATGAAGACTTGGTTCAACTCCTCAGTACTACATAAACAGAAAAAGCCGGAAGTGGTGCTGTGGCTCAAGTAGTAGAGTGCTTGCCTTGAGCACAGAAAGGCTCAAGGATAGTGCCCAGGCTCTGAGTTCAAGCCCTAGGACCAGCAAAATAATAATAATAATAATAATAATAATAATAATAATAATAATAATAATAATAACCAGATTCAGTTATTGCACAAGAACTATTTTCCTAATTAATAAATAATTTTAATGAAAGTTAAACAAAACCATTCAGCTACAAATACTTGAAATGAGGACACAATAATATTTACCTGCCTTTGCAAAAGCAAAGTGCCCCCTTCGATGGCACTATGCATAATTTAAAGAAATATGCTAAATGAACTATTTCTTTGGATTCCCATCTTGAACACCATTTTTCAACTCTTAGCTCTACAGTGAGAATCAGTGCATTTCCAAATGTTGCACAAAAATCCTTGGTTCTTGGGAATTAGCAAATTCTTATTAAATCTTATACTATCTAAGTAAAAACACTGACATGGGAAACTTTCTCCAAGCAATATCTATTAGCTCTTATTTGTGTATCTTAGTAGAGCTGTACTTTGAAAAACAGTTCCATATCAAAGCTCTCTTCCTTTCACACATTTCAACCCAATTAGAGACAAGACAGATGAGTGTTAACATGGCAGTTAATTTTAGAAAATATATGCAAAAAAGCCAAATGTTTTTTAATTATTTTAATATTTTCTACATGCAAAATTTTATCTTATTAGGCAATAAAAACAATGTCTAAAAAAGAAAATTCATAGCCATAACATCATTCCATATGAGGTGATCAGCTGGATACAAATTAATATTTATGTTCCTGAAACAACTTCTATTACTGCCATCTATTTGTGTAGAAAGTATTCTGTGAGTGTCTTCTCAAGCACATGTACATTTGCTATGTTGACACATGAATTTCTTATAGTTATTCAGGTTATTTTCTACACCATATCAAGAACTAAAGAAAAATATAGTTGGGGACCCTACTGTCTTTTACTTAGAATAATTATATTTTCAGAATCAAAAAGGAGATTGAACCTCTTTCATGTTTCCTTAGATCACATGATGGAATCTCACATTGAGGAAAACTAGCAAGCCACAATAATTGAGCCATTAATTCTCCATTCCTCTGTATTTGAGAGGAAGAGCTCTTCTCTTTTGAGGTACCTTAAAAATGAAAATTATAGATACATATGTGTATATACATATATATATATATATATATATATATATATAAACCATGTCTTAGATATAAATGTGTGCAAAAGAGTTAGGCCACTAAAATTATTGTCCTAAACTAAAAGCTTCCCATGGAAGGCCCCTTGAAAGTTAGAGGATGAAGACATTAAAATGAGATCTCTACTCCAAAACCCTTATTAACAGGGGTTTTAAAATATTAAAACTAATTTTTATATTACCCACTTTTTATTCAAATAAAATGGCCCTGGATGATATTGCCCATTTGAAAATAATGGCTAGAATCTTTTCATTTTTGCACTTTAGATAATTAGCAATCAATCTGAGGCATAAAAAGTCCCTATTAAAAATCACAGCATTTCAAATAGACTTTGCATTTTACAAAAGTTATATGATTCTTACCTTTGATATGATCAGTGATAAGAGTTTGGCTCCAATAAACAAAATTGTAAGCATGCAAATAATTAAGTTTGATGGAAATAAAACATCCAATTTGAATAAAAAGTCCTATCAAATGTATCTCAGGATCCACATTCAGTCATTAGTTGCTAATGAGAATATGGAAAATAAAGAATTTTTTGAAAAATCTAATGTTCTCTCCTGTTTTAGGCTGTCAGCATTAATATTTCCAAATCATTATCCATTTCATTTCATAGTATGTCTTTTAAGCAGTGGTTCTTAAAGTGTGAGTCCTGCCCAGCAACCATGAGAGTCACTTGAGAACTTAGAAATATGCTTCTTAGATTGTACGCCAGATTGATTGAACAAAATACCAAAATTTCTATTCTTCTTCTTTATGTACTACATTTTCTGGTACCCACAGCATGTCTATAGTCCAATCCAGACTCAACACTTGAACTCAGTTAAAGAATACAATAGTTAGCTCTAAATCTCAGATATGCCTCCCCCTCCTCCACCCTGAATGGAACTCTCTTGGTATTCTGCATTGAAACTTTCCACCCAAATTTGAAAGAATAGACATAATTTTAACAACTAAAATTATTGAGAGAATAATATAGGTCTGTAAGATTCAAAAAGTTATATAAGCCAAATGAATTATGAACTAGGAATGCATGTGTTGAGGAGAGGATAATTATTACAGGTGCTTGCAGTAACATGTAATGGTTGGTTCAAGACTGATCATGATTTGGGTGGATAGCGTTCCAATTTTGTCAAGTTCCTCATAAAAAAGAACTAAATATCAACAAATCTAGTTTTAGGTAACAAGAAAAATATCCCATCCCATATCCTATGGAATAGCCAAATTTAAGGCGAAAAAATAATTTGCTTTTGTAAGACCAATGGTTTTATCTTTATTCCGTATGTCTTTCATATCACTATCTCAGTAATACTTTCTACCTTCTTAATTTCAAAAGTTGCCATCTATGAAATTCTAACAGTTCATCAGTGATGATACAGGTACACAGCAAAATCTGCTATATTTAATTACGTTGCAATCTCCCTAAAGTTAAAAAACATGCATTATTCAAATTGATGCCAATTATTTTGAAATGAAGTAAAATGCTACTTAGCTATGGATAATATATGTATGTTATAGTTTTCTATCCATCCAAGAGGCTCAATTTTATGATTTAAAAGTCATCATTGCTTTTACTTTGCAGATGAAACCATAACTTAGAACATCTGCATGCACTTTAAGATAGCTTTATAAAATGTCAACTATCAAACATGGAAAATAATGTTAGGATATGTTGCATTTAAAAATGTGATGTAGTATTTTGGATTAACATTTCAATTTCACCAAGAGTCTCAGATGAAATCTCAGTAATCTGAGGTCACCATGCTAGGAAGAGCCCAAGGCATACAGGGCGACAACATGTAGGCACTGTAACCATCTGAACCTAGACTATTAGTTGTTAGTCGTCATCTAGACAGACTTGAGCATAAAGAAGTCTCTGTAGGTTTTAGGCCTTGGTCTTTGGAGTCAACCCTGCAGACTGGAACCTTCCCAGCTGATGCTACAGAGATCATGAGGCAAAACCAAGGCATCCTTGCCATACCTCTTTGAATTTCTGAACCACAGAATATAGAAGATAATAAAATGTGTTTTTTTGTTTTGTTTTACACCATGGCTGAGTTGGCTTCTTGACAGGAATAGATAATTGAAGCTCGCTAGCAATAATGTGATGGCTGGATCTTATTTGATGTAGAGTAATTTGGAAAGAAAAGTGGCATGCACATAAAGAGAATTAAATTTCAGGAAATGTGTATGAAATTAACACAGAGAAGTAATAATTCTTTGCAATACTTCTAGACAACATTGGATATGTCCTTAAAAAATGTTCTTATTTCCATAAACATTAGGTTTTCAAAATAGAGCTGTGTTTCCTACTTCATAGAAAGTAAATGCTTATGTTCTTAAATAGCAGTGAAGCTTAACGGTTCTTTCTTGATATAAACATCTTTTATTATTATAAAATATAAAAATAGGTAAAATAGAGAAAAATTAAGTATGACCAAAGACATTTATCTCGTAGAAATCACAGCAGAAAATCTTCAGCAGAATTCTTAGAATGAAGTTCCCCTCTTACATATTCTCCACCCTTAAGTATAGGTAGAACCTGTACATAATTGTTAGCTATCATCCCATAATTTTCCACACTGTATGAGTTGATTTACAAATAGAAAGATTATTTAGTAGGTAAGCCAAGGTCATCCCATCATCCCATCCATTCTTTAAAAACTGAGTTTATTCCCATTAGTAGAAAAGGAAGTCAAAAAGGTGTGAAGCTGAAAAACAAATGTTGCTGCTGATTTTCTGGTGGGAGTCATGTGACACATCTTTATACCCTCAGGATGACCCCTGAAAAACAGTAAAAAGTATGCAGCCACCTCAAATCTGCTGTTCCAGTAAACTGAATTTGCATAGAGAGCTTCCCAAAGGCTCCATAAGGCAACAGCCTGACTGATATTGTGATACCTTTGGCTGGGAGTAGGGGAGTGGTGGTGGGTGGGGGGAAGGGTGGGTGAGAGAGGGGAAGGGATGGGAAGGGGAAACAAAGGAGGAGGCAACAATGCTTCATAAGAAAGGTACTCATTATCTTGCTCATGTAATTGTAACCCCTCTGTATGGTATTTTTACAATTTAAAAACAAAAAATCCCTCATGAAGGAACTCAAATCAGTTTGTCTAGATTGCAGACCTATGATCTCTGAGGTAAGAAACTGGTTTTAAGAAGCCAAGTTTATGGTCATTTATTACACAACAAGATAACCCAAAACAGTAGGCTTAGCCTCTCATTTCTATATAGAAAGTAAGATTTTGAGTTTTAATTCTGTGTTTTAACTGGCTGCATCTTTTTTATGATTATCTACGGTGTCATTAAATTTGTTCCTTAATCCCTTATATTTCTGTAAAGTGAAAATTAGGTTTCTATTTTTAGTTTGTTTAGATTCAAGTTAAGCAATCTGTAAAGAATACATGTATCTCCATTAACAATACTTGTGAGAAGTACAAATGTCTATCATGGTAATTTGAAGTTTGATAGTAGATATGGGTACCACAGGAAAGGATCATTTTATCCAATCAAAGTCATCAGTAACTGGTAGTACAGACGTTGGGAATATTTTCTTCTTCTATAGTCTCACCCAATGGTTTTAATAAGTTACTTAATAAGTCAATTGCTACTTTAAAGATTTGCAAGAAGGTGATCTCGTAAATCCTATAAATCCTAAATTCTATAAATACTGGTAAGTTCATTAGTAAACATTTTACTGAAAGTATTCCTTTATATATATGAATTTTTTGTAATCTTTCTGTTTAACACCTTCAATGGTTTTCCCCACAAATACTATGGTCTTATTCTTAAACATTTTTATTAAAGACTAATTTACATGCAGTAAAATACATCAATTTCAATGGTAAATATTGAGTCAGGACAAATATACATAGTTCTAAGGCTACTACCATTTTGTATGGCACACTTTGCTCATAAGACATCTGGGTCATGCACCATTTGGGGGTAAGTTTTTATAAATAAATTGGGTATGATGTATGATTATGTCATACCAGTATTTATATAACCACATGTTTATACAAATACATATAAGCCTATGTCTTATTGCTTTTTAGTACAAACTGAAGAATGAAATGTCTGAGTAAGCAGGTCTAAATTCAGAAAATGTCTAATTTTCTCAGTCCATGTGCCTGTTATCCCAATATATTGAAGCATGGAGCAGGGGGATAACAAGTTGAAGGCCAGCCTTACCTATACAGGGAATTTTGTCTCAACATTTGTTTTGTAAAGACGAGGGTGCCATTTTGTATTTTCATTGCCCACAATGTGGCGCTTCCAGTTGCTTCCTTGTCAATACTTGTTACCCTGACTCCTTCCAAACCTTTTCATTGCAGCTTTTTACTGTAATGGGCTACTTCTCTCATTGCCATTTTAATTGCTTTTCTCTTAGACATTCTTCTCCTTTTCATGTGTTCATTGGATTTCCATGTATCTTCTTTACTAATATTCATGTTTAGATACTTTACCTACATCTTAATCATGCTTAATAATAAATTATGAAAGTTATTTGTGTATGTTAGATATTAATCCCTTATCAAATATAAATTTGGTAAATATTTTCACCCAATATGTGTGTGGCTTGCCAATTTATCTTTTTTAATTTCTAATTCTTTTGTATTGTCAAGGCGATATACAGAGGAGTTGCAGTTACATAAGTAAGGTAATAAGTACATTTCTGGTTTCTCTTCATGTCGCATAAATTTTCCACCTTTCTGAATTTATTTTACAATTCAGATATTTTATGTACAGAATATTTGCCTAACCTAAAGATACAAAAAAATATTATCTAGCCAGGCACCGGGCACTCACACTACTCAGGAGGCTGAGATCTGAGGATCATGGTTCAAAGCCAGACTGGGCAGGAAAATCCATGAGCCTTTTTTTTGGGGGGGGGTCTGGTCGT
Organism: Dipodomys merriami; assembly: GCF_024711535.1. Lineage (NCBI taxonomy): Eukaryota > Metazoa > Chordata > Mammalia > Rodentia > Heteromyidae > Dipodomys > Dipodomys merriami. Next base: position 28,470,516 of record NW_027202270.1, read on the forward strand.
GGGGCCTGAACTCTGGGCCTGGGCGCTGTCCCTCAGCTCAAGGCTAGCACCTACCACTTGAGCAACAGTGCCACTTCCGGCTTTTTTCTTTTTGCTTATGTGCTGCTGAGGAATCGAACCCAGGGCCTCATGCATGCAAGGGAAGCGCTCTACCACTGAGCCATCTTCCCAGCCCCAAGACTCTTATCTCTAATAAAAACCACTAGAAAACCAGAAGTGGCGCTGTGGCTCAAGCGATAGAGTGCTGGTCTTGAGCTGAAGAGCACAGGGACAGTGCCCAAGCCAAGAATTCAAGCCCCATGACTGGAAAAAAAAAATAAAAAGGTATATTCTCCAATGTTTTCTTCTAGAATGTCTATAATCCAATTCAAATCATAAATATATTCTATTTTAGAATTTTCATGTTAAAAAGCATAGCATATATCACACACAGAAGCATATATCTCTTCATATACTCACACCCCTAAGAGTACCGAGAATATCTGAAGAAATATCATATCTAGAGTAAAACTTTGCTATCTCTCCTCCCTCTACCTGATGCCTTTCAACCACCCCATCGAAGCCCTTGCTGAATAGGTACAGGTACTTCTTGAAGTAGCACTGTCTCTAAGAGTCAAAGTCAGCTTTCTGAGTCTAGACATTTTCCTTGCATAACTGCTTATGCAAAGCAACTGACTAAGACAAATAAAGAAGAACCTTGTTTTCCTGGGTTTTCATCAAGTTACACACTGTTAGACATGAACACAGTAAAAACTATCAAAACACAATAGTTCCTATTCAGAGAGAGGTAAGTAAGTTATGAGTAAATTATCAAGCCTTATTAGAAACCAAACCACCTCACTCCAAGTGAAGATTAAAAAGAACTTGCTAATTCAAACTATTATTTTCTGATGAAATGGAAAGATAAGTGATTTTCATGGAGCACAAGAAGACAGCAGAGTCCAGAACTGAATGTTCAGTTCTAAACATGGAGTTCAACTGTAACTCTATACTGCATTCCCTAAGAACTCAAACACCAGTGTAACTTTTACACATAGGCTATAAACAGTTGCTACTTAACTAAACTTTAAAGTATTGACCTTTATACAGTTGTAACTGAAAGAGCTCTAAATTTAACTTGTTTAAAAATTTCAATCACATTTCTCATGAGAATAATCTGGTTCAGTCAATTCAAAGATGATTAAAATGCAATCCAACTTTATTTCATTTTAATCAAAGTTGCAGACAATAAAGGAACATAAGTTATTGCACAGCTCAGTAGCCAATCAATCTTTTGATTGGCCTTAAAATAGATAAATCCAGTAAATGGTATTATAAGCCAATTTTAGGCATCCATAATAAAGTAAAAGCCCAAAGGCAGAATAACAACCACTCTTGTCTCAGTGGATAAGAAACAGAACTTTAATTATTTATTTGTAGTAGCTACAATCGATAGTAAAAATTATAAAAACAAAATCAGGAACAGCTTTTCATTACTGGAAAATTGTCTGAACTTACAAAACACTGTATTGTAATCAACTACTACCCTGTAACAACATATTATAATCAACTACCACCTTCTAAAACTTTACAGTAAGTCAACTTCATGTTGTATACATCTAATCTTTTCTCATTCCATGTCTCTTAGTAAATTGTCACTGAACTTTGAGGAAAGATTTATTTTGGTAAAACATATTCCATGGTAAAGTCCATAATCCTAAAGAAAACAAAATCACAGTGAGAAGAACTTGTTATCCTTTGTAGCCAGGTGGGACAAATAAAGAGAAGCTGTGTACTCCTGCTCAGCAATGAGATAGTTTTATCATCATCATTTGTATATCCTTCATAGGTTGTTCAATCCAAACTAATGTTGACATAATGATGACAGCTAACACTGAAATATTCCATCTGTGTTTAGTACAGATATTATATACTTTATTGTTTGATGGGAACAGAACATCCACGTTTTGAAAGACCATCGCCTTCCTACTCTCTTTTTTGAACCCATGCATGTCTGCAGTCTTGTTATGAGGAGGATAGGCTAAGTTTAAGAAACAAAACTAATTACTCTTCCATCTTCAGTTCTAACATCACTGTGTGCCTTACAAAACAATATGCTAGTTTTGCTACACATGACAAATTGCAATATTATGGGAAATCAGCTTACAAAGCAATGTAAATTAACTATTGAAATGTAAGTTTCTTATATACAAATATACATACACCTAAATGTACAATTAAGTAGAAAAACAGCAGTATAGATACACACACACACACACACACACACACACACACACACACATACACACAGGGTTAAATTATAATGGGAAAATGTGGGCCATTTCTAAATTATATGGTATTCTAGCAACTTAAAAAATGAGACTGAAGTGTTTTCCAAATGCCTGAGTGGAGCTCTGGGCCATGACAGAATGATATACCTTTCATCCTCTGAGGGCTTACAATTTAATAGTATCTGAAAAGGATAATTTCAGGAACAAAGTTATAATAAATATATGTTGATTTATTAATATTTTGAGATGCAAAAAATGACTAGTAGATATCATATTTCAATATTATATCATAAAATACCATCATAAGCTTCTGGGATGTGGACTATCATCTGAATCATTATGGATCAGATTTCATCAGTATGGAAATGAGATGCCAGGGAAGAAAGGAGTTCACACCTTCAGAAGCACAGTTTGCCTCTTCTTGAGACAGGCCAGAAGCCAAGGTCATGGTCAGTTTAGAAATCTCCTTGCCAGAACCAGTTCTAGAAGATGCATGCAGATCTATATAGAAAAGCTTGGCAATGAGAAGAGCCATAAGCTTGCTTTTGTGATAGTAGATGCTTCATGTAGATTAATGAACAGCAGTTGTGAATACAGAGTTGCATGGCTGGTTATGACTCTCACACAAATGTGCTGTTTGGGCAAATCACAAGAGAATGCTTACAGGCTTTTGACACCCCTCTTTCACCTGGGGACTGTTCAGAATGAGGTCATCACCTCGTACCCTGCCTTCCAAATACCTCTGTTCAACTTTCCCTGAAATTATAGTGGATGTGTCTTCCTCTCTGAGGAGAGTATTTTCAACCACCAGACCCTAACTTACCCTCTGAATACCCTGAAGGACTTTCTTCTCCTAGGTTGCCCTTTCCAACATCACTTCTCTCAGTATCTTCAGAAGTTCCTCTCAGAACTTCAGAAGACAGTTCTTCTGTCTTTAATTGCTACCAAATAGCCTTAGATTAAAAGGGAAGCCATGATATAAAGCACTAGGATCACAGCAGTGGATTAAGATAGAATCTATTCATGTCCCTGAGGAGCTGTTATATACTTAGGTGGCTTAGGAACTCAATCTTTCAAAATGTTTTTCTCATTTGTAAAGTTGGGCTGACAGTAACAGCCAACTGTCCCATCAATGAGGATTTTCAGGAGAGTAAAAGGAAACAATGCATCCTAAAGTGCAAGCACTAAATATATAATAAACATTCTATCAGACCCAGCTCACGCTGACAAACTGCCAACTTCTCTTTTATATTTCATAGCAAAACCTCTTGGCCACACTTATAAATATCCTCCCTAGACTCAACAGCTTTTCCTTTTCATTAAGCACCAAGTAGAGCTCAATCATCCTACTTCCTGTATGTGCAGGCTTTCCTCTTCCTGAATCTTATGTCACTGACCACCTTCTACTATTCTGAAACCCTTGACTCCCTCAGCCTGACCTGAATTTCCTTCTCATTCTCTGGTCACTCAGGTGGCAAAGTTGTTCCTGAGACAATCGTAAGTAAAAACACATGACTGTCAAAATAATTTGACTTGTCAATACTTAGAAAACAGGCATCAGCATTCTTATGTAACTCAATAATTATGGAGAATATTTTCAGTTTATGGACTGCAGAGTATTTCTGAGGGACTAGAAGCCCTTTCTTAGCTGGCTTCCCTGACATAGCCTCCTTCTTTCTCAATGTCATACGAAACCCCTCTTATCTTATTCCTTGGGGGACTTCCCAAAACACAGAAAGGTTTTTAGTGAGCCAGAAGAGCTTACTAACCTTTCAGGGAGTGAGAAGGAAGTAGAAACACTCTGTTCTCCTTTACACTAAAGCAATCTGAGAAAGGAAAAAGGGAAGTGAAAGTGCAAGAAAAATCTGAAATCACCCTCCAGCTTCTCTTGTTGCTAGTTCCTTTCACCACTGATGCCACAAGTTACTCAGCTGGACAATACAGGACTACCCCACCAGCTTTTTATAGAGAATACCTCTGCCCTATGGCCATATCATAGCAAGTGTTTGTCAGGAATGTGGGGGGCAACTTTGTCTAGCTCAACCCGTTTGAAACCAGCTACCATTCACTTGGGCCTATGCAGGTATCAAATAAATGGCTTTTAACATCATAAGTCTGAAAACTCCACCTCAAGAGAATGCTACTATCCATTTTTTGAACATGCAACCTATGAGAAATCAAAACATTTAATTACTCATAAATTGGACATTTTACTTTCAATAACCTTGTCCCTGCCTCTAACACTACCCAGTTTCTGTAACCTTATAAATGCCCTAAGCGCTATCCTTGGAAAGATGAATCTGAAGCTTGTTCCCATCTCCATAAAATAAGATTTTTCTCTTGCAGAAAACTCTTTGGTGATTGGTAATGAGCAGTGGGCAAAAACACAACCACAAAAGGATGAAAGTTAAAAGTAGGTGGAAATAGAGATAGTTTGCCACTGACATCCTAATTTGGTTTTAAGAAAGCAGTGCCTTTCATGGATTGAGGTAAGAACAGAGGCTGAAAACAGAAGATGAAGAGGACCTGTGATGTTAAAAAGGTAAGGGTAGAACTATAATTGAAGAAGCAAGTGAGAAAATTAGATTTAGTTATGACAAGCAATTTCAAGTCTTCAATGCAGAAATTAATAAATTTTATAGACTTTAAGGAAAGGAATTTAGAAAGTGTATTTGAGCTCCAAGGACTTTGTTGTGTCTGTAAAATAGTTATGAGGGAGATCATTCACAAGCAGGGTAGGTCAGGGATTGATGAGGCGACTAACACCAACTTGATGATTTTCTTGAGGAACTCTCAGCAACTAAGATGGAGATAATGAAATAACAAAAGCAAAGGATCTATTTCCCCATACTTACTTTCACAATCTACTGGCCTCGATTCCACAACCTTAAAACACACTACAACTACTGGGCTCCCATCTTGAAAATGTGTGAGATCAAGGATGAGGAAGTATGAACCAGTCACAGAGCAAAGAATACATTTTAAGCAAATGCTAAATTAGTGATGGTTCAGCAATTCTTTACCTTCAAGGTCAAATTCTCATTAAAATTGCATTACTATTCATCAGGTGCATCCTTGTCACCATCAACATAAGCATGAAAATAAACATAAACATCAATTCTCTTTTGCTGAGAGAAGCTACTGCTGACAGCAAATAACTTCCAATGTGTACAGTATGGCAGGTCCACTGATGGGTGGTCTGCAGCCCTGGCTGTACTCTCAATCTGTCTGTTAGTTAATGTTAATGGCTACTGTTTGCTCAGTCTGCCACTGTTGTGTTCTGCTTCTTAGCTTCCTGGTCAGCATGACAGTTTTCTTCCAACTGAGCTAGTCTATCTGATTTATGCTGTGCCAACACGGTCTGTCAGCTACTGTCACATTCCAGATGTCAGTGGCTATGTGACATTAGTGGGGATCATGTCAAAAGTGTCCTTGAAACAGTGTCACCTCCCACAAGTTTACAGAGTTGGCCACAGGAGCATTTCTTTGGTCTTTTGGTCTTTCTTTAAAATTCTCACCAGCATATATGAATAAAAAATGGCAAAAGTTCACTTAATTTGGGCTAAATATGTTCTAGAGGCTCAAATTCATCCATGCTTTGTATCTAATTGCTTAGGTATATAAAATAAGTAGTTTATAGGTTTTAATGTCCTACTGATTGATGGGAATTTGCTTTCTTCTCATAACTCAATATTGCTCCCATGGTTTGGCCAACAGATTATCCTTCCCCCAGGGGATCTTCCTGAAATTCTCCATCACAGAATCTTAGTCTAATTGTAAAAGTCCACTTCCCCACCCTGAGGTGATGGGGGCCTGAATTTCTCCACCCAGAGCGGGCAGGGGATTTAAACAATAGATTCCCTGCCCTGCCAGACAAAGTACCATAACCTTGCAAGAAATTTTTTGAATCCTCTGGCTATCTGGGATCCTGCCTCCCACCCTTTGAACCCTAGAGTTCCTGGTGGCTCTACCCTCTAACCAAGACTCTACTTAAATTCCTCCAACCCTGCCCCCACTAAGCATCCTGTCTCCTGACTCTCAGGTCACCATGCCCTCCCTCTTCAATTCTCCATTAAAGTTGATCTGGGCTGTTGAGTTTTTTGTTTTTTTTTTTTTCTGTTCTTTCTTTATTCTAATACCCTCATGACTCAGTTTCCTAACAGTGATGGCCAGTGGATGACAAAACAAATGGCATTACTATGGAAAAGTCATCAGACTAAATTATAGATCCAAATTTTTTTTAATTTGAAGGTGTTCCAAAGTATAAATTTTACTGATTAGAAGGGAGATGAATGTCTGATTACAGCACATGAAAAATGTAATATTACTGTTTGCATTAGTTCTTATTTTATACTAAGCATATTTTCTGTTTATTAGATTTACAGAGATAAATTTTCATATGTATGTTCAAAGCAATTTTCCTTGTTTTCTTCCAGATAAGGAAGAAAATAAAGATCATATCAAATTTTTAAAGTAAAATCCTTAATTGTGTTGGCCAGCCTACCTCTATCCTATGCTAGAAAGCGTTATCTTTTCCTGTCTGATTAAGAAATATTTTAAAAGGGATTATTCAAATGATCATAATTTAAACAAAGTAAAAATATCTTGGAAGAAAACCTGGATTTGTCTTTTCTCATATTCAACCTACTATTTTAAAAACTTATTTTCCACTATAATTAATTAAGTTTCTGCCATGCCACTGTGTCTTATAATCTATAATTCACTATTTTCCAAATTTTCACTTCTCATGTTTCTTGATGGCTCAAACTTAATAATTGTAAATAGACCAGATGAGTCTTATATCTCTGTGACATTTCTTCTGCTAACTTATAGCTAACTTCTGGGTGCTATTCCCCCTCTTTCAGCATATGTTCCATCTTCAGGCATACAAGTCGACTTCCAAGTATGCCTTGTCTCCACAATAACACTGTGAACTCTCTAAAAGCAAGAACAGCATTTCCTATTAAATTATATCCCCTTTTATTCCATGTCCTCACAATCACTTCATAAATAATTAATAAACTGAATATCTAAGGGCCACCTTTCCAAGATATGCAGCACACCTACTATTCAGCCCAAGTTGTTGTAGATAATCAGAGGGGACTTCTGGAAGGGAATCTTTAGCTATTATGTGATGACAGAGGTCATCCAAAACAGTGAAAAGCAAATTTATACTGACTATGAAAGCAGCAATTTATATAGCGAGGGAATACCTTGATGAATGACACAAATAATTAATTCTAAAGCACATTCTTGCAGTGAATACATTATTGAGGATTCCTCCACGTGGGGCCTGGGATCCATAGAAGATTTCAGTGTGAATTAGCCATAAGATTCAGAAACAACTCTGTTTTTAAAATATATTATTTGCCAAAGACTTCTAAGCAAAATGCAAACTAAAATGCAAAAGAGATGAAGAGGAGCTAAATATTAGGATGTTGATTACCAACAACACTCAATAAATATGGATGATTACCAGCCAAATTTCCCTTAATGAAAGAAACCATAGCTACTTCTCTTTTAAGGAGAATGACATCAAAGTGTAATGCAATACCAAAAATAATGCCAAGGGTTTCCAGCCAAGTAACATGTAAGTGGCTTCTGTCCATAGTCAGAAAATAATGAAAACAGTAGTAAGGAAAGCATTAGCCATAAGATTAGTACTTTCAAGAATGACATTTTTCATGCTCTTGTTTTATGCCCAAAAGGCATAAAAAAAACTCAATATCAGCAAACTCATTTCATGTATAGAAAAAAAATCAGTATTTCTTGCCTGAAGAAATTTGGAATTTACTCTCAGGTCATATAAATAATTAGGTTAGACTAACATGTTGATTACAATAAGTTAGATTCTCAACATTTTTACCTGGTCAGTCCCTAGTTTATCATCTCATGAAGTATCACCTCACTGCCTTCCCAAGTCCCCTTCTAGCAAATGACTTCTCATACTACCCTCTTAATTCATACTTGATTTTGTGACCCATTCATAATTAAAAAAAGAAAATAGAACAATTAGATCTTAGATTTCTCTTTAAAAAAAGAAAAGAGCTTTAAACTTTGAGAATCTATAACCTAAAGGATAAAATAGAAATTCTCTTCAAAACAAAGTGATAAATACTTTTTGACTTCTGATTAGGGCAATAAGTATTCTATAAGGGAAATTATAAAATATTACTTTTTATCCTTTGGCAAACCTGTATGTATGCCAGAAGAATGTCTTCAGTTCATTCCCAAATAGAATAAACTCTTTTTCTAAATTACAAAATAATAAAAATTATATTACGGCTAAAGAGATGTTGATTGGTTTGGATATTCTCAAGTCATTCTCATTTTTAATCTATCCCCTAATAAATAGAAAATCAACTTAATCATTATTAATAGCTGAATGACCTTAAAGAAATCATCTTGTTCTTGGTTAAAGTATATTCAACACAACAGCATCTAAGAGTTTGTGTTGAAGTGAGCAGATGACTACCAAGCTCCACACACAATTGTAACTTGATAGCTAAAGTCATAATATTTCTTGATCTTGATTAATAAGGACCAAATCCAGCACTTTGGGAATTGATAGAGATTATCTAAATAATGAAATATATCAAGCTACATGCCTCAGCTTGCCACTCATGGATGAAGCAGTTTAGAGACAAGAAGTTGATAGTGCTGCCTCTTGCAAAGGGAAAAATAAAATTGCAATGTGTATTGACAACCATTCAGAATCCTAATTTTAACTTAAATTATAGCAACATGGCCAATATAATCCAATGAAACTATCAACTAAGTTGTCATTTTGAAAACATTTCTCATTTGGCTATGACTACATAATACCCAAGATACAAATTAGACACTTAAAATTTTTATTTTATGCCATTAAAGCCCTGACAAATCCCATTTCATATCACAGAATGATCTCTGGACCAGCTAAGCAGAAGAGTTAAGTCTCTATGAAGTAATTAACTAACCTGTAAGAACCCATGAAATATACCTTATAAAATTTAAGAAAAGAACAATGTTAGAATTTCTTTTCTGCTGATATGAATATATAATTAAAATCTAGGAAGAGCTTGTCTTGGGATGTTGACACTAATGACTATCTATTCATTTACTCATTGAGTATTTTAGTGCTAGGCACAGTACAAGACACTAAAATACCAATGTGGTTTTTTACAGCCTACCCCTGCTCAGACAAGTAGTTTTTATAAGCTGAGATTCAATGGATATAAAGTGGAGGTTCACAAATAACACAAAATGCCTACTAAAAGTGGTCAGAACATTTAAAACTTCATTAAAAGTTCACCCACAAATAGAGTTGTGCAAGTATCATAAAAAATGTAAAATCATCCCCTTATAATAATTAGGGAATAACAAAGAGCATCTCATTTTTACCATAAATAGCCAAAAGTTTGCTGTTGGTAAAATGTTTTTCAATTAAAAAAATTCTTCTAGGTGGAAAATGGTGGCTCTTGCTTCTAATCCCTGCTGGCTCAGGAGGCAGAGACTGGGAGGATTGGAAAACATTCTTGAGATCGTTTCTCAACTAATAAAAGCCTGGGTATGGTAGTGAGTACCTGTAATTGCAGCTATCTGGGAAATATAAATAGGAGGGATACAATCTCCCATGTGAGACCCTACTGAAAAACTATTTCGATCTTCATAAATGTATCATTCTCATTTTTAATAAATATCTTAATCTTCTTAGTTATTATCAGTGATGAAATGATCTTAAAAGCAATCTTCTTGTACTTTGTTAAAATATACTCAATAGTATGGGTATCCTATGTAAGTTCATACCGAAAAAATAACAAACAAAAAACAGATTAAGGGGCATGGATCAAATGGTAAGGTATCTCCTAGAAAACACAAGGCCCTGAATTTTGTGTGTGTGTGTGTGTATGTGTGTGTGTGTGTGTGTGTGTGTGTGTGTGTGTATCATATTTTTTATATATATGTCGGAAAGTTCTCTCTTTTAAAGAGTCCTCTAGTCGCTGAAATACCTGGTCTATTCTCCTGGCTTTAGTCATTTGTTTGACACAGATTTTTAGTAGGCATGCAATAGGTTATTTACAATTTTATTTTTGTTAACTGCCTTAATATTCCATCACTACCTTCTTTTCACTACCAATTTATCATAAATCATGGTTACTGTTGAGCATTAGATTTGTCATTATGATGAAATACCTATGACAACTAACTTCTAAAAATTAAGATTCATTTTGGCTCATGATTTCGGAGGCTCAAGACCAAAACTGAATATCCTCATTAATCTAAACCTCTGCTAAGAGTAGTGCCTCTGTGGCAAGAACCTGTGTTAGAAGAGATTTATTCACCTCCTGATCCAAGGATCAGAAGAAGAGAATATCTCCACAATCCCCTCTGAGAGAATGGCCCCACTGATCTAAAAACCTCCCATAAGACTAAAACCTTCTGATATTTTCACAGTTTCCCTATTGTGCTGCCCTTAGGACCATGCCTTCAACACACACAACTTTGAAGGCTATTCAACATCCAAGCCACAACAGTGGGTCAAACTCAAATTGCAGGTAGAAAATGACTGTATCCTGCATTGATTCTACTTTCTTCACACTAAGAAAACCAAGGAACTTTTAGTGACACACTTACCAAAGTTACAGTAGATCTTTGCTGGCCTCTCTTACAGCTAGGGAGGCAGAGTTATAACATGAGATAAGTAGGGAGTGGGATTCATTCTAGAGATTACAATTTGTTGATCTGGGAGATATTCTTTGATACTCCACAACATGACTCTAATGTATGTACAAGGTTAAAAATCTTTTTCAAAATTTCACCTATAAACCCACCACTAGCTAAGACTTTTGAATGATACAAAAATGAACAGTCTATCTTCCTTAAATAAGTGTTATTTGGCTTGGTGAGGTTTTATTGCTGAGGGGAACATATAACCTCACCTAAGGGCCCTCTGAAATATCGTGATTGGTTAGCTCTAACCCATCTAGAGGCTAACTAAAGTTCATGTATATAATTTCTTTTGACAGTATCAAACCCACTTTGTCAGATCATGATCTTTAGACAAGGTGTTTTTTGTCAAGTTTAATTGACTTCTGTCTTCATCTTACAGAACACTATGAGAACATGAAAGACATCAATTCATCCTCTTTTTCAGCCATAAGCCCTCTGATGACTTTCCAAATTGCAAAGCAAGTAACTTAATTATATCATTTTTCTAATTGACTCATAGCTTTAAAGACTATCTAAATATGAAATTTTCACTTTGATTCCAATATTTTAGTTTGGATCACTTCATCATATTTAAGTTTCAAAATGCCAGATACCATCCTAATGCTTGAATGGGAGAGGCAGTTCAGTGTAAACTTCTTGCCTACAGACCTACTGCCCAAATTTGTGCAAATCACACAAAAAAATTATGGCCATAACTAGGAAATCTACATGGTAGATTGGCAAGAGCACCTAGATTTTTCCAATTTTTAATGGAAACAATGTGTCTTCTTTAATTGTTATGTGAATCCAAGCAAGTAATGCTACCTAACATATGAAACTTTTGTGTGTATTCGAGGGGAAAATGTGAGTGTTAAATCAGTAGTATTACTCCGCCAAATAGCAAGTAATCTCTTTATAAATAAAAGAGTTGATTACATTTTCATATACATGTCATAAAAATCCTGCAAGGACAGCACTAGCACAGTTTCTTATAGACATTTACAAAAATATCAAAAAAGGAAGAAACAGTAAGAGCCAATATTTAAAACAATCATAAATCTTATGTCAACACACACACACACACACACACACACACACACACACACACACACACACACACACACACTCAGCAAGAAGGAAAAATACAAATGAACATATATCTTCCTAGGATTTATTTACAACTACAGAGTAATTTTTAAATAGTCTATTTTTCTGATGTTGCATATAAAATATATACATCACAGTAAACTTTCAGCTGGTTGCTTATTATAACTTACTCTCTATGAAAGGATAAGAAATGTAACCTACTTCAAGCCAACCACTAATGGCTCACACTTGTAAACCTAGCTACTTAGGTGCTAAGATCTAAGGATTGTGGTTCAAAGCAAAACAATCTATAAGACTAGCAAAAAGTCAAAGGGCAAGGTGTTTCTCAAGTGGTAGAGTGCCAACCATGGGTGAAAAGGCTAAAGGTCAGTGCCCAGGACCTGAGCTCTTGTCCCAGTACTGGCACACATTTACCTAATTCAGAAGTTAAAAATTAACATATACATCCTTCTGAAATTTATGGCCATAAAAAGATAACTATATTTCCATAAATGAACTCCAGGAATTGGAAACAAGAGACTTTTTTCTTTGTTGCTGTTTTTGTTTTCTTTTCTTTAGTCTTGTTTGTTGGTTTATCCACATTTTGGAGGATAAGGTAAGACACAGAAATGTTGGAACAAAGGGTGAGCAAAAGCAGCAGTGGTACTCACCAGATACTATGTTGAAAATAAACCATACAACTTGTAAGTGGGGATGGGAGGGAAAAAGTGGGAGAGATCAAGGGATGTCTACATCATCTTTATGAACAATAAAAAGTACCTATGAACCCAAAATAGGGACACAAATTTCTTTTTTCTTTCTTGCATTGTTTTTAACGTATTTATAATGTACCATGTGATTTTTTCGTTGCTTTGTATGTTCCTCCCCCATGGTATAACCCCTGTTTTCACTGTATGTGATGTTGGTGCCCTGCATCTTGTATATACACTTCTCTAATTTGTGAAGGGAAAGGGAAAAAACAAAATGCTTAAATAAGGATACAGGTTGAACCATTGTAACAATGAGATGTACAAAAGACTATGTTTAAAACGAACTTTACAACTTCAGCAGGGGAGGGGATGGAGGTGGGAAGGGAGGGATGGTAGGGGGAAAACAAAGAAGGAGGCAACAATGCTCAATAGGAAATGTACTCATTACCTTGCTCATGTAACTATAACCCCTCTGCACAGCATTTTTATAATAAAAAAGTACAAAAAAGGAAACTATACTGGCAATATATTTTTTAGATTCTCTTTAGTAATTATTTTAGTATGACTAAAATAAAATAACAATGTAAAAAGGTTTGGTAATACACAAGAGCAACATGGAAAGGCAATCAATATATAATCACCGGAAGATTATATGTCATTAAAAAGCTGTATATATTTGTCAGAATTACAAGTTTTAAGTAAATCGCATCATTTCACATAGCATTACAGTGAATTAAATTAGCAGTTAATTTACACTTTAAAGATATCTAATAATAAGATGATCAAAGATTTTCATCACTCATATTTTCTGTCTATTCAAATACCAGATTTAATTTCAAAAATGATAGACAAGCATTTGAAGGCAGTTGGCCCTAATTCCTCAACTGCTTGCTAATCCACTAGGCTTTGAAAACATCCCTTAGTCTACAAATATTCTCCATTAGCTCTGCTTGCTGAGAAATAATTGCTCCATTATAACTATTATAACAAAATACTTTCAACTAAAGTAATCCACGAGATATGCTTTTGAAAAGTTCCATTAGAAGCACGTCTACAAAATGAAGCTAGATATTAAGAATAAAGCTCAATAGTATCATAAAGTACAACTATAAATAAGTTCTTTTTAAGGCGGATAGAAAATAAACTGTTTGGGTTAATTAACTATTGTTTCTCTAGTGGATTATAAATTTGCCCAAAGTATGTTTTATTCATGGTTGTAAATCCTACCAAAACTATCTTGAAGAGAGAACTGTACAAATTTTCCTTAACTAAACATGCCATAAGAAATCACAATTAAAATGCAAATGATATATATCTTAATGCCTGATTCATCTGTAGTCTCTGAAGGAAACAGATTTACATATCATATGACTTACCTAAAACTCAACACAATGATAAGTGGTACATATTTCTCAAAGGTAGCAAGAGTATATTTAAGCTTGGCTTATACAATAAACTAAAGAAAGCTGGCATTCTTACTCTGTTTTGTATTTGACCCAAGGCATGAAAGGCTATTACTAGGCATCAGTTGATGTTGAAGTTAATAAGTCATGACAATGTGGAGAATAAAACCCATGTGCAAGTTAAGTAAGCAGTAAAAACCCATCACAACAGAAGAGGGATTGAAGGGAAACAAAATGAGTGTGAGAGAGAGAGAGAAAGAGAGAGAGAATGGGTATAGTTCCCACCGCTCAGACACAGAAATGAGGAAGACAATGCGAAAATCCTGAGTGAATTGCTTTCAGGTCTCGATACCATCCTCCTTCCTGCTTTCATTTCTCATGATGCTGCCTTTCTGCTCTGAAAGTCCCTGAAATTTCTGTATATTGTTACTATTGTACACCTTATACTTGGGTGTGATTCTGTTTCAAGAAACTAAAAGAACCACGATTAAAATATTCAAGTACCATTATTAAAAGACTTGCATTACATCTAAATTTGATCCAGTCCTCAGAGTTGTCATCACAAATGCCAATCATTATGACCATAGAGCATACAAACTGAGATGTAACCCAGGAGTTGAAGATGTGCCTTTGGCTGTCAGTGAGTGATAGATGCTCAAGCAGCCACATCTGTGTGACTGCAGCTCCTGAGATACAAGGCCATGCTATCTCTGCCATGTCACTGCCCGGGCCACCAGTCCTACTCATTCCATTACCCTCAAGTCTTTTCTATGATTCCAGCGTGGCTCTCTGGATAATCTGCCCACCTGCCTCTAGTTGACAGAAGGATGTTCTCTCCGATCATGTTTTGACAGTATTGCTTGTTTAAATTGTTCTCCATTACTTTGGGTTGTTGTTGGATAGTTCATTAAGTAGTCCCTAAACCCTTCTTCCTTTCTGTTCTACCAGAACCTCCAACTGGTGAAAATAAAAGCAAAAGAGAGGAAAAAGAGACTTCTACCTGCTCACATGGCAGTGACAAGAATAGAGAGAATGAGAGTTTTCAATAGAGGGAAAAGAATAAAGACTAAGAGAACGTTTTACATCTAGCATTTGCAAGCAGATTTAATTAAGACGAAAACCTTATGGAAGTCATTAACAAATTTTAATTACTCATGAAGATATATTGATTGAACTTAAGGAAATAAGAAATATTTTAATATTAATCCAGTATGTCTTAAACCTATATACTTACGTCTCAGGTTACTCTGAATCTATTACCTGCAGAGTTAAATAATGTTCAGGTTTTACACAAAGATACTTACTTTATACTTTTACATCTTAAATCATCTAAGGTATCCTGTAATATCTGTAACCAGGCTCACTGAGCAACAGTTAAGAGAAAAATGTATATATTTGAAGGTGGCAAACCCTAGAGGAGCTGATGGAAGGACCCAATATCAATATTAAAACAGGTAAACTTACCCATACATACCCCTTCCAGAGCACATAATAATTTATATGAAAGTCCTTTTCCATGACCTTCTCCTCAAAGGACAAACCTTTCAAAATATAGCCTTTAATGCTTACAAGGTTTATGTTCAAAGAGTCCCTCCTTGCCTAATGGACTAAACACTCACCCATTACAGTCTAAGAAAGCTTTGTAACTCTGGCCTTCGAAGCCATTTCTTTTCCAACTTTAATGTGCATACAAATAACTAAGGTTCTTCTTGATACAATTCTGATTTAGATTTAGTAGGTACAGACTGGGGTCCAAGTTCTTTCTTTCTGAATGATTTCCACGTTGCTAGCTTGTGAGTTACATTCTTGGTAGCAAAACACCTTAACTTAATACCAAATGTAATGGAACTAAGAGAAAACAAGCTGGTTACACAATGATTAGCACTCACATAAAGAAGAGGGCCCCACATGTTGTCTAATAATTATTTGACAGGCATTTATTGAGTACCTCATGAATGTGGGGCACACAGATATACAAATAAATTCCAAAATATCTCTGTCTTTAAAGTCCTTGTTTGGGCAAGCAATATTAAAATGTTAGCATGCATAAGAAATCTTTGGAATGCTTATTAAAAATGTGAGTGCATGGTCTCACAGCTTTAGACAAAGCTTGTGTACATCAGAGTCAAGGCCCATGTGTCTGCATACCAGGTCTGCATCCATTAGATGAGCATTAAATGTTGAGTTTAAGTCAATGCAGTGTGGAACTGGAGCTCAGAATATGGAGCCACACCAAAGGCAGATTCACAGAGCATATCTGAGTGTGCCTGGAAGCACAGAGAGAAAGGAACCCATGCCAAATTAGCAGTGAACACAGGCCCTTGAGTCAAGGGAATAATAAAATCCTGATTGTAACAGAGCTTTGCGGCAGTTGAGGAAAGTGAGGGTACATGTGAGGTCATGTATTCAATCCATCAGGTATTAGGAGCTAAACAAAGTGGGGCAAAGAGTTGATAAGTCTCTTAGGCTATAAGGAACTAAGCATTGTAAAATCTTTTACTTTTTGGAGACCATCATCTTCTCTAAAATGTCTTTCAAGTTTCAGACTGAGGAATATGAGTAAGGTTTCCCCATATGTTTTAGACAGAAGTTTGGTTATAAAACAAAGTAGTCTGGGTTACAATTTACGATTTAATTAATCAAATGCCAGAAAAACTCAACTTCATAGCTAACAGCAGCAGAAAGAGAGAGAGAAAAAAGCATCTGCTTTAGAAAAAGTTTAATAAACTAAAACAGTTAAAAAGCACATTTAAAAAAAATGACAACCAAGATTTTTCTCTAGTAAAATCCACAGAAGAAATTATTCACCCACTAGAAAAAGGAATGATTTTCAAAATTACTTTTTGGAAAGAAATTTGTTCTTAAAATTTGTCAGTATCAGAAAAGTAAACCTTATTAGGTTTAAATACATCCTTTCCTGGGGACAGGAATCTCAACTTAAAACACGTATATGGCTGGGTGATAGCTGCTAATCTATCTTAATTATTTTATTATGTTAGAACAGTTTTCTCTTAATGTCTGAAAACTCAAGTTTCTGAAGAACAGTCCTTTCAAAAGGAAGTACAACCATAATTCAAATAGCTTAGTAAACATTAGTACAACATACTTCATATTCTCTTCAAGGATGCCTTGCTAGCAAGCTTTTTGAACACTCCGTCTTTGTAAGTGTCCTGTAATTTTGTTTATAAAGGATAATTTGTCATCTCTCACTGCTTAGGATACCTCTAATTGTAACATGAAGCCATTCAACCATTAAGTGTAATATCATTTCTGTTGTATAGCTTAAAATGAAAATTACAGCACACCACTATAACATATTGTCAAATCAGAAAGTGAATGGCAAATCCACAAGCAAGGTGATTAGCTAGAAGTTACTGATGACTTGCTGTGATTCATTCTGGGGCTTTTGTGTGTGTGTTTGTAAATTATAGGGAGAAATGAAGTTATCAGGCCTTTCATTTCTTATGATGTGCTATATCAGAGAGATAAGCAGATATTAAATGGGTGTTCACAAATAATGTGGAGCTCTTACGTGCACATCCTGAATGTATTAGATGTCCTTTTCTGAAACTACTTCCTTAAAACAGAAGACGTTGTTTCAGTTGTACTGTAGGAGGGTAGAGATAACTGGCCAATCACACCGCTTTTGTCAGGGTAATTTGGTTACAGATTGTAGAAATCCACACCAATAATAGACAATACAAAGAAATTATTGGTAGATATAATTAAATCTCAGAAAAAGTAGGGCTCTTATTTAAAATTTGACAGAAACAACAAAAGAACTATTAAAACAAGACAGAAATAGGAAAATATAGACATTGGATAAAACAATGTTTAAGAGGATTTGAAAGGGCTTTTCTTGGACTAGTAAGAATAAAAAGAGTACTTAAATATACAAATATTATACTCTAGATAGTAAATTTGACTTTTTTTTTCTTTTTCTTTTTTTTTTTTTTTTTGGTCAGTTCTGGGGCTTGAACTCCGGGTCTGGGTTCTGTCCCTCAGCTTTTCAGCTCAAGGCTAGCACTTTACCACTTGAGACACTTCCAGTTTAATGGTGGTTTATTGGAGATCAGAGTTTCTTGGACTTTCCTGCCCAGGCTGGCTTTGTACTGCGATCCTCAGCCTCCTGAGTAACTAGGCTGTGAGCCACCAGCACCCGGCAAATTTGACTTTTATGAGGGATGTATGTTAGCAAATTTGAAACCACATCATGTATATACTACAATTGAAAAAGTAAGTGTATATTTTATAGAATGACAAAATCTATGCTCTCAAACTCAGAAAAACAAGCCTCAAAGAGAAAAGATAAGAAAAAATTAAAGTACAACTTGGATATTTTGATAGGTGAGTAAGTTTAAAAATAAATGTGAATTTACACATATCACATACTAATCAACATAATATTTTCTATCTCCATATTCAGACAGGACATATCAAAAGTAATACAGTAACAGTAATAACTATACTTAACACTGCTATATTTCCAAATACCACTTCTAATAAAAGGAACGAATGTTCAATTCCATAGACAGGCAGAAGAAAAGACAATTGTCAAATATCAATATAACAGAAGAACAAAACATAGTATTGTAAATACCAAGGACTAATACCGAGCCTTTACAAAATAAGGACATGTGTGTATGCATGTAAGTGTCAGTTCAGGGGCTTGAACTCAGGGCCTGGGAGCTGTTCTTGAGCTTTATGGCTCAAAGCTAGCACTCTAACACTTGAGCCACAGATCCACTTCCAGATTTTTGGTGGTTAATTGGAGATAAAATGATCATTGACACAGAGTGAACAAATTCAGAAGTGGTACTCATTAGACATCATGTTGAACTCACTAGACACTATACAACTTGTGGGTGGAGATGGGAGGGGAAAACTGGGCAAGAGCAAGGGAAGGGGTAATATTGTCTAAAAATATTTTTTTAAAGAGAGTTTAATGGGCTTTCCTGCGTAGACTGGCCTTCACTTTTGATCCTCAGATCTCAACCTCCTCTGTAGCTAGGATTAAAAGGGTGACAAGCCACCAATACACAGAGAATGAATTTTTTCTAACTTTTTTAAAAAATTGAATATATTACTTGTGGTTTCCCTATGACATTTTCACACATTCTTATGATGCACCTTTATCAAACTCATTCTCTCTGATTCTTCTACCTCTTTCTTAAAACAATTTCAGTATGTTTCCTTGTTCAATTTCCATACATGTACCAAAATACTTTGATCATGTTCTTCCTCCTTCACTCCTCCTTCCCTTCCCACTGAACAGGACTTGTTTTACATTCCTCTCCTTCATTGTAAGTGGGTAATTCATCACATTAACAGGAGCAAGGACTAGAACTACATGATCATCTCAATAGACGCAGAAAAAGCATTGTAAGTATATACGAGTTGTTCAGAGGAGTATCAAGTGGTGTTTCACACATGTATATGCACTTTAACTTGATGAAGCCCCTTCGATTTTGTTTTTCTGTCCCCTGCCCAGTATTATTCAACAGACCCGTCAGTTTCAGCATGCCATCGTCATACCTTGATGCATGAATCTTAAAAAAATATTACACTAAGAGAAATAACCCAAATGCAAAAAAATATATAAACAATTGTATGTCTACTTATATATGAAGTACCTAGAGTCATCAAGTTTGTAGAGACAAAAATAGAATGGTGGCTACCAAGAGCTAAAGAAAAGGGAGAATTAGTGTTTGATAGGTACACAGGGTCAGTTAGAAAAAGTAGAAAAGTTGTAGCGATGGTTGAATAACAATGTGAATGTACTTTATGCCAAAAAACTGTATACTTGAATATGATAAATTTCAGAGTACAAATATTTTAATCCAAAAATAAGGGGAAAATATGTATGCAATGGAAACTAGTACACTGTGAAACAATTAGGCATTATGTTTTAAATGATGAAAATATTTATCTCAATTAACATTTGCTACCAACACAACCATGTTTAGTGCAGCATTATTTACCATAGCTAAGATACAGAACCAACCCAGATGCCCCTCAATAGAGGAATGGATCAAGAAAATGTAACATATATACACAATGGAATTCTATGCCTCAATCAGAAAGAATGGCATTGCCCCATTTGTTAGGAAACGGAAAGACTTGGAAAAATTATATTAAGTGAAGTAAGCCAGGCCCAAAGAAACCTAGGTCCCATGGTTTCCCTTATTTGCAATAACTAGTATATGTTTGGGGCAAGCAGAAAAGGTCAGATAAGATGATGTTAAGCAGAATGAACCCCAAGATAGGGACACAAGTGGTTTTTTTCGTGCTTGCTATCGTTTCTAACGTATTTATAAGGTACCCTGTGATTTTTTTTGTTGCTTTGTATGGACCTCCCCCACGGTATAACCCCTGTTTTCACTGATGTTGGTATAATTTGGGGAGGGGAAGGGAAAAAATAAATTGTTTAAATAGGGATACAGGTTGACCCATTGCACCAATTAGATGTACAAGACACTATGTTGAAAAACAAAATGAACTTTACAATTTAGGCGGGGGTGAGGGGGGAACATTGTTGGGACCATAGTTAAGGAGGTGGGAGGGAAGAGATGATAAGGGAAAAACAGGTGGCAACAATGCTTGATAGGAAGTGTATTCATTACCTTGCTCATGTAACTATAACCCTTCTGTACAGTATTTTCACAATAAAAAACTTATTAAAATATTTATTATAGTACATTTCCTCCTCTTCAGTTCTTGCTTATGTGGTCAACAAAATATAAATGATAGAAAAAAATAAACAGAAAAGTATGGCCATACTTTTGATAGGAGACAAGATAAATCAGGATCATTAAGTCATGTATATACAATCTACAAAAAAAGAAATCAATAAGCCAAATATCCACATGAACATTGATGGATTTCAAAACTACACTGACTGAAAAATTTCAGAAGAATATATACAGTAACACAACACACAGATCCTTGAAACATAAAACTTAAACAGCATATCATCTGGGGTTGTATATATTATTAAACAATCTATAACACAGTATAATGATAAAATATCCTTGGGGTAGAAGATAAAATGACTGAGGAGAAACATATCCACAGTTAAAAAGATATCACTATTTTTTAAGCTAAGTGGTAAATATGGTGTGGGATTTTTCTTCTATTACTTTATAGATCAATAACATTATTCACTTTTTATATGAATGATGTGGCTTATAATAAAAAGGACACTTTTTTTAACCAGTCCTGGGGCTTGAACTCAAGGTCTGGGCACTGTCCCTGAGCTTCTTTTTCGCAAGGCTAGCAGTCTCTCACTTATACCACAGTGTCACTTCTAGGATGTTCTGATTATGCGTTAATGAGGAATCAAACCCAGGGCTTCATGCATTGGAGGCAAGCACTCTACCACTACACTAAATTCCCAGCCCAAAGATAAATATTTTAAAAAGAGTTTTATCCTCCTTAATCCCCTGTAATAAGTGTTGTTAGATGCTCAGAAGAAAACTTTTCCTTTAGAGAGTTTTAAGTGACAACTTAAATGTTGTCAGGAATTAATTAATGGCACTAATATTCTAAAGGAACAAAATTATAAAAATTAGGTATACATCTAATTTCTAAGCCATTTGCTTATTAGTTTCATTTAATGATGTCACAATATCTGATTATGAAATGCTCAACTCCAATAGAGCAGTAAAGTTATAAGAAAAATTTCAGACCAATAGTTTCAAATCTTTGTAGGGTACAGGAAGCATTAAAGATTTGTTAGTAAATATGTTTTGATAGATGTAACCTAGGAACATATAGAATAAATTTCATCTATCATATAATGAGGCCTATCTGCTGTACAGTCTGAATTTATCATAAAATAAGAACTAAGGAGCATTGTTTATATTCGTGTGTGTGTGTGTGTGTGTGTGTGTGTGTGTGTGTGTGTGTGTGTGTGTGTGTGTGTGTGTGTGTGTGTGTGTGTGTGTGTGTGTGTGTGTGTGTGTGTGTGTGTGTGTGTGTGTGTGTGTGTGTGTGTGTGTGTGTGTGTGTGTGTGTGTGTGTGTGTGTGTGTGTGTGTGTGTGTGTAGGTTCTAGAATTTAACTTCAAGGCCTAGATATGGTTCCTGAGCCACTTGAGCCACAGCCCCCCTTCTGGCTTTTTTAGTGCTTCACTGTAGATAAAGTTTTAAAAACTGCATTTTTGGTGTTTACTTGTTGATAAAGTCACTAGAGCTGTCTTTTCTGGGCTGGCTTCAACAAATAATCCTCAGATCTCAGACTTCGGGGTAGTTAGGATTATAGGCAGGAGCCACCAGCATCCGGCAAAGGGCATTGTTATTTTTGGTTAATCACCAATCACAGGATTTCAGATCTATTCTACATTATCCAACTAATAGGTATTTATGAACATAGACTCTGAGTCCATTTGTGTCAGATTAAATCTCAGTTCTGTCATTTCTTTGGGCTTTTTGTTGTGTTGTTGTTTTAATTCAAGGCCTCATGCTTGCTAGGAAGATTCTCTACCATAGGGTTTTGCCTTTTGTCTGGAATTATCCTTAGACTGTGATTCTCCCAACTTATACCTCCTATTTAATCATAGGCATACATCACCTCCCCAGACTTTTTGGTCTTGCTAAAATTTTCTCCAGGCTTGCTTCAAACCATAATTTTCCTGTTATCTGAGTAGTTAAGATTACAGATATGAGTCACTAGGTCCTGGTAGGACTACCATGATCTAACTATGGGAACGTGGAAGTTACATAACCTTTCTGCTTCTCTCCTTTTCAACCTGTAAAGTGGAAGAGTAGTGTTCACTTTGATGAATTGTTTCAAGAAAAAAATTAAATAATGCATGCAATGTAAGAATAATTATTGTTTTTCAACTTTTTATTTTTAGATCATTATAGCTTCATGTACAATTATAAGGCATAATATAGAAAGGTTGCATATATTCATTACATACATATAATTTTAGTAACTGTTAGATGTTATTAATATAACCTTCATTAGAGAAACTTTTCTATCCTTCCTTCATATATCCCCTGAAGTGTAATTTGCATATCCACAATGAACTCATGAAAAGGCAGAAAAATCTAGAGTTTAAGAGCTCTCAATCATCTCTTTCCCTTCACAAAGTTCTTTGTAATAAAGAAAAAAGCATTATTAGAATGCTGAAAATGCAAGGAAAAGAAGATCAAAGGTACTTGTGAGTAGAACAGTACTATTAAACAAGTAATTGTTCAAGCTCAGTTATCACACCATATAAAATGTTCTAACTCTTAACTTTTAGTCCTAAAGGAAATCTTAGAACTGGTGTATTGAATAAATTAAACTATCTAAGCTTTCTTATATAGTCATAATGACTACAAAATCAGTGTTAACAATTTGCTTGCTTTTGTAAAGGCACAAAAGGGACATACAGTAGGTTAAAAAAGACACTCCTTTACCTCATATAATTGTCCTCCTTATCATCAGAAAGACAGGATTCAACTCAGATCATTAAATGAGCAAATGAAAATATTGTGGAATTCTCCTATCAGGATTCTGTGTCATCTATATAAGGTTATCCCAGCACTTCAAAAGATTTTAAAGATACTGGAAGCTAACTTTACTTTAAAAAAAGAATGTAGGAATAAAATGTAGTAAAAGCAAAAACAAATCTATTGACAACATGACTTTAAATTGAACAGACGTTCAGCCTCCTCCAACAGTCACAGTATACAATGCTATATTAAAATTCCATACAATAGAATATGCATTTTAAAGTTTATCTGTTCCCAACCTACTTGGAAACATTTCCTTTATTATCCAATAGTATATGTGCAGTCAGAGAGCTACATTAATTTGCTTAATTTTATATGTTTCAATGTTTCAAATGACCTCACTGTTGTTCTCATATCACACAGTCAGAAGAATTTCCTTTAAGCATTTTATATATAATGCCTATTTTTCATGAGTCCATTCTTGAGCACCTTTCCTTGTATCACCTGCCATGGATTGCTGAAGTTTTTCTCACTATTTTCCCCATAAGAATAGAGGCTCTATGAAGGAAGACAGTGTTTCAACTTTCCTTATATTGACAGGGTGTAAAATATAGCAAATGCACTTTAAAAAGCACAAAGGAAGGAAGGAAGGAAGGAAGGAAGGAAGGAAGGAAGGAAGGAAGGAAGGAAGGAAGGAAGGAAGGAAGGAAGGAAGGAAGGAAGGGAGGGAGGGAGGGAGGGAGGGAGGGAGAGAGGGAGGGAGAGAGGGAGGATTGATTTACACTTGCCTTGTTCATCCCTGAAAATAAGATGCTTACGACAGCCTGACTTGAAACATGTTTTTAAAGTCTATTCTTCCTGCACTAAATTTGATAGTTGCATGCACCTTGTAGTTTTACCTTCCACTCTTGCGCCAAAACAGTTTAACCTTTTATTTAAGTGTCTCTGGTCCAAAAAAAAAACCATTAAAATTGGACAGTACTAATAAATACTACTACATAATGACTCACTTTAGTTCTCTGTAGTAATTAGTACTCTGGTGGTGAAATGCGCCTCTAGGTTCAAAATTTTATAATGTTTTGACAGTTGGAATCTTACCAAGCATGAAATGAACCAATAAAAAATTTCTTTTTGTTTTCATTCTTTAAGTATTAGGGGGGAAATAAAACTATTTACAATGTATCAGAGTAGTACTCTAAGGAAAGAAAAAAGAGAGTGACCCCCTCCCATTCAAAGGGGAGAGTTTATGTAGCATTCAAATGAAGACACGATAAATGTGAAATCTCTGATAACTAAAAGCCAAGAGCAAGTTATATTTAACAGGCATGTGAATCTCAATGACCTTGATTAGCAAAGCAAGATAATGTGCATTAAAATCTTCATGCCAGTCAAATATCCCATAAACACTGTGTATTTCACATTCCATCTTTAACTGTTTGCTGACCATTGTGTCTTTAATCACTTCAGGATTAAACATTATTTTTATTTGAATAAGTTATTCTCTCAAAATGCTTGCATTTCAAAGAAAACACACCTGACTCTGACAACATCTCAAAATCTGGGCAAAGAATTCAGCTGCACTGTAGATTTCATGTGTTTTATCTCAAGTAATAACAGCTAAAATTTCAAAGTTCACATCTACATATATTGAAAACCCAAACCTTTTAAAGGTTCAAAGCATCTTTATCAATTCAAACATATCCTTGATGATATATATAGAATGTAATTCAAAATAAGGAATATCTTAGCTGGACACTGCTGGCTTAAGCCTGTAATCCTAGCTATTCAGGAAGCTGAGATCTAAGGATCACAGTTGATAATCTGCAAGGGCAGAAAAATCTGTGAAACTCTAATTTTTGCTTAACCACCAAAAAGCCAGAATTGAAGGTATGCCTCAAGTTGTAGAATACCATTCTTGAGTAAAAAAAAACAAAGGGAAAGTGGAAGGTCCTAAGTTCTAAACTCAACATAAGTACAAAAGAAGGAAAAAAGGAAAGAAAAGAGGAAGGGAAGAAAGGAGAGAGGGAAGGAGAGAGGGAAAGAATGAGAGAGAAAGGAAGGAATGATGAAAGAAAGAATGAGAGAGAAAGAGAAAAAAGGAAGAAAAGAAGAAAAGTAGGAAGGAAGAAAGGAAGGGAAAAAGGGAGAAAGGAAGGAAAGAAGGAGGGAGGGAGGGAGGGTGGAAAAAAGGAAAAGGAAACAAAGAATGTTTTTATGGTTAAAAAAAAAAGTCCTGCAAACAAGTAGTGGTGAACTTTGCCAAACAATAGCAATGTACTCAATGATACAAAACTATATACTTAAAAATAAGATGGCTAAGATGGAAAATTTTGTGTACATTACCACAAAAATAAGAAGTTTTTTATGAGCACCTTGCTCATGACTGTACATTAATTTCCTTACATCTTATTCTGAGATATCTGTGTTTAATCTGAAGATAGTTTATAATTTATTTCCTAAATTGATGCTCTGGCACTATGCAACAGGTTCCAATGAACCTTTTTGATAGTTGGCACTCATTAATGTCCTTGAATGTTTATGGAGCCAAGAAAACTGTTACAGAAATTATTAGAAATGTGCTTACATGATGGCAGCCAATTTGTTTTGGTTGATAAATTTATATTTGAATCCCACTATCCCTCACCTGATTTCTTTTTTTTTCTTTGTGAAAATACCATACAGAGGGGTCACAATTACATGTGTAAGGTAATGAGTACATTTCTTATCAGGCATTGTTGCCTCCTCCTTTGTTTCCCCTTACCATCCCTTCTCATCTCTCCCCTCCTTTCCCCCACCTGCCCCCCCCCACGCCAAAGTTGTAAAGTTTTTCTTTTTTTTTTCTGTCAAAATGTCTTTTTGTGTGTGTGTGAGAATACCGTACAGAGGGGTTACAATTACATGGGCAAGGTAATGAGCACATTTCTTATCAAGCATTGTTGCCTCTTCGTTGTTTCCCCTTCCCGGAAAAAAAAACAAATCATTTAACTAGGGATACAGGTGGACCCATTGCAACAATAAGATGTACAAGTCCTTATGTCACAAAAGGAACTTAACAACTTTGGTGGGGGTTGGGGAAGGATCAGATGGGGGAGGCAGGGAGTATGGGAAGGGATGGGAAGGGGAAACAATTTGTTACCATAGAATATGGATGTGATTTATAAATTGTGCAGTCACAAGGGATAATCTGTGTTGGTGCAGTATGAGCATTTTCAATATGTGGTGGTCATGAGGCAGATTGTAGGAGCATCTTCACAGGTGATAGTGTAACTATACCCCTTGAACATGAATGCTATGCTCATAAATTGGTTATTTTTAAATAATTAAGCTAACGAGTTCTGAACTTTTAACCTATATGAGTTTCCTAATTACACAGCTTGAAATCCTCATCAGAAAATCTGTCTGCTCCTGAAATTCAAATCATTTTATAATCTTGAATAATGCATATCAACTCTAAAAATTAAAACATTCATAAAAGTAAAGAAATTCAGTCTTTCTAAAAAAAATTTTTCAAGAGCATAAAGCAGCAGAAATAAATTAGTTGTCACTTTCACTGACTCTCAGCCCAAAATCCCCCCTCCCATCTCTTTAGCTACAGGCACCAATTTATTTTTCATATACTACAGAATGACACTGATTCACTTCGCAAACTCTTTGACTATGAAACAAAGTAGAGACACTTGGTGAGAGGTTCCAAAAAATACCACAAGGGTGGCAAAAGAAATTCTGTGTGAAAACAGAGTGGTTAAGAAGTCTGGCTTTGGAAACCAAGTGGTTTGACTTGGATTTCTTTTTTTTTGGGGGGGGGGTCCAGTTGTGGGGCCTGAACTCTGGGCCTGGGCGCTGTCCCTCAGCTCTTCAGCTCAAGGCTAGCACTCTACCACTTGAGCCACAGCACCACTTCCAGCTTTTTTCTTTTTGCTTATGTGGTGCTGAGGAATCGAACCCAGGGCCTCTGGCATGCAAGGCAAGTGCTCTACCACTGAGCCACCTTCCCAGTCCCTTGACTTGGATTTCCGAGACTCGGTGATAACCATAGGAGGCCTTCACTTCCTCATCTGTAAAAGTGGGGATGATAGTTCATCTCACTGAGCAATCTCAAATACTCAATGCAAGGACAAATACTTTTGGTGTGTGCCCAGTAATAAACTAGTAATAAGTAACACAATCATATTAGCATTCTAGTTACTATTTCTTAGTTCCACAATAACAAACTTTGTTTCAAAATAATACTTCCTTGATAGAAGGCATTCCACAAGTACATCACTTTTCAATTGACAAAAATGACATTCTATGGCTTTCATAAAATACAAAAAAGTAAAAAAGATTAAATGAACATAGTCAAACTAAAATAGAATGTTAAGATTTTGCCTCTGTTTTGTGTACATTCATTAAGATAAAAATATTTTCCAAAGCAAACAACATATATCTTATAATTCACTAATGATACCCTATGAACTAAAGAGAAATTTCTCTTCTAAACACCAGAGCAAAGATTAGAAATATTGGGCAGTCACAAAGTATTCCCAATAGTAATTTATGCTGTACTCAGAGTGCTCAGGCATTTTCCTAAAATACCCCAAGTCTTTATGCTAAAAATATATCTTGCTCTTAAATATTAATTGTAGTAATTATTGATCCAAAAGATAACAAAATTTTCAAATGGAAAGAAAGGAAGAATGATAAAAAATAAAGTGATAAAACATAAGGGAGACATTACAAAAAGCATTTTGCAAACAAATACACAGAGTGAGAACAATGTGAGCAAACCTGGCACCAGTAGCTCATGCCGGTAATCTTACTCAGGAGACTGAGATCTGAGAATTGAGCTTGGAAGATAGCCAGGCATGAAAGTTCATGAGATTCTTATCTTCAGTAAACTACTCAGAAAAAGCTGGAAGTGGCGCTTTGGCTCAAGAGGTAGCACACTAGCCTTGACCACAAGGAGGTTCAAGGATAGGCCCTGAGTTCAAGACCCAGAGAAACAACAACAACAACAACAACCAAAAATCCCCAAAACCCTGATGTTGAGGCAAAGAAAAGTGTGTTACTTTGATCATATGCATTACATTAAAAATTATAGGCCAATTTTTTTCTTGTTTTATTTTTATTTTTTTAATTGATAAGTTTTTTTTATTGTGAAAGCACCATATAGAGGAGCATGAGCAAGGTAATGAGCACATTCTTATCAAGCATTGTTGTCTCCTCCTTTGTTTCCCCATACCAGCCTGCCCCCCACCCACAAAAGTTTAAAGTTCATTTTTTGACACAGCATCTTGTACATTTCATTGTTACAATGGGTCCACCTGTATCCCTATTTAAACAATTTAGTATTTCCTTTCTCCTCCACAAATTATACCAACATCAAATACAGAGAAATCAGGGGTTATACTGTGGGAGAGGGACATACACGCAACAAAAAAATAACCTTATAAATATGTTAGAAACAATAGCAAGAAAGAAACCCATTTGAGTTCTTATCTTGGGGTTCATTTTGCCTAACATCAACTTATCTGACCGTTTCTGCTTGTCTCAGACATATACTAGTTATTGCAAATAAAGGAAACCATGGAACCTATGTTTCTTTGGGCCTGGATTACTCCTAATATAATTTTTTCCAAGTCTTTCCTTTTCCTAACAAATGGGGCAATGTCATTCTTTCTGATGGAGGCATAGAATTCCATTGTGTATATATACCACATTTTCTTGATCCATTCATCTACTGAGGGCATCTGGGTTGGTTCCATATCTTAGCTATGGTAAATAATGCTGCAATAAACACAGTTATGCAATAAACACAGTTATGCAAAATAAAACAACACTGAGATACAACCTCACCCCAGTTAGAATGGCTATAACCAAGAACTCTAACAACAACAGATGCTGAAGGGGATGTGGCCAGAAGGAAACCCTACTGCATTGTTAAACCACTTTGGAAAGCAGTATGGAGGTTCCTCAAAAGATTCCACATAGAGCTCGCTTATGACCCAGCAATCTCACTTTTGGGCATTTACCCAAATGATCACAAATAAGACCATACTAAAGCTATAGGCGAAGTTTTTTGACAATACTGTGTTTAAACTCAGGACCTCATACTTAATAAACAAGCAGTCTATATTTGTTTGTTGTTTATTCAAAGCAGTACTGAGCTTTGAATTAAGAAATTTGCACTTGCTAGGATGGCATTTAGCTGTTTCAACCCTTTTGCTCTGTTTATTTTTAAGATAGTCTCAATTGTTGTTGTTGTTGTTTTTGTTCTTTTGGTGGTGGTAGGGCTTGAACTCTGGGCATGGGCGTTGTCCCTCAGCTCTTCAGCTCAAGGCAAGTGCTCTACCACTTAAGCCACAGCACCACTTCTAGTTTTCTGAGTAGTTTATTGGATATAAGAGTCTCACATACCTTCCCCTGGCTTTGAACGGTGATCCAGATCTCAGCCTCCTAAGTAGGATTACAGGCGTGAGCCAGCAGTGCCCAATAGTCTCAATTTTTTGACTGAGTGAATGGGACTGGACTCTGATCTTCCTATTGGTGGGGAGAAATATGCGTAACTATGCCTACATCTTCTGTTGATACAATGTTCTTCATGAACTTTTTCTTTTTTATCCAGGATTGGCCTGGCACCACAATTCTCCCAATTTCAACTTATTATGTACCTAGGATTACAGATGTTAGCCACTGGCCTTTTGAGCAACACCTCTGCCCTTTTTTTTCCCCACATGAATAAAAAAATTTAATTGCTCTGTCTTTGCTTTAAAAGGGACTTAACTGTCCTCTTGTCCACTCCCAAGTGAATACCAGTTCTCAGCAGAGTTGGGAAGGGGCTGGGTTGTGTAAGTCAACAAATTTGTTTCTTTTTTCTTTGGGCCAGCAATAGGACTTGACCTCGAGGTTTCAGCTCTTGCTTGTTTTTTTCATTCTTTTTTTCCCCTCTCTTTCTCTCTCTTTTTTTTTGTTGTGAAAATACTGTACAGAGGGGTTACAATTACATGAGCAAGATAACGAGTACATTTCTTTTTTTTTTAATTTTATTTTATTTTATTTGAGAACATACTGTACAGAGGGGTTACAATTACATTGGCAGGATAATGCATACATTTCTTACCAAGCATTGCAGCCTCCTCCTTTGTTTACCCTTCACCTCCCTTCCCAGCCTCCCCCCTCCCCCCCACCCAATCATACCCCCCTCCCCCCCCACACCGACATTGTAAAGCTTGCTTTGACATGACATTTTGTAATTCTCCTTGTTACAACAGGTCCACCTGAATCCTTCTTATCAAGCATTGTTGCCTTCTTCTTTGTTTCCCCTTCCCATCCCTTCCCATCCCCCACCCCCACTCCCCCTACCCAATCCTCCCCCCTACCCCCCCACCTCCCACCCCCGCCTCCCCACCCCCACCCCCGCACCAAAGTTGTAAAGTTTGTTTTTCAACATAACGACTTGCACATCTCATTGTTGCAATGGGTCCACCTGTATCCCTATTTAAACGATTTGGTATTTCCTTTCCCCTCCACAAATTATACCAACATCAAATACAGTGAAAACAGGGGTTATACTGTGGGGGAGGGACATACAAAGCAACAAAGAAATAATCTTATAAACGTGTTAGAAACAATTGCATGAAAGAAAAAAATACATTTGAATACATATTTTAGGGTTCATTTCGCCTAACATCAACTTATCTGACCTTTTCTGCTTGACTCAGACATATACTAGTTATTGCAAATAAGGGAAACCACGGGACCTAGGTTTCTTTGGGCCTGGCTTGCTTCACTTAATATAATTTTTTTCCAAGTCTTTCCATTTCCTAACAAATGGGGCAATGTCATTCTTTCTGATGGCAGCATAGAAATCCATTATGTGAATATACCACATTTTCTTGATCCATTCATCTACTGAAGGGCATCTGGTTTGGTTCCATATCGTAGCTATGGTAAATAATGGTGCAATAAATATAGTTGTGCTGGTAGCTTTAGTGTGGTCTTGTTTGTGATCATTTGGGTAAATGCTCCAAAGTGGGATTGCTAGGTCATAGGTTTTGCTTTAGGTATTTTTTATTTGGTTCTCACATTTTTGCCTGGACCTATTTGGTCCACATTCCTCCATTTTATATCTTCCTCATAGCTGTGGAAACAGGATGTAACACTACACAGAGCTTTATTGGAGAAGATGAGTGATCTAACTTGTGGCCCAGGCTGGCCACATAGCACAATCTCCTCTACTTCCTAACTGGCTAATAGGCATGATTAACCATACTTGACTATTACCAAACTTTCAATAATAACCACTTCTGGTAGATATAACAACACATGATTCAGCTTTGCACCTTTATATTTCATTGTATTTTTAATATTTGTAATTTGATAGGCATCAATTTTTTAGTAGACCAATGGTTTCAAATAACTTTTTTTTTTTTTTGGGTCCGGTCGTGGGGCCTGAACTCTGGGCCTGGGCGCTGTCCCTCAGCTCTTCAGCTCAAGGCTAGTGCTCTACCACTTGAGCCACAGCGCCACTTCCGGCTTTTTTTTTCTTTTTGCTTATATAGTGCTGAGGAATCGAACCCAGGGCCTCAGGCATGCAAGGCAAGCGCTCTACCACTGAGCCACCTTCCCAGCCCTCA
This sequence comes from Dipodomys merriami, assembly GCF_024711535.1. Lineage (NCBI taxonomy): Eukaryota > Metazoa > Chordata > Mammalia > Rodentia > Heteromyidae > Dipodomys > Dipodomys merriami. Next base: position 28,502,734 of record NW_027202270.1, read on the forward strand.
AATAACTTTTAAATATAAGAAAAATGCTAAATGGTGACTTGTTTTTTTTTAAATCCTGCACTACTACTTTTTATTTTGAGAAAGTATTTTAACACTTTCTGAATACAGATCCAAACAAGAAAGCCATGTATAACAATTGTTCTGCCCCAGATAAATTCTTATTCAGTCTATACTTTAAACATTATAACCAAGATACTGGCACTTCCTCAAAGTCAGTGCTGAAGTATACAGAGCAGATGCCAGACTTCATTTATGCTTGCAGATCCAGACCTAATGGATAGTGAAAGGCGATATTTTAAAACAATGATTTGGCTGAAGTATTAATCAACTAACTGTCATAATAAGTGATTGTGTGTCAAAAATTCAATCTGGTTCTGTGTTTCTCTCCTTATACAGGGATGCTAACAATTTTTTAAATCTATGTGTTATTTACTTCATACAAAGAAAATTACTGTCAAAATCAGGCTCAGAGTATTTTGGCCATAATTATTTTTACTGTGCAAGTACTACACTTACCATTTTACTTATAAATATAATTTATAAATCCCGATAGCCATTTTTTTTCAGTGACCTTAGGCCATCAGACAATATAAATGAATATTTGAAACAACTTTCTATTTCACAAGAAACTGGTTAGTATTAGAAACATTGATATGTTGAATTAAAGTTATCAGGAAACAAGCTTCTCTACATGTTTAATAAATCTTATTCATTTTCAGTTTCTTATTTCAAACAAACAGACGAGATTTGAGGAATGGTGCGATTTGAAGAATGGTGCTTTAAAATTTAAATATTCTACTGTTATTTGGCTATCCATGATAAATATGAAGGGGGTAAGACATATACAAGTATTCATTTAAATTTTCTTAGAACAGGACATCTTGACAAATTCTGTGTGTGTGTGTGTGTGTGTGTGTGTGCGCGCGCGCGTGCCCGTGCGTGTACATAGCAGTTACTAAAGTTTAAAATTAACTTGCCAGCCATAAGTTGCATTACATATTTTGATGCATTATAAATGAGTACAAGATTCATTTCAGTTTGAAGTCTCGGTTAAGTATAAAATATTTCATCCATTATATTCAGTCATTGTTGTTAAATACTTAACTGCCTTAAATAGAAGTTTCCATTTTGGAAAGTAACATCTAAATAGTCAAGAGTGTTTATGCCTTTGACACTAGGTTTCCCTAAGGAAATGTCAATACTATTTTATCATTTTTCTATCACTGTCTTATGCATATTATTCTTTGTTGCTTTTTGTATTGCGACACCAACCATAGCATCTTTTCTACTCACCAGGATGCTGAATCTGCAATTTACTTCATTCTTTTTGTCTCATCCATCCCCCCAAACGCCAGATAACTGCAGGTTCCAAGTCAAGATTGATGATAAGAGTTGCCTCACTCCACACTATGTCTCGGAGAATCCCTTTCTCTGGCTTTGGTTATAATGTGCCTACCTCTCACTAGACACTATACTAGCTATGAAGAATCAGAAGAAACCAGTACAAAAATGCAAAAAGGAAAATATGCTCATTCCCTGAAAGTGTCAGCAAACCACTCGTGGATCAAGTCACTTGAGTATCTGAGCATTTCCAAAGTGGCCACAGGGAACTGGAACACTGATGAAGGACCAAAGGTGGAGAGTCATATGGTAAACCATATGGGCCCAGACAACTAAACAAAGTAAGAAGGAGAAAGGAGGAGGATTGATGCTAAGTAAGCAAATAACACTGCACTACAACCACCTATATAGGGTAACCCCGTATTTCTAGATTGTACTATGTGTTTCCCAGGATGATGGTGGGCCTATGGAGTTCTATAATTGAATCTCAAAACTCTACAAGGAATTTCTGGCAAGCATTCACTCAATTCATGCTTGTATACTACTATGACTAAGAGTTCATGCTTTACAAAGCAATATAGACTTCATTATATTGAAATGAAATGCACTTCCTTGAAAATTCATTGACCCCCATTTCTGAATTCATCTCTTCTTTTCTATTATCGTCCAAATATGTGAGAAAACATAGTAGGTTCTCTCTGAACCGTCTCTTCCCAAGTATGTTTCCAGGTTTTTCAGTCTCAACATTACATTTTTTTTATCAGTTTTAAATAAGTCAAGCAAGAGTGGAGAAAAATTTCCATTAGAAAGTTGATCTATTTAGAATATTTCTCCATACCATCAAACAGGGTCTTTTTGTTAGTTTTGTTTTGTTTGGATTTTTTTTTTGTCAGTCATGGGGGCTGAACTCTGGGCCTGGATGCTGTCCCACAGCTCTTCAGCTCAAGGCTAGTGCCCTACCACTTGAGCCACAGCACCACTTCTGGCTTTTTTCTGCTTATGTGGTGCTGAGGAATCGAACCCAGGGACTCATGCATGTGAGGCAAGCACTCCACCATTGAGCCACCTTCCCAGCCCCAAACAGGGTGTATTTGAGCAACTAGCAGCCCCACTAAGCTATTAGTCTAGAAAATCAGGTTCTAATCCTATCATCAAGTAAGAAGATGCAACTCTTCTACATTGTGCATATTTCAGGTTGTTAAGCTAGTGGAGTCATCTCATATGTTGCTATTTTGCAATCTCTCTACTCTGTACAGATGAATATTATCTAAATGTGTTTAAACTGTACATGTTTAAGGCTGAAATTTTTTAAAAGCCTGTATCTAAACATACTTCTATACTATTTTATTCCTCTGATTAAAGTCTGCACTGAGAGGCTTTCTTCTTTATTGCTATGGAAATGTCACTTGATCTTTCAAAACTGATTCATAACATCAAAAGAAAGAAAGCTGAAGCAAGAACTTAAAGTTAAAACAGTAAATATTAAATTCAGTAATCCTGCATGATTCTATTAATGATGCTGTGTTCACATGATGGGGGGCATACTCTCTTCTTGAACAGGAAATTATATATTTACAGGACTTTAAAAGTAACACTTTAAAAGACCATGATGGTTGTAATAAGGCATGCCTTTTATCCAACCTACTTGGGAAGCAGGAGAATCATGAGTTCAAGGCTAGCCACTTCATCATTAGTGATGAAGAGTCTCTATGAGACTCATAGAGACTCTTATCTAAATTTAACCACTCAAAAAACTGAAAGCAGAGCTATGGTTCATGTGGTATAATGCTAGCCTTGAGTACAAAGAATCTCGGGGACAGTGCCCAGGCCCTGAGTTCAAGTCCCACAACTAAAAAGAAAAAGGAAACATACATGATAACATATGCAAGGTCATACACCACACATACACACACACACACACACACACACACACACACACACACACACACACACACAAACAAACAAATTGACTACAGGTTGTTATAACTAGGGAAGGAGTCCAATGGTGTATGTCCTCATAACAACTGATGTACCATTTAACAAAATGAATACTAGGAAACTGAAACATTTTCTTGGAGAAGAGAATAAGGAGAACACAAATGGATGCAGATACAGTGAAATCAGGGGTTAAACTGTGGGGGAGGGACATACAAAGCAACAAAGAAATCATCTTATAAATGTGTTAGAAACAATTGCATGAAAGAAAAAAACATTTGAATACATATCTTAGGGTTCATTTCCCTAACATCACCATATCTGACCTTTTCTGCCGTCAGTATAATTTGTGGAGGGGAAGGGGAAAAAGAAATCATTTAAATAGGGATACAGGTGGACCCATTGCAACAATGAGAAGTACAAGTTGTTAGGTCGAAAACAAACTTTACAACTGTGGTGCAGGTGGCGGGGGGGGGGAGAGGCATTGGAAGGGGAAACAAAGGAGGAGGCTACAATGCTTGATAAGAAATGCACTCATTATCTTGCCCATGTAATTGTAACTCCTCTGTACAGTATTTTCACAATAAAAAAAATTATATACAGAACAAAAACAAATGGATGCAGAAAGGGTGAAAATTCAGTCATTATATTCAATGCACATCAAGGCAAAATTTTAGTGTATAGCTTGTGGGATGGGAGGGGGAAAGATGAAGGGGTGACATTGATCAACCTTCATTATATCCAACAGACAGAATTAAAAACACTTCATACAACTAATTAATTAAAAATAAATAACTGCAGCATGAAAGTGTAAGAGATATAGCTTGGTGGTAGAGTGCCTTTGTTCGAACTCTAGCTTTGCCAAGAATAAAAAATAAACAAAAGGGTTGGGGCATAACTCAAACAGTAAAGTATCTGCCTAACATATGTGAGGCATGAGGTTCAAACTCCAGCACACAAGGTTAATACACTAACCAAAAATAAATAAATAAAATAAAAGCCTAGGCCTAAGGAAACTGATCATTCTTATTTATTAAGTATGTACCTAAAAATATAAGGTGCATAAGAGAAATTTGGAACAAGTACCACACAGAACTTAAAAAAAAACACCAGTTAAGAGCAGTCCAAAGTGTCTATTAGATTCACAATGCAACTAATTAATAAAATAAGGAGTGTCTAAGCTTCTGAAAATAGAAGAGCTTGCATAGTAAAATGCTAAGTCTGAAATCATGGCTACTCTCATGAAATTGTTCAAGAGCTTGTGGTGATCTCTTTGCAAAGCTATCAAGAAACTGGTCAGTTTGCTTGCTTAAGCTTCTGCGAGTGTGGAATGGCATCCTTGTTATTGGCCTTCTGGACTATCTCCCCGCAAACATACACACCTCCTTTTATCAGAGTATCTTAGGCATTTGGATGGTTTTCTCCTCATAGCTTTCTGCCATATTTCTTGAGTTCTCTTATCTCTTATACTTCTTTGAAGAAGCATCATTTCTCAATTCATAAAATTTTCTGGTAACAAAGTAGGTAGTAAGCATAAACATAGCTTTTCTAAAGGTTCCAGAATCCTGGGATGCTCTGGGCAACTGCCTCTATAGTTGGAGCCTTCCTCCTTGAAGCCTTCCTATTTGAAAGCACTGTCAAAATTCTTCCCACCCACACTCAATTTCTACAAACAATCTATTACCCTCCTTTCTGTGATTTGCCTCTTCATATCTTCATTACTCCCTCTTTTCTGAATAATTCTCTGCATGGCAAGAAGAAAGAACAGTGGATCCTTTTGGGCCACTAGTATGAGAGTGAATGTTGTGGAGCTCCCAAAGTTTTCACACATTTCACTGTGTGACTCTGCTACCGCATTGGAAGGCCCTCTGGGATGACTTGGAAATGTTTGCTTGCATATCTCAGGATTGCTGCTGTAAAGGTAGTAACACATGTGATATATGTGTTAACATTAAAGTTCCAAGAGTTACTGTATACTTCACTTCATTTGAACCCCTTCCTAATTCAATGTGGTAGATGGAGTAGGCACAGCTAATTCTACAAATGAGAAAAGTGAGGTTGAGAGACACAACAAGAGGATTCAGACTAGCGATGGCCAGTCTTGTGCCAGATAACACTGCAATCTTGCTTTGGTGAAGCTGATTTCAGCTAGGTATTATTAGAGTGAAATCTGATTAAATCAATACCCAGATGATTAGTGATGAGGTCACTAATTAGTACTTTCGACATTTGGACTTTTAAGAGGATATTTTATAAGTTGTATAGCATTCTATCTGATATATTTTCAACTATCAGTGAAATTATAATTCATAAGTTACATAAAACATATAATACATACACAAATATATAATACATAAATACATAAATAAATAAAAACATATATTTAAAGAAGAAAGGAAGAACTGCTCCATAATACTGGGAATAGACATGCCTATTCAAATGTGGGTGAGAAAATATATAGACTATAATAGATGCCTAAAGACATTGCTAAAAAAATGAATGTGTTTGATTTCTTTTCTGAATTACATTTTAGCACTAAATACAGCATTATTATGATAGTGAATTTTGTTATTTATTTCTACTTCAAACTTAAAACTTTATGCCTATCACTGAAGTGTTCTCTGTACATTCTTTATTTTACTTACGTGTTTAGCTAAATCAATTGCAATGTCAATTTGATCATGTGTTTTCTTTCTGGTCTCTGATGACACTTGAGTGTCACAGCCATGAACAACAAGCCACCACACTCAGAGAAAATATACATTCCCATACATAAACACACACACACACACACACACATACATACACACACACACATACACACACACATCTGTGCAGATTCTGTTTCTCATTGCTACAAACACACAAATACACATACACATACACACACACACACACACACACACACACACACACACACACAGTGGTTGCCAACAAGCTCAATCATAGAAGGCACCAGGGAGAACATATTCGACATGGTCATCATCAAGATTACTTTAGTTTAAGTTACTATCTCCCAGCACCATTTGTCTTTGCCACAGTAAGGTCACAAAGGTATTGATTCCGAAGTGTTCCTCTGGGGTTGGAACATGCTCACAAACTGCTTCCTTATGAAATATTTAAAAGACACAGCATAGTTTAGTGGAAGAAAAAGGAGGACAATTAGAGATCTTCAATTCTAGTTTCACTTCTATCAATGACTAAAATCAAAGATATTTATTAAACACTAAAGTACAAGTACAAAGTTCAGGTGCTAAAAAACACAAAAAAAGTATTTTACAAGACCTTCCCAGGTCTAAATAAAAATATAAGACAAGTTTAGGGAGAGAACACTAAGGCTTAAAAACTTAAAAACTTACCCAGAAGAATTTCAGAATTTCAAGAAAGTAATAAATATTTGTGATACTAACAAGCAGAGATCCCACATACCCCTTAATCACCTCTCTAAATGTGCAGAGCACAGAGGATTACTTGAAGACTACATGGAAGACCTATGTGGGAACAATACAATTTGGCTTAGATTTTGAAGAATTGAAGTAGAAAAATAAATACATATTTCATGTATCAACACTGCTGTGTAATTTTCATTGTATTTTCACATATAAATTGCCAAATTTTCAATGATAATTTGCGGAACATTACTTATCATTATCATTTTAACAGTGAGAAAACTGGAGGTCAGAGTAGTTGAGTACCATCAGTCTTCAAAACATGCATTCATTTATTCTTTCTTTCATTAGCTTTACAATTATGTATATTAGTTCAGAAAGGACTAGCCTGAGTTCAACCATTTCTAATGTCTTAGTGGACAAAACTAAGATTCTTACAAAGCTAAAATTCTTATAGTGCAACATAAACTGAATCCTAGCTAAACGGGAAACTGGGACAAAGACAAGGACACAGTTCACAGTTAGGACATTTGCAAGGCATTGGCTTCAGGATTCTATTCAGATATCAAGTCCCTTTTATGCAAGAATTTGCATATAACCTATATATAACCTCCATATACTTCAAAATTGTGGGTAGCTCCCTTATATGACTGAATATGTTATGCAAGTAGGTGTTAGTGTTTATGGAATAGTAACAAAGGAAAGGAAAAGAAGCATAGGCTAAACTACAGATTCAACTGTCATTGACATAGGGCTCACAGAGGTCAAGTAAGTGTTATAGAAAATCTGGAAGATGAGAGTCTGTAACAGGGCATGCCTACACCATTTGTGTGGATTCTGTGCAAATGTCTGCCATAGCTCAGTTCTTGCTTTTAGGGGGATTTCTGGAAAGGTTTTTCTGAATGTTTTTAATTCATTGTTAGTTGAATTTACAGATGGTGCATCTGTGGATACAAACAGCCAACCCAATACCCTGAAAGGAATATGATGATTTAAGCAACACTTTTGGAATAAATGCAATCTCTATTACAACAATACAATGTGTTAATTATAATAACACCTAATGCTTATTGATGACTTATTATTCATTCTCCTGAATATTTGAACATGTACTAAGTTGGAAAATTACCATTATTTAGCTCAATTACCCATGAGGACACTAAGGCTCAAAGGAGTTAAGTTGCTGAAAGCATGCAGGTAAAAGAGCCAAGAAATGAATTGACTTTTCCTGTCCAGAATCTTGGCCAGTGTGTTAATACTCATGGTGCAGAACAGCTGGAACATAAGGAGAAGACTAAATTGGCTGGAGAAAAACTCAACTGGTAGTGTGAGGATCTGAGTTCAAACCTCAGTATGACAAATAATAAACCTAAGAAGACAATTCCATATCAGTCACAATTACTTCAGATTTTATTAATTTAAAGTTGGTAGCTATGTAAGTTCAAAGAGGAGCAAAATTCACAAGAAATAGGACAGAGATAAAAAACGAACTGGCTTTAGTAAGTAAAACTAATTTTTAATAATTACAAATTCAAGTCTTAAGGATAAGGAGTAGGTACATTTGTTGACAAAAAAAGCAAAAACAAAAAAGAACATAAAAGAAAAGAAAAATAACTGCATCAGGATTCCAATGTAGGAAGCCAACAGGAAACAGTAGTTTTGATTTAATGAGATATTACCAGAATCTCAGGGAGGAAACACAGAAATGGACTTAGGAAGGGAATTGGAGTCCTATAAACTCTTTCTGGTTTGGCTAGTTCTTCTTTTTTGGAAGATGTTGAGGTTAGGCCACATATTTCCTGTAGTATCTTTCAGCTCCATTATTCTATAATTTCATAATTCTATAGGCAGAAAGTACTCTTGAAAGTTTTGGAGATAGATTTTCTTGGCTAAGGGGAATCTTTTGCTTTCTAGATTCCTTCTGAACCTCCATTCAAACCCCTCAATGTACTTTCATGTATACAGCATGTACTTCTATACTTTCAGACCAGAGCAAAACTCTAAGAAGAAAATAATATATATGTATTTATGTATGTATGTATGTATGTGTGTGTATTTTATTTCAAAAATACATATGTATGCTTTAAACTAAGCTTGAAGCATTACCGGCAAAGGAAGGCTCAGAACTGAATTCAGGATTGTTTAAAGCCCAATTTAGCAACTGCCTTCCCCAGCAAAACACTGAAAACATTATAAACCATCACAATAGTGAATCACCCAAAAACAAGGTTTTATGATGACAAAGAATTTCTTTTATTCTTTCTTAGGAACTTCTGAAACTATATCGTGTAAATTTTTGTTTTACTATCCATGTCTGATTCTATGAGTTATATTAAAAATATACTGAAAAAAAATTTTTAATGAAGTAGGGCCAAATTGTTCCATTTCAGGAAATATTTCCTATGAGCTGATTTCTAGGTAACAGTGGCGTCCACTAGAGGGCAACAGAATGTGCTCAGAAAACTTTCAAGATGAACGAGTGCCTGGTTTTAGGTAACTAGTTCATTCCTTGTGCAAACTAGTCTACCTTAAAATTATATTAGGTCTCCGATGAGACTTAGGTTACTAGATAGTATGTTCTGATCCAAATACTCTTATTTTAGATATTATCAAATTTCCCTTTCCTTTCTCCAATAATAATAAATTAATATAACTGTTTTGTTAAAGTAATCAAGTACAGTCCTATAAACTTACCTTTAACCAAACTACATATAAGCTACACTAACTTCAAAAAATAATAATAAGGTAAGTAAAAACTGTTAAAATGGCCAAATATTGGTAGCTCTTGCCTGTCATTCCACATACATGGGAAGATCACAATTCCAGGCCAGCCTGAGTAGAAAAATCCATGAAACTTCATCTCAATGAAAGAAGCTGGGTGTGTGCTTGTTATTACAGCTGAGAAGTAAAAACAAAAAACAACACCAACAAGTAACACACACACAAAAACAAAACAGGAGGATCATGGTTCCTGTACATGCCAAAGCAGATATAAGGCCTTATTTCAAAAATAACCAGTGCAAAAAATGGCTAAAGGCATGGCTCAGTGGTAAATCATTTTCTTGGAAAGTATATGATCCTGAGTTCAAACATTAGTACCACCAAAATAAAGAAAAATAATAACAGCTAACAAGGCATGCATTCTTTGGCTGGTGGTACTTTCTTCCATATTCAAAGCCATTATTGGTTGGCTGAGTCTTTGTTACACTCTACCATATGTTACAATACAGGTGAACAGGAGGAATTATTCTGCCTTTTATAGGCACCACAGTTTATAATTCACCCATATACTACAATCCATACTATTGCAATACAAAATTTATTTTCCTTTGCAACTACATATGATAGACTCCAAATATTATCTATAAAGTCCAACTGGAATTAAACTGCATTTGACCCGAGTCATCTGAGTGCTGGATAAAGGAGATGCAAGAAAAACAACTGATAGGACCTTATAATGATAAGATGCAAGCAGAGCATTGAAGTGAATTCAATGTCTATGACATACTAATTCTGGATTTTGTTATATTCCCTCATTGACTCTATTACCTCATTTTTTTAGTAATAGTGGTATCTATGCTTTTTTATGATGAATTGATTTACCAACTAGAAATTATTGGTAAAAACACCTAACACACTATTTGGTATTTCATAAAGGAAAAAAGTAACAGTGCATTAGTTTCACTTTAAGGTTCCAGAGTCTGGTTCTATCATTTGCTTCCTGTGTGATCTTATAAGTTATTTACAGTTTCTGCAGCTATTCTAGAAATTAAAATAGATGTGATAATACCTCTTGCCTGAAGGATTGCTCTAACATAAAAATAAAATACCTTAGTACCAAAAACATTCTGAGTACTGCTAGTGCTCAATAAAATGCTGAGGTGTGATTAGTAGGCAAACTAAGTTGGTTACCTTTGGCAAGCAGAAATAAACATCAATGTAATGCTATCCCTCTTAAACTAATCCCAATATTCTTGAATCAGGAGTCTGATGGATAAAACAGGAGGATCTTCAGAATAACTGTCATGACTAAATAATTAAGTTTTTAAAAAGTATTTTAAATAAACACTAGTTACCATAAAATGCAAACTTTCCAAGCTTCTGAAATATTATTTTGACAAAATAGAGAGTAGCAATGTTAGATGGAAAAAAAACAGCTCCCCTTGAAGGGACTCTTAACAGGAAAACAAGTTAAAAGCAAAATAATAGCTCCCTCAAAAAAGACAGCATTTGGTAAGACCAAAGATGAACTTCTTCAGGTCAAAGGTTTTAAAAGTCATCTCTTTAGAAAACTGCTTAATCTCTGTTTGATCCTTCTCTGATTTTACATCAAATATCACTTAACCTCTAGCTTTAGTCCTTCCTGAACTACACTGGATGGCTTTTCCATACACCAAATGGCTTAAGCATACACTGCTTTCTCAGTTGTTGTCTTTTCTGCCTTGTCCTTTGCTATTAGACTATCCACAGCTCCTATGCCACCTCTCCACTGCAACGAGCTTGCCCTGGAGTGGATGTATTTCACCTTTATACAGTGATTATGTGCACCCATCCAGGCTCTCCCATGCCTATGTACCTCTGTTCTACTCACATTAATATTAATTACCTAAATTAGATAGTCAATGTGCAAATAAAGGAGTTGTTAATATAAGCTCCATTCTGCCTCAGATAATCTTGGGTAAGTTTGTTATGATACCAGATAAACACAAGGCATCTTTTAAAATTCCTGGTTAATCTGGATTGATAAAAATGTAAGGTATAATGAAGTTTAGCAGAGCCTAGTTTCCAAATTGGACCTGGGGATTATGTAGAAATATTAAGATTGTAAAACCAAAGTCTAAAAAATGCATGGTCTTCTTATTTCTTTTTTATTGTTAGTATAGAGGTAATGTACAGAGGGGTTACAGTTACATAAGTCAGGTAATGAGTACATTTTGTTCAGGTAATGTCATTCATGTGCCCAGTTTTTTCCCCACCAACAAGATGTATGGTTCATTTTCAATACAGAGTCTAGTATTGTCTTCTTATTCTTTTTTTTTTTTTGTCAGCTGTGGGACCTGGGAACTGTCCCTCAGCTCTTTAGCTCAAGGCTAGCTCTCTACCACTTGAGTCACAGTGCCATTCCAGCTTTTTCTGCTTATGTGGTGCTGAGTTCGATTTCTCAGGACCTCATGCATTCAAGGCAAGCACTCTACCACTAAGCCACCTTCCCAGCCCCTCATTTATTTTTTTAAGGAAGAAAAATAGGGAGTCATTTTCTCTGGCAACATCTAATGGGTGAATTCTTATGGACTCTACAAAGCAATACCACTTAGGCTTCAGGAAGAAGCATTAAAGGACTAGGATTGTTAGAGCTATACCCAAGGTATAGGAATCCTCTTTTGAGATTTTAAGTGATTATGTCACTTTGTCACCTTTATTAATAATGGTGACAGAGTTCCATTCAAAGAGAGATTACCTCTAATCAAGCTGTTTTTGTAGCCCCCAAATCAATTTTGTTTAAAAAGAAAACAATGCATTCTCAAAATTGTGAAAAGAATGCTAGAGAGGAAAAGTTCTGTTGGACAAATTATTTCCCTTGGGACCATTCATGGAATCATCTGTTTTGTAATGAAGTTTTAGAAAAGTCTCAAGTAAGTCTTTTTCTTTTGGTCTTTCCTAAATTTGCCACTTTCCAGCTTTTTAATTCATTGACATTAGTATCTTGAAAAAAGTATTCTCCACATTTTAAATGTTTTATATTAGAGATGTCTTTAATACACACTTGTCAAATATATTATATATATATATATATATATATATATATATATATATATTAGTCCCAATGTTACCTTTTTTTGTTGTAGATGTTAAGCGCATGCTCTTACTAGGTACTCAACATGAAATTGTTACATTATTTTTTCCCTATGTAATACCTTTTTGTTTTTCTTGTGATTCAAATATATTCTTTCCTTAAAAAAAAAGAAAATTTTAAAGGACGGAGGAGGTCATAGGGAATAAGCAGAAAGTTAAATAGAAAAAAAAGGAAAAGATTTGCCCTAGCATCCTGATGGAAAATCTTGTAAGCTATTTTCACTTGAAAATAACTACATTAAAAGGAAGTATTCATTAACTGTAGAAAGTAAGGTTTTCTTTCTTACCCATTACTTTAGTAAGTTCCTTAAGAATCAAGTGTTTGTAAGACACTATACCAGATACTCTTAACACACTGTACACAAAAGATAGAAAAAAACTTTCTGATACCTGTCCTCTAGGAGCCGATATCTATTTAGGGAGATAATCCTTCATGACATGGCTAATCATCATATAAATCAAACCAAATTTGAGTTCCAACAGAAAGTATGAAACACAAATATATAGAATGCCTGTCAAGTTTAAGGTAAATTTGAACAGGTCTTATGGAAAAAAGTAAAAGTACAAATTTTATCTAAATTCAGCAAGTTATTTATAATTTAGTCCAACTTGACACATAAATACATATGTAGACACACACACACAACTCAAGAATATAAAAAATGCAGACAAGCATGTATACCAATATGTTAGCCAACTTCAAACAGTTCTAAGGATGTACAGTAAAACAACAAAAACAACAACAACCCTACAACTTTAGAATTAGCTCAATTTTGCAGGCTGTATTACCCACTGAAAAAAAGAACCCAACTCAGAGTTTATGGTAAATGATATGTTTCACTAGCAATAATCCAGGGTATTACCACCATGTAATTCATTTTTACATCTTTCTCCACTTATATCTGAAGAAAAATACCATCTAAACAATAGTTTATGGGATTATACCGGGTATATGGCAAAACATAGTCAAACATTTTTAAATACTCGAGTTAGTGTCTCCTTTTTATGTTAGCACTGAAAAGCATTCAAGGTTTATTTATCTAGTGCTTTTACAGTGCTTATTCAGCTCATTTATTTAGTGTTTATGTGTGTGTCCTGGAGCTTATATGTAGGTTCTGGGGCCTGTCTCTGAGCTTTCGTGCATTCTACCACTTGAGCCACAATTGGCTTCTATACTTTTTGGGTGATTACTTGGAGATAAGAGTCTCATGAATTTTCCTGCCCAGGCTGGCTTCAAACTTCAATCCTCAAATCTCAGTCATTTTAGCAGCTAGGATTAAAGGTGTGAGCCACCAGCACCTGGTACCTACTTGGCATCCACCTCAAGATAGGATGTTGCCAGCTACTTTAAGAAAAATTGTCATTGTACTTCTTCATGAGACCTTCTTTTCTATTGTATTCAGTAGGTTCAAACCTCAAGCTTTAAGTTAACTATTTAGCTGGGGAAGGAAAAAACTACAAAATCAGCAGCAACAATAAAACCCTTAACTGCCTCAGAGGTTAACACTAACTCATTGAGATATATTAACAACTCGTGGGAATGAAGCATCTGCTAATTAGGCTACCACAAGCAGGTTCCAAAACCTCGATAAACTTTTCCCAAACATCTGATGAAGAACTTTGATTTATGGGCTGTCAAGGTGAAACTGGAACAGATGGTATCTTTTAATAATAATTGACACATGAGTTTGTTAAGAATTTGAATCTCTTGGAAACATGCAGGTGTATAGAAGCAAACAAAGAGGAACATTTATAGAGTCATCTACCTTATCTTTGTCTTCAACAACATCTGCCAAGATGTCATCTGGATCCAGGATCCCTCCATCTGTATATTCCAAGTGATGAATCTTCACCCAGTAACTAGGATCCTGTGGTAGGACAAATACGTTTCATGATTCTATCTTTTGCTTTAAAAACTAAGACATTTGAAGAGAAATCATTTGACTAATTAAAATGTGCTCTGGTATTAATAAAACTTCCAACCCTTTAAATTACATTTACATATTTGGTATTTTTACCTTGTTTTACTTAATCAAAGTATACAAAGCTCATCAATTTTCCTGGGAGATAAACTGTATTGCTAAATTGAATTGTATCACAACCTTAAAGAACAAGTTTTTGTTTTTGGGTCCGGTCGTGGGGCCTGAACTCTGGGCCTGGGCGCTGTCCCTCAGTTCTTCAGCTCAAGGCTAGCGCTCTATCACTTGAGCCACAGCACCACTTCCGGCTTTTTTCTTTTTAGCTTATGTGGTGCTGAGGAATCGAACCCAGGGCCTCAGGCATGCAAGGCAAGCGCTCTACCACTGAGCCACCTTCCCAGCCCAAGTTTTGTTTTTTTTTTAAGTAACTTCCAACTTAGGTAATGCTAAGAAGATTGTAGATGAATGATCTTAAGGGTGCTTTCTTGAGCTGGGGATTGAAGTCCCAATTGCAGGATAAAAGTCCTTATAGGCAGAAATCAGTGATTCCAATAGCTATCACTGCAGAATATATATCTGCAACAGAGGAGGCCACAAATCCCTTTAGCTCTTTAAGTCTCCATGATCAGTGTGCATCCTCAACTCCAGGATTTGAAATGATAGGCAGAGCAAAGAGCTCCAGCCTTGGTTTGTTTCCATTGCCTGTGTCACTGCAGCAAGTAGGTAACTTTGTGTTCCAAAGGGAGTCTCTTAATTAGATCAGTGATTTAAGGAATTTACAGCTTTTTAAAAACTGTCAGGTTTTTCATACTGTTCATTCTAATGTTAGATAAAATGAAATGACCTTGCTCATTCAATTGATTGCGTACTACCTATTTCAGAAAAGGTTGGAAAGGGAACAGTTGTAACAATGGGACAAGAGTATGACCAAGGAATGAAGAAAGCAGTGGAAAAGATTTTACCAGAATAGGCCTCAAAGCCTGAGACTATTAAGCTATAAAGCACTTGGTAATCAATAAAGTATTAGATACAAGTTCATGAAAAGACAATGAAAATTCTTCCAGAATAAAACTCTAATTTTATCTCACGTATCTCTATTTAGGCTAAATACTAACATAACTATAGAATGCAATTGGTAATTTTCTGAAAGCAAACAGAAATAATTGTCATATAATTTTCTCTTTGACCTCTGATAAAAAGCAAGAAATTCTATTAAATAATAACTTTTAAAGGTAGCTATATAGAAATCACTGAAATGTGTCCAATGTACACAGCTTTTGACTCATCCAACTTGATGTAAAAAATCTAAAGGATTTCCCCTTAAGTAGGGCTTAGATATTTAAAAATTAAGTTTTCTACAGTGTATCTAAAGAATAATCCCATAAAAATAATATTTCATTTGTTTCTAGTACAAGTCTAATTGTGAAACCTCTAATGATTTACTGGAAAATTTTTAACTCTGTGGCACAGGTGAAACAGGCAATGACAAACTATCAGGTAAGAACATTTCATAACACCCACTCTCTATACCAGCTCTCTATACCAAAGATCTTTTTACCAAATATCTTTGCCACAGGAAGGTCTATGAACTATAAAGAAACAGTAGGTAATTCTCCAAAGAGAAAGGATCCTGTGGTACACAAAAAGTTAGAATTATGAACTTCCCCACATTTTTAGACTTGAATCCCTTTCAGATGTCAATGCTACAAGCAATGCATTTCACTAAATCCACTTGGGCTTTCTGCATTGAGCTTCCTTTGTAAAAAAAAAAAAAAATAGCTCATTATTTACGAAAGAAGTACAATTTAATTAAGTTTTATAAACTTGCATGGAATTTGTTTTTGATAACTTACAGTCCTGTTGATGAAATCTGCTTATTCAAACCATGTTTTAAAACAACCTATCTATAAAAAACATGTTTATATATTCTAAAATGTTTGATTTGTTAATATTTTTACATAAAGGAAAACAATATAAACTTGTCTATTTACTTATGCTGTTTTAAAAAGCAGATTTTATCACCTAGAACAAAGGTAAACAGGTACCCCTAACAATTGAAGTATAAATTAAAGTCCACCTCACTTCCTGCCTAGAGGTAAAAAAAGGGAAAAGAAAACCAGAATCGTATTATTATTATTATTATTATTATTATTTTGTCAGTAGTGGGGCTTGAACTCTTGGCCTTGGCACTGTCCCTCAGCTTTTCAGCTCAAGGCAAGCACTCTACCACTTGAGCCACAGCACGACTTCTGGTTTTCTGGTGGTTTATTGGAGATCAGAATCTCATAGACTTGACTGCCCCAGGCTGGCTTTGAACCCTGATCCTCAGATCTCAGCCTCCAGAGTAGCTGGGATTACAGGTGTGAGCCACATGGGCACATAGCCAGAATCTTAATTTTAAAGAAGAAAGCTAAAATTTAAAACGCAGGAAATAGGACGAGATCAGTGACAAGAATGGAAGACAAGTGGTAGGAAGATGAGGTCATTACGTCCCTCAATTCTCATCCCACACACATACTCATGGGTTCTATGGCATTCTGGAAAATAAGACCAAGAGGAAATGAAGATACTTCTCTCTAATTTGACTTGAGAGTGTAAAACTAAATCAAGTAAAATCAGCCTGATAAGTTCAGAATCATACATATGACAAAAAATTTAAATGGCACATATGACGCCAGAATTTTAATATAAACACTACAATTTAAATTCCCTATTCTCAGCAAGGCTTATATTTTTATACTTTAAAAAAATAGTGTCATGGTGGTCAAATATCTAACTCTGAACAAAAATATAGGAAAGTATTCACAGGGTTAATATTTTATACAGCCAAGATAGGGAAATCAATAAGCAAGTATGTACCAACTCTATTCTAACCCCGTGGTATTTGCCCAGGGTGCCATAGATCACTTTAAGACTCGACATTCAATATTAGCAGCCTACAGGCATCATAAGACCATAAATTTACTCTGACTCTTTTATGCATATAAAATTTTCAGCCATTACACTGCAGTCAACATTTTGCATTTCATTTATTTGGCTTTATTGCCATCAGAAATCAAGCTAATCAAATATGGAAAAAATGTTCATATATGTGTATTAGTTCATGCATTCTCATGTAAGTCTTTACCATATGTATATCATGATCATGGCACTTAGTTTAATTTTATATTGCACAAATTTATTTAAAATGTATGTTTTTCAGTTATTTTCAAAATATCTCTATACATATACATATGCGTACTTTGAAATCCAATATATCTTATTGCCTGTACTCTTAGGCTCACTAATGTATTGAAAAAATAACATACATTCTGCTTTCTTCACTTCTAGCAGCATCTTGTCTATTTTTAAATGATACATAGTTAATTTAAATACCACAGGAATTTTAAAACTAAAATAAATTGGTCTACAAGGTTGAATTGGAAAAAGAGACTGTAACAAAAAGTTATGCACTAGAAAAAGAAGGCAGTCATTGGGTATTTTTTGCTAATTGAATGTAGACAGAGGCACTGTTACTAATAGCAACAAATAAATCTTCACTGTGAATACATGATGTGATAGTTGATCCTAAACCTTGAAAATATATTATTCAAATAATCAAAGAGCAATTATTTTCTATCTATAATACTTTCTAAAGGAGCAAACTTGAAAGGTCTGTACTATAATGCTGTGGGATTATGCCAAAAATCAGAAGAGAGGAAATCTGGATTTCCAAACAAATTATCCATGGTGAAAGAGGAGAAAAATTAGCTTATAATAGTAACAAGGTTCAAAGTGAGGAGCACACTATATAGAAGAAGAGTTGTATTTATTGGTGGCATATACAATGCTCAACCTTGCACCTAGCTTCTGAGAATACTTTACCCACTGGAACGCAATAAATAGAAACTATTGAATAGACATTAATGGAAAAACAGAATTTTTTGTAGTTTTTACCTTTGCAAATTTGATATCTATCTACAAAAAAAATGGGATTTCACTATTTTCAGTCATTGTAAGTGGCAGCTGATTTGTCTTAGTTCTAAATGCCCAGGTACTACAGATACTATGTGTCATCTATAATTAACTCAGCTACCCTCATACAGCCTCATAAAATAATCATTAATACACTTTACTGATGAGGAAACTAAGGAATGGGTAAGCGAACTAACTTCTTAAGGTTAGGTATTTCATATACAGCAAAGCCAAAAATCTTATTTTTCTAAGTAACAAAATTATATTTTTAGATCAAAAATGAAAATTCAGTTACAGGCAGGGAATTGAGTAAAACTTTCCGTAGGCAGGTTGTCATGTTGCTGTACCTCATTAGTTGAGTCTGGAGGCTTCATGGCTTTATAAAGGATGTGCTACAAGGAGGTCAAAGTATGGAGGACACAAGACAATGCAATGGGGAGAGTTCCACATTATTTGCCTAATGTGTCCAAATGGTGCTACAGACATGTCAAGAGCAAGTGAGGATAGCCTCAAAATGTTCCTAAAAGTACAGAACTTGGGGCTTGAGAACCATCATGAAAACATTGTACTGCTAAGGACAGGGAGGGCATTTGAGGCATTGGGAATTGGATGACAAATTATGAGAATGTGCATGCAAAATAAACCTTCACTATGTTTAGTATAATCCTCCGGGGTCATCCTCTCCTCTACTAAGGACCAGAAGAGAATCAGTTGCTCTCAAATGCAGTAAGGGAATGTGGTAATACATGTCTAGAGACAGGCCAGACTGAATAGATGCCTAAATAACCAGTCATATGGCTGCAGAAACCACCATTTCTGAAAAAAAAAATGTCTAAGTAAAGTCTGGCACAGTGGCACTGATATGCAAAAGGAAAGAATCAAGCTAGAAAAGGCAGTAATGAGGGTACAGGTTGTTATATGCCAGTCCTAATTGGCTTCAAAATATGCGTTTACTTTCTGAAAGTAGAGCAACTGAGTAGAAACTTCAAGAGAAAAACTAAGCAGAGAACCATGGGTTGAGGCCAATTTATTCAACTGTGCTTCCAAAGAATCGAGAACTGTAATAGGTACAAGGGTTTTCATGCTAGACTGAAAGTAACATTTAATGAATTAGTAACAAAACTGTAAGTGTCAACTTATAAATTGAGGGTGAATGAGTACATATATAAATGTACTTTAAACTCTAGATGGATACCTATACAAATAGCAAATAAAGGGAATTTCCAGGAGAGAATATTACTACAGATAAAAGGGGACACTGATTTATAACAGAAGGGGTACTCAGTAACTTTTCTGAAAGAAATTCCAAAAATGGACATGCATGTTCCACACATGTACATATGAAGATTATAAGAACTCTCCTCAAAAACAAGAAGAAAATGATTAAAACAATACAAAATTAACCCAATTAATTTATATTATATTTATAGAGACAAAACTACAATTTTCATATATAACACAAAGAGATTAGAAAACATGTTCTTTTTAAGTGTACATGAAAGAAATACTGAACTTCAAAGCTCCAGAATCTTTCAAAATATGCTCTCTGATCACAGTCAAATCAACTACAGAAGGACATCCAAGAAAAATGCTTAATTGTTGAATATTAGGAAACAAAATTCTGAATGATCTGAAATTAAGAAATTCAAGGAAATAAGGAAACATTTTAACTTAACAACTAAAATAAAAATTTGTACAAAGAAACTAAAACACTGTGTAAAGCAGTGATAGCATTGAATGCATAGAGTAGAATGAATCTCAAGTGTTTGCAGTTCTGGGGTTTTTTCTTCTTTCAAAACATAGTTATTATTTTTAAGTATTTATACAAAGGAGTTACCACTGTTTTCAATTTATATAAATTTATCAAAATCTTTGAAAACATTTAATATCTGTTTTTACATATAAAATGTAACTGATGCCAAAATAATAAAGAATTGAACCTATTGCTAAAAATCCTTTCCACAAGGAAAATTTCAGGTTCAGATGATGCCACAGATAAAATTTTCCTAATATTTGAGGAACAAATAATGCCTACATATACATTTATATGAATATTTCTACAGACTAGGGAAAGAAAAAATTCTCTTGGCTACTTTTATGAGTATATTATAACTTTGAAATCAATAAACTTAAAAGATATTTCAAGGAAAACACATAGGCCTATATCTTTTCCTCTTATGGATATATTTGCATAAATAGCAAACATTTTAAGATAAATTTCACAACCAAGTAAGATTTGCAAGAGTGATTTGTAATTCAACAATAACCCTGATTAGTCACCAAATTAATTCTTGGGTAAAAGGATGAACTACAATAAAAGCAGAAAGGGCATTTGTAAATACTCACTACTAGTTTACAATAAAAAAATATCAAAAACAAGACAAAATGTAACAAAACAAAATCAGTAAAAAAAAAAAAAACAGAAAAAAATAATGTCAGCATTTAAAATACCCTCAAAATATCAAGTGTTTAGTAATAAGTATAACAGAATTATGTTGATATAACAGAAATATAATGATAAAATCATGAAATGTTAGGAAATATTAAACAGTGTAATGGATTGAATAATTCAGTCTGTGATGGCATTATTTATCTTGTTCAAATTAGACCAAATTAGGATTTAAGGTCAGAAGTATGAGCAAATGGAGAACTAAGAAGTGTAAGATACTGATGCAAGTGAAAATATGTACAGTGATTTCTCCCTGAAGGAGAAACGATATTGAAAATGAACATGTGTCACATGCATCCTCTCAATATTCCAATACTTTCTGTTTTCATCCAGGATTAGAGTATATTATTTACTATATTTTCAGCTGAAAGCCAGGTAAAGCATCTGGATTTTGGAGAAGACCATGTTTGGTGAAGGGGGGAGAGGGAAGAAAAACAACTTAGATTCATACTCAGGATAGAGGTGAACACACTACAGTTAGTACCTCAGAATTGAGACAACAAAGGTAAAGCGATGTCTCTCATTGTGTCCTTATTTTGTGATATATGTTCACTGCTTATACAAATTAAAGAAATAATTGCTATTCAAATTATTATAGCCATCTTTTCTTTGGTTGAACATATAGATGAACATATCAAAGTTAAATGATTATAGACCTCCTTTAGAAGATCTAAGACTTGACATGTTCTGTGCTGCTCCCAAAAAACACTGCATAGACAACAAACAGGTAGCCTGACACTCAACATAAGAAATATATACCAAGGATCATCTAGGAGTATAATAGCCTGTATAATTTGACAGATGCTCTTCACTCTTCTAAGTACTCAAACTAAGGCTGTGGGGTCATATCTCAAGGATGTGATAGGATTAGAAGTCAGAACTGTGCAAACCTGAAGAACTATTGTAGTCTCAGAAATATAGCACCTGAAACATCAAGAGACCTTTATGACTCTAAATCCTCATTTAGAGAAACTTGGTGAAAGAAATCTGTGCTAATGGTAACATCAATGGGTGTGGTAGTTCAGAATGATTCCAGAATTACAGTACATCACCAAGCAGCAAGTCAATATATACATCATATTTTAAACGTTCTAATCTATCAGTTATTAATGACTACATACCCTAAAACTTTATAAACAAAGTGAAGATCTCTTTAAAAATAAAAGCATTATTCTTTCACTTTTTTTTACTAAGAAAAACATTGAGAATTTATTTGAGAATATTCATTTTTTTGGTCAATAGGTTGTTTTCTTATTCTAAAAAACTGCTTTCCCCCAATAAAAATGGGGGGGGAGGGAGGAGTTGGGGAGGTGGGGAGGAAAGGGATGGTAGGGGAAAAAAAGGAAGAGGGTAAATAAGGATACAGGTGGACCTGTTGCAACAATGAGAAGTCAAGTTGTTATGTCGAAAAGGAACTTTACAACTTGGGGGGGGGGATGGATTGGGTGGGGGCCAGAAGGAGGATGGGAAGGGATGGGAATGGTAAACAAAGGAGGAGGCTATAATGCTTGATAAGAAATGTACTCACTATCTTGCCCATGTATTTGTAACCCCTCTGTACAGCATTTTCAATAAAGAATGAAAAAAAAAGGAAGAGGGTAACTATTCCCCATAGGAAATTTACTCATTACCTTACTCATATAACTGTAACCCCTCTGTACAGTATGTTTACAATAAAAAATATATATTTAATTAAAAATGGGGAAGAGGATTTCAAGTATACATAGATATATTCATAAGATCAAAGACGGGTGACTCATGCCTTAGGTTAGAGCACCTCCCCACATAACAGGGTAAATTGCAAGAAACAGAGGTTAAGCCAAGAAAAGAGAGCTGTTTCCTTGTGATGTAAAACTTTAAACAAAAATGACTTCAGCATAAAAGCACCAACAATCCTGGGGAACTCTTTATTTATATCTCATAATCTAACGTTTGGTAATAGTACTTACAATCCTTTTTTCAAAGAGAAAAAAACAACAACACAATAAACACCAAGGCATTTCTTCACTGCCTTGTTCACAGGGTACTGTATATTAAAAACAATGTCAATTACTCTGTGTCATTGTTCTCTCAGCTTTATAGCAGTTTTCTATTGAGGATTATAGGTTCATATCTTTTATCTATTCACTAACCTAAATTAATTTGAGGGAAAATTTTTAGATAGATAAATGAAGTTTTTATTGTAAAATTAAAAAATGTTAATTTTTTCCCAATATACTGGCTGTCATCACAACATACAATGACTCATGATAAGAATGTGGAAATTCCCCTTTCCTATAGATCTAAGACTAAATTAAATAGTTACTCAAGTATATACAGGTATAATCCTTAGATATCTTTGGGATTAAATACAGTAGAATTTTAAAACTGGAACTATAGCAGGAATATCAAATATTAAAAACTTTTAACAAGAATTTTCAAATGTATTTTAGGTGTTGCATTTATTTTAGCAATTCTCTCTATGGAAGACTTTTAACCACTAAACTATTACTAATAATATCAAAATACAATGGTTTAAAAATTGAAAAAATAGCTGATTCTTTAAAAATCATGTTTTCCATTACTTGTTTCCAATGAAATTTTATAGTCCAAAGTCTGCAATACCAAATATTTAGAAGCATGTGTGGTCCAAAGGAATGTAAAACACACAGCCAAAAAATGAGAAGTCCTTTTTCCAAAGAAAAGGGAAAGCTATTAATTTTTTAAATAGTTCATCCATTATAAAACCCAACAAAGTATCCTGCTACAAAATGAATTTTAATATAATAAATTTTATAGTGAAAATTCATACAACTCTTGGCTTACTTAATGCAATTAAATTCAAACTTCCTTTCTGCTACAAAGCTGACATTTTTGTACACTAATTCCAAAAAGTAAAAATAAAAAAAAATCCCTTTGGCAGGCTCCCAATTGTGTGTATTTTTATGTGTATTAATGAATAGGAAAGGTTTAAAGCATTCTAAAGATAAAAGCCATTGCCTGTAGCTTTTTTACTTGAACACAGTTTTATGGCTCTATCACTGACAAGATTGAGACAAAGAATGGAAAATTTTAATTTATAGCAGAAGAATGCTAGTAGCAGTGTTTATAAAAGTACTGTAACTCTAAGATAAATACCTCATCAACTATATCTGCTTGTCACTGTTTATAACACTGCTTTTCAGTATAGCAGCAATAAGAACAGTGAGAGAATGTCTCTTAACTTCAAAAGCATTGGGGATATTACTTGCTACTGTTACCTTTGTTTCTCCACAACAAGGCCATTCCTCTAGATTGCTATAGATGGATCATAGGAGTAGCTAAAGGAAACACAGCAAGCATAGCAAAGGAATATATCTGAGTAAGGAATGCTTAAACTGAACTCAGGCTCAGAGACAAGCCTACTGACCTCTTAATCTAAAGCTAAACCTCACTGAGTATCATAAAGGTGGGTATAATAAGATATTCTTCAAATATTTATGGCTTTATCTGATTGGATTTTGGCAGTAGTAGAGTTTGAACTCAGTGCCTCATGCTTTGCTCAGTTTGCATGCTTGGTTGGTGATCTACCACTTTGAGCCATATCTCCAGCCCAAATTTTTGTTTATTATTTTGGAGTCTCCAGTATTTTTCTGCCTGGACTGGCTTTGAACCACAATCCTCCAGATCTCAGCCTCCTGGAGTAGCTAGAATTATAGGCATGAGCTACAATAATCAAAACCTGTTCATCATTATTGCTTGGCTTCTTCCAATTTAAACACAGGCCCATGAATTAGAAACCTTATTTCTTTTACTTACTTTCATATCCCAGCACCTAAAACCATTTCTGCAATTTGTTGTACATTTGTCATAAAAATGAGGACAAAGAGAACAAAAAAGTAAGGGGCAGACTATCACAAAAGGTCATATCATTTATCCCTAGAACAAATGACCTAGATTTTTGATCTAGGCAGTCAGTATGGAAGAAATAGAAATACTTTGGACTGGATGTCAATGGCTTTCATTTATGCCACAACTATATGTTGTGTATTTACAACATCTATGAACAAAGTAAGGGATAGAGTCTCTTCCATTAGAAAGAATCAAGTTGAAATTTCAGTGTGGGGAGGGACAGACAATAATTTAATATAGTAAGTAAATCAAATAATAATTAGTATTCCTGTTATAGCATAGGATGAGGACAGGGGGTACAAGAACCTATACTTTTAAACAGAAAGTCAGATCAAGAGTAATTGAAAAGTACCATCTGAGTAAAGACTCAAAGAAAAACATTGGAGAGAAGCTAGAGAAAGGAAGTCAGGTCTACTAACTAATACCTGAATCTTCAGGCAAGTCTCTCTGCCAGCATATGTAGAAATAACACTAGAGAAGGAACTCTTATAGGAATGGGAGAATTAGCTCACTTCTCAGGCTGAACAAACATAGCAGAGTCAATAGATAACAAACATAGCATGACAACAGAACACCAATTGGTACTAACTCCTCTCTCACCAAGAGGACGACCTTGCACACACAAAGTACCATTTTTGCTCCTCTACAAAATGAACCAAAGTTCTACTAGCTTTACATAATCAGTAAACATGTTTAAAAGTATCTTTTGTTTTAAGATGAAATATTTTCAGAAATGTCTGTCCTCACAATAATGATATAAAGACATAGTAGTTTTGATTTGGCATGTCCTACCTAATGAAGACAATCTAGTCACTTCAAAAACTGTGGGGGGAAAATGAGTTCAAAAACTGCCCAGTACTGCCAATGATCTAGCTGCTTCAGTGGTAGGGACTAAGAAAACCATGATTCAAGACTAGAAGGTCCCATCTCAACCAACAATATCTTCAAGTAATGGCATGTTCCTGTCACCCTAGCTCTGTGGAATCATGTTTTTAGTAAATTCCCACCATAAAAAGATTCACAAGACCCCACCTCATCAGAAAAGGCTGGGCATGGTGGTATGCATCTGTTATGTTAGGTAAGGTAAGAAGGGCTAATAAGAGAACCAGGGTGCAAGCTGGAATAGACAAAAAGTGAGACCCTGTCTCAAAAAATAACCAAAACAGAAAGGGCTAGAGGAGTGGTCCAAAATGGTTGATTACCTGCCTAGCAAGTATGAAGCCTTGAGTTCCAATCCCACTACTTCCAAAAAAAAAAAGTAGCACTATAACCCCATTGTCTAATATTGCCGTTTCCTCACAGTAAATATAAACAAACAATGCCCATTATTATTTCTACCATATGTAACTCCTCAAAACAGAGTTCTGGAGAGGAAAACAGAAAACCTCTAGGCCCAGAAAGATAGTAAAAGGATGTCAGCCAGAAGCTCAGGAACAAAAGAATCTGAATACAAGAGAAGTTTTTCATGTCAAAATTTTAGCCAGGAGGAAATGCTCTTTCCATTTTGTCTCTGTGCTTAAGATTAAAACATTCTGTAGACCAATGTAATCCATATCTGCTTTTTATGTCAACAATACAAATATTGAGAGTAAGCATTTAAAAGCATTTAAAATTTTTATGGCAATTTTTCTTACTACAACATCCATGTATATGACTTTGAGATTTCTAACAATATCTGTTTGCTATAGAGAAATAAACCTAAAAATCTGGTGTTCCACCACAAATAATTCATGAAGCCCAGGTAGACTGGTCATCTTCCCTTGATATCCAATAATGTGGTACATGAGAATATAGACAAAGATGAGGAAAATACATGTAGTTATAGAGTAAAGGTTTTATACACAAACACTAATTTGTAGAAATGTAGAAGAATAAATGTAGAAGCAAAAACCAACAATAAAAAAAAGGACTCAAAGCTCACCCTCTGAAGAAGGAAAAAAATTGGTAGGAAAATAAAATTCTAAAGAAAATATTTTCTAAGAGTGCTATCACATTATGAGTTGCATTTATTTAACTATATGTTTTATATATATATATATATATATATACATATATATACACACATACAAACATGACCAAAATGTTAATTTTTAAAAAATTCTAGGGAAAGGCATAATACTTATGTGCCTCTGATCAGATAAAATAAAATTTAATGAAATGAACTACAGGAAATGGAAACTAGAAGTTTTTTTTAATTTGTTACTGCTTTTCTTTTCTTTTCTTTTTATCTTATTTGTTCCTTTATATGTCTTTGGGAAGGTGAGGTACACAGAAATGGAAGGACAGAGGGTGAACAAATAGAGCAGTGATACTATGCTGGAAATGAGTGGGAACAGGCAGGAAATACTGGGAGAGAAAAGAATGAAGGTGACATTGTCCAAAAAGAAATGTAATGTACTCGTTACATGACTTATGTAACTGTACCTCACCTTTATAGTAACAATAAAAATTTACCAGGAAAAACACACACATGGTTATAATCATGAAAATCATGAAGATGATGCTTCTATCCATGCTCCTCTGAGAAATCATCATCAAATGAGGAAATGGCAGAGGGAAATGGAACTATGACTATCTTCAAGAAAGCAGGAGATTCCTACAAGTCAAAGCACAATAGGAAAAGAAAAAATGCATAATCAAAAAATGACTTCCAAGAGAGAAGAAAGATCAAACACAAGCAGCTGTAGTTAGAAACTATTCCAATCCACTTCTACAAGTTTTATTTTTTATTTATTTTTATTTATTTTTGCTTATGTGGTGCTGAGGAATCAAACCCAGGGTCTCATGCATGCAAGGCAAGCGCTCTACCACTGAGCCACCTTCCCAGCCCCTTCTACAAGATTAGAGACACCAAGTCCCATGAAAAATAGGGGAAGGTCAGAATTGAAAAATTGTTAGGCACAGAGAAGATCTAAATACATGGGCTACGGGCTGAAAGTAAGATCTACTTAGTGACTGCTACACATGTCACCTCAACCTTGTTTCTCACTCAAACCCAGAAAATCATAAGCAAGGCATAGGGTCAATCCTCTTCCCCAGACCCTCCTCACAGGAAATTAGATAATGTGAGCTACTAAAAGGAAGGACCCAGGAACAAGAGAACACAACACAGACAACATAAAAATATTTCAAATATTGACAGCAATTAACAGGCCAACCATTTAGACTAAAGAACTCTGTGATCAGATCAGGACAACAAAGCGCTTACAGGATCATGTTGTCAGGGGGAAAAAAACCTCAAATTTAAATTTGTAGTGGCCTTAACTCATAAATGTAGTGAGAGTTCTTTTATATAATGATTAAGAAGTTGATAGAGAGTATGAGATTCAAAATTAACATACAAAGAAAATACATCAGCTCCAGGTAAAGCAAAATTTACACAAGCAACAATCATTGTTATTGACTCAAGAGTGAATATCTTCATGTCTATAAAAGTGCAACATTGTTTATAGATTTGAATAAAAATTCCAAAAGTTACTTTTGGAAGTAAAAAATAAAATGACAAAGTTGCTGCATTTAAAAGACTTTCAAGCTACCATAGTAGAATATAAACAAAAAATATTTAAAATTGACAGCAGTAATGTCATATATGCAAAAGAAGCTAAAGGCTGGGTACAAATGGCTCATGCCTATAATCCCTGCTCAAATCCCGGTTCAAAGCTAGGCTAGGCAGAAAAGTCCATGAGATTTTTATCCCCAATGAACCACCAATGAAGCCAAAAATAGAATTATGACTCAAGTGGTAGCACACACACATACAAAAACACACACACATCCAAAATAACAACAACAACAAGAACAACAACAAACAAAAGGGCTGAGGGTGACTGCTTCTTGGACATGGCATAAGTATAGTGCCAATTCTACTTGCACTCACAAAGGGAAAACTGTGCCACAGGGCAGTAGGAAATGCTCATTCATCATTCTATGAATAGTTACTAAACAGCTTTATGCTCTTCCCAAGGACAAAGTAATGGTCAAAACTTTAGAGTCTGCAGAGTCACATATATTGTGAAAGATACTGGCATCATGTCACTGGAGAGCTCTAAAATTTGGTAAACAGTACACTGAGCAATGGCAGTGTTAAACCTCATTTATCCCAACAATCCATACTTACGTGCAACACAATCTTGTAGTGAGAATATTACTAACTAAACATCACAGACTGTCAAAAAGAACCTTCCATCTAATTACTACATTTCATAGATGAGGACACTGAGACCTAGAAAAAAAAAACCCAAACAAACATACTTCTGTTGGATGCACTGTTGACAAATAGCAGAGACAAGATCACTAGTTTCCTGAGTCTAGGTCCAGTGAGTTAGTACTTGATGATCAGTGTAAAATGGAAAGGATCAGATGCCCTGTGCATGGGAATGGCTAGAATCTCTCATTCACTGGTTGAGGAATGTGGTTCACTCCCTATAAAAGAAGGAAATCTGCCCTTGGGTGTGAGGCCACTGCCCTAAACCAGATGGCAGAGAACCATGCCAGAGGAACATCTTTGTGCCAGAAGTCTTTGTAGCCCTTTTAATAACAGCCAAACAGCTGGTGGGTGGGGCATTGCCAGGCTGGGGACCTACAGGTCAAAAGCCTGAGCCTATGCACATTTTTCACGTCTAGGCCAACATCTTGCACAACCACATAAGTACAGTGTGTGGAGGGGTATAAAATACTATGTATCTGTTATATATGAAAATGCTGTAAGGGAAGCATTTTGTATTTTTTAAAGAATTTTGAAAATTAAAAAAATCAAGGAAATCCTAGGGACAAGTATGATTAGCATATTGCAGGATGATTAACATATTTCAGGATTCTGAGGAACCACTCTCCAAATTCTTAACATTCCTAAATCAATACTGACATTTTCTCTGCAATCTTCTTTATGAGAGCAATGGATATGTTAAAACTGGACTTCTTAATACCTACAACAAATATTTACACTTGCCAAACTTCTCATTAAACACAAAGCTTTTAAACTAATGCCTAATAAACACAGTAACAAATGAGATGAAGTAGAGAGAACTGGAAGATTGTGATTACTCCTCAGAGGGCCTTATGCTATCTCACCCTGTACACATTCACAAATGAGTACTGGAGACAAATACCACTTCTCTTCTCTGGCATTCTCATACCCAACAGAAAACTATTATCAGAAAACATAGACAGGGAAATAAGACCTGCTAATGACCCTAAATTATCAATTTGCCTATAAATTCTTCAGAATGGATTCTTCTACAAATGGGTTAACTCTTTATGCAACACTTGTAGCTAAACATTATGAACAGTTTTATACAGATGAAAAAATACAATAAAACTTGAAAAGGTACCTCAACTTCTAAAGTGAAAGATCTTGTAAGAGGAACAATAACACCTGGAATGTTCCAGCCCTAGACTAACCTCATACGTTGAATACTTCAAACCCTAACTATAGGTATTAAAATCAAACAAAGTGAAATAATTTTCTTCGTTTGGTGAAAATCAGTGAAAATCTATGAGTTTGCTTTCCAGAAATATGATCATAACACTCATATTTCACACAATAGATGCACAGTCTGGAAATATCTTTTAAGGACTGACAGTACAACAAAGAAATAGCAGTAACATTCTCAGAAAAAAAAATAAACTCAGTGGAAGGATGTCTCAGGAAGCTGAGCAGAACTCACATCAGAACACAATGATAGGCAGAGATACGCCAAGAGGGCATGTGTGAATCGGCTTGGCCTCTAACAAGCAGGACCAAGCTGCAGAAAGTGGCAATTAAGGTTAAAGAGTGGACTGAGGACATGCTGAAATGCTTATAATGATAAATCAAGATAAGGAATGACTAAAATGTGGCAAACAAAAATATCTGTTTGTATAGTTTTGATGTTTGGATAAGATATGGAATGAACCATAGTCCTACTTCTTCTTGATGAAGAATAGTGGTAAAGTAGTTTGAAAGTAAATCTGGTAAGGCAACCTGTAGATTTAGAATATAGTCATACAGCAGTATTTCTCAAACTTGATCCACAGACCAAGACTCAAGAGTTTCTCAGGGAGACAAATTGTCAGAAAAATTTCAATAATAATCTTGTCATATCATTTGCCTTAATCACTGTGTTTCCATTTGGGCGGATACTGCTGGTGCCATAGTATAAATTATGTCAGAGACACCAAAATGTAGTCAGCATGTTTCTCACAACTAACCATTTCCAGTTCTAAACAAAAATTTAAAAAATCAAAATGCTCAGTTCTTTCATTCAAGAAGGTCTTCAATAAAGCAGTAGACAATGAACATTTTACTAAACTTCACCCTGTGAACTTATACTTTTTTAACATTCTGTGTGACAAAATAAGAGAGATGCATAAAGCATTCCTGATGTTTGATGGTTCCAATGTGATTTAAGTTGTAAGCTGAACAAGTTGCTCTTTTTATGGAATGTTGTTTTTACTTGACCAAGTAACTGATAAATGACAGTTCACCCAGTTTTGGGTATTTGGCAGAAACATTGCTGAAAATGAAGATAATAACTTCAAAGAAAATAATTTATAGCATCTATTATCAATAATAAAATTATAGCTTTTCAATGAAAATTAGAATTTTGAAGAACCCGAATTTGTCACAGTGAGCTTGAAAGCTTCATAATATTCAAAGGCCTTTTGGTAAGATTGGTAAAAATGATAGTGATATGATAACTCTAGTATCATACAATGCAATATGCCAAAACCTGAAAGATATGATATAGTTACCAGTATTTTTCAAAGGACAATATATATGGGATTACAAACTCATATGTGGGTAAAAAATACATTCAGAATAAAAGATAGAATAATGTATTTTAACTTGACAGGGTATGATAAGTTCTTGGTTCTGTTTCAGTTTTCCATGTAAGAAATCCTTAAGAAACTACCACTTGTGAAGTTCAAATATAGAATGAGAAGAATTTCCACAATTACCTCAATAGACTATTAAAACAATTCTTTTATCCACTACAGATACATGTGATACATGTGAGGCTCAACTTTCTGCATATACCTCAGCCAAAATAGATATCACAACAGACTGAATGTAGAAAAAGATATGAGAATCCAGCTGCCTTTAATTAAATCAGATGTTTAAAAAAATCACTAAAATAGACAACAAAACTTCTTTCATTAAAGTTTTTATTTTACATAGTTATTTTTACAAAATATGTCAGTCTAGCTGGGTGCCCATGGCTTGTGTGTATAATCCATACCTAGTGAGGAAGCTGAGATCTGAGGATCATAGTTGGAAGCCAGCTGGCAGAAAAGCCTGTGAGATTCTGATCAATTAACCACTAAAATGCCAGAAGTGGAGCTGTGGCTGAAGAGGGAGAGTGCTAGCCTTGAGAAATATCTCAGGGACAGTGCTGAGGCCCTTTATTCAAGCCCCAGAACTGGCACAATAAACAATAAACAAACAAACAAAACAAAACATACCTTGCAGTGGGTTTATATTTAAACACATTGTCTCAGCTCTGATGTCTAATCCAAATATTTATAAATATAAACCATATGAACTTAAGCTTTTTGAGATTCTCAAGGATGCAAGACAATAAAGAAGTCCTGAAGACAGCAGATCTATATTCTGCACACAAAATTAGTGCTTAGTTATCAGGGCTCTTATAGCTTCTAGCCCAGAGATGCTCTATTAAAATACAATGTCATCTTTAGAAATCTTTAGAGATAGGTTTACTTCTCTGGCCTGAGGAGCTCCCATAGCCTTCAACAACAGCATCTTCCTGGTACTCTTTGGAATATTCTTGTTTGGCAGGTAGAAAATATAAGCTAGCTAAAAGAGAAAACTCATCAGCCCCAGGATAAGACTGGAAAAAATAAGTTTTTCCACTGACTGTGAATGATGTCACCTAGAAATGCTTGCAAGAACATCATTTGATGGTTAAAATGGGGGAAAATAAAAGATTAATACCTCTTCCGGAAAAGCAACCAAACAAGTATAGCTGAAGAAGTAAGGTCTCAAATGTTCGTGACACTACCAGCTTTTGCAATGAAGAATACCTGTTAACTAATAAAATGACTTTAAAAGGAATCTTGAGCTATACGAATAGTGGGTAGTCAACTGTAAAAGGAGGATATTATGGTTTAAACCCAACTCTACAATGACTTCATTTGTGCTATGATTCATAAAGCAATATCATATGTGTTATTTATCCATTCATTAGTACTGTAAATTTCAAGTCCTATATGGTAAGATATGCTAGATTTTGGTAGCACACTTCTTTATTATAAGACATCACACAATTCATATTATTAGTTGTAACTAATGAGTTGTAATCCTTTTTTTAAAAAAAGGCAATTAAATTTGCAGAGGAGAACAAAATCACAGACAGGATTAAGAGCAACTTGTTTAAAAGATCAAAATTTAGTAGCAGAATCACTTTAGAAATACACTATTATGACCTTGAGGAACACAGATCAGTACTTAACAGGTCGCTGGCTTGCTCTACTAATGATTTATTATATATCGGCTGAACTCTTTTCAGACACTGTATTGACATAACAATATATTAGCATTTTAAAGATGTGTTATGCATTTTCATAGGCACTTCCCCTAACTTAGTATTTTCCTTGGCAAACTATGGATATTCAACAAATAATGTTGTTTAAAATGTTTAATAGTTGAACTGCATGAGGGAGAATATTTTTTCCTTAGGAAATATCTGGTTGTTGATTTCATTCCAAGAAATTGAAAATATAAACTGGGTGAAAATAGTAAACTCTAATAATAAACACAATTAGACTGGAAAACTACTGATTGAAGGAGAAAAATCTACAGATGAAGCTACACACACGGGGTGGGGCAGAAATTGAGATTTTGGAAGGTCTACTACTGAAAAAAGTTTTATTGAATAGCCTCTTTCCAAAAGGAAACATGAAAAAGAAGTACATTCTCTAGAGACCTCACTGAGAGTGATCAGCAAACTGCACACCTCTCTTCCTCATCCCTGGACCTTGAAGGTTAAGGTGAGTTATCTAGGAGAATTTTCAAGTAGATTCATGTTTCATGTTGTACTATGTATCTCATGCAGACTGAAAATAGGCATAGGGCAGCGTCTTCCTGTCTCAGAAAGGGAATGGCATTAATACTAGCATTAAAATAAGCAGGAACACTTGTAAATTTATGTTTAGTGTAAAAAGTTACTCTGGGTTAGCCAGAGTTTATAATCATTTTGGTATACAGTATTTGGTATACAGTTCATAAAGGCAGGTTAATGTTATTCAAACCTTCTGCTAAACCATATATGATAGTACTAAACATGGTGATTTCTCCATCCATGTAAGGAAAGCTGGATCAAAAATGTTTTGTTCAAAGCTCAATAGCAATGTACATACGATCATATAAAATGATGATTATCGAAATGAACTCCAAGAAATGGAAGCGAGGTGTTTTTGTTATTTTACAGTTTGTTTTTGTTTTGTTTTCTTTATTGTTGCTATTTTGATATCTGTATTTTTTGTCTTACATATAAGTTTATCTGTTTGAGCAGGATAAGGAGAAACAAAGGAGGAGGCAACAATGCTTGATAAGAAATGTACTCATTACCTTGCTCATGTAATTGTAACCCCTCTGTACCATATTTTCACAATAAAAAAGAAAGAAAATTTGCTATTGATTACTGTTTAGATCTACTGCATTTGATAGCACTCAAAAGAATAGAAACATATCTAAATCTTCAAATTGAGGAGTTAGCATATTCTAAGGTCACCAGATCCAGACTGCTGCTACAGAAATAGGATGCTAAAACACCTGAAACAATGTGTAATTGGCATGGCTACTTAATGTTTCAAGGATGCAGCTATTTTCTGTGTATCTAACCAAAGCAATGGAACCAAAATAGTGCCTTTTAACATTCTATTAGCTTTCTAAAATAGTTGCAAAGATTATAGAGATTGACTGGGTACTGAATTATTGCATGGCATATGTTAACAGGGAAGAATGAAACATACATGTAATATTCTAGAAACTAGAGACAATGAACTACGATGGATTTTGTAGGATCCTGGAATAATTTTTTTCAATAGCAATAGTTGACATAATAATAATGAATAGAAATTATTTGAACCTCACATTAGCTTTTGATAATTTCTAGAAATCTATGTGCTATGTAACCTGAGTTGTTAAGCTCCTTGAAATGTGAAAAGGGAAAGAAAAGTTTCTCTTGAGTATGTATTCTAGGGGTTATACAGCTTGTTGCTTTTTACCACTTCTCAGCTTGGAAGTAACTGGTAACTAAGCATGATTACATTTGTCCCTTTCCTTATTGCTTTGGCCAAGAATTCCAGTACTATACTGAAGAAGAGTGGAGAGAACAGACATCCTTGTTGTGATCCTGGTTTTAGAGGAAATGGTTTTAACTTTTCACCATAGAGTATAATGCTGGTTGTAAGTTTGTCATATACAGACTTTATTATGTTGAGGAATGTTCCATGTGTTCCTAGCTTCTCCACAGCTCTTATCATAAAGGGGTGTTAGGTCTTATCAATGCTTTTTCTGCAACTATTCAGATGATCATGAATTTCTTGTTCTTGTTGATGTGTTGAATTACATTCATGAACTTTCATATATTGAACCAGCTTTGTATCCCTGGAATGAATCTCATTTGATCATAGTATATAAATTTTTGGTTGAATTTAGTTAGCCAGAATTTTATTGAGAGGTTTTATATCGATGTTCATCAAAGAGATAGGTCTATAGTTCTCTTTCTGTGATGAGTTCTTATCTGGTTTTAGGATGAGGGTTATACTGGCTTCATAAAATGAGTTTGGTAGTGATCTTTTGCATTCAATTTCATGGAAGAGTTTCAGGAGTTCTCCTTTGAAGGCCTTATAAAATGTGGCTGTGAATCCATCTAGTACTGGGCTTTTCTTGGATGGCAGGTTTTTTATTGCCATTTCTAGTTCATTATTTGTTATGGATCTATTTAGTTGGTTTAAATCTCTTTGGTTTAGTTTGGGAATACCAACATTTTCAAGAAATTGTAACATTTCTTCTTTAGAATGTTCTGGATCTTGCTTGTTACTGTCATGGTGTTCTCATTCTCATCTCTAATTGTTCAAAAAGAACAGTGCTTCTGGGTTGGTTCTTTATCTTAGCTATGGTGAATAATGCTACAATAAACATAGTTGTGCTGGTAGCTTTAGTATGGCCTTGTTTGTGATCATTTGGGTAAATGCCCAATGGAATTCTATTCTTCCATTAGAAAGAATGATTGTGTCCCATTTGTTAGGAAATGTAAAGACTTTGAAAAAATCATATTAAGTAAGCCAGATCCAAAGAAATAAAGGTTCCTTGGTTTCCCTCATCTGCAATAATTAGTATACATCTAGGATAATTTTATCAGATGAGGAGAAAAGCTCAAGGGCTATGTACATATGACCATATGAAATTATACTAAGTGAAATGAACCCAAAGATATGTATACAAGAGGTCCTTCTTTGTTTTTTTTAATGTACTATGTGATTTTTTTGTTTCCTTTGTATGTTCTTCCCCCTATGGTATATCCCCTTTTGTCACTGTATTTGATTTTGGTACCCTGCATCTAGTATATACATTTGTCTAATTTGGGGAAGGAAAGGGGAATAAGATAATGCTGAAACAAGGACATAGGATGACCCACTGCAACAACGATACCCACAAGACACTATATTGGAAATGAACTTTACAACTTGGTGGGGAGCTGAGGGAGATCGGGGAGGAAAGGGACAGTGGGAGAACAACAAAGAAGGGGGAAACAATGCTCAACAAGAAATGTACTCATTACCTTACTCATGTAACTGTAACCCTTCTGTGCAGCTTCTTTACAATAAAATAAAATTAAAACAAACAGTACTGGAGGAATATCAATGCCAAGTTTCAAACTCTATCACAAAGCTGTAGTAATAAAAACAGCTTGGTACTGGCACAAGCCTAGGCCTGAGAAGCAATAAAATAGAAGACCCAGAAATGAACCCACAGACCTATACCCACCTAATATTTGACAAGGGAGCCAAAAACACAGGATAAAAGAAAGACAGCCTCTTCAACAAATGGTGTTAGAAGAATTGGCTTAACACGTGCAGAAAACTGAAGTTAGATTCTTATTTAACACCCTGCATAAGGATCAACTCCAAATGGATCAAAGACCTTAATGTAAGACCAGATACCCTGAAAATATTACAGGAAGGAATAGAGGAAATACTAGTACTCCTTGGCACAGGTCAAAATTTCATAAGTAATGACCCAGAATAACAAAAAATTAAAGAACGACTAGGTAAAATGGTATTACATCAAAATGAAAAGTTTCTACATGGCAAAGGACATAGCAAGCAAGATAAACTGAAAGCCCACAGAATGGGAGAAGATCTTTACTAGCTATGTATCAGACAAGGGCCTCAAGTCTAAAAGATACTCAGAACTCAAAAAACAAATCCTCAAAGAAACAACATCCCAATCAATAAATGACTTAAAGGAGACTCAAAGACTCTGAAGAAGAAATAAGAATGGCTAATAAACACATGAAGAGATGTTCAACATCTGTCCATAAATGAAATGCAACTCAAAACAACATCAAGATTCCACCTAACCCCAGTTAGAATGGCCATTATCAAGAAAACTCACAATAACAGATGTTGATGGGGCTGTGGCCAAAAGGGAACACTACTACACTGTTGGTGGACATGTAAACTTGTTCAACAGCTCTGGAAAGCAGTATAGCGGTTCCTCAAAAGACCAAACATAGAGCTTCCTTATGAGCCAGCAATCTCACTTCTGTGAATCTATCCAATTGACCACAAACCAGGCCACCCTAAAGCCACCAGAACAACTATGCTCATTGCAGCATTGTTTACCATACCATAGCCAAGATTCAACCCAGATGCCCCTCAGTGAATGAATGGATCAAGAAAAGGTGGAATTCTATGCTTCCATCAGAAAAAATGAGATTGCACCATTTTCAAGGAAATGGAAAGATGGGAAAATTATACTAAGTGAAGTAAGCCAGACCCAAAGAAACATAAGCTGCATGGTTTCCCACATTTGTAATATTGTACCTCTAAATCCACAAGTAAACCCAATGTATAATTACCCCTGGAAAAATAATTAACCTGGACATGATTAACTAAACAGCAGGCTAAACATTCACAGTGAGAACAAAGGAGGAAATTCTTAGGAAAGGATCACAAGAGTTCAATGGCTATTTGCATAAGATCATATAAAATGAACTTATTGAAATGAACTCCAAGAAGTAGAAGAAAGAGGTTTTATTATTATACTGTTTGTGGTTATTTTTTCCTTTCTTCTTTCCTTTTCTCTTTGGTTTATTCTCTCTGTCACTGTTTTTTTTTTATTTCTGTACCCTTTGTCTTGTATATATGTTTAAATGATTTGGGGAGGAATAGAGAAAGCACAGAAATGGTGGGACAAAGGATGAACCAATTCAGCAATGAAACCTGCTAGAAATGAACTTGGAAATGAACTACTGAAGAGGGGGAAGTCAGGAGGGGAACAATTGTGAAAGAATGAGGGAAGGGGTGACACTGTTCAAAAAAATGACTCATAACGACTTGAACATCTCATTGTTACAATGGGTCCACCTGTATCCCTAGTTAAACAATTTGTTTTTGCCCTTTCCCCTCCACAAATTATACCAACATCAAATACAGTGAAAGCAGGGGTTATACCATGGAGGATGGACATACAAAGCAACATAGAAATCATCTTAAATTTGGTGTGGGGGGGGGAGGTTCTGGTGTGGGGGGGTGGAGTATGGGAAGGGATGGGAAGGGGAAACAAAGAAGAGGCAACAATGCTTAATAAGAAATGTATTCATTATCTTGCCCATGTAATTGTAACTCCTCTGTACGATATTCTCACAATAAAAAAATGACTCATGTAACTGTAACCCCTCTGAACTTCACCTTAATAAGTATTTTTTGAAAAGGAGAGAGAATACACTAAAAATGTATAAAATAAAACATAGTATAGTTACGAGTTTTCACAAGACACCATCCTTCCCAAAGAAGATACTAACCCTAGAATCTTTTGCTCGGGATGCTGACTAAGACCACGACATGTTTTCAAATTGTATGGGTAATAATTAATTTGTGTTCTTTTTTTTGGGGGGGGGGTCCAGTCGTGGGGCCTGAACTCTGGGCCAGGGCGCTGTCCCTCAGCTCTTCAGCTCAAGGCTAGCGCTCTACCACTTGAGCCACAGTGCCACTTCCGGCTTTTTTTTTTCTGCTTATGTGGTGCTGAGGAATGGAACCCAGGGCCTTAAGCATGCAAGGCAAGTGCTCTACCACTGAGCCACCTTCCCAGCCCCTGTTTTTAAGCTGCAAAATGCAATAAAGTGGTAAGTTTTCATCCACCATTTTATTGCATGGAAGAAATTCTATTTCTAAACACAATCTCAATATAGCAGGTCAGTTTTCTTCTTCCCTTGTATAATAGTTTGAATTCAAGGAACACCTATGGAAGTTATTTTTTAAGTTTTGTATTCAAAATGTCTTTGAATAAAGGTTAAAATATAAAATTCTACAGGTGGACCCATTGCAACAATGAGATGTACAAGACGTTATGTCAAAAAATGAACTTTACAACTTTGGCGGGGGAGGAGGGTGAGGGGGGAGTGGGGGGGGGAGTTGGGAAGGGATGGGAAGGGAAAACAAAGGAGGCGGCAACAATGATTGATAAGAAATGTACTCATTACCTTGCCCATGTAATTGTAACCCCTCAAAATAAAATTAATTGATTAATTAATTAATTTAAAAAATTCTGGCATATCCCAAATGCAAACTAGAAAATTAATGTCCTATATGAATGAGAAAAATGATCTACCATAGCAGAGCACTTTATAATAGCTGTGCATTTGTCTTTCTTGACCTGGATCATATCTCAGGTATCATTGTTTGCAGATTCCACTCATGATCTATAGAAAATAGAGATCAAATGTATATGGAAATTACTAAAAATTTCTTATTTGTTCATTTTTATTTTTTAGGCGTATTTTTAAAACTACTTCAAGCTGTAGTTGTATGCAATCATGGCTTCCAACTATATCTCATCCAAATAATGCAATGAGTAAGATTGGTAGACCATATGTTCAGCAAGAGCAAGGACCTCAATTTAATCCCTAACAGCAAACAAAAAAAAAAAAATAAAAGACTTCAGAATAGAGTTCATTTTGCTACATAGTCTAAATAAAACTTTCAAAAATATCCACAGAAAAGTGGCTATACTTTTATATAATGTCTTGAAAATGTATGGCTCATAAAATTCATGCTTTAAAAAACATGAATATAAAACTTCCATCCAAGTGTCACCATACTTCTAATTTTCTTTGTTTTCTCATGTTTTCTTCAGCAGCAATCAATTATGAATCATAATTGGTAATACATGGTTAAGTGTGAACAAATGTGTAATAAACAGGAACATACCAGAGTAGTTGTCTTCTATTTTCCTCCATGTCGCACTAGACTTTTACTGATAGAAACAAGTGCCATGGCAGTAGGTCAAACAACATGGCCTAGAATTCACTTAAAACTGGCTATAACCACCTGATACTGGTCCCCAAAAAGCAATCATTCTAAAATTACTAATAAGGCTACAGCACTTACTGTGGGTATCCAGAGACATCACTATCTCACTTTCAATAGTACAAGCTATCACCTCAAGACTTTTCAACTGTATCTAAAACACAAAGGCACAGATGTCAGAGGGAGACAACACAGAGTTGCTCCATCTAAATCATTTAAAGATTATTAAATCCTCAATATGAAGCAGAGGTAGCACATGATGGTTAGGCATTTGCCCTCTATAGTTACCTAAGTTTCTTTAACTATCTAAATCCAAGTGAGGAATGTTATCAAATAATATCCAGATTATAGAAGGCAACTCACACTTAAAATTGCACATCAGACACACATGATTTTCAGAAATGTAAAATCAGAAGCACATGGAAATAGTCAACACCACTTGTGTCAAGAAGGTGATTTAAGAACTGCATTCTCTCCACAATTCTATGCATGTCTTCAATTACAAGGGATTAGCCTAAGATTTTCTCCTTATCTCTAAAACATTAGAACTATATAAACAGTGATAGAACTGAAAATGTCACAAAGACAAGTTACTGTATCAGAAACAATTGTGATCTTAATTTGTTCATTTTGTACGTACATTTATTATCTAAATGCTTAGTGTATCCATACTCAAGGCTTTCCATCCCCTTTTCCATGTAAGAGAAGTCCAGTTATTCATTAAAGCTCTAATCAAGGCTAATATATAATGTTTGATTGTAAAAAAAAAAAATAGTGCCCCCTGGATCTAAAGCCTTTGCCATGAGACTGCAGCACTTCTCCGGAAAAGTAGAATCTACTTCCATTCACACTGCATGGTGGCTGGATTTGTTACTTGTTTTGGACAACAGAACACTACAATAATGAAAGCATAAATTTTAAGACAAAAAAAGGGCATTGAACAAGTCTGCTTACTCCTTGGACAGAGAGCCTGCCAGAGGAGAAACCTCCTAAAATCATTCTTGCTAGATGAGATCATTCTAGACCATCCTATAGCTTTCTTGACCTCCAAATGCCCAAATGATTCCAGTCTATATCATCAGAGACAAGTTCCTACCTATAGCTGAGTAGACAAGTACAGAAAGTTAAAAAAAAAAAACATAATAGTTTGCCTAATCTATTGGTTGGTAGGCAACAATCAGTGTGTGTTGTTGTGCACTAGAGCTATACAGTGCTTGGTTATACAGCACTTATTACCTAATAGAGATGGACATATTGATCTTTGAGTCTTCAGAACATGTAGAAGATATGATTCAGTGTGTCCACAGGACATACTAATAGAGTTAGCACTTTACTGCAACATTTCTCAGATAACATAGGTACATCCTGGGTCCTGATCTCCTCCAGAACTACACTCTATTGATCTTTGTATCCCTAAACTTTCATTATGCATAGATGGTTAACACATGTTGAGTGAAAATGAATACATACAATCAAAAATATTCTAAGTAAGAAAAGAGTGTGGAAAATTTCTGGAAGATGGAATGATTTTTCTACTTGGATAGCACTGGGAAGGAAAAACAGTCAGGAATTCAGGCTTCAAAGAGGAGCATCTTACACATAATAGACAAGCATGGCTGGGCAGAGAAGGCAGAGGGACCTGAAGGAAAACAGAAAGGACCACGTTTCCATGAGGAAATCAAAATAACACTATTATACAACTTTAGGGAGAATTATCAATTTACCGAATCAGTGAGCAATCTATTGGCTTCAACATGAGAGTATTACTTAAAACAGAAAAGAGTTCTCCAAAAGGAGAAACTTCCTGGTAATTGGGCAAGGAATTCAGCTACAGAACTAAGGAAGAATCAACATGAAGAGATCTGTATTTCCAGCAAATGAAAGGATACATCTCTAAAGTCATGAGAGTCATTTTTTTACTATTAGATAAGAGTCACAGTGTGTGTAATGAAGGGAAAAAAAACACCACAAATCTAATTATTTCAGGGGAAAAGGAAATGCTCCTATGAAAGGGCTGCATCACAGCAGTACATTTCCAAATCCTCCTGTGTCAGAGAGGCCTCTAAGAGCTCTACTCTGAAAGTATCAGATAGTCTGCTCAGTCCAATAGAGGCTATGAAGAAAAAAAAAATCTACCATTTCAGAAATTCATTTTTTAGGGGATAAACTCACTCCCATCAAGAGACTGGGCAAAGTGCCCAGAAATAAAAGATTTATTCCTATTCAAGTACATATTGTGCTTTGAAATAAAAACTCTAAAGAAGCAGCTTACGAACAACACTGAAGTTCCAGCTCCTTCACAATCATTTCCGGAGCATATGCAAATACTGTCTGAGAAGAAAAAGATCATTTCCTCCCCCATTCTTTTCCTTATTAGTAACTCTTCATTTGCACTTTGGTTTAAACAAATAGTATCACCTTGTTCAATGAAAAGAAAAAAGTAGCAACAGTTGTATATACTGTATATGGGTGATTGATAAGTGTTAATTAGTTCTCTGAATCTTTTTACTGAAACCAACATAGGAAAAATAAGACAAAAACAAATCAGACAAATTAAAATCTCAAAATCCATTATCCTTGCTGTAGTAGAAAATTAATCCTAATAAATGGTCATTTAAACAAAAGAAACAAAACATGGGATGAGAACTTCATGTCTACAGAAAGCCCATCTCCTTAAACATACTGCAATGGCAGAGCAAACCAATGCTACTACCATCTAAGTTTCCAACTACATCACAGTTCACCACCAGCTAACTAGAAATATCAAAGATGTTGCTGAAGGAGATTCCCTGAGGAACACTGAGGAAAGAAGCATCTTCCATGAGACTAAGAATACAACTATGATTATGAACCCACTTCAAAGCTGGAAACTAACCCTTTTAAACCAAAAACATTTACAAACTTGTCATCATGATTTCTTGCTTAGAAGGTTTTCCTCAACCCAGGTAAATAATTTTCCTTGTAGAAAGAGGATTGGATGAATGTAGTGCTCTTAATTCCTTGTAAATAAGCCAAGAAGTAAGGTGCTTGGCAAACACTCAGCTTTCTCCGAACTCCATATTTCAAAAGATTATCCTTGCATTGGGACCTTATTGCAAAAAAACAAAAAGATTCATTCACAAAAAAAATGTTGGATCTTGAAAGCAGTAGAGCTGTGGCAGCCAAAAAGAGGGATATGGAATGATTCTTCCACAGGTTTTTTAAACTAGGGTCTTTAGATGAAGTTAGGTTTGTGAAGCATCATGTGATTGCATGCACAATGTATATATATATATATATATATATATATATATATACACACACACACATATATATATACACACATATATATGTGTGTATGTATATATATATATATATACATATATATATGCTCCTAAATGAACTTTTTCCTTGGGAGAAGAGATATACCTGTCATTAGATTCTCAAAACTTTCTCCCTAGATATAAGAAGAACAAATGCTCTGTAGGGTCAAACTAGTCACAGACATCAGGTTTCTCCAAATGAGTAATTTATCATTTTTTTAATGATCATTTTTAGGAGTTACTTAAACCTGACAAAGACCCTGAGAGGTGATGGTAAGAATTTGTCATCTAAAACAACATATTATTTTAAGATAAAAAACACATCATACTGACAAACATCAAACTTACTATTATAATTGAAAAAGAGATCAGACTTAATGTATAAGAGGAACTTTCTTTTAATCTTCCTAAACATTCACAAATACACAATAAAAATTCAAGGAAAATCCTGCATGGGGAAGAGTCTTTTGGGATGCAAGTATTCAAAATGGACAAGAAAATAGCCAAGTTACGTGTGTGTGTGTGTGTGTGTGTGTGTGTGTGTGTGTGTGTGTGTGTGTGTGTGTGTGTGTGTGTGTGTGTGTGTGTGTGTGTGTGTGTGTGTGTGTGTGTGTGTGTGTGTGTGTGTGTGTGTGTGTGTGTGTGTCTTTAATTTTTTTATTGTAAAAATACAGTACAGAGGGGTTATAGTTATATGAGCAAGGTAATGAGTACATTTCCTATCAAGCATTGTTGCCTCCTCCTTTGTTTTCCCCCTACCATCCCTTCCCTCTAGCCAAGTACTTTTAATGACACAATTATTAAAATGTTGTAATTCTCCTTAGAATACAGTGCAAAAAAAACTGAACTCCAAAATACATTTCAAAAATTCTGGAAACTCAATAGGCCATTATTGACAGGAATGTAAAATGGTACAACCACTCTAGAAAATGATTTATAAGTATTCTATAAAGTATCTGTATGCTTGTTAGAATTTTCACTATGAAGTATTTACTGATGGAAAAGAAGCATATGACTAAATGTAAACTTGTACATGAATATTCCTAACAATTTCATTTGTTATAGCAAAATCAGACCAAGGAATACCTCACATAGCTAGATATTCGATAGTAGATGTATGAGCGTACATTCATTTGTCAAAACTCTAATGGAACACATCAAGTGGATGTATCTTATTTAATGTAAACTATAACTAAATTATTTTTAAATA
Source organism: Dipodomys merriami (assembly GCF_024711535.1). Lineage (NCBI taxonomy): Eukaryota > Metazoa > Chordata > Mammalia > Rodentia > Heteromyidae > Dipodomys > Dipodomys merriami. The sequence continues at coordinate 28,547,493 of NW_027202270.1, forward strand.
TACAGTGTGGTCATAAATAAAATTTAATTCTTATAGCTAAATGAGTATACAAGTACCTATAATTTACGTGGTCATAAGTGTGATTCCAAGTATCCTTCAAAATTTAAAAAGCAATAGTATTTTCTAAATACACAGATGGTCCCAAATATCACTCCCTTAAAATGTGTACTTTTAAACATATTTATAATTAAAATCAATCTTGCTATTGTGATATTACCTTATCCAATACAAATGCCATACGAAGTATAAATGTATTTAAATTTTTATATTAATAGTCATAATAATATATAGAGTTCAGTAATTACATTGAATGACTTCTAGGGGACAAGTGACACTTCATTTCTTAAAAATCACATTTTGGACCGGAGAAGAGAGTATATACAGAGCATGCATTAGACAGCATAAATTTTTTAAAACTATACATGCTTATGCAAGTATGTACATCTCCCATTTTTAAAAATGTTTAAGTGAGCAAACTACTGAAATAAATATAATAAATAAATAAATATAAATAAATATAAAAAATACAAGTAAAGGGCTGGGAAGGTGGCTCAGTGGTAGAGCACTTGCCTTGCATGCATGAGGCCCTGGGTTCGATGCCTCAGCACCACATAGCAAAAAAAAAAAAAAAAAAAAAGCTGGAAGTGGCACTGTCGCTCAAGTGGTAGAGCGCTAGCCTAGAGCTGAGGGACAGCGCCCAGGCTCAGAGTTCAGGCCCCACGTCCAGACCCCCCCAAAAAAATACAAGTAAACTAGTGCTTAAACTAGAACCAGAAAGCACTTGAGAAGAAAGACGATAGAAATGTTCTTTCAGTTACATCTAAAGGTAAGATTCTTTTGAAAAGCTGTGGAAAAGAAATTGATTAACCAGAAACCATATCTCAAAATAATACTTCCATGAAAAAAATTGGGGGAGGGGTAGATACAGTATTTTGTTCAGGTTCTACTGGAATTTGAAATTGTGTCCTTTTGATGTTTAGGGATATGCATTTAGCTATAGTTAGTCAATAGAATCTACATAGTATTTTGACCTATTAAATAATTTATTGTCATTTAGAAAAACTTATGGAGTGAGATTTACTCACAAGAAGGGATTATGAAGATGAATCTGATGGCAGTCACACCAAAATTTGACAGCTAACTTACAGGCTAAAGAATGGTAACGTTATTCTATGAGTCAAGGTTTAACAAGGCCCAGAACTTCCAAACAAAGGAAAATTCCTTAACCAGTATGTCACATTAAACTAAAGCATAGACCATTACATCCAAAATTCAGAAACTGAATTTTTTTCTCTTCACATAATTTGGGATCTGATTGAGAAAGAAAATAAAAACATATGAATATTTTCTTCAATAATCTTAGTTACTAAAGAGCTGTTAAAAAAAAAGTCATTGACTTCTGCATTGAACTTTGTGGGAACATTTTCCTCTTTTTAAATAAATTTTCATGTTTGAAGACTTCCATATTTTATACAGAGTGCCTGAGGTTCCCTTCGATATTTGTTTAATACAGCAAGGCAAATATTGTAGAGCTAGTGAAATAACTCTCAGTTTACTTCCTTCCTGCCCTCAGTGACAGGGTGATGCAGAATAACATTTCCCCATTTACATTCTTATGGCTTTATCACCAAATAAAAACTCTCCCAGAATCCTTTTAAGACTCTACAGGTGCTAGCACTTCTGCCTAAACCACTCAGGATGTAGCTGGTCAACAATTGTCACTGAGCATCTGCATCTTAGGTAAGCAGTAATGAAGAACAAAACCATAATTTCCTGGTTCTCTGTGTTTACAAAGGCATTCCTATCTGCCATTTTCTTTTATTCCCTAGTTCTTCAGGGAGGAGTGTTTTGTTCCATAAAAGAAGCATAAGCATTTGCAACATATAAACCAAAAAATGCACTTTTAACGCTTCTTAGAAATTGTAATATCATATACAATATATATCAGTGGCAGTTGGTGCATTTTAACATGTTAAAATTACATATACTTAAGGGAGCAACTATATATAATAAATAACCTATGTGTATCCACAAATGCACTCTTTTTGTTAATAAACTGAGGAAATTTTCTAATTTGAAATTGTAATAAATTGAATAAAATAAATGTTTTGATATCTTAATAATTTTATCAAATTTTAATAAATAAATTTTGCATTTGTTAAAATAACCAGTGGAATAACTTTCCACATTCATGTACCAGCATTGTAGTAAGGTGCTGAAGAGAGTATGCTGGTACTTCAAAAATGTTTTAGTTGGCAATTGTGGCTCAGAACTATAAGTTCTACCTAATCCAGAGGTTGAGATCTGATAATCATAGTTTGAAATGAGCCAGAGCATGAAGGACTCCAAGACTCTTATCACCATTTAAGCACCAAAATTTCAGAAGTGGAGCTGTAGCTCAAGTGGCAGAATGCTGACCTTAAGCAATAAAGCTAAGGGACTGTGACCAGGCCCTGAGATCAAATACAAGAATTAACATATATATATATATATATATATATATATATATATATAATTTATGAAGACAAAGTAATCAGCACTGAAGTGCTCATCATGCAGCCTCAAAATAAAAATTTCTTGGGATATCTGTGCTATGCACTTTGGTAGTTTTCAAATACTTTCAATACTTAGAGAAATATATACTCTTGAAAAGTTAGAGGAGTCAAATCCACAGAAAAAACACTTTTATTTTAGACATGCTGTATTTGAGGTGCTAATGAGATAGTTTAAAAAATATGTCCAGCAAGTATGTAGAATTGAAGAATAAGTTTCAAGACAGAATGAGATAAGCCATTATAAGGAATCCCTGGAATTCATTATGCAAAGAGAAAGACACTTTACCCTTCTCTAGAGGAGCATTGGAACAGTCAATTTGTCACACCAGAATGAATAGATTCTTTAATATTTTAGAAAAGTAATGCATATCTTGATAGCTACAACCTCACAGGTGTCTTTATGCCATTGTTGGCTATAGTCAGAAATGGAACATTTGCCTAGTATCAGAAAACCAACTTGAAATTCTGCTATGTAATCTTGGTGCCAAATTGGCAGCCTTCCCTTTGAAGGTGTCATATAAATCTCCAGGAAAAGCATAAATAATTAAATTCCTATGTACAGTTAATAAAAAATAAAAATAAACAGCATTCTAACCTGTTTCCAATTGAAGTAATGGCCTAATTAAAAAGGGGGAAAAAAACCTACCCAAGCACCAGGATGATCTGTGATGTTACTCAGGTGCAATTGCTCATGCCAGACTGGACAATGGCTTCAGTCTGTGCTATTAGTCTGAAGCTAAGTGGACTCTGCAGAGAACAGTGCACTGATACCTAAATAGAAGCAAGCTCAGGAAGACAGAAGAGATCTCATATAGCTATGATTATGTAGGAACACCATAACACAAAAGGAATGATAGGATCAAACAGGCTCACCCCAGTATGAGAGAGAGAGAGAGAGAGAGAGAGAGAGAGAGAGAGAGAGAGAGAGAGAGAGAGAGAGAGAGAGAGAGAGAGAGAGAGAGGAGAGGGAGAGGGAGAGAGCAAGAGAGGGAGAGGGAGAGAGCAAGAGAGGGAGAGAGGGAGGGAGAGAGATCTTCTCTCCTAAATTCCTAAATCCCCATCCCAACATAGACTTGAACCAGCTTAGTTTCTAAACAAGGCAAAGTATACTCTTAAGCCTTCAGGCTATTTTTCCCCCAAGGTAGTTTTATGATTTGTTCTTTACTCTCAATATTTCTAAATAGAACATAAGTCTTTTGTGAATATTCTTTTTGATTTAAAGTTTTCTTTTTTAGGTTCTACAAAGAGCTGCCATCTCAGAAAGAAGAATTTTATTAGACATCAGTTTTGTTTTGAAGTACAATAGAAGCTGATTTCTTAGAAATTCAATCATTAGAAAAATTATTGTGACAACTGGTACTAAGCACACTTATTTCAGTACTCTAAATACTGGAATGGTTCCAAAAGAATGGATTTTATTGCTATAATTACAAAGTAATGGTAATTGCATATGAAAGTGTTATTAGAACCAGAGCATGAATTACAACCATGGTGTGTCCAAACACAACTATAGGCCTGACACAGAATAAACAGATACTCAAAGAATCTAACTTCCTCGCCATAAAAGGCATTGTTACTACTTCAATCCAGTTCTTATTTACATAATCACAAAAAAGTATAAATATAATGTGAATTTGGGTATCATTTTGCAAAAATCAACAAAAAACATGACCAAATTATTTTTCCACATTCGTGTGTGTGTGTGTGTGTGTGTGTGTGTGTGTGTGTGTGTGTGTGTGTGTGTGTGTGTGTGTGTGTGTGTGTGTGTGTGTGTGTGTGTGTGTGTGTGTGTGTGTGTGTGTGTGTGTGTGTGTGTGTGTGTGTGTGTGTGTGTATATATATATGGGTGTGTGTGTGTATCATCTATAACCATTATTCCTTCAAAAAGCCTACAGCCCCACTTAGATTTTATTGTTTATTATCCCCACAACACATTTTGCAAGTTTCTGGTTATATTTTTAGTAAGCCATATTAGTTCTTAAAAGTTTTAACCTTATGCCCACTGGATACATCTGCTGAAAGCTACAGAGAGTTTTGCAGCCTGATTTCATGTTGTATTTAGCTTGTGACAATTGCATTGTCATTTTCAATGTACTATCTTTCTACATGGCCATCATTTTCCTATTTATCATTTGTTTTGTGGGTGGAACCCTTGGACCTTGCTTAGTCAATCTACCACATCTAGTGCTTCATTCTTAAATGTTTACCAATTGCCAAAATGACAGGCATTCTCCTTTGTGTCACTAATCTCTTCAAAAGAAAAGAACTAGGTGCTAGTGTATTATGCCTGTAATCATAGGTACTCAGGAGGCTGAGATCTGAGGATCAAGGCTCAAAGCCAGCCTAGAAAGTAACATCGGTGAGACTCCATTTATTACCCAAAAAGGTCAGAAGTAGAACTCTGGCTCAAGTATTCACTACAGAGTAAGTTCTTGAACAAACATTATACATAACAATAGTAGCAATAGTAATAACTGTTATTTTTATTCTCATTAAAATTTTACTTACCTGGAAATTCTGTTGTGGAAATACTGGTCTTCAGCTAATAATGAAACTAAGAATATTTGAATTTCATTTTCTTTTTAATTTTATGTTTGCCCTACCTTCCACTTCCAATCTGATTCTGATTTGAATTACAGGACTATGTGTGGAGATTTTGCAAATTTGTTTTTTCCATGAACTCTGGATCCAGAGGCTTCGTCCACAGCTTCTTGCAGTTCTACCTGAACTGCAGTTCTCAGAGAACTGGGCATCAGTCAGTCAAGGACAATAGACTGTGCTTTGCTGGGATTTACTAAGATCTACAATTTACTGATCAAAAAAAAGTCAACTTCACAAGAGTTCAAAGACACTGGCCTGAGGACATGTAGCTAATGAGCACACAAGTCAGAGATGGCTGCCTGCTTGGCCATGAAGGAACCACAAGGCCTAATAAATAAAGGACATAATGGGGCCTAGAATTTAAGGATGATACTCTGAACTTCAAAAGAGACCAAAATTCTGCAAAACATCTAGCTATGTCATCATATGTCTTCAGTTCCTTCAGGAAATAGGCTGAGTGCGAAATGATCGAATACTTAAGACAAATTTTTACCTTGAAGTATAATTAGTATGTAGTTATTTTAAAACATTTGTTTTTTAAGCATCATCTCTAATAAGCTATAAAAATTCAAACTGAATAGACAGAACAAGAAATTCAAACATTCCATGTTTCTTCATTAGCTAAAGTTCCAGAACAAAATTCCTAGGAAAGTATGCTTTTGTGTTTTGTTTTGATTTTGTGCCAATTTTTGGTCTTAAACTCAGGAACTGGGCAATGTCCCCTAGCTTTTTCTGCTTGGAGTTGGTGCTCTACCATTTGAGCCACTGCTCCACTTCTAGCATTTTTATGCTGAAGTAAAGATAAGCTTCTCACAAACTTTCCTGCCCTGGCTGGCTTTAAACCATGATCCTCAAAAATATCCTGCTGGAAAGTATGAATTTTTAATACGGATGAAGTAACAATTATTGCTATTTTTAAATCTAAATTTGTTTAAGTACTAACTCTGCACCATACTCTGAAATTGCCAGTAAAATAATGAAATTGTTTAGCATAACATTTGTTCTTATTATACTCTTGAATGGCTAACTGAAATCCCATTATAAAATCTAGTTTACTCTGGATATCCAAACCATATTTTACTAAAGCCAGTTTAAATATATATAGCTATCTGTAATATTCCAAGTGAGAAAATTAATTTACTATTTTGCAGTGTTAGATGTGGTCTTTGAATGAATGTCCCCTTCATTCAAGCAAGATCTGAAGTACTGAATGACTATTTCATAAAGTAGTAGACAGTATATCTGAAATCATTTCAATAAACTGTGTAGTTGCTAATCAATGCAGATTCTTCAATGATTTCCTGCAAAATTGTAAACATGCTTACATAACACAAAAGTTCCTAATTCTGAAATCCGGTTACCAAGAAAACAAAACAAAACCTTCAGTAAAACGTAAAATTCATACTACTCCTTATAAATGTAGAGAGCATTTCTTATTTTTCTATTGCACAGCTTGATTGAGGAGAATCTAACTTTGTGTTTTCAAAAGCTAGTCACAGGTTTGCACTTTAACTCGGGACAGTGGTACCTTCATAGCATAGAAACATTTACAGTTTATCAGAGATGAAGTTAGAAAAGCCTAGCAAATCCACTTCTGTCTTCCTTTGCCCTTCTCCCCCACTCCTTCCATTTTCCACATCCCTACTTGAACTTTAGGCTTGTGTGCTTTCCCTGAGCTTCTCTTGCTCAAAGCTTTTTCTGTGTCCTGTATTGGAGATAAGAATCTCACAGACTTTCCTGCCGAGGTTGGCTTCGAACCAGGATCCTCAGATCTCAGCCTCCTGAGTACCTAGGATTACAGCCATGAGCCACCAATGTACAGCTCATTGCCCACATCTCTTCTGCATCTTTCCTCATTCCCTGATACGCACATTTTCTCATTTCCAAATCCAAAAGGACTTCTGAGGGAAAGGCTTTAACTATTTTGAAGCTTAAAGGACATAAATAAACCTCCAACAAAGAAATGAGAAAATGAGCACTGAAGGTTATAGGAAGATTATATAAGAAAACAAAATAGCAAACAATTTGCTCCAAGTATCATAAAAAGTTACAGCCCAGAAATAATATAAAAGAAAATAAAAACTTTCCTCTTTTCTACAAATACAAAAATAAAAATTATTACTCTAACTTGGTTATATAACTTCTGGGATTCTAATATAAAGGTTTAAATATCTTTTAAAATCCCTGTTCAGCAAAAAGCTCAACAAAAGTATTTATAATCATAAAAGTATTAGAATGTATAAATGTCTAAAAAGAAATAGTTAAACATGGTTTTTATATATCTCAGATATTATACAGCCTTTAAATTGATGTGTATATTAAATCTGGAGATATAGCTGGGGATTTCTTATAAATTTAAATAAAGTATTTATTTTAGAAATTATTAGGATGTTTTACTATGTCAGCAGACAAACCACTTAAATTTCTTTTAGGGCTGAAGACATGGCTCATTAGAAGAGTTGCCTGCCTACCAAGTGCAAGCCTAAATTTAAACCCTAATACTGCCAAAAAAATTAAAAACAATAAAACAATAAAATACTTTTCTTCCTATGTTAACTATAAATCTTATTAACACACATAAAATATTGCACATGAATATTATATTTGAGTTATAGGGATAATAAAAAAACAAATGTACTCTAGACCTGTGCAGAAAATAATGAAGACCACACAAAAAGGAGCAAAAATTAATAACAAAGGAACCTAAAGAGTAATAAGATTATGTATTTTCTTTATTTTACAAAGTTTTGTCTTGTTAGTATTTTATTTCATGAAGAATAAAACTATATTAATCTCCTTTGGGGACATAATTTTTCATAAGAGCATTATGAATCTACATATGGATATATCATAAAAGGGATTTAAAAGCCCAGGCTACATAGAAAAGACCACTGCCAACTGCAAAGATGGTCTACTATTGCTAGAAAGGGTAGAATGAAGTTGTTAACATAATGAATCGTAGGCTAGGAATGGGGTTTAGTGGTAGAGTGTTTGCCTAGCATGCATGAAGCCCTGGGTTTGATTCCTTAGTACCATGTAAACAAAAAAAGCTGGAAGTGGCACTGTGGCCCAAGTGAGAGAGCTCTATCTAGCCTCGAGCAAAAGAAGCTCAGGGACAGTGCCCAGGCCCTGAGTTCAAACCCTAGGACTGGCAAAACACAAAGTGAATCATGTGTTTTAGAATATTATCTTTGACACCTGGGATTTAAAGTGGAAAGAAACCTAAGAGCAAGAAGCTTAGACTGAATAAAGTCAGGTTCAAATGTGTATTCTTAGCTACTCAGAAACCTGGTGAAAAAAAAAAACAAAAAAACAAGTCCACAAGTCTCCATCTTCATTTAACCAGCAAAAATCTGGGTTTAAAAGTTGCAAAGCATCACCTATGAAGCAAGAATATTCTCTAAGGCTATGTAACCAGAGAAAAGGCTACATGTGGGCCTTTAGAACAGAAGACAACAGGAACATAATCAAAACAGGGCTCTTAAAGGCATCATTAGGAGAGTCAGGAAGAGCAAACTGGCAACCTTTCTTTTAGAGCTCAAGTGGATAAACATGACATTAAGACAGAAAAGCACCTATTCTTCTGGAATTTAAAAAGACATGTTTGTCAGACTTTACCTCAGTACATCATTATACTCTTAGCTAAGAAAAGCCTATCAGAAAAGCCTGATGTTGCTTTCTACCTCATAAATATATTTAAAATACAATCCAGAGGGACAAATCTGGGTTGACAGTGGTCCCTGATACTGCATAAGGGAAATAAGGAATAGACATTGATGAGAGAAAACAACAACAATAAAAGAGTGTACATTGCTATTCCTTTCTATGCCTACATTATAACATTATAATTAATATAAGATTTAATCAAGTCTTAAACCATATATTTAATCCAAAGAGTATCCATCTCAAGAGATGCTTACAAACACATATACATTTAACATAGAGAAGAAGATCCACTAACGAACATAATTAGGAAGACTTCCTTAGCAACTTAACAAAAAAGAAAAATGGGCCTTATAAGAGTAAACGAATCTTAAGGAAAAAGTTAATCAAAAGCCCAGTGGTTCAGATTATCTTATTATTTTTAATAAGATGGGGAAATTATTTCTATTATGATATATGAATAATTTACAAAGCATTTTCACATATACTATCTTCCATGGAAAACTTGGGAGGTAGATTGTTATTAACCATATATTACAAGACAATAAAATTAAATGATAGATTACTTTACAGAACTAGATCTCAATCCCATATCCTGCAATCTGTCTTTAACAACTGGATGTACATCAAGAACTGTTTTTAGTATAATTGTTAAGTATATCTTGGCCTGACTAGGAAAAGTTCTACATTATTTGGTATGTAATTATATACACTGTTGGATAAATTAGTATGTCCTTTGTAGATAGAAACCTGAGATAATAGCTTCACCTGAAATAGAATGTAAGTAAAATAAAATCCCTGCTTTTTAATGAAACACATTATTTGGCAAAACAGTATGAGATTACAGAGATAGAGGAGATGTAAGTGAAATAATTCATGTCAAAGGCTTAAGTAAGAGTCATGGGCCCTGGTGGCACCACTTGGGTGTTATTGCTGGTGGTGGTGGCAACAGCAGTGGTGATGGTAGTGATGCAGCTGTTACTATTGCTCAAGATTCTATTTTGTTATTGCTATTGCTACTGAGCCATCAGTTATGAGCAAGGATAAAAGTAGAAGGGGGAAGAAATAATGAAAAGAAAGGAGAGAAATGGATCAAGCTGTTGATAGATAATCTGAAGGAACTAAAGGAGTAACCACCTAGGCTTCCTTATTAAAGTGATGCCTGAACCTGAGCTTTGAAGCATAATGAAATTGAGAAGAGTTCTTCCAGTTGGAACCAAGAACACAACCAAGGGCAGGAAAAGCAGAACACTTCAGGGGAATAGAAAAAAAAATCAAAGGACTTTGTAGGCATGTGATATGGAAAAAAGAAAAAGAAAAGAAAAACAGTAAAGCAAAGAAACAGAGTGAATTTCTAATTCTTGAAAAAAAAGAAATGTACTCATTACATTGTCCATGTAATTGTAACCCTTTGTACAGTGTTTTCACAGTAAAAATAAAATAAAATAAAGCCTCAGTGAAGGCTAGGGGCTAGTGGCTTGTGATGTTAATCCTAGGTTCTCAGGAGACTGAGACTTGGAGAATCTCAGGTTGAAAAAGCCCAAGCAGAAAAGTTCTTGAGACTCCCATCTCCAATTAATTAGCAAAAAGCTGAACAAGATGTGGCTCAAGGAGCAGAGCACCAGTGGGGAGCAAACCAGCAGAGTCAGAGTGTAAGTCACTGAGTTCAAGTCCCATAACAGGGAAAAAAAATAAAAGAAAAAAATCCCACTACCACTAGAGTGGATGTATTAACAAAGAATATGAGAGATAGGTGATAAGATAAACACTCAAACAATAAAATAGGACAAATAATTATGATTATAAACCTGCAAGAGCCAGGGGCATGATTAAGAGACAAATGCAGACATTTATGGGGGTAGAAGGTATAGCCTAGGGAAGATGTTCAATGAAATTATTGCAGAAAATTCCTCAAAATCTTGGCAATGACACGGACACCCACATACAGAGGTCATTTTGAACTCTGAACAGACATAATTGAAGAGGAACAAATCCACATCACAGTATAATTACAACTCCAAGGTTTTAGAACTAAAAAGGAATCTTACTGGAAGCTGAAGTGGTCAGCTTGCATGCAAAGGTAAACATACAACTTATAAACAGGGAGATGTGACTATAACTCTGGGATTCATTGAGGGGGGCACACCGGGAGGGAGACAGGGCAAGAGAATGATAGAGGGTAAATAATGTTGAAATACATTGTGTTTGTGTGTAAGTAGGGCATCAAGAGATTGACTGAAAGCCAAAGAATAATAAGAGAGGTTTTAAGAAGAGACCAAAAGCTTGGGTTGACATGAGGGTGAAAAACCTATAGAAAACTTGTAATGGGAAGATCATGTCCCTTGAGAAAGGATTGAAGTCCTGCAAAAGCAACACAAATTTTGTGTTTATAAGTTTTATGTTTACCTTTGCATGCAAATTATACCAACAACAAATTATACCAACAACATCAAATACAGTGAAAACAGGGGTTATACAGTGGGGGGGGGAGACATACAAAGCAACAAAGAAATATCTTATGAATATGTTAGAAACAATAGCAAGAAAGAAAAGCTTTGGCAATTCTAACAAATTTCTTGATTTTCTTTTCTTTTACAATTTCCAATTCCTTGCTGAATTTCTCATCCAGGTTGCTTACTTTCTTGTCTGTGTCTTGAATTGCTTTCCTAACTTCATTTATGTGATTGCTTGAATCCTTTTTGAGGTGTTGATCATTTTTAAAAGTAGAGTTTTGAGCCGGGTACCCATGGCTTATGTTTGTAATCCTAGTTACTCAGGAGGCTGAGATCTGAGGATTATAGTGCAAAGTCAACCCAGGTAAGAAAGTTCTGATACTCTTATCTCCAATTAACCACCAAAAAACTACAGGTGAAGCTGTGGTCCAAGAGGTAAAGCCTTAGTCTTGAGCAAAAAAGCTCAGAGACAGAGCCCAGGCCCTGAGTTCAAGCCCCAGATTTGTGCACACATAGAAAATCAGACTTTTGAATTTCTTTATCAGATATTTGAGTCACTTCTTTATTATTGGATTATGGAGGTATATTTCTGTGATTCTTTTTATTGAAAGTATTATAACAGATGGTGATTTTCAAATCTGTTGGGGTGTTCCCCTTTACTTCCTCTCACATGAGAGAAAGCCAAACTAACATTTCACTTTAGCATTAAAAATGGACAACTGAATTTGTCAAAAGTTTGAAACATGAGCATTTTAAATACAAAAAATACAGAGAAGAAAACAGTTTTAATTTCCTTTTAGTTTCTTATTTTTAACTTGTTTGTTTTAATCTGGGTTTATTTTCTATTATGAAAGAAAAGAATTTCCAAATCACATGTATCTTCTATCAGCATCTAAATAAGTATAATTATGTTCATTTGCCTTAGATTCAAAGCTAATAAAAATAGTGTTTTCCAAGTCTTAAATGGGGCAATGTCATTCTTTCTGATGGAGGCATAGAATTCCATTGTGTATATATACCACATTTTCTTGATTTATTCATCTACTGAGGGGCATCTGGGTTGGTTCCATATCTTAGCTATGGTAAATAATACTGCAATAAATATAGTTGGGCTGGTAGCTTTAGTGTGGTCATGTTTGTGAACATTTGGGTAAATGCCCACAAGTGGGATTGCTGGGTCATAAGGGAGCTCTATGTGGAGTCTTTTGAGGAACCTCCATACTGCTTTCCAAAACCAACAATGCAGTAGGGTTCCCTTCTGACATCTCTTCCAGCTTCTCTTCCAGTTGTTATTAGAGTTCTTGATTATAGTCATTCTTACTGGAGTGAGGCAGAATCTCAACATTGTTTTGATTTGCATTTCTTTTATGGCTAGGGAGGTTGAGCATTTCTTCATTCTTATTTCCTCTTCAGGGAAGGTTCTCTTTAAGTCTTCAGCCCACTTATTTAAATTATATTAAACCAGGCCCAAAGAAACATAGGTCCCATGGTTTCTCTTATTTGCAATAACTAGTACATGTGTAGGACAAGCAGAAAAACCCAAAAGCTATGTACATATGACCATATAAGATAAATGTTAAACGAAATGAACCACAAGATAAGGACACATAACTTTTTTCATTCTTGCTATTGTTTCTAAAGTATTTATAATGTAGCAGGTGATTTTTTTTGTTTCTTGGTTATATTCCTCCCCCAGGGTATAAACCCTGTTTTCACTGTATTTGATGTTGGTGCCCTGCATCTTGTATATACACTTCTCTAATTTGGAGAGGGGAAGGGACAAAACAAAATGCTTAAATAAGGATACAAGGTGACCCATTGTAACAATGAGATGTACAAAACAATATGTTGAAAACAAACTTTACAACTTTGGGGTTGGGAAGGGAGGGAGGATTTGGGGAGGTGGGGAGGAAAGGGATGATGGGGAAAAAACAAAGGAGAAGGTAACAATGCTCAATAGGAAATGTACTCATTACCTTACTCTTGTAACTGCAACCCTCTGTACCGCATTTTTACAATAAAAAACATACAAAAAATAGTGTTACAAAAACCTCAAACATTACTGGTGGAAAGTTTCACTACAGTAATAGACCAAAATGAAAACAAAATTGCTTTGTTTCTCAAATTAAGAGTTAAAAGAAAGGGAAAGAATTGCTACCTGAATGTATAATCTACCATGTATCCATAATTCCCTATTTGTTGGCTTCCAACCAACTATGGATCAGAAATAATTAGTAAAATTGTTTCTGTAATGACCGTGTACCCTATACAATTTACTTTAACAACTATGTACTTAGAATTAAGAATGCACTAGGTATTCTAATTACCTAGAGATGATTTGCGTATTTAAGAAGATATGTATAGGTTATATGCAAGCATTATGCAATGTTATGTGAGAGATTTGAATATCCTTGAGGTGATTCAAAAGAAATCTCACTAATAGACAAAGAAATAACTGAGCTTAAGGAGTTTATTTTTGTTTGTTTGTTTGGAGGGGGAAGTACTGGAGTTTGAACTGAGAGTCTCCCATTTACCAAATTTTGCTTGTTTGATGGGTTCTTTAACACTTGAGCCACATCTCTAGAACTGCTTTCTGCAGTTAATTGGAGATAGAGAATGATGGACATATCTGGATTGGCTTTGAACTTGAATCATCTGGATCTCAGCCTCCAGATGCTGAGATTAGGATTACATACATGATCCAGCTGTATCTAACTTTTAAAGTCATATTCACTGCAATATTTTCAGGGGAAAAGTAGGCCCAACAGAAAATTGATTTGCAAAACATACATTGACAGGCTCTTTTCTAGTTATATGAAGAAAACTCAAATAAGAATCTGCTACCATTCACCTAAACATTCCTGATTGGTCAATCTGTAGGGATTACTACTTCTAATTCTTTACTTACCTAATTATAAGTAGCTCTATAAAACCAAAGTAAAAAAAATAGTAACTAAACTTTTTGAGAAAATGACCGACCAATTTTCATGCTGCCATGAAAATGTGTAGTCTGCGACACTAAAAACTTGCAGGAAAGGTAAATACAGCTATAAATGGACACATTAGTAAGTCATATATTCCAAAAAGATTATCTTTATATTATATAAACATATATATATATATATATATATATATATATATATATATATATATATAAGTTTGTTTGTTTGTTTTGGGTCCGGTCGTGGGACCTGAACTCTGGGCCTGGGTGCTGTCCCTCAGCTCTTCAGCTCAAGGCTAGTGTTCTACCACCTGAGCCACAGCGCCACTTCCGGCTTTTTTCTTTTTGTTTATATGGTTGCTGAGGAATCAAACCCAGGGCCTCATGCATGCAAGGCAAGCTCTCTACCACTGAGCCACCTTCCCAGCCCTGTTTATATTATAAAGAAAAAACCTACCTCTTTTCAGTGTTCCCAGATTTCATAAAAACCTATTAAATAACCTAGTTTTAAAAAAGGGGAGAGGGGACTGGGAAGGTGGCTCAGTGGTAGAGTGTTTGCCCTTACATACATAAGGCCTTGGGTTTGATTCCTCAGCATCACATAAGTAGAAAAGGCTGGAAGTGGTGATGTGGCTCAAGTGGTGGAGTGCTAGCCTTGAGCCAAAGAGCTGAGGGACAGCACCCAAGCCAAGAGTTCATGCCCCATGGCCAGGTTGTGGAGGTGTGGAAGGAAAGCATGATAGGGAAAAAAAAAAAGGAGGAGGCAACAATGCTCAATAGGAAATGTATTCATTACCTTACTCATGTAATTGTAACCCCTCTGTACAATATTTTTACAATAAAAATATTAAAAAATGAAAAAAGAAAAAGAAAAAAAATCTAGTTCAGTCAGTCTTCATTGAAAATGTCATTTGAAGGCCTGTGTTTTAAAGATATCTAAACCTAATAGCAATGGATTGTTTTAATTAGACATAAGTATTTAATCACTTGGGATGAACAAAGCTGAGGCAGGCACATGATGTTTGAAATCAGCTGGTGCCAATGTCATGTCTTTTATTGATTGCCTTGATTGCTGTTGCTTTACCAAGAGACTTAATGTTGTTCTAAGTCAACAATTCCACTATCCTGGAAGGGATCAATTTTGTTTTTATTTTCATTATATGTATTAATTGGACAAAGTAATGGGTGATTACTGAATGGCAATATCAGCACCCTCTGAGCAAAAGGTGAAAGGCCCTGTCTAGTTGCACCCTAAGGAGTCACATTCCTTCTCTCTCCTTGCCCCTGTTCAGGTTGTGAAACTGAAAACTGATGCCCAGGCTGCTGCAGATGGCCCTTTTTCCTCTGCCACAGGTGCCTATGAACTTCTTTGAGTAGAGGACAGGCAAATACAGCAATATCCAATGATTCGAGGTTACTATTGCCCTAGAGAAAAGATTCATTTGCACTTTAACTCAACAAAAGGTAGAATGAGAGGACAAATTACCAAGTGAGAAAAAATAGCAAAGTGAACCTGACAATTCATATCCAGAAATACAAAGGATTCAAAAGATTAGCAGTAGAAATAAAAATCAAATTTAAAAATGGGCTAGAGATGTGAAGTAATAGTTCTCTGAAGTCAAATTGGCACCTGGAAAAAAAGCTAAGAATCACTAGTCCTAAGAACAGTTATTGGAACCACTTAAAACCACAACAATGTGACACAATCCAAATGCTAGTGTTGTGAGACTACAGAAAGGTGAAGGAGATTTTTGGCAGTGATGGAACAGACTTTAATCTTTGGGCATTACAAGAATATACACATGATACACACTGTATGTGAGCTATATTCTTTGAACCTCAAGAATCTATAATTATTTTTAAAAAGTTTCAAGTAAGAGCAATTGATGTATGGGACATAGCCACTGGCGCGCATGCGTGGGTGTGTGTGTGTGTGCGTGCGTGCGTGGGTGCGTGCATGTGTGTGTGTGTGTGTGTGTGTGTGTGTGTGTGTGTGAGAGAGAGAGAGAGAGAGAGAGAGAGAGAGAGAGAGAGAGAGAGAGATGGGTCTTGAACCCTGGGCCTGGGTGCTGTCCCTAAGCTCTTCAGGTCAAGGTGAGCTAGAGAGCCACTTCCCCACCAGTTATTCTTAAACAGAAAGGAAACCCTCACTGGTTTGTATTCTAATTATTCAGAACTCCAGAACCTATTTATAGGCAGGGATGGTAAGGGGAAACAAAGGAGGAGGCAACAATGCTTGTTAAGAAATGTACTCATTACCTTGCTCATGTAATTGTAACCCCTCTGTACGGTATTTTCACAATTAAAAAAACATTAATAATTAAAATAAATAAATAAAATAAACATATTGCTTCCAAAAAAGAATCTTTGGTGAAGCATTGCATAAGCAAATGAAACAGTTATATACCATAACAGGAAACTAACCAATCATCTATACTCATTTACTTTAACAAAACATATTCATATTACAATCTTAAGCTATAGATTTCCTATCCAAACTCCTATAGAGTAAATTTTGGCATCTGTTGATATCTACAACATTTTGGTAGTCTTTGTGGAACATAAAGGAAAAGTGTAAAAGAGTACTGAAGGTTAGAGTTGGATGGTCCGAATTCATAAATGGGCCCAACATTACTATCGCATACTGGACAAGCTAGCCTCTTTGAGACTGTGGGCCATCCATAAAATGATGACAGAAATGTGATGAACATAACATTAACTGTAAATGTCATGGCATATAAATGTAATTCTATAAACAAAATTATAAAACAAACGATAATGTTATTACAGTCTAATGCTGTGATTAATCAGGTAATTTATGTGCCAAGCTGTGAGCTGTTTCCATCTTAAAGAACTTTAGATAAACGTAGGAAAGCAGTGGTGCATAGTTGCATTGAGTAAGCTGAACATGCTCAGTAGCAAATGGCCTTCACAGATAACATGAGCATCATGGGAGTTGCAAAAGAGGAATCACTTTGGATACAACGGACAAGGGCTGGGCTTTGTGGAAGGAGTGTCTCTTGAGTGAGTGGTTTTTGAAGCATGTACAGGAAGGATGTTAACTATAAAAAAGCAAGATTGTGTCTTTCAGGTCAGTGAGTACCACACGCTTGGTTGTGGGAAGAGGAGACAGAGAGAGACACACTCCAGTTATTCGGTCTCCAGGAAACAGAAGACACTGTAAGAAAGGAAAGATACTCATTGCCTGACTCATGTAATTGGAATCCCTCTGTACTTCATCCTCTACAACAACAAAAAAGTAAATTAATTATTAAAAAATAGTAATCACAAAGACAGACCTAAACTAGAAGATTTCTGTTCAGGAAATTTCTGAAGATCCCAGACAAGGCTGTAAGTAATGAGATCCCTTGCAAAGTGTCTCTATATACTAGAAGCCACAAAAATATTTTCGCTCCACACCCTTACTGCCTTTAGAAAGAAAAATGCTAGGATCTGTGTCAGAGTTGAAATAACCAGTTTTCCTTCATAAAGTAGCAAGAAATTAACGAAGATTAAAACAATGACTAAACAACTGATCATTTTAAACATGAACAAATTGAATAGCCATTAGAACTTGAGGGAGACTTTAATCAATGCATCTTACTGATAAATATATAAATATAAACCATATTTGTCCAAATAAATTAAGCAATATCTAATTTAAATTAGAATGCTGAACAACTATCTTTATTCCTCCAACTCAAAAACAGCCTTATCTTGAAAAATATGATATGAAGCTATTCAGGAATAAGTAGGTAACGGGTTTCTTGAAATGCTGTGCCATGGTTGAGATGGAAACTAGAAAGTTAACTATACAATGTGTTTATAAGAAATTTTAAATGAAAACATGGAAAAAAACAGATTGAGAAATTAGAGAACATATTTTACTCTAATTCTCAATTCTCAAGTAATGTGAACACTATCAAAATTAATTCAGGATAATTATAAATTAAGTATGAGGGACTGGGTAACATTATTTAGAAGAAATACTAATATGACAAATAAGTTTCTGGAATTATTAAGGCATAGGACTCAGGAAGTTTGAGCAAGAACTCAAGTGGGAGCAAGAACACAAATGAAACTGAATAAGCTGACTGACTTAGCACCAAGGAACAAATATAAATGCCCATCTACAGATGACCTTCATTGTTGCCTTTTACTAGTTAATATTCACTCTTTATAACTGCCAGTATTTCTTTTGCTATCATTTGAATTACCCATAAGATGTTAAAGTCTTTTATAGTGAAGTTGTAATATCTTTGTAATCTATTCACTGAAGAATTTATTGATTGCCATCCGTCTTTTTGTTCTTACTTTGCCTTTCAGATAAGAGTCTGATGCTTTTACCAAGGCTAACTTTGGATCACAGTCTTTGACCTTCATCTTTCAGCTAGCTGGGATTACAAGAATATACTCCTATGCCCAGTTCCAGAATGTTCAACGAGCTACAGTGCAATACAGGTATTCATACTTCTAACTAAAACTGTAGTGTCTATATATTTTGTTATAAATGTGGATCAAAATCTATCAAGTAGGAAAAGAGAATTCATAATAGACTAATTTTTCAAATTCTTTCTTTTCTCCATTCCCTTAGTATTTTCGAACACAACTAAACACAAAGCCCTTGCCTTAGCAAGACTATATCATTATTGCCAGGAGGACAGGTCTTCCTCTATTGTACGCATGAATGCTGATAATAGCTAGCATCCAAAATAAAGTTAAATATATGGTTTGAGTACTATTCATGCTTTTTATTGTTGACTTATGCAAGGGTCCCCTATATTCATAACTTGCTTGAACACCTTCCTCTATCTTCTACATAATCTACCATTATTTCAATGTACCAACTGTTACAGATATTAGTGCTGTTCACAAATATTCTAGCTTCCCTTCACAGTACACAATAGCCTCAATTTATCAATACCCATAGAAGTTTAGGTTCTATATTGGTTTACTTTTACCATAACTGGTACATATAGATAATGTCTAACTTTTCTTGGTCCCAAGTAATTCAATATAGAATTTTTCTACCTGTGTTTAGAAAGGCTATGTTAATATGAATCTTCTAGTTTAAACTGTAAGTGGAAGACCTTCCAACTCACAATGAACAACTAATATGACCAAACAGTAAGCCTCAGTTATATTAAGCCATTGAGGGTATTATCTGAAATGATCTGAAATATACTGATTTCTAACTTGAAATATAATGATTTCTAACATGATTAATTTTCTAAATTCTAACTTCTAGTATCATTTCCTCTGAAAGGCTTAAGTCTTCTTATCTCTATCTCCTATTCCTTCTCAATTTTTATATAAAAGTTTGGCCTTTTAACACAATTTCTTTTTTTTACAGTTTGTTGTCTTTTTTTTATTATTGTGAAAATACCGTACAGAGGGGTTACAATTACATGAGCAAGGTAATGAGTACATTTCTTCTTTTTTTTTATTGTGAAATGTAATGGATTATTTAGTAGATGGATTATTTCCATTGAGTTTTCTTTTTTCTTTTTCTTTTATTTCTTTCTTTCTTTTTTTTTTTCCAGTCCTGGGGCTTGAACTCAGGGCCTGGGCATTGTCCCTCAGCTCTTCAGCTCAAGGCTAGATCTCTACTACTTCAGCTACAGAGCCACTCTGGCTTTTTCTGTTTATGTGGTGCTGGGGAATCAAACCCAGGGCCTCATGCATGCAAGGCAAGCACTCTACCACTGAGCTCTCTTCCCAGCCCTTAACACAATTTCTAACAGGGTAGAAAACATTTTTTTCTGCAGGCACCTGAGCTCTCACATTCAATGTATACAACTTGCAAACTTCTATAATTCTGTACAAAATTTTATAGCTGTTTTTTTTTTTTTTTGGTCGGTCATGGGGCTTGAACTCTGGGCCTGGGTGCTGTCCCTCAGCTCTTCAGCTCAAGGCGAGCGCTCTACCACTTGACCTACAGCGCCACTTCCGGTTTTCTGGTGGTTTATTGGAGATAGGAGTCTCACAGTCTCTCCTGCCCGGGCTGGCTTTGAACCGTGATCCTCAGATCTCAGCCTCCTGAGTAGCTAGGATTACAGGTGTGAGCCACCAGCGCCCAGCTTTATAGCTGGTTTTTAAGCTATCTCTTCAGGAAAATTTTAAAAAAGTAGAAGGACATGTAATTAATATATATATATATATATATATATATATATATATATATATATATATATATATATAGGTGGGCAGGGAGAAGGGATGAAAAAGGAAGTTTACATGAACATTCAAGGAGCTTATAAAAGCTAAAAGGGTTCTACAAGACTCCTACAAAATTGTAAGACTATTCCTCAATAAAGTAATAGCAGGTGCCTTCATAAACAAAAATAAAGGGGCTGGAAATGTGGCTTACAGGTAGAATGCTTGCCTAGCATGCATAAAGCCCTGGGTTCAATTCCTCAGTACCACATACACAGAAAAAGCTGGAAGTGGCGCTGTGGCTCAAGTGGTACAATGCTAGCCTTGAGCAAAAGAAAGTAAACCCTATGTGTTCTTATTTAATAACAAATAATAACAATAATAATAGTAAGAGGAAACTTTTGGAAGTAATGGATATATTTATGGCATTAACTGTGATAGTTTCATGGGTATACATGAAACTGTATGCATTAAACATGCACTTCTTTTATAGATTAAATCAGGCCTGAAGTGTTTTAAAATGTCTTAAAGTCAAACTCTTCATTTAATAATAAAGACACTTGTAAAGTTAAAACAGCAGTTCATTCAAAGTATTTGTCTTGCTAGGTGGTAGCAAAGCCTCAGGCTAATTTGAACTATAGGTTAAGTTTTTTTTTTTTCAATTCCTCATAACTGGACCATTCTATAAGATAGCACATCAAGTGCAATTGTTTTATATTGCTTTTAAGGCAACTTAAGGATTTCATAAGTATAAAAATTTTAAGAAGATTGCTTTAATAGAGCATGACCTCTATAATAGTATGACTGGTTCACATGATCTTAGATGTGGATGTCTACAAGTTATATTCCATTGGTAGCTTTTCATGTAGTATTGAAATAAAGCAACTCTACTAGATACAAGAAGGTTATCTTGATCCTTTCTACCACTGTTATTTGCTCTTATTTTTGTCATGTCATTCACTCTGGAAAAGGATGCTATAAATATCACTGCTTGACAATAGTGACAACTAGTGATATCTTTGAGATGTGCTCAAGACATTTTGTACTCGTACTTTTGCAGGGAAGAAATGAGTGAACCTAAAAAGGACAACTCTGTATTCTGCCACCAAGAACCGATGATGAAATGTCTGCCAGTTTATTCTCCTGTAAACACCCTCAGCTCATAGCCAGGATGGAAGACATGAGCTCAGCAGTAGTCATGCGGTAAAGCAACTGGACAGCTCACACTGAGAATGCAAAGTGATGCTTGAGCAGTAACCTTCTCTGCCCAGGCATCCCAATCCCAGTCACAAACCCAAGATTCCATCCTCTAGCACAAAGAAACAAAAAGAGGTGAGGAAAAGGATTTCTGGCAAAAGAAAATGAACGATGCTTGATAAGAAATGTACTCCTTATCTTGCCCATGTAATTGTAACCCCTCTATACGGTATTTTCACAATAAAAAAAATAATAATAATAAAGAAATTTTTAATAATAAATTTTAATAATACAAAGAGGATTTTTATGAGGATACTGATGGAAACATAAGCAAGTGTGATCTTCTGATACCAAATAATGAAATATGCCAACATTTGGAAAACTGTTACAATTACGTGAACCTATGTTTTCCAAATATTGAATGTGTTCACGAACAGTTACAACCCTATACAGGATAAAATAATCAATTTAAATAGCCCAATAATAAGTGGGATTTAATAAAATAACACAAAAATTTCACTGATACAACTTTAGATTTCAACCTGCAACTTGCCTTTAGGCAAACACCAATAGTTAAGTTTTGGTGAAGTATCAATGTTTTGGCATAGTATCAAAAAGAATATCCACAATTATATGAAGAAACTAAGAAAATATTCCTCTCATTTCCAACAACTAATATACATTTGTGTGTCTGACCATCTTCCTATACATATTACAATTGACAGAAAGATTATGATCCAACTATATTCTATCAAGACATATTATGGATTTTACACAGATATAATAAAAATAATGGTACTCTTCTTACAAAGTTTTGTCTTCAACAGTCATTTTGAAAAAAAAAAAAAAAAAGTTATGTGGGCTAATATGCAATAGATTCCTGGGGCTGGGAAGGTGGCTCAGTGGTAGAGTGCTTGCCTTACATGCATGAGGCCCTGGGTTCGATTCCTCAGCACCACATAAGAAGAAAAGCCGAAGTGGCACCGTGTCTCAAATGGTAGAGTGCTAGCCTTGAGCTTAAGAGCTGAGGGACAGTGCCCAGGCCCAGAGTTCAATGGATTCCTGAATTATTATTAAAAGAAACTACTTTCTATGTTTTCAGTTTCTCTTTCCAATATTATAGTAAATAATGGCAGATATAGCACATATAAATGAAAGCTATAAAGTTGTGCTGTTGATTTAGAAGAATAAAAAATACAATGCATTGCAAAGACATCACTTAAAAAGTGAAATACCTATCTCCAGATAGATAGGTAAAGATATCTATACATAGATTTACATATATATTATGTATTGAAACAAAATTTTTGATTTGTATGATTGAATAAACCCTTAATTTCATCCTTTTTCGCTAAATTTGACTACTAAAAATAAAAATACATGCACAGCTAATATTTTTATTTGTATTATATTTCTATTGTTCACCATTGTTCTATAATGATTCTAGATAACTTTTAAATATGTAAAGGAGTCATGAGAATAAAGGTTTAAGATTTATTGCTTGGTGGACTAGTATAAAGACAGACACATAAGGAGCCCAATAGAGCATAGAATGGACCTATGGGGAAACCAGAAATTGACAAGGCCAGAACAGAGAGTCACTGAGACATAAAAATATAATGAAATTCACCAGACATTGTAGAAATTCTCTAACATGAAAGTAAGAGACTAACATAAATAAAAATAAAAATATATAACCTTATTTAAAGATTGTACAAACAGCACAGGAAAACTTCAAAAAGATCTAAAATAGGGGCTGGGAAGGTGTCTCAGTGGTAGAGTGTTTGCCTTGGATGCCTGAGGCTCTGGGTTCGATTCCTCAGCACCACTTAAGCAAAAAGAAAAAAGCCGGACGTGGCGCTGTGGCTCAAGTGGTAGAGCACTACCCTTGAGTGGAAGAGCTGAGGGACAGCGCCCAGGCCCAGAGTTCAGGCCCCACGACCGGAACCCCCCCCCAAAAAAAATTTAAAATAACCACAGAAAGATGAGAAAATATCCTATCTATAAATATGAATAAAATATGCTTAAAAGGAATAAAGAAACATTCAAAAATGAATAAAAAGTTCTTAGAAACTAAAATTCTGAGGACAGAAATTATACTCAGTGCAAAATTAAGATAACCATAACATTATTTGGGAAGCTGAAGCAGAAGGATTAGGAGTTCAAAGCTATGCTAGGCTACATAGGGAGTTCAAGGCCAATTGTTACATGTTGTGAGACTTTGCCTAAAACAAAATAAAATCAAAATAATAAATGAGAAGAAGGAGGGAAGGACGAGAAGAAGGAAGGAAGGGAGGGAGGAAAGGAGGGAGAAAGGAAGGGAGGGAGGAAGGAAGTAAGGCAGGAAGGAAGGAAAGAAATTTCAGATTTCTCATTAAAAAAATAGAACAAAAAGAAAAAGTAGGTGTGAAAATAAGATATTAAAAAAATTAGAAAAGTTGTCCAGAGGGCTGCAAAACTGAAGAATCAGAAAAAAGACCAACTGACCAGTTGTATATTGAGGTGAGGTCAAAAATAAAAAATGTACCTTTCAGACTCATAGATAGAAAGGCCCAATAAATGTCCAAACAGCACAGGGAAACAAATGATTTACAACTGCACACCCATCATAAAATTTCAAAAACTTGGAGAAAAGATGGGGAGATTTGGAGGTATAAAGCCAGTTTAAAAGGGGCCATTTCCACAAGAAGACTGAAAATTGAAAATAATAGCATAGTCTCTAAAATTCTGAAAGATTGACTTCTACCTAAAATTTCAGATACCTGTACTTAATTATGTATAAAATATAAATATTTTCAAGTATAAATGTCAAAAAATACATATCTGGCTGGGCACTGGTAGTTCATGCCTGTACTCCTAGCTACTCAGGAGGCTGAGATCTGAGGCTCATGGTTCAAAGCCAGCTGGAGCAAGCCACTGTGAGCATCTATCTCCAACAAACTACTTAAGAAAGCCAGAAGTGACACTGTGGCTCAACTGGTAGAGTCCTTACCTTGAGCAAAAGAAGTTCAGGGAGAGCAACCAGGACCAAGGTTTGAGCCCCAGGACCGGCAAGAAAGAAGACTTTGCAATAACTAGTATATGTCTGAGTCAAGCAGAAAAGGTCAGTTAAGTTGATGTTAGGAAAATGAACCCTAAGATATGTATTCAAATTTTTTTTATCTCTTTCATGCAATTGTTTCTAACACATTTATAAGATTATTTCTTTGTTGCTTTGTATGTCCCTCCCCCACAGTATAACCCCTGCTTTCACTGTATTTGATGTTGTTATAATTTGTGGAGGGGAAGGGAAAAAACAAATTGTTTAAATAGGGATACAGGTGGACCCATTGCAACAATGAGGCGTACAAGTCGTTATGTCCAAAACGAACTTTACAACTTTGGTGGGGGGCAGAGGAGGGTTGGGTGGGGGTTGGGGGGAGGATGGGAAGGGATGGGAAGGGCAAACAAAGGAGGAGGCTACAATGCTTGATAAGAAATGTACTCATTATCTTGCCCAAGTAATTGTAACTTCTCTGTACAGTATTTTCGCAATAAAAAAAAGAAGAAAAAAGAAAGAAGACAGACAGACAGACAGAAAGCAAGCAAGCAAGGATATCTGAATAATTCTTTCCCAGAAACTGACTATGTTCAAAATATGTTTGAAGGAATATTAACAAAATGGAGCAATTTTAAACCAGGAAAACAACCTGTATAAGTATACTGTTGTACAGTGAGTGAACAGAGAAGCCACATTTTGAGAGATCGAATCAGGAGTCTTTATTAGAACACCAACAGTCTGCAGATGGTTCTGTCCCAAAGATCTGCAGCCTAGGACAGAGCTAACACATAGCTTTTTTTTTTTTTTGGCGCGGGGCGGGGGGGGGGGGGGGGGGGGCATGGGGGGGGGAGGGTCTGGTCGTGGTGCCTGAACTCTGGGCCTGGGCGCTGTCCCTCATCTCTTCAGCTCAAAGATAGCGTTCTACTACTTGAGCCACAGCGCCACTTCCAGCTTTTTTCTTTTTGCTTATGTGGTGCTGAGGAATTGAACCCAGGGCCTCAGGCATGCAAGGCAAGAGCTCTACCACTGAGTCACCTTCCCAGCCCAAGCACATAGCTTTTAAAGACAAAAACCACATGCTCGGGGTAAAGACCATACTTGGGGTGTTAAGACCTGAACAGCCTTAAAAAAGTGTTATGCCTAAAACATAGCAAGCTAGATGAGGTTACTTACTTCTAATAAAAGTGTTATACAAAGGCAGAGCAGACTATTCAGGGGAACAATAAAGGGCAATCCGAACTCCAATTATCCAGAGGGAGCATGAATTTCTTGGGGCTCAATAACTCATGACATATTTACCATCCAAATAGTGTCCTCTATTACCTCTAGAGTTATCAGAAAATCCTGGACTCCTATTAAGATACCATGATGGCATTACTTAGATCCAGTATCCTTACTTCATTTCCCACTAGCTTTATGGACATGAAATCAAATCACTGATTTCCTAGGGAGAGAACTGCATTGGGCCCTTAGGACCAAGTGCTTGCCCAACTTACTTTAACCAAAATTTACAAGAGATTCTTCTGTACTAAACCAGTTCTATTAACATTAAACAACATGTGTTTCCTAAGGCTGTTGAGAGTTCCCCTTTAGTTTTTGCCTGGACTGTTCCCTCCTGTAATTTAAGGGGTCTCCAGCAGTTAAAGTTGGATCCATTTGAATTTCCTTTTCCAGGTCAGGCTGGTTAAGGTTTACAAATCTATGTACCACAGAAAAAATGTCACACAGCAAAAATCTAAATTCCAGCAAATCCAAAGCAGTCTTCCATCAGGAATTAGCCACATGTGATGGAACCACGTAGGGATAGATCCTGTCTACTTTTATCATAGTGGAGGTGGTCAGGATGACAATATAGAGTTTCTACCAGATGGCTGCTAGTCTTCTTAACAAACTTAACCCAAAGGGTACTCTAGGTTGGGAGGAATGGGCTCAACAGCAACAGTGTCTGCCAGCTTCCCAGACTGATTGCTCACCTCCTGCTGATTTGCCTGCAAATTTCTGTACAGACTAGTTAAGGATGCATTACATAGGCTTGGCAGGCTGGAGCCCCATGGGTTTCTAATGTAACCTTTTAGGCAGTGGCCCCCTAGATAATTTACCAGGGCAACGACTTTGCTAAACAGGTATTTTTTTTCCAATAAAGCTAGGATTTCCTGGGCACACAGAAGGCTTGAAACTGTAATCATCTTTCA
The DNA here is from genome assembly GCF_024711535.1 of Dipodomys merriami. Classification (NCBI taxonomy): domain Eukaryota; kingdom Metazoa; phylum Chordata; class Mammalia; order Rodentia; family Heteromyidae; genus Dipodomys; species Dipodomys merriami. The sequence goes on from NW_027202270.1 coordinate 28,574,291, forward strand.
CAAGTACAGTCTCCACACTTGCATACTTGTTGCCATTGTTTTCTATGTCTCTTCCTTTAATTTATCCTGCCTTATTTTTCCAAAGATGATTCTGATCCCTTGATTTTAAGTGGAGTTGATGGGCTTTCACCTTCTGTAACTTCTTCAAGCTGACTCAGGGTACGCTGACCCTCCTAGCCAGGGACCTAAAATCTTAGGCTATTTTACCAAGGAGTTGCCAGGGTCAGATATCATTAGGAGAAATATTTTAACTCCAAATTAGGTATTACATACAACATTTAACTTCTAACAACTGCACAGACCTTTTTTCTGGGCTACCATGTAGCCCGTGACACAGCTTCAAATATTTTAAGATTACAATAGTGTACAAAACAAATACTAATATTTAAAATATTTTAGTTGGTGCATTGAGAAAAATGGGAATGTGAATTGGGAATAAGGAATGAAACATAACTCATTCTTATGCATAATAGATCAACTGAAAATATCTTCAACTTTAAATCTAGAAATACAGTTTTAACTCAAGCCTATTTTTGAGAAATGAGAAGAAACATTAGATGAAGTTGGATGAGGGGTGGAACACAGAACTGTGGGTATTTATTAAGTCCTCAGCAACATGTATGCAATTTAGATACTGTACTTCAATTACTTTAAAGTGAAACACAATATTTAAAGCCATGCCAAATAACAGAAGAGGAATACAGGAATATGTATTCAACTTAATAAAATGAAGCATATTTACAAAACAATAGACATTTGCAAAAAAAGTAGAGCATACGGATTTTGTTGACAAAGCAAACTAAACTCTTAAAAACAAAATCAAACAAATGTATTTGTAATTCTGTGAATAAGCTTCCTGCCCAATTTGTGCTTTAAATTAGTCCTAACTGAGAAGAAAATTGGCCACTATTGAGTGATTTCACCAGGAATCTCAATCTAAGAAACAATATGGTGACTTAGCCTGCAGACCTGTAATGTTGGGCCATGTAGATTGTTGCTACTCTTTGAAAATTTAGATTGCATCTTCTCTTCCAAAAGCTAATGTTTGGCCACAAATGAGCTGTACATCTTTAAGCAGGGACAGTCCATCATTTCCCTAAAACTTAGGATAATATATTTAATAATGTAGATTTTCTGCACAGACATATTAAAAATAAGATCCAAAGGTCGAAGATTTCATATTTTGAGGACAATCTGAAATATCACACTTATTTGTAGAAAGGGAAAAATCCTCTAAAATTCAATAGTAGTTTATCTCACCAGCTAGTTTTCTAGACACTGAAATAATTTGCATCTCATCATGCTGTTTTAAAAAATGATTGGCTTAAGTAGACTCATAATCCTTAAAGACCCATTTAATTCATACCAGTTATGTACTACAAGGTTGATTTTACTTGTTTTTCCTATATCCTGTACAGGTTTTCCCTTTATTGTATGATATCTACTGACCAAATTAAAATAAGTCTATTAATGTTTCCTAAATTGCAGATTTTCTTCTACTTAATCTTTAACTGTATGCAATAACATCATAAATTTAACATTTTCATCATTTCATTATACATATATCATATATATATTATAATCCTATTCCTGCTAAAACTTTGCAAGGCATAAACCTTTCAAAGGAGATGAGGAAGAAGGGCAGAGGCAGTGTAACTGAAACAAAGAATTTATGCTATTTTTATTTACAAGCCACAAGACAATCTCCAAATGACCTTGGCCTTCCAAAGTAGCATTAGAACTAAAGTGACAGAGAATGGAATGCTACATTAGAATTGAAAGCAAGATAAAAGGTAGGAGTCCTAATCTCCTGTTCTACATAGCATTATTCATGACAAGGGTTTCCAGCTTTCTCAGACAGGGTTCAAAATGTCAGCTTTAACTATGTAGCAAATTTTAATAGGATGTTTCTAAATGGGTACCAGAAAAGAGCTACAAGTATTTCTCCTTCTGTAACATGTTCAAAATGACACCAGCTACAGTACTTCGCACCTGACCCCAAGAGTAAAATCTCTCCAACCCATTTCTTTAATCTCTGATGCATTTGGAAACACGCTGAGCTAACCACTCCCCTAGCAGGATTGGAACCAGAATGAGAGTTTTGTTTTGTGTTTACAAAACATCAAATTATGAGCAAGAAAACTCTTGCTAAAGGCCTCCCTGCACTGGTTACAGAATTACTCTGCCAGCAAGATGCTATTCCTCCTTCTAACTGCCTCTGGAGGAATGGCATCTGAGAAACAGTTTGGAGAAGCAGAAAATGCAGTTTTCAAACAACTATTTTTAGTATAAATTGAGGTCTTTAAACTTCTTAGATAGTTTTTTCCCAAGCATATATCAATTGGATTTATGTGGCAGATAAAGTAATGCAAATAATAAAGTTGGTGGACAGTGGTGATATAGTATGATCAATAGGCCAAGTATTGTTTTTAAACTGATCAGCTATGAGAAGATGAGGCTAGAAGGAAAACCTGCAATGCAGTAAACCAATACAGCAAAGTGCTTCTATAAAGAAAGGAACAAGAAGTAGAACAATGCAAATAAACTATTTACTGTGTCACTACTAACATCTGTTCCATGAAACTAGAAAACCCAGATTTGATCATCTCTCTGTACATGAATTTCAATCCTACATAAGTAACATGCCCTAAGTGAAAAATATGTTGGAATTTTTTTAATGTTAGAAGACATTACTTAAGACAAGACTTTACTTTGATACTTTGAAAGACCTCAAATTTTAAACAGCAAGATTTTTTTTCAGTTAGATCCAAAAGTCCACTAAAGAATAAAATACCTTCAAAACATTCAAATTTACCTTTTAGAAACAATGACTACATGAACTTACGATGTTTAGCCAACGTTATATTTAAAGCAGAGCTACTCCACAGCAATATAGCTAGGTATGACCTGGACCACTGTGATGAAGCAACTGGAACTTTGTAAACTATGGTAATACAGGAGCCAAAGCCAGATAACAGAAGACAAAGATATTCACAAACCTGCAGTTTAAGTCAGACTTTCAAACTTGTTTCTCAGTCACAACACTACACATTGTAACCTATTTTTGCTGTTACTATGAGAACATTAAAAGTTTGAAACCCTTTTCCTTTCTCCAGTACTATCAGAACTACACAAACACGCATATACTGTGTGCATATATAAGAGAGAAAGGAGGCAGAGAAAGATCCTTAAGTATTATAGTACATGCCAGTACAATTAGGCCCCTGAATCTGTGGCTCTTATATGTATGGGCCTGGATTCAACCAATTTCAGATAACAGATACTTAACAAAACAACAACAACAACAACAAGACAGGCATCAGTGACTCATCTCTATAATCCTAGCTCAGAGGCTGAGATGTGAGAATCTGAGAATGATTATTTGAAGGCAGACTAGGAAGGAAATTCTGTGAGATTTGTATTTCCAATTAAACAGCAAAAAGCCAGAAGTGGAGCTGTGGATGAAAGCACTAGAACACTAGACTTGAGCAAAAAGGGATAGTACCCAGGGCCTGAGTTCAAGACCCAGTACCCAATACCAGTGTGAACACACATGTATACACATACAGAGAGAGGGGGGAGGAAGAGAGAAATGGGGGAGGGGGGTGAAGAAGACTCAGTACCAAATACCAGTGTGAGCATACATGTATACACCTACACACATACACAAACACACATACACACACACAGATGGGGGAGAGGGAGGGAGAGAGGGAGGGAGGGAGGGAAGGAGGGAGGCGAGGAGAAGGAAGAAGGAAGGAAGGAAGGAAGGAAGGAAGGAAGGAAGGAAGGAAGGAAGGAAGGAAGGATGGAATCTCTACTGATCACATACAGGCTATTCTTATTGTATTAACCTCTAAACAATACACTAGAACAACTATTTGCACACATAACAACTATTTACATCAAATTAGGTATTGTTAATAATCTAGAAATGATTTTGTGAATACAAGGATTTGTTTAGGCATATACTACATCATTTTTATACAAGGAACTTGAACAGTCAGATTTTAGAATCTCTGGGAAGTCCTAGAATCCATTCCTCACTGACATTGAGGGCAGACTATATATGTTAAATAACCAATATCACTCTGTAATGAATGTTACCAGTACTCCCAAACACACAGAGCTAAATGCTTGATTTATTAGTGCCAATAAGAGGCCCTATTACACCCAATCTTGTTTTCTTCCAGGCATGAGCCTGAGAAAATCAGACTCAGCCAGTTCAGAATAATTCCACTTGGCTTTAGATTCTGGACTCAAAGGAGAATTCTACAAGCTTTACTCCGGTACCCTCCCCACAGAGATGCACAGCCACCCACACACACACTGCTGAGGGTAGAAGATTGGGAAAGGGCAGATATCTCTTTCCTGGGAAAAAAGCCAGAAAGAAAGTTTTAGAGGAAATAAATAAACATACAACAGATAGTACAAAGCCATGGAAACCCTCTTCCCAAGCACATGTGCATTGCTGTAAACTTTCCTTGCCCCTTAGGATATTTAGTCTTGTGTTAAAGCAAATATTTTTTTAATCCTCAAGCATGTGCTGATTATAAGGCCTAAAATTAAAAACAAACAATTTCCCCTTTATTGCCTGTCTGTAACCACTGATGCATCTTACCCTATATTGCTGCAGATATTTATGAAATAGCTAACTACTGGGAATATGAACTATGCTGTTCACTTCCTCCCTCTGATGGTTCACAAAGCACTTGAAACTAAACCCATTATGTGTGCACATGTAAATCCTTTTATACAGAAGCTGGTAAAATGTCCAGAGTCAAAGGAGACCAAATCCTTAGAAAAAAGTAACAGTAGCAGTATTATAATTCACTTTAACAAGTCAAGTCTTCTAGTCATCTGAATCAGTTACACTACTCCTACGAAACAGAACACTGAGCAACCTTTCAAGTTAGTGCCCCTCTCAGGAAGTCCTTCAGTGTGGCTCTCTTGTGAGGCTACCCACTCAACTCCAAAACTCTGGAAATTTAGGATATCTGGATACTTTCATGGGATAGGCATGCCCACACCCTTCACTAGAACATTTTCCAATCCTTTACTCCCACAGCATAAATTATTCTGTAACAACTGCAGACCATTCTGAACCTTTGTATGTTTTTAATATTATTTGCAAGTGGCCACAGCTACACAACATTGTCTTCTAGTCTTTAGAAGATCCAGTTAAAGACATACTGTTACCAATTTAAATTTGAAAAAGCCTCACTTTGTTGACATTTTCAATCAACGATAAACTCATGTCCTAACTGCCATCCTTATCTCTTATAAGCTAATTCCACATTAGTCTATGAATACTGCATGTCCCTAGATCAGTATGTTTTATTCCTGAAAAACCCTTAAAGCATAGTTCTGTGATGAGCCTGTTTAAGTACTGTACTAAACATAAAGCAAATAAAAATTTTTCTCATTTGTTAAGGAGATTTAGGGTAGGTGCCAATCACTCACACTTGTAATTCTAGCTAGTAAAAGGCTGTGATCTGAAGAGGTTCTAAGCCAGGCCAGGCAGCAAAGTCTGTGAGACTCCTATCGCCAATTAATCACCAAAAGCTAAAAATGTGGCTCAAGTGGAAGAGTATCAGCCTTAAGCAAAAAACCTAAGCAACAGCACCCAGGCCCTGAGTTCAAGCCTTTACACTGACATAAAAGAGACAGAGAGAGAGAGAAAGAATGAAAGAAAGGCAGAGACAGAGAAAGAGAGTGGGAGAGAGTGTGTATGTGTTATTCTTTCTCTTTCTCTATACATGCCCCATAAATTCCTTTTGGCTGCTATTTTAAATTAAGAGCCACTGAACATTATCATATATGGATGGTATATATTTCAAATTTATAAAGATCAATATTACTTTAAGTTATTAAATATAGGTGACGTGGTTAAAATCAGAAACCTATCTTAAGGATTCTATTTTGCAGTCCCCCAGTAAGAGTTCTTTTTTTTTATTGTGAAAATACTGTACAGAGGGGTTACAATTACATGGGGAAGATAATGAGTATATTTCTTATCAAGCATTGTAGCCTCCTCCTTTGTTTCCCTTTCCCATCCCTTCCCATCTTCCCCTACCCCCCCCCACCACCACCGCCCTCCCACCTAATTCTCTTCCCCTGCCACCGAAGTTGTAAAGAGAGTTCTTGCATGCTGTAACACCATCTTGCATGCCTTGCCACCCAGCTTTTACTTTAAAGCAGGATCAAGTTGAAAAGCAGTGAGACAAAAGTAATACTTTTTTCATATGTAAAAACAGATGAGAGTATTAAAGCTGTAAAAAGGTGAGAAGATTAAGACTGTAAGAAAGTGAGAGGACTAAGACTATAATGTTTCTAAGAAAAAAAGTCAGACACTTACACGCAACTTCTACAGCACTGATTCTGTTTTCCTTTTCTCTAGTACTACAACCTCCAAATGAGCTGGAAAGAAGTATCTATAGTCTTGAATAACTTGAATGATGTGACTTAATGAGGTGCACACTGGTGAAACCATTGTAGCAGTTTGAAAATATTAATGAAGAAGTATCTTACAGAAAGAAGCAATGCTAATTGCAAGTCATGTGTGGTAGCCATTGCTGCTTGTTCACAAATGGTTGATTCCCTTGTTTGGAGTACGTAAGAATCAGGTTTTTCTATCTGTTTGAACTCAAGTTTGACCATGTAACTCTCAAGCCAATAAAATGTGAGCAGAGGTGTCATTGGGCTTCCTGGTACAGATGCTTTAAGTGGCTAGTGCATGGATTTTTACTTTTCTTCACTGTAATCACAAAGGCATGTTTGAAATGGGGCATCCATGAAAAGGGATGTGAAATAATAGGTTGAAAAAATCTGTGGATTTACAGCAGGACTGAAAAAGCAACTGCTGTACAGCCACCGAGTTTTTCAGATTATTTGTTACTGCAGAATAACCCAACCTTTTTTGACTCATGCTCTAATTTTAAACAAACAATGCTTCACATCATGCTACATGCACAGGAAACTCAAAGGGAAAATCAGACCCAGATTCTTCCTCAAAAAGTACATATTAGAATGGAAAGAACAAAACATGACCATACGTAAGAGTGATATGACATTCCAGCATGCCCCTATTGAAAGACATGATCTAAAGGTGAAGGGGAGAGAAGGTCATTTTCCATTGAAAGGCAATATTATGAATAAAGGGAACGCCAGAAAATCAGCAGGCAGCACTGGAGATGGTTGAGTGATGATGCAGCATGCCATACTCACAAGAAATGAGCCTGGGAATATAAAGTGCAAAAAGGCATGAAAGACCTCTAATGCTATGCCAAAAAAATATGGAAGATGAAAATAATAAAATCAGCATATTCTAAGGACCTCATGGGTACAATTTACTTAATTCTCACAACTGCTTTGCAGCTAATAAGCATAAGATGCCCATGGCGTGCATTGCCCAAGGCTACAGCCTAAGTAACTAGCAAAAGTGAGACTTGAACCAAACAGTCATGCCCCAGAGCCTGCGATATTAACCACTGCACAATACTTCCATCTACAGAACTTGAAACTACAGAGACAGTTTCTGTAATAGGCAATAAGTCATTCCATTTATACTATCTGGAAAGACCTTCTCAATCAATATCATGCTTTACAAAGATGACTTGCATAATATATAGACTTTTTTAAAAAATTGAAACTGCTATGTAGGTAGATAATGTTTTAAAAAGCACTGAAACAAATCAAGTAGAAGTTCAGTACTATATTATGTTAACATAGTAACTATGAAACAATAATTCAGAAACTTGTGACATGTCTATATCATCATGCTTTATGCCTATTAGTTAGTGGATATTTAGCCCAGGCTATGAATTCTATGCTTCTTCTCTCATTCACTAAGTGCTTCTTGAATCTAGGATTTCTTTCAGGCTCATAACCTAGGGACTGGGGGCAAAAGTGATGTTGGACACTTCTGACTACAGGCAGAAAGATGCTGCAGGTCCCCCTGGCTCTTCTGAAGCACTCACAACTCCTGGCAAAACTGTAAGAGTTCTGAGTCGCTATGTACATAATCAACAAACCCTTTGCTTAGAGTCTTTGTCAAAAGCCCCAACAGTACATGGAGAGGGTCCCACTTGGACTCAGCCTTACTTCCAGCCATTACTACTAGAGTGTTAGGCATACAGACCAAGCCACCTTAAATCTCCAATATCGGCGAACAGCTGAAGATCCCAAGGTGACTCTAGTTGGAATTTCACGGTTAGAGGAATATCTCAGTCCAATGGGGCCAAATTCTTCACCCATGGCCCAAGAGATACAACAAAGTAGATACTTATGAAAGGCTCTCTGAAGTTCAACTAATAATACCAAAATCACTCACTTTTTACTTAGCTCTTCACTTTACCCTAAATGAATCTGAATCTGTGCAAAGGGACCTAAGAACCAGCATTTTCAGCTAGTCCCACCATCTGACATGCTTTTCACTCCTATGAAAGCTTAGCAAGTGTTACATCACCTTAAAAGTCAAAACTATGGGATGACTTTAACTAAGTATCACTATTCCACAATACTGTGAAATATGTGAAATGTATGTAATCACCTACTCTCAGTAATTAAAAAAAAGAATGTGACAGTGAATCCTTCCAGCCTTGCACAACCTCAGGTCTCTGGGGCAACTGCTCAACCCTGACATCATGATGTACATGTAAAATGTAAACCAGTTCATGCAGCTGTGTTCCAATAAAGCTTTATTTGTGGATATAAAAAAAGCCAAAACTATGTATGCAATAAAAATAGAAGCAGGGGCTGGGAAGGTGGCTCAGTGGTAGAGCGCTTGCCTTGTATGCATGAGGCCCTGGGTTCGATTCCTCAGCACATAAGCAAAAAGAAAAAAAAAAGCCAGAAGTGGAGCTGTGGCTCAAGTGGTAGAGTGCTAGCCTTGAACTGAAGAGCTGAGGGACAGCGCCCAGGCCAAGAGTTCAGGCCCCACGACTGGATCCCCCCCCCAAAAAAAAAAATAGAAGCAAAGTGCTAGATTATTACAAAATGAGTGCTATACAGAAAACTTACAATGACACTTGTCTCTCATTCTCTCCTCTTACATTCTTTACCCTGGCTGCTACAAAATCACCTTGATAGCTTTGAAAAACTTGCCAGATTCTGAACTCCACAATAAACTAGTCACAGAAGAACATCCAGATGGTTCTACTATGCAGCCTGGCTTGGGAAGGGATGATCTTCAGCTCAACATGAATACTTGATAGCTTTATGAACAATGAAGATAGCAAAATCTCTTCCTAGAAAAGAGTCAATCAAAATATAAATAATGTTTAGACTTATTTTTCCAGAGCCAAGATGAGTGATCTTCAGGTCTTCTTTGAGTTGGGTAGATATGAAATAGAATTACTAAAAAATTCTAAAATTACTTGCATAAATGTATAATTTGGACCCAACAACATCATCTTAAGTATATAAAGTGAAACTTTAAAGTATGAGACTGTTTTAGGAAGCAATCTAAAACATATAACTTTCATAAGTAGATTCATATTTCTGTTTTAAATGTATCCATTGGGAAGACAGAATGCTAAATAACCTTTAAAGGGAGAAGCTAAATATTAAAATGTTTAATTTATAACCTAGGAGTGTCACCAACTCATAGAAATTGTACTTTTCTCAGTGAGCTGTCATGAAAAGAAATTTAATACAAAAAATAAAATTCAGAACAGAATCTTAAGGATATAAATAACTCCTCACTCCTCATCCTACTAAAACTAAGACTTGCCTCTATCCAGTTCTCAGTGGGGAAGAAAAGCACTCAGGATATCAAAGACACAGGAGAGCAGGTGACTATTTTGTGTAAGACAATGACTCTCTCTGAGCAGTGTTAACATTCAGAGATTAGAAAATGAGGTCATCAGTGAAGGTAATAGTCTCCGCACCTATCTCCCCAGATTCATACCAAGTGCTATTCAAGTCTTAATAGAAATGACCAATTACTCTTCAATCAATATTTATTATTTCCCCCATAAAACAATACCTACTGTGTGCTAGGTCATAAATTATCAGGTGAAAGAAAATCCCCCAAGGGTTTACCAAAAACTAAGCTGAAAATGATACTGCTTCAAATTGGGCCAAAGTAGGATTATTTAGGAAGATGCAAAGTTGTTTTCTGAAGCAAAAAAAAAAAAAAAAAAAAAAAAAAATAGCAAGGAAACAAGCAAAATTCTTTCACAGTGTATGAAACATTGCTTGGAATTTGAATTGCTCTTCCAGCATTCCTACTGGGGTTATGTGAATAGTTCATGCAGTTTTTGTTTGAATCTCCTTTGCCAACAAATAGCATTTGTGGCTGGAGTGAAACAAGTACAGGTTGTAGAGTTTTTCATTAGATACAATTAAAATGAATGATGTACTGCTATATTTTTTCTAACACCATCATGTAGATTATGAAAAATGTCTTCTGTACTGATCTAAAAATAATACTAACGTTGTTAGAATAAACTTTCCAATGTTTTCATTACTGTCCCTGATAGTCCTCTGGGATCCAAACAATTCTCACTGACTGTGTAGATTATTTCTCACCACTTAACTTGCCCCAATAGAGAAATTAACAAACAATAACTGCTAGAATACTTTTTATGTGGATTCCTGAAATAATACTGATAAATTAATCATGACCTACAAAGTATTTCAACCACAACTAAAATACAGTCTTTCTAATACAATGCGTGCTATTACAAAGTCATATACAGAAAAAAGAAAAAAAATTCACAAAAGAGGTTGACAGACTGAAAAATCTAATACAATAGAAGTCAGAAAAGCATAACAGAAAAGTAAATTGGATAATTCAGGTTATAAGGATTCTGTATTTTCAAGTTCTCTGACTTGAAGACTATTCCATCTATACATTATTATTCCTGTAGTGAACAGGAAAGCTTTTTCGTAGACCACTTTAAAAGATAAATAAAGGAACAAACTATATAATTTACAGAAGCAAATTTGCTCTCTTTAGGGTTTCTCAGGATGCTATTTACCTGGCTGTGAGTAATACCTGTCCTGTGGACTGTTTCTCTAAAAGTAGAAAGGGATTTCTTTCAATTACCTCATCCTATAGCTTGATTCAACATATGTCTTGAGTATCTATTGAGGAAACAACTGTATTTGTAAATATGACAACAGACAGTAGAATTAAAATAGCTCCATATTTCAGTTAGTCAGAGAAAAAGAATATAATTTAGATAATCCAAATGACCAAATGAATGGTTGAGAGGCACCATTAATTAGCATGTATATCACCTTGTGACCACAGTAATTAATACACCAGGTCATCCACTGATGGTATACCCCAACCATCAGCAGAGAGCCATTCACACAGGTAAGTTAAAAAAATTAATTTAGCCTTTCTTTTAGATAGGGATTCTCACTAATAAGAATTGGCTATGCATTCAGTGACAATGTAACAAAGAAATGAGCCACAATGAGCTGACATGTTGCTAACCACAAATTCAGAATAGTGTATGTAGACTACTAATACTATTCTGTCTCCTATTGAGCTCAGTACTAGTCAGAATGTATTATTTGTCTCTCTTTTATTTTCACTTATTTTTTTTTCTGAGCTTCAAATGGTTGTACAAGGAAGGGGGTTACAATTTAACTTGCTCATTTAAATGTCCAGTGCTTGTTGACCACAATCACCCCTTCCATCATTCTTCCTCATTCCATTTGTTTAAAAGCCTTTTCAGATTTGTGGAAAATGAAAAAATTAAAACATTGAACACTAACAGAAAACTGAGCTTACCCAGCTTATGGAAGACTTACCTAGGAGTAAAAACAAAACCATGTACCTAGAAAGTAACAAGGGAAAATCAGGCACTGGTACTATTTTTCAAGTTTACAATGTATTTTCTTGATTAGAATCTCATTTATTCTGTCCATGTGATCATGTTCCACTGTGGTCCATCATACAAAACAGAATATTTGGGCTTAAGGAAGGAAAGGCAAGTGACAAAGCTGAGGTACAAATTCAGAATTGGGCTGTCTTGCCCTAGACCATAAAGAACTCCCAAGAATGTCGAAATCAAAGCTAATGATAACTGGTTTTAGCCTCATCTGGGCCTAAAACTGCTATGATTGTAACAGAAAGGATTACCAACCAACCACAGGTCATCTCTGGAAGTGTTGCTGAGTTTATATACAGAGTGCTGAGTTTTATATACAGTTTATATAAACTTTATTGTGGTGAAACAAAGTGGAAATGTCCATGTTTCTATTAAGATATAATTAAATATTTATTTAAAAGCTAATGCTAAGTTTAAAATTGGCTTTTAAAACATTAGCTATTAAAATAAATTAGGTGAAATCTTCCAATCGAACTATTCATGATTGCCAGTAGAGCTTGACTTTCAATCTTATAGTGCCCACCAGCATAAATTTTCATCTATATTTGAATCATAGCATTCCTAGGGTAGTGTTGCATAGTGATACTCACTCTGACCAGTTTTCTTAGGTAGACTAATGCAGTACATAAACTGCTTAAGTTTTATGGCTTTTTTTTCTCATGAAACAATAAATCTAAATAGAAAAGCACACTTCCTACTTCACAAAGAAATTCCTAGGGGAGTCTATTTGTTTCAAAAGTATCATTTACATATGAGAATTCAAAATTCATATCACATACAATAATCATTCTTCAATTAATCAAATTTGATGAGGAATTCTAATAAGGTTCTACAATTAAGCTTTTTATATATTAAGAAACAATGTAGCAATCATCATCTAATGTGTAAGACCTAACCACTGCAAAGATGATATGCTAAATTTGAACTTGAAAGGAAAACCCATCAGCGTGCCTGCTTGATTTCTTTAATCTATTCATGTAGGTTAATTACCTGACACTCATTAAGATGACTCTGGGCTTCTTTAAATTTCTGACCATATTAACCTCTCAAACTAATCCTTATTAGAAAAATATTAAAGAGTGTTCATCGCTATTACAAATTGAATCTGAAATGATGAAACAATTATCAAATAAATGGAGGAGAAAACGAGGTTATGTGCATGAGAAGATTCAATGCATCAAATATTTTATTCCCATCATTATAAAATACAGGTCCTGAAGGTCTATATCCACGAAATGTGCTTAAAGATCAGTCCTTAAAAAGAAATACCTCTTCTTCATTCTTGTCCAATAGACTGACAAACAGAAGCCCTAAGTTCATCTTGAAACAATTATCTCAAGACAAACTTGTTTTAATTAAACAGACAAAAAGATCAATCTGTCTAGTATGCATGCATACAATGGTCATTTAAAACACAAGTCTCATATTCTGTATCATTTATTTTGCAAAGGAAATAGTGGAGAGAGACCAGTCAACATAGTAACAGTTTTCAGTATGGATTATGGGTCAATATATAGCAAAAGGATGCTATGTGAATGAGTTGTAACTTTTCAAAAATGAAGTCCTATTAGCTCAGGCTATAACCAAAACAGAAATTCAAAGGTGGTTTTCCTCCAGAAAAACAGCATTTAACATTTTTCCTATGGCCTATCATCTATAAATTCCCACCCTCTCTCTGTACATTTTTTTCAAACTGTAAACAGCAACAAGCATAGACAGAACACAAGTGTCCAACCTACTTATACAGCAAAAAATTAATTTCATTTATAATTTTAATAGGGAAAAATATATTCTCTGTACTAATAAAAAAGTGAGAGAAATTGCATTTGCAACATTAGTCCAGTAGTTCCAATTAGTCCATTAGTCCAGTAGCTACAATTGAATATACCTAAGAAAATAACAAGATAAAATAAAATAAAAACAACTTCCAGATTTATATAGCACAAGTGATTATAAATGAATTAAGTTACTTATAATAGAATCTATGGAGAACACAAATAGTAAAAAAAAAAAAAAAAAAAAAAAAAAAAAAAAGTTCTCCCCCCCCTTTTTTTAGGAAATGGATATTGCAAAGGGATGATCAAGAGGAGAGAGTCAGAAGAATGGGGAAAATGATTAGAATGCAGGAAAGAATGCATTGTATATGGCACAGAACTGAGAAAAGTAAAGGGAGGGTAGGTGGAAGGGAATTAAGATATTGAAGGAATGATATCGATCAAGATGCACTGTATATATAAATTGCTTTGTTAAATGACAATAATATTCAATATAGGGCCTGGGAAGGTGGCTCAGTGGTAGAGTGCTTGCCTCACATGCATGAGGCCCTGGGTTCGATTCCTTAGCACCACATAAGCAGAAAAAGCCAGAAGTGGTGCTGTGGTTCAAGTGGTAGAGTGCTCACTTTGAGCTGAAGAGCTGAGGGATAGCACCAAGGCCCAAAATTCAAGCCCCATAACCAATCTCTCTCTCTCTCTCTCTCTCTCTCTCTCTCTCTCTCTCTCTCTCTCTCTCTCTCTCTCTCTCTCTCTCTCTCTCTCTCTCTCTCTCTCTCTCTCTCTCTCACACACACACACACACACACACACAAATTCACTGCATAACCTACAAATTAAGAGAAGTGAGGGAGAGGTGGGGGACTGAGAATATTTAAGGGGTAACACTGAACAAGAGGCTCTGTATTCATAAATTGCTCTGTGAATGGCAACTCCTTTTTACAAGTACCTTTAGAAATTAAAAATATATTTTTTAAAAACTGAGGAATGCTGTTTCCTACAGTTTACCATTGCAAAGATTTTTAACAAGCTTCATATGCTACAGTGTGGCACTTCTTCAAATTTTTGCAATTAATTTGTGATATATGCATGCAATGTCATATTTTACACATAGATACTGCACATAGATTTATACATCGCTTAGGAATGGGGTAAGCTCTGAGACAATTTCCTTGTTGCAAGTGAATACCACCATAGTATGACTTATTACACATCTAGGGTGGATGATACAGCCTATTTTCCCTAGGCCACAAAATTATACTGTACTCAATACCTTAGGCAGTGGGAATAACATAGTGGGGAGTATTTGTGTATCTAATCATGTCTACAGACTGAAAAGGTACAGTAATAATAATCAGAGTTAGGAAGAGTTCCATTATACTCTTAAGGGTCCACCATTGTATATAGTCCATTACTATCCCAAATGTCATTATAGTATATATATATGACTGTAACATGCCAATTATTATTATATGCATTTTACAAATATTTTTTCATTTTATTTTCATAAGAGCCCTATTATATGGGCAATATCATTTCCCTATACTACCAATAGGAGAATTAAGGCTTCAGGCTAAATATCTTGCCTCAAGTTGCACAGCCAGCAATAGGAATGATGGTATCTGAAACCAGACAGTCTAGTTCTGGCTGTCTCTGAAACAGTTACATGTGAGTCATATTATGACTATGAATATATTATCTTATTATCAACTTGAATATATATTACAATTTTAAGAACAAAGAATTGTTGGTATTTGATTTTTCTTGTGTTCAAAAAAAGCACAACCAAGGAAACAGGTAAAATAAGAAATAAATGTAAAGAGTAAATCATCAAGTCGGAAATAGTACTTATTCTTCAAAATGAGAACAAGAAAAATAATTGAATAAATGAATGCAAGACAAAAACAAAAGGTCAGGAAAGGTAGGCATATTTTAATTTAGTTATCTTAACTGCTAAACACCAAATGCTCTTGAAGGGTATTCATTTGAAGCTCTGCTTCTAAATGCTCTTACTTGTGATAGAAATTCTATGAAACATTAATAGATGTGCTTCAATAACAAGACACCCCAATTACTTAGTTTGGACATTTGGTTAAATAAAGGAAAAGTAGTTTATTTGCTGGAGGACATATTCAAATCTTCACTGACTCTTCCACAGATTATCATTTCCTAAACTATCTTTCCCTCTTGGGAGCACCTTACCAATGCTGTCTGCATAATGCCAAGGGTCTATAAACATTTTATAATCTGCTAAAGTTGATTTGAGTATTTCTACCCACTTGCCTAGTCACAATGTGCATATAATGCACCTGGTATTCCTCAGGACAGTGAGAGAAGACTTGAGTTCTAGTCCTAACACACCACTGTGTGTGCTGACCTATCTGAAGTCATTTACTCAAAAGTAAAGAAATAGTAAAGAGTATCATCTGATCCCAGCTTCTAAGGGAGATGTTTAAGAACTGAAATGAGTTTGCAAAGCACACTGGCATGTTAGCCATAAAATCCTATGCAAACAGCTGCCTTCCCTTGATATTGTAGTGCTAAGTTAACCCCATTTATACAGATTTCCCATAGATCCTACCATCTTGCCACAGACAAAGAAAATAAGAGCATTTCAGGGAGCACTTTGAGCAGTAAATAACAAAGCATCTGTACCTACAGACCTTATTCATAGAAGCTACTTACTTATCCTATAGGCATCCAAAAAGAACATCTCAATTTCCACTTCATGGAAAAAATACTCCATTTTCAGAAATGAGTTGCAAGGGACCCTATGATGTAAAATGACCTCTAGTACTGTATAATACACTGTACTCAAAGAGCATGGATACTACAGAGGTCAAGTTAATGGATTAAGTTTAATTTCCCACATGCAATTGTGTATCCAGTTTAATTTCTTAGCAGCCTGAAACTGCTGTCTTCACACATCTCTATCCTTCACAAATACAGATGTTCTCTACAATTATTTTCTTGTTAAGTTTAACTTATATAAAACATTATTTTCAAAATGTCTTATCGTTGTACCTAGTAAGAATTATGGGTTAGAGGGAAAGGTATCTTTGTTTTCAAACTAAACTTCATATACTTCTCCACCAGGGAAGCAAACCTCCAATATCAGCAAAGGAAAATCCATTATGAACAATAAGATCTATTTTTATACCCTGAAGTCAAGTAAACACTTTATTACCTTTTTGTAAAACAACTTAAAAAAGACATGTGTTCATGCATTCTTTGTTTTCATTCTGATCAAATAAAGAAAGATAAAAGAAGTTATAGGAAAATAATGTTCAATAAACTTCATTATCACACAGAAAGTCCTATCCAAAATTTCACAGCATTCTCCAAAAACAGGAAAAATTTGGGACAACAAATTAAATAGAAGAAAAAAAGATGAAATGGAAAAATGATGCAGCCAAACTAACCAGTGTTTGAGGCTGTGGGGGGCTGGATGATGGAGAGAGAGGGAAGAAGGCTCAGAATCTATTCTGACAACATTTGTATAGGCTTTCAATCTTTCACAATAAAGATATTTTTCAAAGACAAAAATGAAGTAATCATGGTTTCAAACAATAATAACCTAGGGCATTATATTCACTTATGACGTGATTCATAATTCTAAATGAAATTATTGATTAAATTCACTCTGTATCAAAAAATCATCACAAGACTCATTTGAGGGATGCATTGTTGCTACTTAATTGTCTTTATACCCAGTTGTCAGCAAGCTGCATGGCAACAGAGAATACATCTTGCTCCCAATATCTAGCTTAGCACCTGCTACTAATCAGTTGCCTCCCCAAAAAGAAGAAAATAAAATATGTTGAATGAATGAATAAAATTCCACTTATCTGTCTCATTGGAGAGCTCAAATTGAAACTGAGTGCACAGCACACCCTCATTTCCTTTAAAAATAAAATTCTGAGCCTGGAGCCAGTGGCTCCATTCCTGGATCCTAGCTACTAAGGAGGCTGAGATATGAGGCTCATGGTTCAAAGCCAGTCCAGGCAGGAAAGTCCGTGAGATTCTTATCTCCAATTAACCACCAGAAAACTGGAAGTGGTGCTGTGGTTTGCCTTGAGCTGAAGAGTTTGGGGACAGTGCCCAGGCCCAGAGTTCAAGCCCCATGACTGACAAAAATAATAATAATAAATAAAATTCTGAGCTTCCACTATGACCAGCACTCTGAATTGTCACAATTCCTATAACAAATCAGGAAAAAATGAAATGCTTCAAACACACCTTTAAATCTGTAGATATACTTGAATCTGGATTTTTCATTCCCTCAGAAGGAAACAATAAAAATACTGTCATACAGGGACTCTTTACAATTTGCTGAAATGATACTTATTAATAGGAAATTAATTAGTGCTTGATATTCCTACTGAAACTGCTCACCCCTTCACATCCACTCTTCCTCCAATGTTCTCTTCCATTCCTCTACAATTATTGCAATCACAGACAGTAATGTCACCAGTATTGAAGGAATGTGGCACAAAATGATGATGAAGGGTCAATCCACCAAATAGGGCCTTAAACACTTGCCTGTAGAAGCTATCCTTATCAAGCCCTCACCAAGCTCCATCTTCATTTCTTATCTTTTCACTGTTCAAGCCTCATGATGACTTAGCAAAGTGCTCACAGTCCAGCCAATGGGAACAGGGGACAGGGGACACACTAGACTTTATTCTCCTTTGGAAACCACAGGAATATATGTGAGTTTTGGGCAACTCAAGCCAGCATTCTGAGGGAATTTAATCTTTGATATTTCAAATCGAGTAAGATTTCCTGAAGTGATATAGCATCTGAGTATCCTATAAAACCAAGGAGAAACCCACAAATAGCTCACAGAAATTCTTAGAATAGGCCCTTCTGTAAGGCAGATAGATACTTCTCTAGCCTTGTCACTAGAGAATGATTATTTCTCTAGCCATGGACCTTCACAAACATGATTATACCCGAAGCTTTTATGTTTCTTTAATTCTGTTATTTACATTACACAATTGCAAATACTTTTTTATTTTCAAGTACTTTATTTTCTGAAGTTTTATCCAATGACTTTGTGTTATATTTACAGCTCAGAGAATAAAATAATCACCAACACAATTGACTTATTAATTCTACTTTGGAAGTATGTTCACAGGACTCAATTACAACAACAAAGGGTTAAATTAGAAATCAGGGTCAACTAAGTAAGCATTCTACACTGGAGTCCCATGTATAAGTGCTAGAGTTACATCACCTGCCCCAGTGGACAATCTAGCCCCACCAATAGGCAGATATTTGATTATGGGAAAAAATAATCCTTGCTTCTCACCTGTAAGATAAAGCTAAAGAGGAACAACTTCAGAAAATGATCATAATGATTGAATATATGAAAAACCATAGTACCTCCCTGACAGAGAGAGTTCTCACACACTGTTGTGATTTACTTTCACTAAATTTCACATCTTAATTAAGATTTTATTTTCTTTGTTGTTGTTATCATTATTGTTATTATTTACTTCTCTTAAAGCATGTTGCACTGAAGATGGATGGATTGATGGATGGATGGATGGGTAGATAGATGACAGATAGATAGATAAGTAGATAGGTAGGTAGGTAGATAGATAGATAGATAGATAGATAGATAGATAGATAGATAGATAGATAGATAGATAGGTAAGACATATATATATATATAAGTTAATCCAGGTCACTTTGGCACAAACATTTTACTTTATCACAAGTATCTGTTACCTAACTTTCTGTTACCTAACTTTCCTGTAATTCCTTAATCTTAGACTCATTTTCATTTATTCAGTGCTAGACTTTTGTTTCAGGAAGCAACAAGGGATGGGATCAATGTATAGCATCTTCAGATGTCATAATCACTCATAATATTAGGCCTTTGACTAGAATTTTAGGCTTGGAACAGAGAGGATACAGTTATGGAATTCCATAAATGCAGTTTTCAATAAGGACCTTTCAATACTAAAAGAGTAAGATGCCATGACAGAAGTTTTAGTATCTGTTCTCTGTGCTTAGCATAAGCAGGAGAAGGGAAATGAAGTCAGAAATAAAGAAATGTGTAAGTTTACCTGAGGAAAATGTACAGGTGCTACAGTTACAAACATGAGACCATGTCTGATCCTGCTGGGAAGTAAAAGTGAGATCTTGCCTACACATTTTTGGTTCCTAAATTTTCTGGTAAGTGAGACTAATCCATAATCTACCCAGCATTCACCTATAAAAATTAAAAAGGTCAAATGGAAAATATTTATAAATGAATACATACTGTAGAGCTGTAATCATTGTCATGATAATAATTAGGATTAGAAGGAATTAATTTATCCTTAAGTAATTGGGAGCCTATAGATTATTAGAAATTTTACACTTTCAAAGATGCTAAATTACACATAGTGACCTCAGATAAGAAGTATTTATTGAGAGCCATGCACTGGTGGCTCATGCCTATGATCCTAGCAACTCAGTAGGCTGAGATATGAAGATCATTATTCAAAGCCAGCCAGGTTAGAAAAGTCCTTGAGACCCATACGTCTAATTATCCATCAAAAAAAAAAAAAACCATAAGTAGAGTTGTGGCTCACATGGCAGAATGCTAGCCTTGAACACAAAAAGCTCAAGGACAGAACCCAGGCCTTCAGTTCAAACCCCAGCACATACACCAAAATGAGGGGGGTGAAAAGCATTTACTAAGTGCCAACTGAATTCTGCAGACAATATGGGTACTGAGGAGGACAAACAGGATGCTGTATTCCACCCACTGTCACTCCAATCTTCTCTCTTTGACACAACTTTTGCTGTTCATAAGCATTTCACCCATGCTGGGGGACATCAAACTACCTTGAGAAAATGAAAACCCATGGTGTTTTATCATATTCTGTGTTATAGCAACCCAGGACTCTACAATTTTGCTTTCCTACTCACCTTTAAACTTCTGTAAAACATCAACGCTTTTAATTTCTTAAAACCTGAGAGACATACCATGAATAAGTATTCCATACATAGAATTTTTAATCAGATTATATAAAATGCAAATTCATTTCCCTCAATACATGAAAAAACAAAAGGTGTTATACATATACAATAGAATATTACTGATACTTGCTAAAACATGCATGAATCTTGAACATATTGTGCTAATCGAAAGTCACCAATCACACAAACCCCTATACAGACAACTCCATTGTTTGAAATGTTCACAACAAGCACATCTACACAAACTAGATTAGTGGTTGACAAGGGGTGTGTGGGGGGGGAGGTGGGTGGAAGGGAAGGAATAAGATAATAACAGCTTTAAAGAGTAATATGACCTTTGAAAGATCTAAAATTGGCTCCAACCATGAATATACAACTCTATGGACTGACTATCAGTCAAGGTATTGTGTACTTTAAAATGGATAAAAGCTGGGTATGGTGGTACAGACTTACCATCCCAGCACTCAGGAGGCTGAGGCAGGAAATGGTGAATCTGAGGCCTATGTGGACTTTGTCTCAAAAACACAAGCAAAAAATAACCATGGCTCAAGTGCTTCACCACCTGACAAACTCCCAGGGAGCATCAAAGCCTAGTACTGCCAAATAAATAAACAAATATACAATAATTAGAATGAATGTTAGGGTTTGTGAATCATATCTCAATAAAGCTACTATAAAAATAAATGGGAGACAAACATGAAAAGTATAAATATGAAACAAATTTTTAAAAATAAAAATATTTGAAAAGGTTAAGTTTGAAAAGGTTAAAATAACTGTTTCATTGAAGCTTATTTTCATCTTTGAATATTTTAGAAAACGCAGTTGTTATTGAGATAAAATTTTATTGTAGGCTTTCCTGTGTGTTCTTCACGAACACCAAATCAGCTTGTTTGTACTTCCAAAAAATTTAGTTTTAACTTTATTTATTCTTAAATGAATATGCACATAAAACTCTGTTCTTTTACAGGGTAGCAGGTGCTGTTTACGTATGTGGCAATAGTGTAAAGATCCAACCAGAATAAGTATATTTATCTCCTCAAACATTGATCATTTCTTTGTGGTAAAAGCATTCTTCATTTTTCTTCTAACACTTGTAAAAAACACAGTATCAACCTAGTCATGTTAAATAGTGGGTATAAGTTGATAACGCATGTTCTTTTTCTTCTCTAAGTCATAAGTATATCATTTTATGATTTTCTGGAGAAATGAGTTATCACACCACTCACTGTTATGAAAGTAACCCAGTCCAGCATTTTGTGAAGTACCCTAGCTCCCTAAAATGAATGTGGCTGACCCCTTCAGACACTTGGCCTCCAGCCAAGCCTACATTGCTTCTACCACAAAGGTTAATGAGGGGTCACCAGTTCCCTCTTGATTCCAGACTGGCCTGCATTTCAACCATACCTAAATGATCATTTCCCACCTATACTGGCTTTTCAGATGAAAATATTTGTTACTTTTGTTAGACAAATACATTCAAAGTATCCATTATGTGTACCTTATGAAAAAAACAATTGTAGCAAAAATAGAAAGCAGGATGTCTATAATTCTTTATTATGCCTTCATGGAAAAATACATATTAATATAAATGAACACATCATTCTAAATGTACTTGCATAGTATTACTTCAAGAAAATAATGATAGAACAACTAAAAAGTATATATAAGTTTGGAGAAATTTATCTGAATCCTGAATACAACTAAAAGCTACAATGACTCTGGTATACATGCAGTTATGAAATTAAAATTCAAGAGAATTATTCTGTTACTCATAAGTCCTTCCCAGGCCTGACACTTGGACATACCATTTGCTTATGAACCTTAGCCCTGAGCCCCAAAGGACATTCTTTTACTATGCCATTGAGTTGGCAGCTATTGTTCTAATTTTCCCTGCTGATGAGCCAAACAGTTAATCTGTTTTAACACACAATGCATAAAAGGTTTCATTTCAGTCCAGAAAAGAGAAAGAGACACTTATAATCACTGGGCATTCATATTTGAATGACAGCTAAACATAAAGGAACATCAGGCATGCAGCCATCTGGAAAAAAGCTGGCATTCTTTCATATTATCTGTTCTCAAACCTTTAAGACAAAAGGGTCAGAGGTTGGCCAAAGACTTCCATTTAGTAAGATGCTCATTTCAAATCCATGGCCATTAATAAACATTCTGTCAGCCCCACAATAAAAGACAATCAGCTTCTCTCTCCTTCTATTTGGTGCATTCTGAAAGATGGCTTCCTAATAAACATATACATGCACATTTAGAATTATAGTACTTACCAAGATAAAGTGTGTGTGTGTGGTGTGTGCCTGCTTAGAAGTAATACTTATTTTCAGTTCCAGTTGAAAAAAGGAACATATTTTACTGGGTATTAATACACAGTAATTGCAACATTAATTTTTACCACAAAAGACAAAGTAGGCAATCAACCTGTGCTTATTATTAAAATAGCATTTTTTCTCCTTTTAAGTTACTGAGCCCCAACTGGAGATAGTAAATTTACTACAAAGTGCTGATGAAAACTTGAATATAGAAAAAGCCACACCATCTATCTTTAAACAAAATCCTTTTCTATGATAATAACTTTTGATTCTTGTTACTGTCACTCAATACTCAGGAAAGAATAGGGATTCTATACTTCCTAAGAATAAAGGTCAGAGATTTTGACTAACTCTCAACACACCGACAGCTATAATTTGGATGGTTACTTTAACAGGCTAAGTCTTAGTCCTTCCAGAAGGAAGCTATGACAACTACAAGCTCTGTTTTCCTGGAGATACAGCCTGTTCTCCTGCCTCTCAGCAACAGCATTTCCCTTGCTGCTGTGGATACAGCCATAAGACAAAAAGGTCCTTTGCCACAAGTTTCTAGGTCTGAAAATCCTTATCTGAAAATCTGAATCTCACTCATCAAATGCTTAGGAAACTCACCCACAAGATTCCTTAATCAATATCAACACCCATGTCAACAACAATAAAACAAAACATCTGTGACGTTGAGAATCTTTGCATAAGGCAGTCTCACCAATATCTCCTCCTTGACACAGCTATCAATAAGCTCCATATTTGTGCTCCTCTATAATTCACATGTTAAAACTCCCTGCCATAATAGGATGTTAATAGGAAGTAATCCGATCTTGAGACAGGACTCCCATGATAGGACCAGTTCTCTGATTAGAAGAGGTAAGAGTAGGCTTGCTTCCTCATCTCTATTTTCTACCCCATGAAAACACAGAGAGAAGATGGCCATCAGCAAATCATGAAGCAGTCCCTCGGCACATCTGCTAGCACCTTCATCTTAAACTTACCAACCTCAAGAACTATGAGAAATAAATATATGTTGCATATATGCTTGGCTTATGGCATATTTTTTATTAATTTTTTATTGTGAAAATACCATACAGAGGGGTTACATGAGCAAGGTAATGAGTATATTTCTTATCAAGCATCATTGCCTCCTCCTTTGTTTCCCCTTACCATCCCTGCCCTCCCATCCAACCCCCCACCTCCCACACCCTGCCAAAATTCGTTTTTCGACATAACATCTTGTACATCTCTTTGGTACAGTCCGAAGTTTTCTTAATAGAGACCTAGAAACACAACAAATCAAAGAAAGGTTGGACAAATGGGATTGCATAAGGTTGCAGAGCTTCTGCAGGGCAAATGACATAGCTAGCAAGATCAATGGAAAGCCCATGGATTGGGAGATCTTCATTAGCCATATAACAGACAACGGTCTCATATCTAAAATATACATGGAACTCAAAAAATGAAATCCCCTAACAACAAATCCCCAAAGAAACAACTTCCCAATAAATAAGTGGGCTAAAGACTTACAGAGAAACTTCTCTGAAGAGGAAAGAAGGATAGCATACTTCTTATAGCAGCTAGAATTGACTGACTAAGGCATTCACTCTCTAAAGTAGATGCCCATTATCCTTCCCATTTCCATGTGAGAAATAGCAGGGGAAAGGTATCAGGATAGCAACTGACTCAATGGCCTTTCTGAAACCAAGACTGTTAACGTTAACTCTTTAAATGCAAGTTCTCACCTCCATCTCCCAGCGCTTGTTCTTAACTGATTCAACAGTTAAGAACAACAGTTAAGAACATTATATTTGTTGGTCACCAGGTATCCCATGTTACCAGTTATCCAAAATTATCCAAATTCCTGCAGGGATGGGAAGTAGTACTTATTTTAGCTGTGTGACCAGTCCATGACCTTCCCACTTTCTCACTAGAAACATTATTCGGCAGGGTGAAATCCTGAGACTGTCCCAAAGAATGATCCTACAGGAGCTACATTTACACTTCATAAGCCAACTTAGAGCCTGGAGAAGCCTTGTCATGATGTGAACATGGCAGAAGGGCGTTCTGTTTTCCTAAGGCAATCAAAGATTCTGATTTGTCCAGAACATCTCAGTCTATCCCAATAACTCAATCATAATTAGGATCAATACTCTTTTTACTCCCTGAAGTGTCACAGTTTAAATAAAATGTTACCTGGCTGCCCTATGATGCTGTCTGAAGAAATCCCAGTGCCACCACCACTGTCCGTGCCTCTCTTCCCCATGTGTGAAAATAGACAATGTTAATTAGGCATGGCTCAAGTTCTATACAAAGCCATACTAGGATGTCAGACTCCAAACAAGATGAATACATGCTCCTACACACCATCTATTTCTTCCCTTGCTCCCATGTCAAACCCAAATCTAAGCTTACCTCCTATTGAATTCTCTTCTCTTTCTCCAGAGAGAATGCATGCAGTAGGTTCTTCTCTGCCTACAGCTCATTATCTAGCCAGCAGTGTCATCACATACTTTTTAACCTGCATCTCCTACAGACTAGCTCATCACCATTTTTCTATCCATGGCATGGAATTCTAACCAACCAAAAAGAATAATGCTGACATAGCATTGCCTTCATGAGATCCCACAAATCCTAGGACGCCTACACTTACCACCCTATATGTTGAAGTACAAGGGCAGCATAGAGACATTAGAAACTTCTTGGTTACTTTGTCCTATCTTTGTAGTACCACCCTACATCAAGAATCAGACAGCTGAGTCAGTCTTCTTACAAATCATCAGCTCCAACATCTATCACCCCATGAATCTCAGAGTTTCCCATCTATCTGTCATGACTCAGCTCTACCCACTTCCTTCTGTTGATCATTTTCTTCCAACCACTCTGCTTCTAGTACTTATTTAATTACATATGCTTTGCTTTCTACTCACAAATCTCTTATATTTTGTCATACTTGAACCACATGAATGTGTGTTATCATTCCAACAATGTGAAATTCTTTCACACAGTCTTCTTCAAGAAAACTTGCTTAGGGTCACTGTTAAGCAGACTAGTCAGACTCTACCTAAATACTTGTCTGGTCTTAGCATTTGCCTAGTACTTTATTTTTTAATTAAAATTTTTTTTGTGTTGGCCATGGGCCTGAACTCTGGGCCTGGGAGCTGTCACTCAGCTTTTCAGCTCAAGGCTAGTGCTCTACCACTGGAGCCACAGTGCCACTTCCAGCTTTTTCTGCTTATGTGGTGCTGAGGAATCAAACCCATGGCTTTAGGCATGCAAGGCCAGCAGTATACCACTGAGCTACCTGTCCAGCCCATTACCTAGTACTTTTTAAATGTGGTATCCTAAGAAGCTTGAGGAAAAGCAAACAAAGGTCATGAGCCATCTGAAAACTTCATTTTAGGAGGGATATTAAAGGGACTGGGGATTTGGAAACTGACACCCACACACTCAAGATATTTCTGTGTGCACGGAAAACAGCTCAAAATTTCAAAGACTTCTGCATCAACTGGAAAGTTATGTAGATAATTTCCTATTTTAATGCTGGGATTCAACTAAAAAGACTTCTCAAGTACTGCTCTTCACTTAGAGGAAAAGAATACTATAGTTTTCTTGAAACATTGATTCAAATAAGTGTTCAAGTTAATTTTAAGCAAAGTATCCTAAATATTACAGGAACTGCATCTACCAATGAAGTATTATAGGGTAAAATTTCAATTAAAGATGAGGAACATCTTCACATTTTGCATAAATACAAACGAAATTAGAAAATATAATGATGTGGCATCTTTGAAAACTGTAAAAGAAACCAAAAGTCCAACAGAAATATTTGTTCCAAATAGTAGAAAAGAGTTTCTGTGGGAAGCACAGTAAAAATACAGCACTGAATATGATGGTGAGAACATTCTGCAAGAGGAGTTCTTATGCTTCAGCCCTGGAGTGAAATACACAGGATGGACATTCACTTCCAGAGTTTAAGGAGCCTTAAGATTTAAAGAATAAAATGAAACAAGCAAACAAACAAAAAATACCCACTACTTATTGAAGGCCAGTTGTATCTCATCACATGAATAATAAATGGGTTTCTCCAACTCTGCTACACTGTTTGTTTGGTTTTGCATGAAAGAATCTAAAATCTGACATAACCATAAGACTGTAGGTACTACTGGCTAAAATCAGTCTTATCACCAACATGCAATATATAGATTTATGTTCTAAGATCAGGTAATATGACTTGCTATGGTATTTTTTTAATAGACCAGGATAATCTTAATGCAAATTTTCCTTTAAAGTGGTACAGAAGGAGGTGGAGCAATAAGAAACCATTGGAAATGACCCACAGCCTGCTCTTTTCTCTGAGAGCAAAACAAAATATGACTGAATGAAACCAAACTGAAAAATTTTAGTAATTCGCAGCCTTCCAAAAGGAATTTAGAATCATGAAGTGGCTTTCCTTGCTTTCAATCCAAAACATTAAAAAAAAGTAAGAAAGAAAAAACCTACCTCTTGTATTTAAATGCCCCTATAAAGCAATCCAAGTATCTTCACATTTTGATTATAGAAGAGCTCCAAAATGAAAGTGTCTATCAACAATTCCATTTATCTGTGGACAATTCATTGCCCACAATGAATAAAAGCACCCTAAAAGTAATTATGGTAGATGGGAAATAGAAAATTAAATTTTTTAAAGATTCCCCCAGTTTTAAATAATGCAGCAATCTGAGCAGAATTAACCATCATAAAATAGCTTTTTATCTTCCTTATGTCCTGCAAAAGATAAGATTTATCCTATAAACATTTCTCTCATTATAGGCTTTGTGGCTTTTCCATATAAGTCATGTCTTCTCTGTCTTACAGGCATTTCCTCTACTGTCCAACTGGCATATTTCCAGTGCTCAAAAAATTACTCACATGCATACAATTTTATAATACCTGAAGGGTGTTCCTAAAGCTGAAGGTTTCCATCTCATTTTTATATTGCACTTAAATAGTCTCATTTCATGCCATACCCAATGCCCCTGTATATTTCAAGAAGTCATTATACATCTCTGAACCACAATTTCTCTGTTAGGAGTAGATAATAGAACCAAAATAATCATTATAAACATGCCATACACATCAACTTTATTCACATGAGTGTTGAAAATTAGATAATAGCACAAATCATTTAAAGTGTGAAATTTATTACACTTAATATTTGATATTAATAATTTATGTATGATGGAAAAATATAAAATCTTCCAAACATTAGTAATAGTTCAATTCACTAAAGGAGAATAGATTTACCACAACTGAATCTCTGCAAATCACCCTTGTTTGTATGTTGGAAACTAGTCAATTTATGGAAGTCATAAATCTAAACCTACGAGTGTTTCTTGGTTGTGAATGCTATCATTAACCACAGATTAATTGTGAAGGAAAATAAAGTTGTAACACATTACTGAAATATATTGCCTGTAAGTTAAAGACAAGGCTAGATATTAGGGGCCAATCCTAATCCTATCTCTCTAACTCCCTTGGTGGTAGCTGTGGGCACCATTTAATATCTTCATATTTAAATAGCCATATTCACAAAAGTATCAGTTGATTGTGGTTATAACAGACAAAGGGCTTCAGAACATGGCCTACAGTACTACTAAAGACTGAAGCAGGTGTTAGGGTAGAATGTGCTGCTAAAGACACCCTTGACACCTCCAATATCACTAGCTGAAGTCCCTTTGCTCCCTTTGTTGATTAAAAGAGTGTCAGATATGCATTTATGATGGAATTAATCAGAATACCATTAGAGAGGAAATATGGTACTGTATTTATTTTAATAAAGCTCCTTTTATGACATCAGACTCATTATCCAAGTCTAAGGAATGCTGTGCTCTGCAGGGGAGCTACTGTTAGAACAGCAGGATGGCAAGGCTCAGCTCCACTGGGTGCAAAGCACTTGGCCCATCAGGAAGAACAAATAAAATGCAGTGCACTATAATTCCATTTTTCTCTAAAACTGCCTGTATATGATAGTGAGGCAAAGTCTGTCACCTCATATGCATACATAGGATCACCTGGATTTAGTCCTCCAAGGAGCAAATGCTTAAGATTTAATACCAAAAAAAAAATTACTAACAGGTCTTTTTAAACCTACACATATTTGAAATATAAAGGCTGTACAAATGTAAATGTCCTGAATGAAAATATATAGCCATGAATTTTCATAGAAAAAAGGTATTAATAAAGTGTACATACTTATATGTTAAAGCTGTCTTTAAGCCCCTCAATTATACTGCTAATCAAAATGGATTAAGAAATTACCTGCTATTCCTCAAGAAAATTAATGTTCTCCTTGCTATAGTTTGAAGGCATCCCTTCCAAACGTCATGTTATAACTTCATGGCAAGCCAGTGCCAGTGGCTCATGTCCATAATCCTTGCTACTCAGGAGTTAAGATCTGAGGATCAAGATTCCATGCCAGCTTGGACAGGAAAGTTCATGAGACTTTTATTGCCAATTGACCACCAAATAGCCAGGAATGAAGTTGTGGTTCAAGTGGTAGAGTGCTAGTCTTGAGCAAAAACACTCACGGAGAATATCTAGGATCTGAGTTCAATTCCCAGGACTGGCAAAAAGAAAATCGTATTTTAATGGCATTGGAGGTGGAGCCTTTAATGCATTAAGTGCCAGGTACCAGTGTTCACACCTGTAATCCTAGCTACTCAGGAGGCTGAGGTCTGAGGATTGAGGTTCAATGTCAGCTAGCGCAGGAAAAGTCCATGAGACTTTTATCTCCAATTAACCACCAGAAAATCAGAAGTGAAACTGTGGCTCAAAGTGGTAGAACACTAGTTTCAAGCAGAGAAGCTCAGGGACAGGGTCCAACACACACACACACACACACACACACACACACACACACACACGCACACGCACACGCACACGCACAATTAAAGTCACTCTAACAGAAGCTTCCAGCAGCTTTCAACCAGCTTTTCCTTCTGCCTTCCCTCATGTGAGAATATAATGATGCACCCCTCACTTGAAAAACAAATATGATATGATACCTTGGAGCTTGGACTTCCTAGCCTTAAGAACGGCAAGTAATATCCAGGTTTGGATATTTTGATATAACATCACAAAAATGCTAATATGTTCTTCCACATACAATTTATTTGAGACTATCCTATAGTAGAAAGCACAGTGCTGGTTACCCCATGGCTTGTTCTATGATCCAGTGCCTCCTCTGTTCTGAAGGGAATCACACACTTCCAAACTGGCCTGGCAAACAGAAAGTAATGGTGAAAGACCAGAAAGCATGAGAGAATAGAGCAGAAGCAAAGGTATTTGTCCATACCATTTCTACCTCCCATTCCTCACTCCACTTCAGGTGAAGACTTCCACGACTCCCTATAGTCTCAGCAATCACCACTACCTTGATCCCAGCTTAGTCCACTATTACTCCATCTTCTAGGATCCCTATGCAACCAACGTCCCCAATCCTAGTGATAATGTAGGTCCTTTCTCTGGGTTGACTCATCATCTGAAGTTTACTTTGTCAATTTCTGAGTCACTTCTGTCAACAGTGACCAATTTTTAAATCCCTTTGTTTGCAAGGCCTGGAGTGATTTCTGGACCCTGAGTTGAGTAAAGAGACCTTTATTTACCCCTAACTCTCCAATTAAACCATCTGACCTTGTAAAAATTCACACCTTCTCTAGGTCTGAATTCTTTCATCTGTAAAATGAAGAACTGAAGAGCTCTTAAAATCCCAGTGCCTCCCATAATATCCAATGGCTATTAAATCAAATTGCCTGGGAGTCATTTCTTTAAAAAAAAAAAAAATATTCCCCAGATGGTTCCTAGATGCATTGTAGGGACCTCTGCACTAGGCTGTGAGCTTATGTGTTCTTACATTAGAATAGTCTAAGATGGTAGAGTAGGCATTGATATGTTTTCAAAAATTAACAGGTTTATTTTTTAGTAATTCTAAGTCCTCCTGCCAGCTATCTTCAGTTTTCTTTACTTATAAGCAATATATGCAATCTGTATAGTCCATTATACTCAATGACAGTTATCAAATATTCTCAGCAGCTAGACCCTGATATCAGAAACACTTTGAAGAAAGTTCCTGAGATTAATTAAGTAGTTCCAAAGTTCTCTGATCCAAGATCTGGCCCTGTAGCCACACCTCCATCCTTTTCCTTGTTGCACGTAATTTCTAACAACCTAAATCTGATTTCCCTCCCTCCCTGCTGAATTCAGCTCCACCAAGCAGAAATTTCCTCTACCTTGGATCTAATTCCCTGGATTTATTACCTAGGCTTCAGCCATAAACCGATCACTACTCATGCCTTACCTCTCCCAACTTCCTGTTTCCCTAGCATCCTTACCAACCACTCCCAGCACAGCTCACCAGTGAGGTCACCTGGAATCCTGCCAATCAGGCCCTCACTGGCAGCAACATGCCAGGGCAGCAGAAAATTAGCTCTGGAAATGTGTGTCCCTGATCTGAACGTGGTTAGAAGATGTGGTAAGTTTATGTTGCTGTTTCTCATCAAATAGAAGGTTAACAAAATAATGACACTATAATTCCAACAGAACAAAAATTTCTTTATTTAAAGGAAACATCAGGAGAATCTAAGAGAGATGGTCTACAGACTATACCTAGGAAAGGTCACAGGTACTCTGTTTGTTTTTAAATAACTATCTAAACATTCAGTTATCATGGTAAATACTTCTCTCCAACTGTATAAAGACTCTGCTTCTTCTAAATAACTGCTGGCATGAACTTGGCTAGTTGGGAAGAAGGTAGAGGAAAGGAGGAAAGGGAGCTCTTCCATAAACCAGTCTTGGGTCAAACCTTCAAGTACATTCACTAATCTGCATACTCCTCCCATGTCCTAAAAGAGACACGTGGAAGTGTAGATGTCACATTTTATACTGTGGACCTTTTGAGGATCCATAAATGATATGCAAAAACTGAAAAATGTCACTACAACTTGACATCACTTGAACTTGTTTCTCTTCTTTCTTAACAGTCACAGAAAAAAATAATAATTCCAAGGAGGAAATCAGAAGCAAGAGATAAAACTTTTATCATATTAATAAGAAGTTAAAGGTGCTATGCAAAATTTCCTTATTACCTGGAAGGAGCAAACAGACCAACATCAAGGGCAGTTTCATATTTTGCAAGATAGAAAAACAAGGACATCGATTTATGAAGATAAGATTTTTCTCAAATCACCAGATATTAGAGCAAGACTTGACCCTACTATTTATGCAGTTGAATGGATTATGCCTAACTCACCTGCACTGAGCTCTATGAGTTCTTTGATGTGCTTCAGCCCTCAGGGGCATTTGGGAAGAGTTCAAACTGCAGTCTATAAATGCCAGTTCCCCAGGACATAAAATGGAGGAGCTCACAGTTATTGTTCACCAACCTGCTTCTTCATGTCAACTGTTTCTATGTGTCATCTTATTTAAAGACCTCAATAATCTCATACTATGAATGGCTGTGGCATCCACTTTCTCAGAGGGATTTAATGTAATTTTAGCCCAGGTCACACAATTGGGAAGTGTCAGGATAGGATCAGATCCAATCCTAAATTACTTTTCTGGTTAAGACATTGTAGGCTACAACTAGATCACCTGGATTCAAATTCAGTCTACAACTTCCTATGAATCTTTTGGAAAGATAACACATTTTTGCCTCAGCTTTTGCATCATTAAAATGCAAATAGTAATAGTACTAATCTTACAAAGTCCTGGTGAGTACCAAGGTGAAAAAACCATATAAGTCTTTGACATATATAGTAAATTCCCATAAAAAGTACCTGGAAAACACTTGAACACCCAAGATGTGAAATGGTGGTGCTGCACCATGCTTAGCCACTGCCTTCGACATTTCTTTTCCAGAGTTCACCTTCCTATCACTTGCTTTTCTCTGCTGAAGTTGTTTTTCTTATTTAAATAAATAGATAAAAATACAAGTTCAACATTCGAGTTCAACATTTTAGTTGTAGGGTAATTACAAAGCATTTATCAACACATAATGAGGACACAGCAAGGCTTTAATGACTATGGAATAAAAGAATTTAAAGGCAGAAAAGAGGATATAATTTACTTATAACTGTAACCCAGAATGTTCAAAACAAACAGTCCCTTATTAAAGTGTACAGTCCCACAAGTCAATGTTGGAAAAAAACATGAGAAAGTAACTTTCTGCTATTCTAACCCTACTACATAAATGTTTCAAAACAGGTTAGATTTCTTGTTGTTTGGAGCCGACAATATGTAGTATGACATATCTAGCAGCTTGGTTTTTTGTTTTGTTGTTTTGTTTTTAAGAGTTGGAGATTCCAAAATCAATCTGATAGTTATCAAAGAAGAAAAAAGTTTTTCAAAGGAGAATAACCTGAATAAATCTGAAACTGTTCCGAAAGAAAGGCCACTTGTTTTCCACGAGAGTACTATTATTTAAAATATACTTTAACAAAAGATACTTTGGGCTTCTAATTCAGCATTCTATACCCTCAACCCCTTTCCAAGAAAAGGATTCTTTCTGTGTTTCTCACAGATTGTTATCATGGGGTTTGGCACAATTGTGTTCCCGCTGATAGAGCTTCTCACACCCTAGAGGTGACAATCCTGGGATATTCTATAAAGTAATAGGGTTACGTGTGGACAATACTTGCGTACTTTAAGAAAGCAGGTCCTAATGCTTGGTAAGAAATGTATGCATTATCCTGCCCATGTAATTGTAGCCCCTCTGTACAGTATGTTCTCAAATAAAATAAAATACAATTAAAATAAAATAAAAAAAAAAAAGAAAGCAGGTCCTCCAAAACAAGGCTTTGGGAAGAGGTGAATTTCAGCCTAAGGAAGTGGCCTGCAAGATAAACTGCTCCCTTGCCTCCGAGCAGTTATCTGTATATATTCGCTATGTATTTTCCCTTACAGTATAATCAAATATCCAGCATGGTTCTGGATGCTAATGTAATAATAGGTGACCAAAAAAAGTTAAGAATGCAAGATTGAAGAAACTCACTATGAGAAGAAGACAGTGGAGCTGTGAACATAGGCAGAGGAATGAGGAAGGAGAGAAAAGAAGCCTTGGAGAGAAGGCAAAGGGGTGGTGGCCATCTCCATGCTTTTTTTTTTTTTTTCTTTCAGGTTTCTCATTCTGAATGTGAAAAGAATAAATATGGTTTTGAAGGCAAGAATACAAATCCATGACAGAGGCTAGGGACAAATAGAGAAAAGACTCCGAAATGAATGACTGCTTCAGACTTTTCCTCTCTGTCCTAAATATTTTTCTCTAACTTCTGTCTCTTCAGATTTCACACTCACAGCTGTACATTGTGGGTCTCATGTCTGGTTTTTCTTCCAGTCTAGACTATGAGCTCTCCCAGGTCAAGAGCTGGCTTCCTATAAACGCTCAATGAATGAATCAACAAGGAAAGATTAGAAATGAATTCTCAATACAGGAGGTCAAATAAGACGTATTACTTTTAACAAAGTAGCGTCAAAGAAGACCCTCTCAGGGAGATTACACAATAATTACACAACAATTAACAACTTCTTGAGATGCTATTAACTTGTGACTCTCCTGACCAAAGCTTAGCCTTGAATTTGTTGTCATAAGAGTAAAAGAAAAAGGTATAAAAATCTAAGAAAAATGCATATAGAGTAATCTAGACTTTGATGGCCAAAGAAAGGCAAGTTACAGCTTTCCCCCTTGCTAGTATCTACCTTAGAGGGGAAGGCTAAACCACTGCTACATTCTCACAGGGAATCCAGAAGGCTGAAATTTCTAAATTGGTTTGACTTTGACTCTGTTGGAGGAAAGCTTTGTGGTAATAATTACCATGTGTTTGTTCTGCAGTTAACCCGTCATACTTAAATGGTCAAATTAATCACTTTGGCTAGTTCAATTCACATCATACTTCTTCAACTTTCCAGGTCACCACATTTCCAAGAATTCCTACGACATAAACTGTTACAGAGCCAGTTTCCTTAAACCAAATCCAAACTTATTCTTCTTCATAGAGCTGTGCCAAATGCATTTCTCCCAGAAATAAGCTTGTGTTACCATAGCCCAGGGTGCTCGCTTCTCTCCTCAAACACACTGGGGATAGAGGGTCTGAGGCATGGTATGTACTGCTGTCTGGGAGTTTACCTGAGAGTTCTGTGGCTCTTGCTAAATCTAGCTTTCCTGCCCGTGATGGTGACAATACCACAAGATGGTTATGAAGATGATGTGGGTTGATCATAAAGCCTATGGTGGTATTTTTAATAATATTTAACAATTCATCCATAACTATGGTGGTCATGGTGAAGGTAATGATGATGATTGATGATAATAACGATGGCAATGGTGATTTTTCTTTTCCTGCCTTCCCTTAGCTTGTCCTAAAGGTCAATGTTTTCCTAAGCTAGTATTCAACTTGAACCCCAATTTTGTCCCTCTTAAAACAAGATGTATTTCAAATAATATCTCCAGGTCCCTTTCCTTAGTATCATACCTCCCCATGTTATCACAGTCCTGATCTTGCAGATTTTCTATGACATTTTTTATTATTGTCAAGATGATGTACAGAGGGCTTTCAGTTACATAAGTAAGGTAATAAGTACATTTCTTGTCAACCTTGTTACCCCTATGACATTCTTATGCCCTCTTACCTGAGTAAATCACACCTTCCTAGGTTATAACATATCCTGTAGATTAATTGGAACAATCAACTAAAAGCCTGCTGCTAGATCATGCTCAAACTGAGTTTTTTGACTATGCTCTGTGAAAATATCCACAAACAGAAAACTATCAGGGCAAAGCTGACACTTTTGACTGCTTAGGCATAAAGGCCAGACTTCAAAGATGCACACTGAATTTTTATTACCTATTTAGTTCTTAAGGTTTTGCATCACTGGAGATGGGAATGATAAATCAAGCACCCAAATATTACATCATTATAATAAACTAGTTTACATCTTTCTCATGAGGCAAGCATTACTCATACGCTTACCTCTTCAGTAAGTACATTACCTGCTGTGTTCTGAATTCTGGCAGAAGTCATCTTTTATGAAGTCACTCTTGTACACTATACACACAAAACCTATTCCATACAAAGAAGTATTCACCACAGGGATGATCAGAGATACAGACTCCAGGCAGTACCTCAAACCCAGCTATATGGATGAACTTAAATATTGTCCTTCTCCCTTCCAGCATATGAAAGCTCCTTAACTTGGAATTTAAGGAACCTGCCTATGAGCCCATTTGAATTTAGTTTTTGAAATGAGTACTAATCTAGCTTATGAGGTCAGGACTCTTAAAGCCAAGGTTTTCCCAATGTAACTGTACGAACCACGCTATCCCAGTTTTTTATTCTTTAGCTAAAACATTTTGGGGGTTGTTCTCCATAATTTTAAAATTCTTGTTCTAAAGAAAAAGCATAGCTCAGAACATTCTAGTGTTCCTCATCTAAGCCCTATTGAAATTTTAGGCCATTTGTTGTTTCTTGTGAGTGCTGTTGTCCTCTTCATTATAAGATGTTTAGGGGAATTGCAGGTCTCTATTCAATGCCAGGAGAACTTATCACCAGTTGTGACAACCAAAATTGGTTCCAGACATTGCACAATGTCCTAGGGAGGAATGTGAATCCCTATTGAGAACAATTCATCTACACAATTTGCTCATCACCATTTAAAATTAAGAAAGGGCTTTAAGAATTAGAAGCATTATCCTAGTAAAGAGACAATTTTGAACCAGACAACCTAAGTTCAAATCCCCATTCTATTCCAGATGGCAATACAAGCCAGAGAGCCTGAGCTTGGAACCTGTTTCTGCTATTTGCCAAGTAGGTAATCATGGAATTGGTACTAAACCTCTAAGCCTTAGTTTCTTCACCTATGGAATAATTATATTAGGGAATGTTTCAGACAGCTGTAACGAACTTGGAGCTGGGTGCTGCCCCTGAGCTTTTTTTGCTCAAAGCTAGTACTCAACTACCAGAGCCACAGCTCTCTATCTGGCTTTTTGGTGGTTAGATAAAAATAAAAGTTTCACAGACATTCTTTTCCAGGCTGGCTTTGAACCTCAATCCTCTTATCTCAGCTTCCTGAGTAGCAAGGATTACAGGAGTGAGCTGCTGGTGCCTGGCTATATAGCCTGTATTTTAAAAATAAAAACACATGTAATTTTCTTTCTCTAGTACTAACAACAATATACTCTGATCACTTTATAAAGTCCATTTACCCCATCCCAACCCAAGAAAAAAGATGGTTCACAAATGAACATGAATATATTTTTTCAAGTTGTATTTGTGTTTGAATCATATTTTTTTAAAGAAAGAAAGCATTGCACAACTCCTGGCACAAAATTGCTTACCATGTATTAATTATGTTTCTTACTGCCATTATGTTCTGTGACCAATGACATAAACTACCCATGACCACAACCCAGATATACAATAAGAGGAAACGAGGAGAGGAGAGCTTGTAGACTCAGACTCACCACATTCCAGTAGGAGGGAGCAGAAACCAGATATATGTAATATGGAAAAGCATCATTGATGATCTCATATAATACAGGCATACTCATACATGCTGGTGTGCCTGCTCACATAAGCATACCAATACACCCATGTACACATTGTGAACCATGGGCTTACAGTATCAGCTCCAGATAGGAAGAGTTATTTTTAATTTGAAAAGAAGCTGCTACACCAACACATGAGGCTCTATGAAAAGTAAACTTAGATACCAAATGTCATGCTCCTCATCTGCCACTCAGATCACACAGAGACACCTTCAAACGTTTATCATGCTCTGAAAAGTTTAGGTTTAATTTTAATGTAATTTTATTGTCAAGGTGATGTACAGAGGGGTTACAGTTACATATGTAAAGTAGTGAGTGCATTTCTTGTCGAACTTGTTACCTGCTCCCTCATTTTTCTACCTCTTTTCCTTCTCCCAACCCCCACCCCAAACTTTAGGTTTAGCAGAGATTAGGGCAGGCCTACCTCCTTCAAAGCTAGCAGCACCACAGCTACTAGTAAGAGCCTCTAGAAGTCATTCTCCTTGGGATTCCTTAAGCTGCTGGGTAACTTTAAAAAGAGCCCACATTTTAAAAATCAATTTATCAGATCAAACCTAGATAATATCAAGCCAGATAAATTTTAAGATTCAAGCTCAACTAAAATGAAAAGTTAGAGCAAAAGGGTCCCCAGAAGGAAGAAATAAGGGTATAAAGCCTTGGTGTCATCATTAAGGAACATAATATTTGAATAGCAGAATTAATTAATACACAGAACCTATGAGCCTAAGAACCTAAGAACCACATGTCAAGGCTTTCCGTAGGAAGGCCTGGAACTGCCTGAGGAATGAAATCATGGGATCAAACTGTCAAGCTTGGATCTTCACACAGCCTTAAACCCAAGGGTTCAGAGAAGTCTGATACTGCTCAAGAAATCTTACAGGGCACATCATCCAAGACTAGAAGCTACAATGAAGGTAAGTAACACAGTCTGTCTCGGACACTGTATTAAAGTCAGACCTGGCTATGGGAAGTCCTGAGCAGCCTAATGAACAAAGGTAGCAAAGAAGAAAAGAGGAGGGCTTTGCATCCCCAAGAGGATGGCAACAGTGCCAGCACCATATCACTAGAACCACTACAGCTCACCTCTCTCCTACATGAAAAGCAAGGGACATACCAGTTCAGCTATACTAAGTACCCATGGGAAGAGGGAAATACAAACTGTCCTCTTGGTATCAGACAGCATTAAAGAATCAGTTACTTACATGTGCTCTAAAACTACAAAGGCAGCCTATATATCATAGTTTCCAAACGTACATTCTTTATGATATAAGGTAAGGTTTAAATTCTGTCTAGAATTTAAAAGGCAAGACACGATTAATATTTTAAGAGCTCTCCACAACTGTAAACTAAATGCCTTTTAAAAAACAAGTTTTACCTCAAGTTCAGCATCAGGAGATGCATTAAAACCATTTTCATTGTTCCAGAATCTATGTACTAACAACATAATTATGATTACCAGATACATTACTGTAATAGGATAACTAACATTTGGTGGACAACTCAGAACTAAAAGCAAGTTCTAGCAAAAGTGCAAAGTCTTGTGTCTTTAGACAGTGATCAACCCTGAACTCTGCTGGGGTCAGCCTGGTCAGGAAGAACATAGAGATCAGCTATGGGGCCAAAATGAGCTTGAAAGGAGTAATGCTCAAGTGCAGCAACCAAGTGAGAGTGCTGAGCAAGTCCACACCCTACAAAAGAAAGAACCAATAGTGGCAAGGTAAAAGGACTAAGAGCAAGGCTGAAGGGCAAGCAGTTAACTTCATTTCAATTCCTCGGCATCTCATGGAGTGGCACTGACCACATGCCAAAAGGATGAGGAGAAACCAAGGAGCAAAACCATTCTCTAAAGTAGAACTTGCCACTTATTAAGTACTTTCCATATACTAAAACCTTTACTAGCTCAGCCCGTGGCAGGAAGGAAGGATGTAAGTTGGATGTATACGTAGAAAAAGGGAGGGAGGGAAGAAAAGAGGGTAAGATCTCTGCTGCACTGCTGCAGACAGATACTGGCTGGAGTCATCTAACCTCTCTAAGTCTCAATGACATCACTGGTCTGGCAGGAGAGAATGACAGCTCCTCTCTGCCCCCTCAGAAGGCATCAGATGAGGTCATATATACAAGCTGTCTGGTGTTCGGTATGCTCAGCAGGTATTAGATACTGCTAATTCACTGACACCAATGTCATTTTAACTATAGCTATTTTGCCCACAAAGTTGGCATTTGAGCACAAATGATACTGAGCAAAAACTAGCACAGAAGAGGAAAATATGGAGACTGCAGAATGTAGTCCTATATCAGTTTTGGCGTACCCATACAGATTTGAAGAACAGTGTGACTCTGCTGGTAATGGACAAACACTTGGATAGACAGGTGCATCTATGAGCCAAGTTAGAATACATTCATCTATATAGACACATGGCCCCAGTGGTATCTGAGGCAATAATTTAAGTAGTAGAGAAGTCTTAACTTCATCTCCTTTAGGACTTTCCAGAAATATCAGTTCTCTAAGCAAAGTGGTCATTTCTAAGGCCATTTCTGAGGCATGGTGCTTTGTAAGTGATGTTCACCATGAGACAGAATTACAATGTCCTACAATAAGATAGGAACCATATATTAACTTTACTATATAGCTCTACTGACTGGAAAGGTTCCTGATAGGAAAGGCAAGCACAAAGTTTCCTGTCCTTCCAGTCAAAGGACAATGGCTAGTTGTGAATAGTTGGTTTTATGAGTTTTATTCCTAAATTTTGAATAGCCAGTTGGAGCATCACTCTATTAAGCTCATTTTCTCATCAGACTAAACAACCAAGATACCAGCAGGAATATACATATATATGTATATGTACATATGTGTATATGTATATATGTGCATGTATATACACATATACGTATATATCCACAGATTTTGAGTATCTGTTTAGCTTTTGATAAATGTTTCCAAATATAGGTCAAACAGACTCCTTTCCTTTAACCACTGGCAAAAATTATCACTATGACCATCAATCCATGACCTGGATTAAAACATACTCTAGAGAGCTACTAACAGAGCTAGTCTAAGGACAGCTTTCATTCCAGCCATCAGTACTGCCCTTCCTGCACTGCCTTTTTTCTCTTCCTCCACCCACACTGTGGGAAATGTCCTCCTCATTCTCTTCCTTCATGCTTCTCTTATTTTTATCCTCTCTTGTCTCTACCTTCTATAGAAGGTATATGTAGAATTCAGGTAACTTATTAGAAAGATTTCATTTCAAACATCATTTCTCATCAAGAAAATTCTTTTCCTTCTGGCCAGAAAACTATCCAAGTGCTTTGCTCTCTGTGTAATCAATCACTATCACCTGTGAACTCTTAACTTTACCTTTTGTTTCTTCTTTCTCCGATTGTAAGGCACTATTTTGTACCCATAAAATGACTTAAAGACTGACCTCAGGAAAGTGACATTTCCTTTCAGTGCACAGAATAAAATTTATGGAATTATAAATCGACCCTACCATTTTTTCCTATGACAGGTCACTGTGATTGGTCTCAGTCACACTTCCATATAGCCACAACAATAATAAATGCATTATTTAATTCAGAACCATGATAAAATGTCACTAACCTAAACCTTTATTTAATTAATGTTACAAGATTCTGAAGTTCATAATCATTTCATCTGAACTAAAGTTTATGCTCTAGATACCTACTCACTTTTTATTGCATGTTTCCCACATGCATGGTGCTATTTAAGGCATTATGATGGATAAAAACAAACAAAAGTCACTTTTGCTTTCAAAGAGGTTATAATTATGGAGGTGAGATATAAATATCTTCAAATTTTCATTTTCTAAATAATTTAAACATTCAAACTAAGTTTCAAGGTCTCAACCCTACTTAAGGGAGGACTTATTATAAGCTTAGCACTCAGAAATTATATGGAAACATACACTACTAGTTATAAATGAGTCATTTATTCATCATGTTTCATTATAATAGGATCCTAAAAGACCACTAGTTGGCAACATGTAGTAGTACTTAGAAATGTACACTCAAGGGCTGGGAAGGTGGCTCAGTGGTAGAGCACTTGCCTTGCATGCATGAGGCCCTGGGTTCGATTCCTCAGCACCACATAAGCAGAAAAAAAAACCAGAAGTGGCGCTGTAGCTCAAGTGGTAGAGTGCTAGCCTTGAGCTGAAGAGCTGAGGGACAGCACCCAGGCCCAGAGTTCAGGCCCACGACCGGACCCAAAAAAAAAAAAAAAAAAAAAAAGAAATGTGCACTCAAAAGTAATAAATCAAGCACAAAAATATCTTTATACTTTTGAATAAGACTTGAAGATAAGCTACTTTATGCCTACATCTTTGAGAGTTCAAGGACCTGGCCCATGTTTTCAAAGCCATTCATATTCCAAGAAGAGCTAGGTCTACACAAGACCCTCAAATTTCAAACCCCATTTCTTTATCCTAAACCCCACATTTGACCTCCTTTTCTAG
The DNA here is from genome assembly GCF_024711535.1 of Dipodomys merriami. Lineage (NCBI taxonomy): Eukaryota > Metazoa > Chordata > Mammalia > Rodentia > Heteromyidae > Dipodomys > Dipodomys merriami. The sequence goes on from NW_027202270.1 coordinate 28,616,249, forward strand.
ACAGTCTAAGTTAGTAGGTTTCCTCCTCTAATAACATCTTAAGTATCTTTAAATAAAGTACACAGAAATCCAAACCAATGCCAACAGGATGTACATATCATGATTATAACATTAGTTCTCTTGATCTTTAGTTTTTCCTGCTTTCAGCACATCCTGCAATCTATCTGACAGACTTACTTTAGCATGTCATTATCCCGGCCATCCCTCATCTTTAGAATCAATTTTCTATCAAGCTAGTAAAGACTCTCAATATTCTTATTACAATGTTCTCAATGACCTGTCCACCAAAATTGAGCCCATTTTTCCAGCTATGTGAATGTCATCATGATCAGGATGAATAAGTTAAGAAGCTTCTTTCTACCAAATGATCTTTTTTCCAGGTTAAGAGGGAGCACATAGCAGGTCTCCCTTAAAAGATTGATATTAACCTTAAAGGGGAAGTATTACCTAGGGCTCTCTCCTCCATAAACATGACCAAATGTTTTTTACTTCCTCACATTGCCACTTCCTGAGAGTAATGAACCAGAAACTCCTTGGAAGCAAGGCTTGACTCATTTAGAGTACAGAAAACTTCACTTTGATTTCAGACCATGATTTTCTACATGCTTTGTGGTTCTATAGTCTTCATCCATAAAATCTTACTCCTTTTCTGGTTCTACCTTCCAAGAGACAGCTTCAATATCCTAACATAGTAGACTGCCTCTAGTCATTGAAACCACTGTTCTGAGTCCCTTGTAGCCCATTATACACATTACCACACACCTGAAAAATTTCAAATCAACATTCCAGGCCCAAACAGGAGACAGCATGGGAAATGTTGAGGGTATTATTTGGCATCATCTTGCTGATGTTTAACGAAGTGAGCTTTGAGGCTACACCAGCACACATTTGAGGCTACACACACACATTCCTACATTAAGTATCACCTTCCTACTATTTGTAAAAATATATTTCTTCTTATAGCACTTTCAACCCAGCCACCCCAATTGATTTTTCTCTATTTCTTCACAGAACAATTTAAGATATTACATACAATTGAACACCTCCTAAGCGTAAAACCTCTCAAACAACTTGTAATTACAAACATATACACTATTTTATCTTACAACTAGTTATGTAAACATAGCAAAGAATTCCAGACAGCACTATGAGAGACTGCCTACTATACTGAGGTAGGATGTTCATTTTACAAAATGATAAGAATCTGCATTCCCCAGTCAATTGTCATATGGCTATCTATGATGATTCCTGCTGTGTGTTGAACATCTTAATTTCAATGTATAAGCCTATATATAATATTATTTAAAGTTATATTATAAAATTACTTCTTGAGAATGATAACTTAAAAGAAAAGCATTTTGGTTTGTAAACAGCATCTAAATCAAAGTAAAAGAATGAGTGATCACAATTTTTACTTTCCTACAATATAGAAGACATAAGATATCAGCCTGGAGACAAGTAGAGATATTTACCACTCCTCTTTTAAGAACGCCTACATATGTAAACCATACTATGGCTGCACAAAAGTGAGATTGCCTCTGACTTCAGGCAGAGCTGCAATTTAGACACTGTCATTTCAATAATATTTTTGCTATATGATTTATAACTTGAGTTATAAATACAAATTCGTCATCACTAGTTTCTCATACCTATGTAATTCTATTTGGGAGTCTTATGTCAAAAAGATTGCAGCCTGAGGCCATCCGGAGCATACATGAGACCACTTCTCAACTAAGAGCTGGGTATGGTGGTATGCATCTGCCATCTGAGTTACGTGAGAGGCTTAGATAGGAAGGATCATGGTTTCAAGCCCAAGGCAGAAAAGTTTGCAAGAGTCCATCTCAAAGGATGAAGCCAGATATGATGATATTCAGTTGTCATTCTTTCTAGTTGTAGTGGGAATCAAAAAAAAAAATAGGAGGATCATAGTCTAGCTACAGCTAGGAAGGAAGTGAGAATCTACCTCAAAGAAATTTTAAAAATTTAAAAACCAAAAAAAGATCCCCCAAACCCAAAAAGACCCCAAATTCAAACTCTAGCTCCACCAAAAATACAAGATCTTGCCTAATGGTTTATATAAATTCCCAGTAATAAAATATAAATCATTTATTATAATAATATAATCAAATGAAGTCTGTTTTGGTGTTTTCTTATTCCAAACATACTTTAACAGAGTGCTCCAAATGCTCATTGAAATTCTAACCATGCATTATAAATTTTTGAAACAACTGAAATGGCTGCTACCGAGAAATCTACCAACTTGAAGAGTGGTATGTTTATCTTAACAATACCACAGATGATTAAAACCAAGAAACCCCATGACAAGATGGATATACAGTTGAATTTTGCCAGATATCTGAAGAATTATCAACAGTGTTCCTCAACTTTTTAACAGAATTGAAACAGCAGTATAACCCTGATCCCAAAATCATATAAGAACACAACAAAAAGAAAATCACAAGGCAATATCCTTGATACACATTGATATAAAAATTCTCAATGAAATAGAGTATTTCATTTTCAACAAAGGTGCTAATATCATACTTTGGAGAAAAGATTATCAGTTTAAGAAGTGTTGCTGAGCAAACTAGATATCTCAACCTAGAATGCTGAAACTTTAAAAATCTAATACTTCTTGCCCCATACAAAAATTCAACACAAGAGACATCAAGGCGCTAATGTAAGATCTGAGACTCTGATATTGTTCAAAGAAATATAAGGTGACAGTCAAGATAGAGGCATAGGCAATAATTTTCTGATTAGGACTCCAATAGCACAGGAAATAAGAACAGGAATTGATAAAAATGGGACCTAATCATATTAAGAGTCTTTGACACAGCAAAGGGAACAATTACCATAATTAATTGACAACTTGCAGAATGGGAGAAAAAAATCTTTTCCAGGCATTCAGCCTGCAGGAATCAATATCTAAAATATATAACGAATTTATGCCAAGTTCTGATGGCCTATAATCCTAATTGCTTAAGAACATAATGAGAAGATCACAATTCAAAGCCAGGACTAGGGAAAAAGTTCAGAAGACCCCATGGTATCCAATAGATGGCCACGGTGGGGCATGTCTATCATTCTACCCACAGTGAGAAGGGTGATTAATAGAACAAGGGTCACTCACTCGGTATAGTCACATGCATGTGCCCATCATCATCTCTAGACAAAGTAGGACAAAATAAAGAAATTCAAAACTGCAGATCTACACGCAGTAATCCCCCAAAGGTATTTTTTTTATCAGAAACTTTGGAAAGGCAGTTAGATTTTTTTAAGGTGTTAAGAAATTGTTTCTGATCAAACACTGCTGTCAAAATTCAAGCCCACTGAATCTCTATAAATGTGCCTATGAATACAAAGACAAGGATTATTTATCCATCTCACATTTCCTCAACTCCTTCCTACAAAAAGAAGTAATTCAGACCTACTATTTAAAGTAACTAATAGTTTTACAAAAGAAAAAGGAGATGACAAGTAGAACTCAATTTCTCCACCATCAAGCCACAAGGATTTCTGTCTGACCTAGCTCCGCTGTTTACAAATCTCAAGATCCAAGTCTTATCTCTATCACACATATAAGATACAAAACATTATAATCCGCAGAGAAATTCATTTAACCACATTCATTCTAAAAATTAACTCCAACCTCACCCTACTTTAATCTATCAAACAATCAGTTCTTAGGACTGTGGGGATTTAAGCGTCGCCTGACATGATGGTCCATTCAATATCTGTGAATATCAGTAGTTATTGGTTTTCTAACTATAGATCCTAATCTATTAGTGGGAAATGAAATTGTATTAGTATGTTCCAACTACAGGGGGGCACCATTCATGTTTCAGGAAAGTATGTCTCAGTTTTGTGTGGGTATATGTTATGGATGGGTGGGCGTCTTGAAAAACATTTTTCCTTACTCTTCTCTCTCTCTCTCTCTCTCTCTCTCTCTCTCTCTCTCTCTCTCTCTCTCTCTCTCTCTCTCTCTCTCTCTCTCTCTCTGTGTGTGTGTGTGTGTGTGTGTGTGTGTGTGTGTGTGTTTTCAGTACAAATACTGGAAGGAAACAGATGCCTAATTCAAATTATTAAGAATTTAATTAAAGTTAAGCTTTGCCAGGGTTAGGGGAAATCATCAAAGAAAGAACAGTACTCAGAAAGTAGAGAGCCTTTGCCATAGTTTAAGACCCAAGAGATCAGAGGAAGGAATGATTCTGAAACAGAAGAGACAGGCTTGTGTGGGGCATGTCTGACATGACTTATGGCAGATAAACAAGGGATAAAGCCATCCCACAGTGACCTAGTAGGGAGGGGGCCTCTTACCCTATGTTCTCTTGTTTGGACCTCCTCAATGGATGACCTTAACTAAAAGCCAAAGCCAAAAGGGCAAGAGAGTCCATGCTGCTCAGCTTTCTGGGTAAAGCATGCATCTGAAGGGGAAAATCAGAATAGCAAGTCTAAAAGCCATTGATACAGTTTTTACAACATCTTAGTCTAACAACTGTTATTTCTGGACACCACATTTTTCTCACACATCTACACTCAGATCTCAACCTTGGATCAAGGCTCTTATACAATGCCAAAAAACTGATGGAAAAGATTGACATTTCTATGAACCATAGCTTGTGATTTCAACCAGGCCCTCATATCCTTATATACCCCCTTCTCTCTCCTAAGTCTCCCATTCTCTTCTCCATCTGTGTCTTTAAGGGCACAGACCAGGTCTTTCTTACTTCTGTTCCCCTAGTCTCAGTGGCTAGAACAAAAGTACATTCACTTGAATAAGTGCCCATTGAATAGTGAACCTTAGACTGCTTCTTCTTCCTCTTCCCAAATTCTACCTACGCTATTCTGATGACCTGCAGTCAACCCCCAAGCCTAATTACTTGGTCTCCTAAGCTTCGAGGCTCATTTCCTCTTCTGCTTCAATAAATCCAAGTTCCACTCCCACAGCAGGACCTGAGCCAGTTGTGCTACCTCCAGTCTCAGCTCCCTGAATTTCCATTCCCAGAGCAATCAATGTAAGAAAGCAAATCAAGCGATGTCACTGCCCTGTTCAAAATTTCTCCTTAGTTCCTCAAGTTCCACAGTCACACAAAAGGCCTCCTGGTGTTGACCCTGTCTCATTCCGTACTACTCTTTCCCACAATCACTCTTGGAAAACTTTCTATAACATTATCCTCTTCTCTTGTGCTTTTCCCTCCAAAATAAACTAACAAAATCCCAACTCCTGACAGGGATTGGCTGTGCTCCTCCACCTCCACCTCCAACCCTCACCTTCCACCGTCATACCCACCTGAGGTTTTACTGTTCTGACAAGACCTATAAAACCATTCATCCTTCAAATTCTGTGTATAATGCCCGAAGTGAAACTCCCCCACTCCCCCCTCCCTTTCACAAAGCAATGCTGCTTAGTTATATTACACTGTGGGCTGTTCACCTTCATTGCTCGCACTGCTCTTTTTGTCTATATCCCCACTGGGGGCAGGGACTGGGCCTTATATTATCCTACACCCAAGCAGAAAACACCATGTTTTGCCCAAAATTCCTCTGCATCTTCTAAGTGACCAAAGGGAATTTTACTCTCTAGATCTCAAGAAGACCTCAGTGAATATACATTCTTAAGTGATGCAAATGAGAATAAGAGACTGTAGCCTATTTCTCTTCACTCCAAAAGTAGATACCCCTGCCATCTTTGTTTGCAGGTCATTATTTTTAGGGCTTATAATTCTGTAAAAGAACAATAAAACATTCTATTTATCATAAAAACATGAGAATTCTATGCCTGGAACTCCCTATAAACCTTTTTTATGCCTTTAACAAAGCAACAGAATGGGCCTGATTGCTTCCATAGTCAGTGTGGCTCCCTTTCCTTGCTAATAGATTAATAGTTGGGGACATTATTTCAGTCATCTGCTTCCACACCACACTGGCCCCACTGCCTACTCCTTTGGGCCTAGGACCACCCAGAGTTTAATAACCTCACATAGAGGCAGAGGACAAGAACAATGTAGACTATATCTGATGGTACTTGGCACTACATCTGATAGAGACCAAATTGAGAGCAAAACCTTTTTATCCAGACTGCCTCTTGATATCCTGCAATCAAATTGCATTGCAATCTAAAGTGAGAGTCCTGCAATCAAAAGAACTGTTAGCCCCACAACAGGGGCCAGACCTAATGTTAGCAATCCCCCCACCCAGACACAGATATCACGCCTGTCAAAAACAAACCGTCAAATTTGAGATAATCCAGCATCACTGTTAAAAGCAATGTGAAATTAGTGAACACAATACTGAAAATCAAACATTGCTAAAATACAAGTGACTGCATTGAACAAATCTTCAAGAAGCAAAATCATTATTATTTTGCCTCATTGAAAATCAGATCTACAGAGCACTCATTCTCAAGAATCTGAGAAGTGAGTGAACCTGTCAGAATTTGAAGCTGTTATTTAAGACAATCAGTGTGGCAGATATAATGGACCACTAAACTACTGCCTACAGCAAGTGTGGATATGATAAGGCTTTTGAAGATAATCAAGAGAAAAGTTTCATTTAGACTTTAAAAACTTTACCACATAGAACAATTTCAAACTTATAAATACTATGCTCACAAGGTCATTCTTTTATGAAAAAGGAAATGTAAAAATTGGTATTAATTAGCATTTTTTCTATCTATAATCTGTTTCAAGTTGTGTGCTAACAGGAGGAAGGAAAAAATAAACAATATGCACTCCTTATTGTGGACTAATTCATAGAATGGAGGGGGAAAAAAGGATTTCATAGCCTACCTAGTTACTCATCTCGATCCACGTAGACTACTTCTCCCAAGCCCAGTGCACTTAAGACAGGACAGACCAATAGAAGTCTGCTAGAAGTGATGTGTGTTACTTCCAAGACAGACCTCAAACCTCCAAATGCATCTTCCACACACTCTGTTCACTAATCAGCACAAGGGAGAAGATAAATGGAAAACTGCAAGGTTAGGAAAGGATGGGGGAGGAGATTAGGTAGGTGAAATCCCATACCCTTCCACTCAGGAACAGAAAACATCATTACAGTAAGTCACTGTCATTTGGGGGTCTCTTAATACTTAGCAGACCCTGACTAATAAAAAATACAATGAAAGATCTGTTTGCCAAAATCAAATTGTAAATACAGAAAGTCTTGGAACATAAGCGTGAAGCCCCTGAGCCATCCTATGAGAGAAATGTTGGAGATTTATCCCAGAGAGTAGGCAGGGCTTAACTAGGATGGGAAGAAGCCTGACAGACACGTAATTAGTGTAGGAATTTAAAGAAGCAATGGGATGAAGAGACTGGACAGGTAAGAAAAATTTCACATAAAAGCACAGAAAACCATTTACATATCCCTTGCAGTACAGCTGACACCATCAGAGTTGTACTATAGAGTGCTCAGTGGAGGGTAGTTTGGAGGAGTTTGGCACTAGGAGAAACTGGATGGGCAAGTAACAGTCTGCTGCAATTCCCCCCCAAGAATCAATCTACAAGAAGCAGTATTGTCCAGGAGGAAGCAAATCCAAGACACATCCCTCTTAAACACCCAAAGAATTTTGTAACGAAGCTCACATGTGGTGGAGGGGAGAGAAGAAAGAGTCATCATAGAGGGAAGTATTTCTAGGTTTCTGAGTTAGACAAGTAGGTGAGTGATGGCATGGAGCATATATAGAGCAACAGACTAAGAGGGAATGGAGCAAACAGAAATTAATTAGCCTGAACTTGTACCACACATGGGATATCTATATCGTAAAAATCCATAGACAGGCAGAAGTTGATAACTGGAGCAAGTTCAGGAATAGAGGTATATATTTGGAGGCAGGATAAGACTGAGAACAAGAGTAGCAACCCAGTGTACCTGCACATGATGAAGTGGTATAGGAGACATCTGTAAAAACGAAATAAGATATAAGTACATGAATCTTAGTAAACACCTGCTGACAGTTTTATAAGTTGGGTCATCATCTAAAGAAAGTAACCAAGAGTTTTAAACTACCAGATCATGCTTGATAATCTTGATACAACAGTTCAGTGGAGAAAAGTGTAGGAACTCAGCTGGATAATGAAATCTTACCAGTATTTTTTGATTACCTATGTTTTTTGAAAGTTTCCCATTTGTTTTAAGTACATACATGTAGTTTAATCTCATCAAATTTTATTAGGTTTTTTTTATTGTGAAAATACTGCACAGAGGGGTTACAATTACATGGGCAAGATAATGAGTACATTTCTTATCAAGCATTGTAGCCTCCTCCTTTGTTTCCCCTTCCCATCCCTTCCCAGCCTCCCCCCGGCCCCCCAAACAATCCTCCCTCCTTCCCACCAAAGTTGTAAAGTTCATTTTTGACATGACAACTTGTACTTCTCATTGTTGCAACAGGTCCACCTGAATCCTTATTTAAATGACTTGTTTTTCCCCTTCCCCTCCACAAATTATACCGACATCAAATACAGTGGAAGCAGGGGTTATACTGTGGGGGAGAGACATACAAAGCAACAAAGAAATAATCATATAAATGTGTTAGAAACAAATGCATGAAAGAAAAAAAACATTTAAATATATCTTAGGGTTCATTTTCCTAACATCACCTTATCTGACCTTTTCTGCTTGACTGAGACATATACAAGGGTCTCATATCTAAAATATACTTGGAACTCAAAAAATTAAATCCTCCAACAACAAATCTTCAAAGAAACAACTGCCCAATAAATAAATGGGCTAAAGACTTAAAGAGAAACTCTCTGAAGAAGAAAGAAGGATGGCCAATAGACACATGAAGAAATGCTCAACCTCCCTAGCCATAAAAGAAATGCAAATCAAAACAACATTGAGATACCACCTGACTCCAGTTAGAATGGCTATAATCAAGAACTCTAATAACAACAGATGCTGGAGGGGATGTGGACAGAAGGGAACCTTACTGCATTGTTGGTGGGAGTGTAAATTTGTTCAACCACTTTGGAAAGTAGTATGGAGGTTCCTCAAAAGACTCCACATAGAGCTCCCCTATGACCCAGCAATCCCACTTGTGGGCATTTACCCAAATGTTCACAAACAAGATCACACTAAAGCTACCAGCACAACTATGTTTATTGCAGCATTATTTACCATAGCTAAGATATGGAACCAACCCAGATGCCCCTCAGTAGATGAATGGATCAAGAAAATGTGGTATTCTATGCCTCCATCAGAAAGAATGACATTGCCCCATTTGTTAGGAAATGAAAAGACTTGGAAAAAATTATATTAAGTGAAGTAAGCCAGGCCCAAAGAATCATAGGTCCCATGGTTTCCCTTATTTGCAATATCTAGTATAATCTCATCAAATTTAGTAAAAACACAGACATATGTGTAATAAAACCAATAGCTATACTACTAAAGCAAAAAAACCCTTAGGGAAATACCAAGGGCCATCATAATCTTGTCCAAGTTAGTCTGGGTGCCATCTCTCTTCCTTGAAAACAACTTCACCAACTTTATACATCTCCTTCCACTACTTTGTTGCCTCTACTCAAACGCCTTACCCCACTTCCTCCTGCAAATCGCCATCATTCTTCAAAACAATTTCCATTTCTTCCTTTTCAAAGGGAAGTCTTGGTCTGCACTGAACTCTGACAAACACACCAACAGAGCAAACTAGGCTGAAAAACTCCACAAGTCAAAAGAGAGTTAACATGGTATGTGACAAGAGTACATCAAACTATTCCTCCTGATATTCAACTCCTTGTGTAATCCTCTTTCTTGAATCTGGGCTAGACTTGTTACTTGCTTTGACTAATGGAATGTGGCAGCAAGCACATCCCAGCTGCAGATCTCCACCTCCACATTTGTACTGTTTGGAGTCCTGGGCTGCCATAGAAGAAATCCAACCACGGTCTACAATAGAGATCATGAGAAAAATCCAGGTAAGCAGGATCAAGTGCTGAGCCTAACTATATATAATAGAACATAGACTAGCCTAGAACATATGCCCCCATGAAGCTGATGCAGCCAGCTGCTGGCTAGAAACTATCCTAGCTGAAACACCAGCTACAGAAGGGAAGACATGATTCTAAACATCCTAGACCTAGAGAACATCACACTGAACTTTTACCACATATTTGATCCAAATTCCTGATCTACATGATCATGTTTTAGAGCATTCTATGTTGTGGAGAAATTGGTCATGCATCAAGAGATACTTGCAGTAGGCAGTAATAGACATGTAATAAAAGAACCTTTTTAAAAATAAAGAATTTATCAACAACCTGATATAAATAACTGTCACTCACTTAGGAGACAGAGGCTCAGCAATGCACAGAAGGGACAAAGCTTTCTATCTTTATTGAACTGAATATTCTATTATGAGGAAATAATAAATACAGTTAAAATAAGTAGCATAGTAAGGAGGAATGGGTTTCATGGATAGAACTAGAAAGCAAGGAAGTGTATAGCAGGGGTGGTTAGAGGAATTATCATCTTAAGTAGGATAGTTAGAAAGGCTCCTGAAGAAAACAGGAGTTTAAGATGGGGAAGATGAGTGGACAGGTGGAAAAGTTGGAGAAAATATCTCAGGCAGAGAAAACAGCACCTGTGTTTCTGTGATGTTTGATAACATGCCTAGAGATTGGTATGGCTTGAGCATAGTAAGAGATGGGTGAGTGACGCAAGAGAAAAATGAAGAGTTAAGAGATGTCAAGATCCCCCAGGACATCCAGGTTCAACAATCCACTAAATGACTCAGACTCACATAGAGTCATATGCATGATAACGCTTAATTAAAAGGACATGGAGCAAAGTTAGCAAAAGGAAAAGGCATATATTGTGAAGTCAGGGGGAGACCAGGAATAAGCTTCCCATGATATCATTCCCCCAGCAATGAATCGTGACAACACATGTGTAAAATGCTGCCTACCATTAGAGGCTCATTAGAGACTCAGCACCCAAGGCTGTATGTAAGACTAATCATGAAGGAAACCTCTTCTTAACGTGTATGAAAATGAAAAAGGGTATGCATTTAGCATAAGCCATAGTTTTGGCATGAACAGCTTTCTTCATGTGAGCCATTCTTACTGAGAAATCATGGTACCCTCCACAAATCTAAGCACTGGATACCAGGCAAGGACCAGCTCTGTGAGAGGCCTTTGTAAGACAGCAACTTCTGCCTTCTTGTTAACATTGTCTGCACAGTCACATCCTGTAGATCGTCATTATCTTGGATATCACAGGATATCTAAGACACGGGAGCCATCAGAATGTTGAGTAGAAGAATGGCATCATCTAGTTCAATTTCAAAAAATCTTTAGTTTAAAGGCTAAGAAGGAGCTATATGGAACATAGAGGTGATAGAAATAGAGTAAATTGTAAAAAGCAAGACCCAATCTGCTATCAGGAAAGATAAAGAGGCGGCGATCAAATTTTAAATGTACTTACAGATTGATTGATGTGGATCATGAGAAAAAAAAAATAGTCATTAACAATGATGACAAAAATTTCTGGCTAGAGCCAAAGAGAAGAATGGTTTGACACTTTATTGACCTGGTTAGACTGTAGAAGTGAATGTGGAGTCGGAGATCAGGGGTTTAATTTTAGGCAAGTGATAGTGTTGAGAAGACAGCTGCATACGTGTTAGAGCTTCAGGGGAGAGATCCGGGCAGGAGCCACACTACTGAAAGGCCTGGCATGGGCTCAATAGAAAGAGGCAAGAGGAGGCTTAAAAACTGAGTTCTGGGGCACACTAATGAGAAGAAGAAGGCAGGAATCCACCAAAGAGAATAAGAGCAACCAGTAAGGTAGGAAGAAAATCAGGTGAATGTGGGACAGAGGAAGCATTTGCTTAAAATGTTGAGTACTTTCAATAGCTGAGAATCTAAATTTCACCAGAAATGGTCCTAAACATTGTGTTCAGTGCCCTTTGCTGGCCTGCTGTCTTCCTGGTACCTGAAATTTAGGATGCACATACTCAGACCACTGCACGGATGTATGACTTAAAGCAGGTACTGTCTTGCTCTATTGTTGAGTGTCCAGGCAGAAGATTTTCAGAAACCTAAAATCTCTCTCCATCACTCTAACTACTGAAGAGTCAACAAAAATCCTTTTCTAATGGCAAGGTTCTCAAGAGAACAGGCTAGCAAAGTTACAAGAATACCAAGTGAAGATCTGGGGTGATCTGAACTTAAGAAGCTGAGAGAACTACGAGAGAAGCATGGACCCTAAACTGTCTATTTAGCTTTTTCTGTGTATGTGGAACTGAGGAATCGAACCCAGGGCTTCAAGCATGCTAGGCAAGCACTCTACCATTGAGCCACCTTCCCAGCCTAAACTGTCTATTTAGGTAAACCATTTGTGACCATTAAGTTACAATTTGAAGTACAGTTCCTGAGTTCATGTGCTATGTTTAAAGTATTTAATAGCCTTGCTAGCACCTACTTAGTAGACACAAAGAAAACTTCCATCATCCCAGAAGTTCTGTTGTGCTAAACTGCTTTACAATTTCTAATCAGAATTTTTCATCTTGCTTAGATAACTACCAGTCTTCTCAGAAAACAGCTTCAAAAAATCTGACATTACCATTTACCCAACTACTTCTTCAAAAGAAATCTATTGTACAGAATATCAGAAAATGACTACTTTGTTAACTAAGCCATTGTTAACTAAGCACCTAACACTCCAAAGTTCCAAATCAGGGCTACAGTTCCCAGTCTTACAGAGAGCAAATAACTTGGTCCAAATGGACAAAGCTGCAGTCAAAGCTTATGTCAGCAAACCCTATGTGTAGATCAGCCAGTTGATTATACACAGGGGGGTGTGTATTTGGCTTGACATTGTGAGAGGGGGGGAGGGAAAGGGGAATGAACAGGGAGAGGAAAGGAAGGGATGGAGAAAGAGAAGAAAGAAAGAGATAGAGAGCTGAGGGGTACAAACTCAATTGTCTGTGAGCAGCCCTAAGAACATTGCATCAAGTGGGCCATAAGTAAAAACAACAACAAAAAGAATGGAATTGAAATTAAGCATGACAATAACAATTTACTTTCCCTATTAGCTAGGTAATAATGCAAACTGGAACATTAATTTCTTCTAAAGAGAGCAGAGGTGGCTTAGCACTAATTAGTAGTTGTCATGTGGAAAGTAAACCCCCATATTGCCAGAGCTTCTCATTTATTTTACCCCAAAGACAGAATTCTGGAGATTTTCATGACATCTCAAAAATGTGTTACATATAAAACATATAAATAAAAAGACCTATGAAAATATGTCTGTGAGTTACAGTAAGCCTGCCCTTGTGTGCAAACTTAGAGGCTTCTCAATGAAAATCAAGTAAAAGAAACCAAAACAAATCAGAGCATGTGCCCAGTTCATGGTGATTCAGTTTCATACAGCCACAAGGCAGAAGAATAGAGCACTGAATAGGAAATAAAGCACTCAAATCAGTCAATCCCCAGGAAACTGAGAATTTTAGGATTTTAGTCTGGGCCAGACATGTCTATTACAGACTCAAAATCTATTTAAGATAACCAGGCAGCAAAATCTAGAAAGTTCAGAAATTCAAGATTTCTAGCGATTCCTCCAAGCTGGTCTACAATATTCTGTCTGTAACTGTACAAATTTACTAAAATCCCAATGCCAACTTAAATCAAGGGTGAAATAATTTTCTAAGACTATTTTTATTCCTAGGGATCTGGTCTCAACCTATAAAAGAAATATATATATATATATATATATATATATATATAAAGGACTTATATATATGTATATATACATATGGGGAGAGAGAGACAGAGAGGGGGGGGGGAGAGGGAGGGAGGGAGGGAGAGCGCGCGCACTAGGCTCCACTGGCTCATTCCTGTAAACCTAGCTACTCAAGAGGCTGAGATCTGTGGATCACAGTTCAAAGCTAGCTGGGGCAGAAAAGTCCCTGTGAGACTCTTATCTCCAATAAACTGTTCAAAAAAGCCAGAAGTGGCTCTGGGGCTCAAGTGGCAGAGCATTAGCCTTGAGCACAAAGAGGCTCAGGGACAGCACCCAGGCCCTAAGTTCAAGCCCCAGATAGATTATAGATAGATAGATAGATAGATAGATAGATAGATAGATAGATAGATAGATAGATAGATAGATGCACACACATACATATATACATACAGAAACTGATTTTGAAAGCTTTTTTTTTGGGGGGGGGGGTCCAGTCGTGGGGCCTGAACTCTGGGCCTGGGCGCTGTCCCTCAGCTCTTCAGCTCAAGGCTAGCACTCTACCACTTGAGCCACAGTGCCATTTCTGGCATTTTTTTCCTGCTTATGTGGTGCTGAGGAATCGAACCCAGGGCCTTAAGCATGCAAGGCAAGCGCTCTACCACTGAGCCACCTTCCCAGCCCTTTGAAAGTTTTTAACAAATATTTCTTCTTTTAAAAATGTTCATATATACAATCAGAGCTGTATCAGCTTTTTAAAATTCCAGTATGCCCCATCCCATGAACTTATACTTTTATTTAATTACTAAACACATTACACACCTTCATTACTATTCATATCCTTCCTTTATTGAGTTCAATTTGAGAGAAAGAGAGTGGGGTGAGAGAGAGAAAGTTCAATGTGGTAACTTTTTGATCACCTTCTGTGTGAAGAAGCCATTCAGGAGTTAGAGGAACAAGGTCCTTAATCAAAGGCTGGTCTACAGTTGACAATATACTCACCAAAAGATGATTAAAACTAAATAAGTATGTAGGTGGGTATGGGAGGGAAAACTGGTAGAGAATGAGAGAAGGGATAACATTGTCCAAAAAGAAATATACTCTTTATATGACTTATGTAACTGTAACCCTTCTGTACATCACCTTCATAACAATTTTTTTTAAAAAATTCAACACCACCAAACTTTTCCTGGTTGTTCTCAGTCCTAGTGGGGGAATTAAAATCACCTCAAGTGCTCTTTAAATTATACCCAGGATCCATTCCACACCCACTCAATGAAAATCTTGACAAAAGGGATGCAGGCATTTGTATTAAAAAAAATTAGATGTTAAAATTAGTGGTAATGCTCTCCTACAGGTAGGTTATCGTTTAATTGTCTATTCACCTGTGACATGTAATTTTGATGATAAATTTTACTAATTACTCAGTGATCCTCGCCTTGACTATTTAAGTAGACAATCACCTCCACTAACTACTTCACTAAATTAGATTTAGGACCAAGGACATTGATAAAGTACAAGGATCCAAAGATAACTAATCCCATAATTCTCACCCCTCAGTCAACTCACTGTCCCAATGGAGTTCATCCAATAGTGGCAGGAACCTCACAGTCCCAGATTTCAAACCTAATTAAAGCCTTCCATTTTCAGCATCTCACCTACTTCTGGCCTTATCTGTTGTTGATTCAGCTGGTTCCCAGCATTCCACAAATACCAGCTTTCTGTGTTTATTCTCAGCAAGTGGCGATTCCTTCTCCTATGCTCCTATGCCGTGTGCAAATCTACAACAGCCTCCTGGAGGCTTCACTCATCCTCTGCATTTCATCCAACTTCCATCCTGAAATATGCCTTCCTCCAGTCTAGAGTGCGCAGTACCGCAGAAGAAACGGACAATTTACATTAATGTTCCTGCCTATTTTTAATTTCATCTGCTACAGCTTTCTCCACCTGAATGTCCAATGGACCTTGCCCAATTTCTCCATTTGCAATCAGGGCTCAGAATATGATTTCTAAGAGCTGTTTTGCAATCCTGCAAAAGTTGTCTCAGAAATCCTCCCTAGTATATGCACACCTGATTTACCAGAGATAAAATGAAGAGAACTATGTGGATATCCCATTGCTCTATTTAAGGCTAGGGATATGGCTTAGTATTAAGAGTACTTGCCTCACACTACACAGAAGACCCTATGTTCCATCTACATAAATGCTGAAGGGGGAAAAAGGATGCAATCTTGAGGTTGATACGTTATTGTCAACATTAGTTAGGGAATTGTCTGTTAAAAACAAACTGCAGGTATTACTTTAGTTCCTGGGTTCAGATTCAGTTCCACAATTTATTAGTCATGTACAATGGTGAAATCCATCTTCTGAGGTTGCTTGTGAGGACAAGTAATGTGACATCAGGAAAGCAACTAGCACAGTGCCTGCATGGAAGAAGCACATGTTCTTGTAGTAGATGTTAAATGCAATGCTTACGTTTTGCTGTCCAGGAAACAAGCCTTTGAACTCTCTTTCCCTGATTTACAGAAAATAAATATATTGTAAATTGGCTTTTAAACTGAATTTTGACATTTCTGCTCTTTCTCCATTATTTAAAATTTTCAGATAAAAGGGAATTTAGTTTTAGTTACATTAAGGAAAACTATTGGTTTGTTATGCCTTATGTGTACACTATCAATTAAAATGAAAGTAGGGGTGAGGAGTATTTGGGAAAAGAGAACACATCACTTTCTGCTTGAATTGAAATTTTAAAAGCCAAAGAGTGAGAGGGAGGTTTTATAAGCTACAGGTGACCTTTAAATGTCACAGTCACTAATATATAAATGCAAACACAGAAAAATATAATGTCTGGTAATAACAGTAAACTGATCAATGCAATTACATTATGAGCTCTGTGATATAAATTATGATTCCACTTCAGAATATCAATAGCTTTTTAATACATTTTAAGATCAAATTAAAATGCATTAAAAACCGTCTGGCTCATTTTCTGTATGTACAAGTTTCTAAAGACTTGAGGACATAGGTTAATTTTAATAATGAGGTTTTTTTGAAAAAACTTATTCTCTCAGTAAACACTCCTTCAATGAGGTTTGCTTTTGCCTGGAATAAGTTGTGGCCATAGCCCACTCTCAGAAATTAGTGAAATATTATTTCAAAGATGCTTATTTAAGTTGCAGTTTTTAATTCAATTATACAAGCAGCACAAAATCTTTAACATGACGGAAAGAAAAAAATCACATTGTGGGAGATTCTCCTCTTGCTTTATAGAGCACTTTAAAAAATTTCCCTCTGTACCTCAGCTCCAACAGTAAAGCATTCAGCTTTGGAGATTGTATTTATATCTTTCAGTATACTATCTTGACTGTTCAAAAGCAATATATAGGGGTACCTATCCAGAGTCGATAATATTTTTTCCAATAGTGCTTAGAGGAAACAGAAAATACAGATATTTCTTTAAAAAGCTCTCAACTTGGGAGAAACAAATTGTTTTCATGTGTTGAATAGCTTTCACATTAAGAGATTTAAAATGATGGTTTTTTTCCACCACTACATTCATCAATTCACTATTTCTATAGTCCCATCACATGAGAACAGATATTAAGAGAAACATTGGCCTCTAAAACAAGACTCCATGGAAGAAGGCAATGAGGCACTATTTGCCATCACCCTAACACAACTTGACAGGACTAGTGTCCTTCTAAACATTCTAAATAACTATTGAACACTTTTGTTGGCTTTTTTTGTTTGTTTGTTTGTTTGTATCAGTCGTGGGCCCTGAACTCTGGGCCTGGGCGCTGTCCCTCAGCTCTTCAGCTCAAGGCTAGCGCTCTACCACTTGAGCCACAGCGCCACTTCCGGCTTTTTAATTTTTGCTTATGTGGTGCTGAGGAATCGAACCCAGGGCCTCATGCATGCAAGGCAAGCACTCTACCACTGAGCCACCTTCCCAGCCTCATGAACACTTTTTTTTATGTGCCACTTTAAAAACAACAATCAAAAAAAAAAAACAAAAAAACAAAAAAAACAACTTATTCCTGACTTCAGGGAGAGCTGGGAACCTCTTTCTCACTTCAAGGGTCACCTGACACACAATCCACTTACATGGTAACTGCTCAGAGAACAACATTAAACAAAACCAAAACAAACAAAAAGAAAACTCCTTAAATGTGGGCTGGTGGGTGTTCAGCAGAAAGCACCCTCCACCTGAGCTTCTGCCCAAGACTCTGCGGAAGTCAGCTCATGAGGCTGAAAACTCCAAAGGGGTCAGCACTTACACCTTGTAAGAAGGTGTTCCTTGCACCAATCTAAATCCAAGAAACCTTAGTGGGGCAGGAGAGAGAGAGAAAATCCCACTCCAGGTGCCCAGCAGGTAGAAGTGCCCCAGGGGTACCTCTCAAACTTCCCTGACATGCGCAGCCCCTGGGAATCTTGATTTAAAGAGAAGACTAGCCTGGGCTTGGCTTGGAGCCTAACGACTCCCAGATTGACATCCTCACCAGATGTCTGAGTGCAAAGCCCCTGGACACCTAACGACACCGGGATCGCTGGTATTAGCACCACACGCACACGCACGCGCACACGCACACGCACAGGGTGAGGGGCGTAGGCAGGCTCGGGCCCGGGGACACCTGGCAGGTGCGCGGCCGGCTGGGCGCCGGCGCGTGGCCTTGCGCTGCGGCCGCGCCCCCTTCCCCACCCCGCCCGCCGCCGCCGCTGCCGCCGCCCGCTCGCCTACCTTCTCGCGGGTCTTCAGGTAGCGCTGCAGCGCCTGCTGCGTGAGCTCCCGCACGCGCAGCTGGCCCTCCTTGCAGGGCACCACGATGCCGGTCCTGCCGAAGCACACGGTCACTTTCATCCTGGCCCGCGCCGCCGGCCGCGCCGCCCCCCCCCCGCCCCTTCCACCGAACAGGTGTCTGCGGGGCCCGCGGGCGCCCGGCCCCGCTCCGAGGGGGTGGCCGCGGGGCCTGGAGACCCGCAGGACCCGGCGGCGGGGAGGAGGGCTGCAGACCGCGACCCTGGCACCGGGCTGGAGCAGGCCCGGGGAGGGGGGCGGCAGCGGGAAGCGGGGCGCCTGCTCCCAGGGGTGGGCGCCCGCGGCCGAGCGGCTCCCCGGGCCCGCGGTCCCGCGGAGGGTCCCGCTCGGCGGCCCCGCGAAGGCGACAAGCCCCGCCGAAGTGAAACTGCGAGCCCGGCCCCGCCCGGCCCGGCCCGGCTCGACGAAGGCCCTCGCCCTTGGCCCTGGTCCTGGCGACCACGGCAGGGCCGGCCCCAAGCCCCGGGCTGGAGTGGGCGGCGGCGGCGGCTCGCGCGGGGCCGGAGTTGGGAGGAAACTTTTGCGCCCGCTCCCAACTCCTCTGCGCGGCGCGCGCGCGGGGCACTCGCGGCCCCAGGGCCAGCCTGGGCCGGGCTCTTAAAGGGGCCGCGACGCTGCCCGGCTCCGCCACGCACTTGGCCGGCTTGCGGTCGGGGGGAGTGGGGCACTACGCGGGGCGGTAGCTGCAGACCTGGAGTCTCAGTGCCCTGGCGCTGGGTTTCACTGGGGTTCTCTTCTTCATGCACACACCCGGGAGCTCTGGGGAATTGTAATGGGACTGTGAGCTACCACCGGGGGGACTGTGAAACCAGATCTCATCAGACACATTGGACCGGGCTAGGCAGAATTAAGAGTCCAGGAAAGCCCAGGTGCTTCTCGCCACGCCCACCAGAAACACCCCTGGGAAGGGTGCCCTGCAGGTTCTGTGAGCAGAGTCCACCAAAGGGCCTGTTCGGGACTTGGTCTTCCGCACAGCAAGCACTTCAGCTCCTATCTGCATCTTGAGAGAGGGATGCAGAAGGGAACTTGGGGGATAAAGTGCCAGTGGGCCCATTTCTTTCACAAAGAACACTGACTACTCCATCCCATATTCAAGTAGGATCACATATGATCACAGATATCCTTTGGAAATAAGTGTGACTTGCATCATGCATCTGACTATGAGGAAAAAAAATAACACCTGTAGGCTATGATTGTCAGGTGTGTACATTCATCACCAACTGAACCCAGGGGCAATTCAACGAATAACATTAGCATCCTTCTCAGTTTTCACATATACAAGCTCCTTTGAGCTGGAAGGTAAATACTTAAAATTCTCACCTTATGCATAAAGAATGGTGCTTGATCTGTGGCTATAGCTCAGTAGAAGAGAACTTGCTTAGTATGAGAGAGTATATGGGCTCCAGACTCAGCACCACAAAAGAAGAGGAAGAGGAGGAGGGGGAGGCAAAGAGGAAGAGGGAGAAGGAAAAGAAGGAGAAGGAGGATAAATAAAATGGTGGTATAAGGAGGAAGGTTAAAGAACTGAGCAGAACACAAAATTGGTTATGTTGAAAAGAACCCAAGTCTTCCCGACTAAATCTCTGGCTTCTACTGGCAGTTTTCCTAGCAACTCAATTCACCCAACACCATCCTCAGAGCCACATAGTATGTTTCCCCACGGAATGATGTGCTCCTAGATGAAGACACACTACAATTACACTTGGATTACCTGTGATGATATGATGATGCAGAGAGGCTTAAATGAATAAATTTGGCGGCTTCATTAAATTTTAGCTCATTTATCTATTTAATGAATATACACTGGTTGTCTTCTGTGTATTGGTTGTCTTATATATGCATACACATGCACATATATACACATACAAATACATTTAGGATATAGATATTGGAAGGTATATTATATGGTATAATGTGGTTGCAAATCCAATACAAACTGGCCAGAGTAAACCAAAGACAGAACCAATTGGCCCAGAGAATCAGGTCCAAAGAGCACTCCACTGAGGCAAGCTTGGAAGCGGGAATTCCAGTGTGTAGTCATGGAATCTTCCTTTACTCACTTTGTGCTAGCTCAGTACAAACTGCATTCACAGATGGGCTCTTCCTCGCTGAGGCCTTTAAATATCCTTTTATAGAGATGAGGAACTCGAGTCAAGAGGGGCATACAGAATTGTCTATAATCTCATTGTTAGAAAGAAACAGAGCCTGTTTTAGAACCCAGACATTCTGACTGCAAAGTCTTCAAAGTAACTGTCACTCTTCTGTGGGAAACAATAAATGAGCAGATCAAACAAATACTAATGTCACCTATGAACGTGCAACATCTATGTTTAGTGTGCATATTGCTATCTTTCATGATTCATGGCTTCCTTTTCCTTTAGAGTTGCTCCGGGCTTCTACAAAGGCCATGAAATAGTTTCTGTTCTTCCTACTGGAAACTTCTTTATAGCCAAGTTTAAAGCCTCTCCCTTTACTTAGAGCCCTGCCCAATATCCTTGCTTTGAAAATTCCCAAGTCATCCATAAAGAACATGCAGGTTCTCACCCTATCCTCCTACTCACTGAAAGACTGGATTCAGATTGTAGGGGATATGGCAAAGGCCAGGCCATTGTAAGCTGAAAGAAGACAGAGTCTAGACACTTAAGTGAGCAAGGCACTGTGTGATCCTGCACGCCATGGAGTGAACTTTCTGACCCCCAAGTTAGTAATTAGAAAAAAGGTTAGTGTGTACATTTCATATGTATTAAATAGCCAGGCTTAATTTGTTATTCAGTCACATCACAGCATATATAACAATTTATCATAAATTAATAATTAATATAAAAGAACAGAATTGCAAAACAGTTATCCATGCCCAACAAATTCCTAAATCAATATCTCATTCCCCATGGGATTTCCTGGGCAGAAGACAATAAATAATTTGCCTTGATTGAGTAACACTGGAGAATTCCACGCCTGGGTTCCATTTTCTTGTTTTGCCTGTTGGGAGAATAAAGAATAAACATTGTCTGTGATATATTTTCTCATTTATAATCCAAGAGCCTAGCAAGCAGTAATACTGACCAGTATTACTAAATAGCCCTAACTTGTGAAAAGTAGAACTAAAATATCAGGTACCATTAGTACACACTGAATAAAGATTGATAATTTTTAGCCTATAGATGACCAGTAATCTATTCTGTTGTTTTATAATAAGAAAATATTTTAGCTTTCAAGGAATTATTTATAACAAGCACTATTTATCAAAAAAATTAACTGAATTAGAGATAATGTTATTTCTAAGAACCCTGGAACAATAAGGATAATAGATTCAATTTAGTAGAGATTAGTATAGTATAGACACATAATTAGTATAATACATCATGTTCTTAGCTTTTTTCTGAAAAAGATATCATAATGATCTTATAAAAGAAAAAGAAAAATGAGTGTGATTTTTCATTCTTTCCTTCCATATTTAAAAGTAAAGGTTATTGCTTAATTTGCAAAGAAAAGATTATTCTTAAGATACTTTTGGTCAAAATACCTAATAGCATTCATTTGTTGATGTGCCCTTCTTTTGGTTACATTGCTACATTTCATTGTCATCATTGTTACATTATTTACTTTTTATTTATATGACCTAAAATCATACACATATAACATTTATGGGATACCATGTGAAGTTATAACACATATTTGTGTAAGAATACATGCATATATATATATGGCTTAAGTCCAGGTCAGCATAGCCACCTCCTCAAATATTCATCATTTCTTTGTGGTGAAAAAATTGACTATCCCTTCTTCTAGCATTTTGAAATATATAGTATAATGTTATTATTTATAGTCACCTGAATATACAGTAGTGTCCAAGACATATTTATCTTATCTAATTGTAAATCAATACCCAGAACTCTTGGTCAACCTTTTCCCATTCCTCCATCCCTTCTACTATCTGTAGCCTTTGGAAATCAATATTCCAATGTCAATTTCTATGAGATCAACTTACTTAGGTTCCACATGTGAGTAGGATTATGAGGCCTTTGTCTTTCTGTGCCTGGATTCTTTCTCTAAAAGTTCATCCATGTTGTCTGAATTTCATCCTTTATAGTGATTTATATGTGATATAGCCACATTTTATCCACTCATCAGTTAAGTTATTCATAGTTATTCCATTACTAGTGTGACTAGTACTACAATAAACATAGGAATATGGATACTATCATCATCTCATTTGTAAATAAACCCAGTAGTGGAATTGTGATTATGTGATACTTCTATTTTTAATGTTTTGAGGAACCTCCATTCTGTTTTCCATAATGGCATTATACTAAACTATGTTCCCAACAACAGAGGGAAAAGGGTTCTTTTTCTTCACATCCTTACCTACACTTCTTGTTCTTGTAGTTTTGATAGGATATTGTGTTGTAGTTTTGATTTACATGCCCCTAATAATTGGTGATGTTGAACTTTACTTTTTCAAATACTTGTAGACCACTTATTTGTACATCTTCTTTTGAGAAGTGTCTATGTAAGTCAATTGGCTATTTAAATAGCCTTTTCTGATTTTTTTTTTTTTGCTATTGAGATTTCTGTACTCCTTATTCTAGGTATAAAAGATACTGTTTAAAAATATTTGATTCCATTTTTAGGTTTGATCCTCACTCTATAGTTTCCTTTTTGTTGTACATACATACACTTTCTAATATGATTTAACCCCACTTTGTTAGCTTTTTTTCCTTGTGTTTTGGGTGGTCTTAAGGGCCATCTTTGCCAATTCAAATTTCTTGAAACATTTACCTTATGTTTTCTTCTAGTTGTTTTAGAGGTTCAGGTATTAAAGTTTTTAGGTCATTCTAATTTATTTTGTGTATGGTGAAAGACAAGGGTGTAATTTTCATTCTTCTTCATATAATTGTCCCATTTTCTCAGCACTATGTAATTTAGAAATTGAACTCCATGTTCTTAGAATTTTGTCAATGATCAGTTAGCTATCTTTATGTAGATTTATTTATAAACTCACTGTTTATTCCACTGGTTTGTGTGTCTGTTTTTATTCGAACACCATACTGTTTGGATTATGATACCTAACATATGTATGTAATGTGTCTTGCTTTGTTCTTCTTACTCAAAACTGCCTAGGTTTTGAAAGATTGCTTTGTAATTTCATGTAACATTCAGGACTTTTATAGACTGCCATTGGTATTTTGATAGATATTGGATCAAATCTATAGATCCTTTTGTGTATAAATAACATTATAACAACATTTATTCTTTTAATGTATGAATACAGGATGACTTTCCTTTTCTGTATTCTTCAGTTTCTTTCAACAATATTTAATAGTTTTTTTGTTTTTGCAAAACTCTTTTAACTCTTTGACTAAATTTTTTCTAAGTTATTGAATTTTGTGAGTTTCTTTTCTTGATTTTTTGCTGCTGATGTATAAAAATATTGCTGATCTGTATCTTGATACTTTACTGACATCATTTATGATTTCAAAGAGGTTTAGTTTTAGGTTTTGTTTTGTTTGTGGAGTCTTTGAGGTTTATAAGATCATGTAGTCTGCACACAGTGATGGAAATCCTTTATTTCTTTATCTTGACTAATTGCTTTGACTAACACTTCCATAATTATACTAAGAACAAGCTGTGAAAGTGGACAACCTTTTTTGTTCCAGATTTCAGAAAGAAATCTTTCTGCTTTCTCTCATTCAGTGTGATTTAACTGTGGGCATCCTACATATTGCCTTATTATGTTATAATGTGTATTTTTACCACCAAATTTCAGAGTTTTTATCATAAAAGGATATTGAATTTTATCAATTTGTGTGTGTGTGTGTGTGTGTGTGTGTGTGTGTGTGTGTGTGTGTGTGTGTGTGTGTGTGTGTGTATGCTGGTCTTGGGAACTTGACCTGAGGGCTGTCCCTGACCATTTTTGCTCAAGACTACCACTCTACCACTTGAGTCACAGCTCAAGTAATGATTAACTGGAGGTAAGTGTCTCACAGAGTTTCCTACCCAGGCTGGCTTTGAATCATGATCCTCAGATCTCAAGCCTCCAGAGTAACTAGGATTACAGGTGTGAGCCACTGAGTTGATTATACATTTTCTTTGTCTGCCTTCACTCTGGTGATATATTGTATCACACTTGTTGATTGGGTTTAACTATTCCAAGATTGTTGCACTGGAATGAATTTTCTTTAATCATGGGTAGTAATCTTTTTTAATGGAGGTATTGAGTAGTTCTTTTTTTTTTGGGGGGGGGGGTCCAGTCATGGGGCTTGAACTCTGGGCCTGGGCACTGTCCCTCAGCTCTTCAGCTCAAGGCTAGCACTCTACCACTTGAGCCACAGTGCCATTTCTGGCTTTTTTCTTTTTTTTTGCTTATGTGGTGCTGAGGAATCCAAACCCAGGGCCTCATGCATGCAAGGCAAGCGCTCTACTACTGAGCCCACCTTCCCAGCCCTTGAGTAGTTCTATATCGATATTTGTCAGGAATATTGGTTTGCAGTTTTCTTTCTTTTTTGTGCTTTTGTTTAGTTTGGTTGTCAGGATAATAGCTTTATGGACTATGTTGGGAAAAATTCCTTCCTCTTCCATTATTTGGGAAGATTTGAAAAGAACTGGTATTTATTCTTCCTCAAATGTTTGGTAGAATTCAGCACTAAAGCCATTTGGCCATTTGCTCCTCTTTTGTAGTGTACCTTTTTGTTATTATTACTGATTCTGTCTCATTACATTTTATGTAGGTTCCTATTACCTTTTTACTCAGCAATGTTATGTTGATGTTTCTTTGTTGGTTGATTCTGTATATCTCGAAGTCAAAGTCCCTTTCCTCCACTCTCTTTCTGTCTCTCTTTCTCTTTCTACCTCTCTCTCTGAGTGGAATAATGTGGACTACTAAGCTTTGCAAAAGTCTGTCTTTATACCTGTCTTCAAGTAAAAGTCACAAACTTCCACCCGATGCTGCTGCTTGACCCCCCTCCTTTATACTGAATTCTACTAGATACACATGAATACCCCCACCTTGGCTTGTTGTCTTAATAAGGACCTGAAATACATGAAATTAGTATCTCATGAACTTAGTCTATTTAAAAATTTTAAAGATTTTTGGGGGGCTGGGAAGATGACTCAGTGGTAGAGCGCTTGCCTTGCAATGCATGAGGCCCTGGGTTCAATTCCTCAGCAGCACATAAGCAAAAAGAAAAAAGCCAGAAGTGGAGCTGTGGCTCAAGTGGTAGAGCGCTAGCCTTGAGCTGAAGAGCTGAAGAGCTGAGGGACAGCGCCCAGGCCTAGAGTTCAGGCCCCACACTGGACCGAAAATTAAAAAAAAAAAAATTAAGATTTTTTAAATAGACAAACCAATTGGAAAAGAATTAAAGAAGAAACTGTTCTAATGATATTAGATGATAATTGATTATTACTGAGATGTTTCCCCTCATTGTGTCATTTCCTATGAAGCTTTTGTAGCCCATATATGATAAGAACTACTAGAAATAGCCCATATGTGAAGCAGCACTAGGCCCTACCATCACTCATCTGCAAAAATAGGCTCTTAAGAAGGCAATCAAGTTGGGCATCAGTGGCTCATGCCTGAAAATTTAATTACTCAGTAGGCTAAGATGCAGAGGATCCCAGTTCAAAGCTAACAGGGGCAGAAAAGACTGTGAGACTCCACCTCCAAAACAACCCAGCAAAAGAGTTGTGCTGAGGGAGTAACTCAAGTGGTAAAGTGTTAACTAAGCAAGCAATGGAGCAAGCAATACTGAAAAAAAGAGGTGAGCTAATGGTGATGATGATCAGGAAGGCTCTCCATTAAGCTCAGTTATCCAAGGATAACTGCTAAACTAAGATAAGGGTACAATCAAGAGTCTTCTTTTCAATTCTACTCGCTTTCTGTAAGTCTTCCTTTGGTGCTTATTAATATCCAACATTAATGTTGACAGGATTGAAGTTTGGTATAAAAATGGATTCTAGGCAGAATTAGTAGACTGGACCCAAGTAGACTCCTCCCCTCCCCTTATCAGATGCATGCTCTTAGGTAGATTACTTCACTGTCTTTCCGTTTAAAGCGGAGTGACAATTCTATTTAAAGTAGAACATAAACTACCCAGATTGGTAGGCAAAATGTATTATCCTCTTATATCTTTTATTCCACATAAAATACTAGCATTTCTAAATGCCACTTATTTTTACTAAGCGTGAAACAACTTCTAAACAACCCAAATGGTATTTAGATACTGCAGCATCCTCACAGACATTCCTAAAGCCCAAGTATAAACAGTTACCTATGAGTCAAGTTCACACCAAAACTAATAATAGAATCTGTACTATACTTTACAAATTGGTTTGGTATTTCATTTGATGCTCAAAATGTAATCCTGAATAATTATCCAGTATATAAGAATGATAAAAATTGCCAGGTGGTGGTAACTCACACCTATAATCCTAGCTACTCAGGATGCTGAGATCTGAGGATCATAGTTTGAAGAAGCTCAGACAGGAGAGCCCAGAAGAAACCCAGAAGTGGTGCTGTAGCTCAAAATGGTAGAGCACTAGCCTTGAACAACAAAGCTAAGGGACAGTGCCTGGGCCCTGAGATCAACTCCCATGACTGATAAGAAAAAAAAGAATGATAAAATGAGCATTGCTTTTACTTGGTATAATCTCAGTTTATAGATGAAGAACTGAGGTCTAAAGAAGTCAAGTGACCCAAATAATTCTGATACATAGGCAAAATTCAAACCCAGGGCCCCAATTCCTCAGCCTCATTGTCCAAGACATGTTATTACTTTCTTATCTCCTAGTAATAGTTTAAAACAAGTACTTGACCATCATTGGCTCTAGGCTTTGAACTGCTGATGAAGAGCTCATTCTATCTGTTACTGCAGTTTCAATTTAAACTTGAGATTCTGACTCTTTATTCTCATCACAATTGCAGTTCTCTAAAAGGGTTGCTAAGTGTTAAAATCACTTTATAAAAAATGGAAACTATGAAAGGTTTTTAAGCAGGACAAGAACATGCTTAGATTTGTACTTGATGGAATGCAGAGGGCTAGGAGACAGACAAAAGCCCTGCTTAGTTCATTCAATCTGCCATTCATTCCTTTATGCAGCAGTATTTATTCGATACCTACAGTGAACTGAACACAAAGTGATTATAAAGCTTAGGCTCTATTGATGATGACAGAGAGTAAATGACTAATCAGATGAACAAAATATTTTCAGATGGTATTAAAGCATAATCATACAGCAAGCCATGTGACAGAATAATGAAGAACCTGTTTAGACAAATGAAAGGAATGAAATGACTTAGGGAATAGTCCAGAGTAAAAGGAACAACAAATGTAAATATTTTTAAAAATATACTGAGACTCCTGCATCTTATGATTTCTGATCAAATCAGCTTGGTTTTTTGGACATTAACAAGCCACAAGAGAGAAGGTAGTAAATGAGGTTGAAGAAGGTGTCTGTGGCAGTAGCCTTCTAAAAGATTTAAATAAACTAAAATACGGTTGGATAGAGAGAGCAGACTAAGACATTTTCTAGAATTCTTTTTAGGACAAGAAGGATAAGTTTTGGAGATGTTTAAAAACATGCTTTGTAACCCAAAAACCCAAACAACTAGGTAAAATGGTACAGTATTAATTAAATTTAATCTATCTTGAAATGGTGGAAGGAGAGTGAGGATGGTGGGTAATGGACTATTTCCATTGGAACATTGTAAATTTGATGTGCCTGAGACGGAACCTGTTAAGTGTTTAGTCAGCTAGAAATACAAAGTTTGGAGCTCAAGAGAGTCTAAAGGCTAGATATTTAGATTTAGGGGTCATAGATTTAAATCCAACTACTTTGAAGAGAAGACATCATCCAAAAAAGTTAAGAATGAAGATAGACTAGGGCTTGGATTAAACTGCTGGAGAAACAGTATTTAACAAGAGGGAGAGCCAGAGAAGTTACATAAGTGTAGGATGATGACTTGTTAATGACAAGTTAGTATTCTATATAAGGTAGCATAATGTCAAAGATGCAGTAGGAAAGGGTGGTGCTGCCTTATTGAAAAGACACAATGGTAAGGAACAGGAAATTGAATGTTAAGAATAGAAAGGGCAATCATTTGACTGCAGCAGATAGGCTTCATTGGAGTGTAACATAGGATATAAGGTTAGCAAGATACAGACAGAAGGAAATGACTGAGGAAAAGCTATGATACCAAGATTAGGGAGATTGGATATGATTCACTAAAGGTGTATCTTCTAAATGCTTGATCCAAGGAGTAATATGCATAAAATATCATTTGACATTCATTCTAACACCTTCATGTAAAGAGACTTGGCATAACAAGTAAGTGAAAATTGGGGAAAATCCAAAAGATGGAAGTTGGAGTAAAGCATGTAAGGCTCAAATGAAACTCTGTGTGTGTGCACAAATTTGTAACATCTCTCTCTTTATACATGTTTATTTAAATGAATGGACTACATGATGAGATCATGTCCAGTCCTATTATTCTATCTGAGAATGGACACTAGGAAAGTATCATATGATTGTGGGTATAGCTAAACCTGAAACTTAATAACCTCTCTGCCTCAAATGGAGGGGATGAATATAAGAAATTAAGTTTCCTACTGATAAAGGATCCCAGAGGTCACACAGAATATGGGAAAGCAAATAGTGATTAGGCACAGCAGAAAGCTGATGCTTTCTCTAAGTCCAGCTGAAAAAGAAGGAATAGTCAGCATAACCCAAAAGCTGGGCTGCTTGGCCCAAGCTAAAACCATTGTAGGCTCTGTGTTTTGGAAGTTATGGAACCAACACAGATGTCACACAGTAAATGGATGGATCAAGAAAATGTGGTATATATACACAATGGAAGTTTATGCTTCTATCAGAAAGAATGGCATTGCCCCTTTCATAAGGAAATGGAAAGACTTGGAAAAAATCATATTAAGTGAAGTAAGCCAGATCCAAAGGAACATAGGCTCTATGGTTTCCCTCATTTGTAATAATTAGTATATGCCTAGGGTAGTCCTGACATATATATGACCATACGAAATAATGCTAATTGAAACGAACTCCAAGACATGGAAACAACAGGTCTTATTTTTGGTTGTAGACCTTGATGTTGCTAATGTACTAGTTCTTTCTTCTTATTTTATTTGATTTTTCTTTTTCCATGGGTTTATCCCTGGCAATCTTCTTTGATTATGGTACCCTCCGCCTTGTATATGCATTTATCTGATTCAGGAAAGGAAGGGGGAATAACAAAATGCCGAAATAAGGACAAAGGATGACCCATTGCAACAACCATATTCACAAGACACTATGTTGGAAATGAACTTTACAACTTCAGAGTGGAGAGGGAAGGAGTGGAGAAGGGAAGGGATAGTGGGAGAACAAGAAGGAGTGGGTAACAACGTTGGACAAGAAATGCACTCATTACCTTCCTCATGTAATTGTAACCCCTCTGTACAGCATCTTTACAATAAAATAGAGAATTTTTTTAAAGGATAACAGGACTGTTCTAGAGAATGGCTTCTAGTAACATCAATGCAGGAAAACACAAATGTGAAACTTGTTTGGGGAAAGGCCTCCTATCAGTTCTTTTTTTTTTTTTTTTTTTTTTTTTTGGTTTTAGGGCTTAAATTCTGGGCCTGAGTGCTGTCCCTCAGCTCTTCAGCTCAAGGTTAGAGCTCTACCAAGTGAGCCACAGCTCCACTTCTGGCTTTTTTTTTGCATATGTGGTGCTGAGGAATCAAACCCAGGGCCTCATGCATGCAAGGCAAGCGCTCTACCACTGAGCCACCTTCCTAGTCCCAGCATCTATCATGCTTAAATCGGCTGGATGTCAGTTAGCAAGGAAAAGGCAGGGGGATACTTGAAAACAAATATAATAATAGTCCAAGGTTTCACCTAATGGTCTGCTATAGTAAACCAGAAATGTTAGGTCTCACTCATACTTTGAATTTAAGAAAAGCACACACAGTTTGCAATTCAATTTGGTATATTTACAAAAATGAATATATTTTTTTACCGATCTAGGCTAAATTCTTGCTTTTCTCAAGATAAAGTACTTCCACATTCATAAGCTTTGCTCTGATTGCTAAAATAGAGATTAATTTCCATCATCATTTAAGAAATAAAACATGCCTATTCTTGCTCAATCATCAGATTGAAATCATTTTGTTTAGCTATGACTGTACAGCACTATAAGCGGCAAATCCAAAATTCCTAGTACTATTAAATATTGAGCTTGTCTAACTAAAATCCTAGTGGATAATATTTCATTTATTTTATTTGATATAATTTTATGCTAATCTATGGATTCATGATAGGAGCTTTGGAAGGCCGAGTTTAAAGCTATGATTCCTTTGTATGAATTATTTGAGAAAGCCACTAATACTTTACCAAATGTACACCTGTGTAATTCTTTTCAATACTATTAAGAAAAATTATTTATGTTATTCCCTTCCAAATTGTGCATTCTGACAGTGCTGGTGGCTCACACCTATAATCCTAGCCAGTTAGGAGACAGATCTGAGAATCGTGGTTTGAAGCCAGCCTGTGCAAGAAAGTTCCTGGGACTCTTATCTCCAATTAAGCATTAAAAAAGCCAAAAATGGGGCTGTGGCTCAAGTGGTTGAGCACTAGTCTTGAGCAAAAAAGCTCAGAGAGGGCTAGGAAGGTGGTTCAGTGGTAGAGCGCTTGCCTTGCATGCCTGAGGCCCTGGGTTCAATTCCTCAGCACCACGTAAGCAAAAAGAAAAAAGCCGGAAGTGGCGCTGTGGCTCAAGTGGTAGAGTGCTAGCCTTGAGCTGAAGAGCTGAGGGATAGTGCCCAGGCCCAGAGTTCAGTCCCACGACCAGACCCCCCCCCCAAAAAAAAGCTCAGAGACAGCACCTAGGCCCTGGATTCAAGTCCCAGCTCTGGCAAAAAATAAGTACATACTATGCATTCTTGTTAATACACATACACACACATATGTTATATATATATATATATATATATATATATATATATATATATATATATATAGCTTGTTTTTACAAAGATTTCAAACTCCTTTTTATTTTTTTATTTATTTATTTATTTTTTGGGTCCAGTCATGGGCCCTGAACTCTGGGCCTGTTCCTCAGCTCTTCAGCTCAAGGCTAGCGCTCTACCATTTGAGCTACAGCGTCACTTCTGGCTTCTTTTTTGCTTATGTGGTGCTGAGGAATCGAACCCAGGGCTTCATGCATGCAAGGCAAGCGCTCTACCACTGAGCCACCTTCCCAGCCCCTCAAACTCCTTTTTATATAACCAGACCATAAACATATTAAAGAATATGAGTTTTATAGACTTTACCATATCTCACTAGACTTGAAAAAGACTAACTTTATAGCAAACAAAAAGAGTTGTTGGCTTACCAAATGCACAATTAACTTTTGATACCGAGACCCACACAGTTGTGGTACAGATGATGAATGCTCTATGTTAGTCATGATTTCTACCAACTCCATTCAGTTTCATCAAGCTGTAAGTCTCTAACTTACAGTACCATATCTAGACCAAGGGAAGGAATAGGATAGTTACTGAATACAGAAAAGGTGGACTCAGGAAGTCATACATTGGCTAGGTGGTGAGATATAACATAACCTGTTATTCTTATTGGCTGCCATATATCAGAGGTGGCATAATCTCACAGACCAAAGTTTCACTGAAATTTTCACCAACAGTAATATGAAAAGTAATATGAAAATGGGAACAATTTCAGTCCTGGTTATAAACATCAAGGGAGCAGTCATATTACTTCTCTTGCTTAGCACTGTATTCTCTAAAGCAAAAGAGTAGTCATTTGATAAATACTTGCTAAGCAATTGAATGGGTGTTTCTTCAGTGATTATATGTGTTTAGTTTATAAAGTTGTATGGAACTGTTGCCATTTGTGTTTACTTATTTAGATGACTGCCTGTAAAAAATATTTTAAACCTAAGGCAGTGATGAGACAATGCCTAGATGAAGTTGGAAACTCTTGGATTAGCAACTCCTCCTTTTGCCCAAAGCGGCAATGGAAAAAGTTTCCTTCCTGATGGAAAGTAATCTAAAACATATTTTTATTAAAACAACATGGATTTCCTATGAGTAAAATGCAAATTTCCAGTGATTCTTCTTGGATAGAATATCTAAGACATTATGAGGCTTACTTGAGGGACATAGACCTACCCAGTCTGCTCAGGGGTAGTTTTATCTCTTGATGCTTACTTGATAAGAAAAGTTTTATTATTCTTGAACAGGTGGACAATTAAGAGGTACTAATAGAAGGGGGACAGGATTGAAATGTTTTACTTTTTTTCACTTTTGTTGTACAAAGTAACCCATCTTTCATGCAAACTATATCTTGGTATCATTAGAATAGAAATGATGACTTGGAAGAACATTTTTTCCATTCCATTTGTCATTTCTATTATTTTCCTAAGCATTGTTATAATTTTCATATATTTGTACATTATCTATTTTGTACTTAAAGTATTATGATAATGTCACATACTAGATCTAGATCTATATCACTGAATAAAATCTGGAACATAGAAACAGTCTCAGGTATATGAACAGTTCATAAATGCTAAAGGTTTATAAACAGATAGTTGAAGAATATGCCATCTTTAAGTTTGTGTTCTATGGTCCAAACCAATGGTGGGAGCCTCAGAAGAAACTCTGAGAAAAATCTGGCTACAAATCTTCCTACAATTTTTTCAATAACCTTAACAACAATCATATTATCATATGATAGACAAGTCATGCTGCTTCTGCCTATTGTTTATGCAGAACAGAAGTGCCCTGGAACTTTAATATTATCTCATCTCTCCCAAGCAGCCCCAGGAAAGTTCCTTTTACCTCCTCTCAGTTGATTTCAGGGAGATTTGAACAAAACAAATGGGAAAAAAAAGGTCTATTGACCAGGTCTAATTACACTTTTGATAATGGCTAACTTGGGAAATTTCCCCCATTATTATAAAGGAATGTGAACATGGAGCTTTAGAGAAAGTATAATATTGAAGATATGTGATACTTATGACATCTCAGATCTCAGAGTTAAACTCAGCAAATACAAAAGGGCAAGACCACAGTTAGTAAAAAGCTAACCCAGAAGTATGTATGTACTCAGGATGGGCTGGATAAGGAGTTTTCAAAAAAGTGATAGGAGTTCCAATCAAGAGAATACAGCCACCGCAGTCAAAGGCTGACAAATAACACACTGCAACTGTGTCAGAGACAATGACATTACCATAAAGAAATCAAAAGGTTAACAGGAAGCTGTATGAATAGCAAAGTAAGGGGAAAAAAAGGACTAGATCTTGACCTATCTATCTCTACCAGGACCAACAAGAAGGGACCCTCACCTGAAGATGCCAGTTCTCCCTGAAGCATGCTTTCCTTAGAAGGGGAAGAATATCTCTCAAGCACTCTTAGCTGAAGAACTCTTCATTAAGAACAAAATGAAATCCTTTTTGTTTGTACTTAATATTCACCGAGTAATCTTGACTGTAGGTTGCATTTCCATCTGCTTGCCTCAGGGAGAAAATATGAGCTCAAACACCACTTCATGTTGTCTATCTAAGTGCCTGAGGCATCTGGGAAAACCAGGCTACTCAGTTAGGTGGCTCTGCCACTTGCTACCTTGAGGCTCCTGGGCAGGTTTTTCATCCTTTTTGTGTCCCCATTTGCTTCATTTCATGGGATTTAATAACAGAGCCAATGCACCTTTCAAGAGTGTTATGAAATCTGGTAGCTGATTTATTTACTCCTCAGTTTTTAGGGAAATTTAGTTGGCTCAAGGCTTCCTCATTGGGTGTAGACTCATCGGCTAAGAACTGATCTTTATGATTGCCTAATTGCCAGATCCTCTGGAAAGTACCTGTAGACAATACCACCATTCTATTGTGTAGAGGAGAGAAGGAAGCAGGGTAGGATGAGGGTTGCTTACTTAAGACAAATTCCTATTTCCACAGAAGAAAAAGACTTCTCCCAGTTTGGAAGGGATTGAATCTGGCTGTAGGGCAGCTTCTCCAGTCTCTTTATTTAACTTTTCTCTCCGACTTTCACGTTGGTGGGAAAAAAACAATCCACGATCAAATGAGACAGAGCAGAAAGTCCTTGAAATAAGCATGCTATGCACATGTAGGGTTCTCATCACTCAGATAACTTGAACCAGGGCTCCCATCCCAAGGCCAAGTCTAGCCTTGAGGAAATTCATTTGCAGAGGTGTGTCTGTCATTGGACCTAATCTAACCAGGGAAGCAGAAAATTTGGGCAAGATGCCAAAATCCTGTTCAGAAATAAAAGTGATACTGGTTAAGAATGAGGGTCAGAACACCAGGAGGCATTTGATTGGAAAAACAGTAAGAAATAGAGACTGGAGTCTGCTCCTGAGTAAAATTACCCTACAGTAACTAGAGAGATACATTGCAATGCTTTGCAAATTCCTACAGGAACTCCCGGAAGTGCAGTATGGCCAGAACTTGTGAAAACATCTCCAGATCCATAATCCAAACTAATGAACTCCTCTGAACTGTTCAAAGTTCACATCAGAAATCATAAAACTACTCAAAACAAGTATATTAGTAATGCTATAAATGTAACTTCTTCTATAGTACTCTGTCTGTCCCAGCCAAGATCTGGGTTGTGGAAAACATGATCAATTTTCCTAAAACCAAGTCACTCTTTGAATAGACTGGGCTCTCAGCTATTTGAACACTGGTCATCTTCCTCTGCTACAACCCCTCGATTTGGATCCTGTAGGTGCTGTAGACTCTCCTTAAATATCATACTAGCCAAGGATCGTATGATGATTTCTTCATGTCACCTAATAGTATTTTAAAAATGACTGCTCTCTCCTGTAATCCTGGCTACTCAGGAGGCTGACCTCTGAGAACAGTGGTTTGAAGCCAGCCTAGGCAAGGGAGTTCATGAGACTCTTATCTCCAATTAACTACCAAAAAAGCCCGAAGTAGCCTTGAGCAAAAAAAAAATAAGTGAGGAACAGCCCCCAGACACTGAGTTCAAGCTCCAGGACCGGCATCAAACTATAAAGAATAAAACTAAAGTTGACAGTATATATTTCCATCTTCTAGTGTAATGAGTCTGTTAATATTAATATAAGAGTACTTCAAGTTTTTACTACTGTGTATACTATAAGAATCAGTACACTGTCATTCTTTACATAGGAGAGAAAAAAGTAGGATTTCTAAGACTTCTTAAACATTTCAAGGCCCTTTATGCATAGTGTTGACAGATTACCCCTGCCAGCAGTGATCAGATACATTCATCTTCTCCAGCCCTTACTACTGAAGAGCCAGTCCAACATTTAGCTTACCTTGCTATTGCAATATACAGCAATTGTATCAAATTGTTCAATAATAGAACCAGATGTGATGTTGCAGAGCAGGCAAGAGGAAGAAATGCTGATTATGGAGAGGAGATAGAGAGGAGTCAAGGGTGCATTTTCATTTCATAATTCTAGGATCTGACACAGAGTAAAGCATAAAGAAAGTGTTCAATAAGACTGTTGACCAGCTGGGCGCCAGTAGTTCACACCTATAATCTTAGCTACTCAAGAGGGTGAGATCTGAGAATCACAGTTCAAAGCCAGCCCAGGCAGGAAAGTCCATGAGACTCTAAACTCCAATTAACCACCAGAAAACCGGAAGTGGTGCTGTGGCTCAAATGGTAGAGCACTAGCCTTGAGCTGAAGAGCTGAGGGAAAGTGCCTAGGCCCAAAGTTCAAGCCCCACAACTGACAAAAAAGAAAAAGACTGTTGACCAAAACGGTATGGTTTCCAGCTTGCACACTGGCTGTTTGGGGGTGCTCTAAAGATATCAATAAATTATCTGTGGAAAACTGAATGCTTGGCATATAATAACTAGATAATAAATGTTGGCTATGATTTTTACTAACCTTTCTCTGCTTTGCTCCTATTCTGTTTCCCATGGTGAAGTCTGTCATAATTTGTTCATTTTACTAAAAATCCTTCCTTCTCTTCCTTTCTTGGTGAGGCATTTTACAGATGGAAAGTGAAGAATCTGTAATGAGTACTGTTTTAAATATACTGAGCTTGGAATGTTTACAGGGAAAATGGATGGAAATACATGATGAGCAATTGGGGAAATTAGCTCAGGGGACAGATTGGGGACAGGTGTCAATTTTGGAACCATGGATGTTGTTAAATTCTCAAGACTTTAACAAAGCTGAGAGTGTATCAAACAAGAGGACAGAGAGATTGAAGGTGGATCTTGAGGAGCATCAGTATTTAAAGGGAAAGAGAAAGGAATATGGTATCCAAGGAGGATGTAAGTACATGGATAGAGAAGTACAAGAAGATCACCAAGTGAAGCCTGCCTCTCAGACCAAGGTAGGAGAGGATTCTAACTGGTGCAACATGGTGGCATAAGAATAACAAGGTTGAGACGATGAGATCTAAATGTGACAGGTAAATTAGGAAGCATTTCAGTTGAGTGGTAGATGTGAAAACCAGATTTTAGTCATTCTATTTGTGGCATGTTTCAGTGAATTATACAGGAGTAAACAGTGAGGAATAAAGAAAGTAAGGATTTATAGCTGTGGGAAAAAAAGAAAAAGTTGTTGTGACAGTATTAAATAAAAAAAATAAAACACTGGCAAGAGAATATTCATTTTATGGTGAAGTTAATTTGCATTTGCATCCCTGGAGAAGGAGTCAATAGAGAAGCACATATTGTTGATCAAAACTAAGGGTGCAGTTCATAGTGCAGGTTTCTAAGAGTTGGGAGGAGGTCAGATTAAGCAAACAGCGAAAAAAGATAAGGACAGGCTAAATGATAGGTAAGCCTGACTATAAAAATGAAGGGCTTTCAGGAAGTTCCTAACTGATGGTTTCTATTTTATCCTAGGTAAGATTATGTTTCTAGAAGAAGGAAGGCAGTGTGGGAGTTGGATGGCAATGAACGTTGAAAGAGCCATTGTTCTGCATTAAAAAGGTGAGCCAACCAAGATTACCTAAAAGATGTCTAAACCTGACTAGAGATGCAGTCGGATTTGAGAACCATAGACTTGCCAGAGAAATCATGAGCATGGTGGATGGTTGACAGCCCTCTGAAGATTAACATGGCCCTTGGGTTAGTAAGAGGGACCAGTGTAGACAGTATTTGAGGAAGAATAAGTTAGATGGGTTTTAATAATAATGACTTCTCTGTCAGCATTCATTAGCCAACCTATATCATTCCTGAATTTCTGAATTGCGAGTAGCCTTCAACTTAACTTGGCCTCAAAAACACTTGTTGATTAATGTATGTACTCAAGCTCAGCATCATTCACACTACATCCTCTCCACATTCCTTATTTCTGAAATTCCCCTCTAATACTGATTCATGCACTTCTCACATCTCCTCCTCCTTCCTTGTACTAGGTTGCTTTGTACCTGCATCTTGGCCCTCTATCTCAACATCTAGTCTCCCCTTTTGCCTTTCTTTTGAGTTAATTTACTTTCCCAGCTACTTGGACTCTGCATTTAGACTTTGTATACCTCAACTCTTGGATTTATGTGAATACCAAAAAGAAACTGGCATCTGTTTTATTCCTTGCTTCTGCCTCATAGAGAAACAGTCTTGAGTATAAGATGTGAAGATGTTTTGTGAGTGCATACTATTGGAAACCACTCTGGTCCTGGAAAACTAGTTAAATTCTCAGAGTTTTAGTCTATTCTTGAGTGGGCCAGATTTACTGGGCTTTGATGATAGCAGGTGGAAATAAAACCCTACGTCTGATTAATAACATACCCTATTTATTCCACGTCTTAGACTGCCAAGAAACTACACTTAAGCTTTCTAACTTCTAATTTATTACTCTCTTCCATTGGAAGATCAAATTCACCTTGTAGAAGCTGGAAAGGACTCAGTGTGACTCAGTGACTCAGTACTAAGTCAACTCTGAGAGTAAGGTGGATTTTTTTCAACCATCAACTACCAGGTATGAGATTACAGTAGTGTCAATCTGGAAAGAGAATATTTCAGAATTTGATATTCATTTCAAAATCAATGTAACCTAATCTCACCTATCATTTTCAGTTATTTTTTGCACTAGAAAATATCAGTTCCTATGTTAACAGAAATTTGGAAGATTTTTAAGGTAAAAAGAAGCCTATCCTTTTAGAAAGCTAGCTCAATAAAAGTGTGTCTTGGGCTGGGAGGTGGCTCAATGGTAGAGCGCTTGCCTTGTATGCATGAAGCCCTGGGTTCGATTCCTCAGCACCACATAAGCAAAAGAAAAAGCCAGAAGTGGTGCTGTGGCTCAAGTGGTAGAGTGCTAGCTTTGAGCTGAAGAGCTGAGGGACAGTGCCCAGGCCCAGAGTTCAGGCCCCACGACCAGACCTAAAAAAAAAAAGGTGTGTCTCATTTCTTTGAATGACCTTGGACAAGTTAAGTACATCTGCTACATCTTTCTCATTCCAGGAAAATGAGAATAAATATGCCTATTACATATAATTCTTGGTAAGATTAAATGAAACAGTGTTGTCAAATACAAAGGATATTACCTGTGGTTCTTCTAATATGGTGTCTGTTGTCAA
This sequence comes from Dipodomys merriami, assembly GCF_024711535.1. NCBI lineage: Eukaryota > Metazoa > Chordata > Mammalia > Rodentia > Heteromyidae > Dipodomys > Dipodomys merriami. Next base: position 28,655,305 of record NW_027202270.1, read on the forward strand.
TTTATCATAGTCCCTTAAGGCTGGAAACTACATTTCCCAGAGTCCCTTTCCTACAGTGATCAATGAGAATCAGATGTGGCAGCTCCCTTTGTGTGGCTTTTTTGAAGATGTCAGTGTGATCCTGCCTTGTAAAGTCCTGGACATGGTTCCACATTGCTGGTTAGATCACTGTGGCTTCCATACTCTGCTGAATTCTGGTTATGCTACCCATGCTGGTGTTTCAGCAAAGTGGTTTGGGACAGTTTCCACATGGGATGGTTAATTTTATGTGTTAAATTCAAGGAGTTAAGAGATGTCTAAATAACTGGTAAAACATCGTGTGTGTGTGTGTGTGTGTGTGTGTGTGTGCATGTGGAATTCACTTTATCTTTAACAAAATGGATGTGCATAGAAAATATTAAGAGCATCCTTGTGATATGTCACTATGATGCCAAGCATCCAAGTTAAAAAAAATAAAATAAACTCAGTCTTTCTCAATATCCAGGTTCTTAGCAGCAAAATATTTTGATGTTCCAGTGAAATCACTAGCTAATTTTTGTAGTGATAATCAAATTTGAGTCTTTACAGCTTTAACAAAAACTTTTTTTTCACATCTCATTTAATCCATGTGACAATCTTGCTCTCTTAGCACTACTATTTGAATTAGGTAGATGAAGAGAAAGAAGCTCAGAAGCTCAGAAAGCCAATGACTTCTATCCAGGACATTCAAGAGCCAGATTGTGGCAGGTGCTGTTCTCAGAACTACAGTTTTCTGGCTAGAAGCTTCATGTTCTCTTCAACTCACTAAGCAACGCCCTCAGCAGACAGACATGGTAAGTCTTTAGCAAACCAAAAATACAGAAAACACAACCAAACAATCTGCTATCACTTTCTGCCAGCGATTAAAATAAGAATACAGTAACTATATTTGCTTTAACTCAATGTTTTCACACATAATCATAGTTCTACATCAAGTAAGACAAGAAAATGAGGAATTAGAACCCCAGTAGGTTTATATTAGAGTACAGAGACTGACCCCCAAGCTTGAACAACAGTTCAGGATGGTGGTATAACTAGGCCAGGAAAATGCTACAATTCAGAAAAAGAACAGAATTCAAGGAGAAATGGATGCACAGCTCGCACAAAACTCATCATGTAATAGGCTTTCAATATCTATTACTAAAATAAATGAACAAAACTTTCCAACTGTAAGTCACTAGACCAACAATTACAAACCATGATGTAGTCATTTACAAAACACTCTAAGTACTTTATAGTTTATCTATCTGTTTCTGGATCCAATGGGTCAAGTGTGTAAGCTTCTTGAAATAGTAAAGGAAAATGAAATAAATCACTAAAATTGCCACAACCAACATTGCTTATATTACCACATTTAGCCTCCTTATCTTTTTTTATGTCACCTGCACTCAGCCTAATTGAGAAAAAGTACATTGTCATGTTATGCAATGCCTTGTGAACTATCTATACTTCTATGCTTTATGGATGGCATTAATGTCCTTGTTATTTGCCTTCCTGCTGCATTTGCCCAATGTGGAATTGGACACTGAGAAGAAATAAGGACAGGGTATGTATTTCTTCAATTATTTTCTCAGTTCCTTCTCTTGGGCAATTCTAGTTTAGCCTTGTTATTGTAATAAAGACCACACCTTCGATCACATGCTGTTTGATACAGCAGTTAAGTTTTCCCAGCTAAAGTATCTTTCCTTTCTCTGGCCTCTTTAGGCCTATCGTGGTAACAGCTCCCTACTTCCTGCCAGTCCCATAGTGTTTCACTAATACTTAAGTTCCTCGAACCATACCTATACCTTTGCAGACCACATTTGCATTAAACTCTTTTCCATTACCTCTATGAAGTTTGCTATCTGTTTCCTGCTAGAACTGTGATTAATAGAGCCAATTACAGTTCAGGACAGAATGAGAAAAATGAAACAAGCTACTTAGATGTTTTCCCTTCTAATGGATCGGCCGCTTTGACCCTCTTCTCTGAAAACATCTTGACCACATTGCCCGCACAGTAGAACTACTCTTCATCTCCCCCTGTGGCCCCTGTCCTGATGTCTGGGCCAGCAGAGGAGTCAAATGACAAGGCACACACTTCAGCAGGCTGCCCTGGCACGAGGAGGACAATGCCAGAGAGATATCACTTACCCTGAGTCACCCCCAGGGAAATGGACAATGTGATAAGGGATAAGGGAAGACATAGACACAGACAAGAAAGCCAGAGCCAGGGGGTGAAACAAGAGAAGAAAGTGGTGGCAAAAAGAAAAACAAAAAAGTATAGAAGGAAGCAAGGCCATTTACTGACAAGGGAAATCTCGAGCTCTAAGATCTTCCACTAGAAAAATTCTTGAAATGGAGAGAGTGACGGAGAGTTAATATGGTCAAAATACTTTGTGTTACAGGTATGAAAACAGCATATGAAAACAGAGCAATGAAACTTCTTGAGACAGGTTCCGGAAGGAAGGTAAAATAAGCTAGATGGCTCATGCCTGTAATCCTAGCTACTTGGGAAGTAGAGGTATGAGGATCACGGATCAGAAGCAGCCAGGCAGGAAAAACCATTAAATGGCTATCTCCAATAAAAAGGGGGGAAAAGAAAGAAAAAGAAAAATATCCAGAAGTTGAGCTCTGGCTCAAGAAGTAGGGCTCTAGCTCTGAGCAATTCAAGAAGCTCAGGACAACACTCTGGTTTTGAGATCGAGCCCAAAAAGCAGCACAAAAAAAATAAAAGGAAAAAATATAAGGAAAACACTTGAGATACAAGTCTGAAGTGCAGATTGTGCCCACATGAAAAGGAACTGGGATGTCATCATAGCAACAGGCCAAGCAATATTAAACATTCTGTTCACTCAAGGCAGAAATCAAATATTTGATTCCTAATAGATGATAAGGCTCAGTATGCAACTAATTTATATGAATTTTCTGCTTTCCATACAGATATTATCACGGAGACATAAGTAGTAGCTGCTATTTTTGTAAAATGAGCTAGAAATTATTGGAATAGAAATAACTAGGATCTCTGGCCTGCAAATGCATCTTATTTTAGCTTTTCTGGTAGAATGCAAAGAAGAAAACTGAGATTTGCACAGGAGACCCCTAGGTGATCTATATTTAAAAGCTCTCTCATGTGGAGCACCACAGTTGGGAGTATACTTCAGAGACTGATGACATTATTTAATTATGCTGATGTTTCCTCCTGTTCCCTGTGTTCTCTGAATGGCGTGTTAATACCCTGCCAGGTGGATGGGCAGGAGAGACATACAGAGGGAGTGTCTTCCTACAAACATTCAGAGTATATTTAGCTAGCTCAAGCTAAGACTGATGGGAATCGCATAAACACACCAAAAATTTATAGAAGGTTGATTGAAGATTAGGAAATTCAAGTGTTTTCCTTGTTTTAAGTTTAGATATGTCTTTGAAGATTTTCATAATCAGAGTTTCAGTTTTATGGTCATGGCAGCAAAATGAAAAGTTTAAAGCAACAGCAAATGTAGCTTGAGAGAAGGGGATCGATCATATTTTTTTAAAAAATTCATCCTGCAGATGGATTCCTGTTTATTAATGTAGCTTTTTCTATGTCACATACTCTTCTAGATGTTTTTCATCTTTTTTAGAACCAAAGTGAAATGTAAACATTTTAGGAGCATTTAATTTCAACACATATATACTCTTCACTTAAAATTGGAATTGATTTCCATTTTGTGCTATGAAAATAAATGTACTGTTCCAAAACATTTAAGGGCCTTATGGTTGCTTGATTTCATTTCTATATTATCTTTAGAATACTAACCAAACCATAGCTTCTCAATCATTTTTGGTCATAATCTAAATTTTTTGCACACAGTTATGAATATGAAATCAGATGTTATAGTGACACCTATGTCTCTAGTCTTCAGCTAGTGTCTGAAGTAGAAATAAAACCTCAATGGAAATCAGTTTTTATAACTGTCTTTTTGGTCCTTATCTTTAAACCCTTTAATTTCATGTGCTGACTTGCACAATTATTGGAACATTAATAACCATAATACAAAGAATACAAAAAATAACAATATAAATAGCAGTTAATGTCCATTGAAGATTGTAACAGAGACTATTAATTGTCCCCAACAATATCTATTACTTTTTTCTTTCTTTGTAATAAATCTTCTGGTTTTCTGCTATTTTTCTGCTCATAAACATAATATTTTTAGGCATCCATGTTAGTCCATGATAATCCTGGGGAAAGCTAACCAGCCAGCATAGAAAAATAAGATGGAAAGAACCCCATCTTCAATCTGATCTCCTCAGTCTAACCTCCAAGTAGAAGGTATCATAAACCCTGGTTTAATATCTGTGGGTATCTTGACTGCTGGGTTAAAACAAACATCCAGCTTTTAGAACCATTGCTATTTGAGATGTTTTGGTTACTTTCAGTTAAACCTAATCCTAAATATTGCAAGTGGTGCCTCTGTCACAAGCACTTAGTTAATGCTTTATTTCTTATGCTGCTGTTGTTTTCTTATTGTTGTCCTAATATATAGACAAAAGGGAATGAGTACTTTGGGTATAGCATCTACTCAGAAGACCTTGCCTTGCATTTCTGTGCTTTCTCTGAACCTTCAGTGGAGATCTATTGTGTGTTTTTACTCCATTTTACTACTATGTTTTCCTGCTTCTTTGTCACAAGACTTTCTCCAGAACCCTGAGAGTGTGCTCAGCTTTCAGGATGGCAGACAGCAAGAACTAGGGATTGCAACACCTCCAGGGACAACTCTAATTAATGAAGTTTGCAAGTTGGTACATGAATACTTCAGCTTCCTTTTCCATAAGTAGAAACACCCTCAGGCCTAATAGTCATACTGCCTCAGCATAGCTGAGCTCCTATTCTTCCTGGTACTAACTCGCCCAGCAGTACACTGTTTTAGGATATATCCCCTTTCATGTCCCATTCCTACAGTGACATTTCTTTTTTTTTGGGGGGGGTCCAGTGGTGGGGCCTGAACTCTGGGCCTGGGCACTGTCCCTCAGCTCTTCAGCTCAAGGCTAGCGCTCTACCACTTGAGCCACAGCGCCACTTCCGGCTTTTTTCTTTTTGCTTATGTGGTGCTGAGGAATCGAACCCAGGGCCTCATGCATTCAAGGCAAGCGCTCTACCACTGAACCACCTTCCCAGCCCCATACAGTGACATTTCTTTTTTAACTTTTCTTTTTTTTTTTTTTGCCAGTCCTGGGACTTGAACTCAGGACCTGGGCACTGTCCCTGAGCTTTTCTAGAGGCTAGCACTCTACCACTTGAGCCACAGCACCATTTCTGCCTTTTTCTGTGTATGTGGTACTGAGGAATCAAACACAGGATTGCATGCATGGGAGGCAAGCACTCTATCATTAAGCTACATTCCCAGCCCTCGTGTCCCACTTCTATTCATTCATTATTCTTCTTAGGATCACTTCCCAAATACAGTACCTGCACTCAAATCCTTGCTCAAGGATCTGCTTTGTAAAAGGAAATCCAAAGCTTAAGCTGTGCACCATAAGATACCAATGGCAAGCCAAGAATTATATCTAAGGATCCTTGCTGTAGAATGGATGCTTTTAACCCTCAAACCAGTCATCATTTTACACATGAATTTCCCTTTGCCAGTCACCTAAAGTCCAGGTCAGTAGTCAGAGCTGAAATGGAAACATAAACTTATATTTGACTCATTTTATAACTTCCAACAGTAATATAATACAAGACCAATGGAGTCGTCTATGTAGAACAAGACCATATCAGATTAGCGAATACTGGATTGCTTCCCCACTTGGATTGCAACTTTTTATTTTTTTCTTTTTTAAAGTAAAAAGTTTTTTATTACAATATATAATTCAATAAATAGTCACTAAACCATAATTGAACCTTAATGACTATGCTGGGTCAGGGGATTCTTTAATGTGTACCTAAAGGAAATAATTGTAATTTGTTATTATAGTAACTCGACAATAAAACCCAGAGAGGGGAATAGAGCATTAATTACTCAGTCGCTATGCCTTCTCCATGATTCCTTATCCTTTCTCCATGATTCCTTTTAAATGGCCCTTTACTGACACATCACACTTTCTCATAGCAATATATGTATTTGTGTCTCTTATAGACTTGGAGTTCCTCAATGGGAAGGATCTTATTTATCTTCAGTGCCGAGTTCCGATTGGAACAAATAGCTAATAATTTAGGTGTGCTAAGCATATTAATGTTTTATTTCCTTTTATCTGCAAAACAGTCCTCTGATTATTATAAGTCTTATTAATAACAGATCCTAGGGATAGAACTTATTATTGTATTGTTACATCTTTATTAGAGGATGCCGGTGGGTATAATAAATGCACGCAGCTAGGCATTTAAGGGATTTAATCCTAAAGTTTAATATGACCCCTTGTGCTTCCCTATACTATGTGACCTTGTAACTAAACTCTTCAAAAAGCAGAGCCCCCTGAAGATGATTCTGCTCACTTTAAAACTGTGCAGAATATGCTGCTGCAGGGCCTCTTAATGTGGGCTGCACCCTCAGCAGGTGAGACAGCTGCCTTGTCTCAATTAACCTTTACTGAGATCGAGTTGAGTTGACATTAGCTCCCTAAGCACCATCTTCAATCACTCATTCATTCATTCATGCATTCATGAGTTTTCATTTCAAATCTCTCCTTTGTGAACCAAGTTGGGAAATTCTCATTTTCACACATCGTCTATTTTGATGGATTCTGCTCGGTTATTTTCTATTTTCATGATTGACCAGCAGCCGTTTATACATTTTTTTCCAACCATCATCTCCTTTGCAGCAGTGAGTCTTCGACCTATGATTACTTTCAAGAAGGTATATTACCAGCTGTTGTTTTTTGCTTTTCTTTCTTTTTTTTTTTTATGGCTTCTTGGTAGCTGGTCGTTTTCAAATGAAATTGAACAAGATGAATCTTTGTCATCTTGAAATCTCTGAAATCTCAGTATACACACAGTGTGTGTGTGTATGTGTGTGTGTGTGTGTGTGTGTGTGTGTGTGTGTGTGTGTGTGTGTGTATACAGTGACAAATTTTCAGCCTCTTCATTAGTATTGATGAGGAAATTGCCAAACATTCTGACAAGTGGACATGCCAGGTAAGATAATGGTGATAATTTTTGCCAGTAAAGTTTTATTAGATCACAGTAGCATTCATTTATTTATTTATGGTCCATTGTTTGCACTACAGTAGAGAACCGAATAGTCACATCAAGAGAACATATAGCCTGCAAAGCCTAAATTATTTATTATCTTGTTTTCAACAACAAAAATTGAGAGAGAATGGACCTCAGATTTTGCCAGTTTATAATGAAGAGAACCTGGACACATCACAATCTTTCTAAACTCTGATTTTATTATCAGCTGTATTAGGATAATAATGAATAAGAAAATGCAACAAAAATATTCTGCATCTGTACATTCTTATTAAAAATTAAAGATGAAATATGTAGGGAGAGCATTATTGGTGACTTTTTCACTTAGCTGTTATTACATATAGCTAATTTTTCCCCAACTCATTAGCCAAACTAGTCATGTTTGCCTCTGGTCCTCTTTCTGTGACCAATGGGCTAGTCTAAGCAATAACAGAGAGACTGACAAAAGCCCAATCATGTAAATGCTTATGAGGATTCTCTATGAATCATGATGGCAAATATCCCATTGGCTGGAAGAAATTCACATGGCCACAGTCAAGAGCACCCACTAATGATCATATGACAGTGTGGACAAGGAGAAGCAGAGATTTTAGATCATTAATGAAGTACACAAATACTATTTTCTGAGAAAAATAATAGTTCTTCAACTGTGATAGTTAAAGTAAAAATCAGCATGACTTCTTTGGGCAATAGTTTGGCAGCAGCATATAAGAAAAATATTATACATCTATGTATAATCTGATTCAGTGAAAATTAGGCTTTGTGAATGAATCATTGTGGATATGAATAAAGACCTTTGTCAGAATTCTTACTACAATATTGCTTATAAGGATTAAAAAAATCCTGGAAACAAATGTTCAAAAAATGAAGTTGTGATGAATAAATCATGGTCCGTGTATATTATGTAATTAAATGGAGCCATTAAAGATGAGAATAAAGATGAATTATGTTATGGAAAAATATGCATAGTATACAATATATATCATATTGTGCAGGAAATCATAAATGTTTCTATAATATGAATGTGTTTTATTAAAAATGAATGTACATCAACAGGAAATTGTGTATAAACTCAAACATTAACAGTAGCTCTATGTGAAAAAATGTTAGTATTGAAGCTATTTTTTCCTTTGTGATTTTCATGCATTACTCCAATTTTCCAAAATGTTCATATATTACTTTCGTAATAAAAAGTGTTCTACACAAAACAGAATAAATCTTTAAAAAGAAGGAGCATGAGAAAGAAGTATAGCAGAAGTAATCAGTGTATATGTCATGGGTTACTGATTTTTGCTTTCAGATTTTTTTCTTTGTTCTCCCAGAGGCATTGTAAGATAATGTGCACTTCATCTATTGATTGAAAAAGCATTTTATTTTGAATGAGTAACTTGTTGGACAAGAATCATTTATGGTCATGAGGCTTTGCATCAATTGCACCACTCTTGTTTAAGTTATTTATTGTGAGTTAAAATTATGATGATGCTTTCTCTGCCTAAACACTATGTATAACTAGTCCCTTGCTGCTCACAAAAGCCTATGTTTTTTTAACTTTGAAACACCTAAGCAAAGGAAAAATGCAATAGCATTGTCAGTTTTTACACCAAGTATTAATAACTATTGATAATGGTCCACATATTAGAAGCCAACTTTATATGTGATTCATCTGATTGTTTTCCTTCATGCATTGGTTTCTAATATGCTACTGTACCTGTTAAGTTTTATTTCAGGAAGAAGTTTTTCTGTCCACAGCTATGTCCAATCAATAGAAATGAATTTAACAAAACATTAATTCTATTGTCAACTAAAAAGCACTGGTGAATATTCATGGATACAAAAGCCTCAAATGAGTCCATAGGAATACATGAAGGATAAGATAATGCCACTAACTGTGACATAGGTTTGAATATGTATGGGCTACCTAGCTTTGAAAAAAGTTTGACGTTAATAACAATATATTGTATCAGTGCAAACTTTGTAATTTTAATAGGTGCATATACTTGATCATGAATAATTTTACTTGTGGAGTGAAATAGAGGACATGACCATGAGCATTCATAGGCAGGCAGCATGTATGTATGTTGACCATGAGGAAACACATCCTACTGAGACCTAGTTGTTCTCCTTACCACATCTCTAATGCCTGCTGCAAATCACAAATATTTGCTTGCATTTTATGAATAATTAGAAGTAGTTTTATAGGAAACAACCTTAGAGAAGTGGATAAATTGTAGCATCAACATACAGCGCTAGACAGCAATGGAATAAACTAGAGCCAAAGATATCTTCGTGGATTCATATTATAAAAGTAATGGTGATCCAGCAAACATGAGCTGGGCTTTTTGGTGGCTCACACCTGTCATCCTAGCTACTCAGGAGGATGAGATCTGAGGATTGACACTTGAAGCCACACTGGGAGGAAAAGCCCATGAGACTCTTATCTCCAAATATCCAGCAAAAACTTGGAAGTAAGGGTTTGACTCAAGTGGCAAAATGACAGCCTTGTGTGTAGGAAGCCAAAGGAGAATGTGAGGCCCTGAGTTCAAGCCTTAGTACCAGCACCAAAATAGAAACGAAAGAAGAGAGATCCAAAGAAAGAAAGAGAAAACTGAAAATACTTTGTAAAACATTGAACCTTTAAATGCTTTCATAAAATTTTAAAGCCGGCAAATATTAATAACTATGTCTTAATAACACACAGGTAGCACATAGGACATGATGTGTCTCTGCCCTGCCTATTCACGCTCTGCACATTAGGAATGGGCATTGGGAATGATAGACCCAAAGCTCAGTGGAGAGGTTATTGCCAAGAACATGGGATAGATCATTCTTGAGAAGAGTTTATATACAGATTCAAGTGCACCAAAAATATTTTAATATTGGTTGGTGAGTGAGTGAGATGGATTATTATATTGTGTATCTTTCTATGGACCTCAAATCATGTTGTTAAAATAATCAAAGAATAAATGTTCAGGAAGGCCTGGGATAGAGGCTGCTTAACCCAAGTATGACAATTAAAAATAAGAAAAAATTTTCATCAATAGTATATTAAAAAGGTGACAAATGGGTTTAAAATTATTTAGCTAGTACATTAAATTACAATGCTTTGAAATAAAAATTCAAACACAGTTTTTACAAATATGAGCTGGGCAGGAACCAGAGAAAGTTTGTACATCCAGAAACTTATTTATGCTGACACACATGTTTGTACTGAAGGCCCTGAATTTCCAGAAACTGCTTATTGAATGTTGGGGAACGTTTCCATCCCAGAGAGCCTACTGCTGTTAATCTTCTGCCACATTTGTGCTAGGTCCATTAGACCATTTCAAGTCTTGTCTGCTTTTATTACTTGTAATATTTCCAGTAAAGTTAAAGCTTTTAACATTGCTTGGATGCCTGTGAAGTTGATGAATTCCTCTGCCACCGATGGTGTCTCATGCTGATCTTCTAATGGGTGCATTGAAATAAAATCTGCTGGGTTATTTTCTTCCCTTGGCCCATGCACAATTTTATAATCATAACCACGTAGATATTGTAAACTCCATCACTCATGGCACACTGCCGTCTCGAACTGTGAACTTCCAAATATTGTCATGAGTACCTGATGATCTGTTACCACAGTAAATGCTGAGCCATAAATGAATAAGAAACACTATGAAAAACTGGGAGAGCTGGCAGGACTTTGTTGAACTCCAAAGGATGATGGGGACACTCTTAAAATCTGTCTTGCATAGAAGAAAGTAAGTGCACTTCCACTTAGGTTGGAACAAAAGGTTTATCTTCATAAATTTAAGACACTTTCATAAATCTAATGGCACAGTCTTTTTTTTTAACTGCAAGGTAATGGCCCATAAGTCTGGCGATTGCAAAGCATGGAAGAGTTATTATCTTTATTTTCATTTGTCAAGTGAATGGAAAATGCACAAAATTATTTTACAATGCTTGACATTATAATAATTTCCCAGTCAACATGGCAGGAGAAAAGCCCTATCTCTAACTAGGCCTCAGATTCTAACCTCTTAAGCATCTGAAGCAAGTTTGGCCATTGTATCTCATCTTCTTCATCTTTAAAATGGAGAGAAGGAGATATGTTGTGTTCTGGAGTGTTTTAAAGATTGATTTACAATGCAAAGGTAATAGAAAATGTAAGCCACTGGATGGAAGGCAAGAGAACAAATAATACGATACAAAAATGTTGAGCTTTTGGCAGTAAAACTCAATGGCAAGTTTATTTTCTCCAACTCCATCATTCACATTCTGTTCATGATTTTAAAAAAAAGAGAAAAGAAACTAAACTTACTTTACCAAATGTTTCCTGTAGCAAAGGGATTAGAGCAGCTCTTAAGTACTTTAACAAGTGCTAAAGATAATAGAATATTTACTTGTCATGCTACTCCTTGATGCGTTTAAAGAACATTGTTGACTTTTCAATATTCCTTTCTTTCAAAGATAATTTTTTTCAGTAAGAAACTTAAGACACTTCAGACTTAAGTATGATATTTGGTGCACACAAAAGACTGTCTACTATGTAAATTCATTGTGTACCTTTTTGCTTGGCTCTGTTTTCTTTTACCTCATGTCCCATCTTGTTTACCAATTTCTACTTCAACTCTTCATATTCTTGACACTTAGACCATACACAAACAGTCTCACCTTCTAACACCATGACCTTCCTTGGTGCATGGCAGTGTGGATGTAAGTTCCAACCAAAATCTTCTATGGTTGAATAAAAAATACATGGAGCAGTTAGTGAATATCGATAACCTTCCAGACACAATCCTAGAAAATATACATATTTAATCTGCCCCTACAATCCAGTGAGGCCAGCACTGTGCTTACTTTCAATTTCGTGGCTGATGAAACATGTTCAAGAAAGTTAAGAATCTTCCTGAAATTACAGAGCTAGTTAAGTGGCAAAGGCAAGATGCTAACTCCTGCCTGTTTAGAGATATATTGGCTCCCCTCCTGTTTTGAGTCTGCAAGTAAACCAGCTATTGTGGTTTAAAGCATACCCAGAATTCTTAGATCCCTGGGGGGTGTTAGTGATGGATGGTAGGTGTTATCAACCTGGCTACTCATATATTCTATGAGTTCATTTTACTATGATCATAGGAGGACATAGTGCTTCTCATACCATGCATATATAATACTAGTGAAAGTCTGTCATCCTGCTACCCTTGCTCTGGAACAGGGTATGTTCTTATGGATATGTCATTGTTAGCTGACAAAGAATTAAGTTATCTGCTCTGTTACTAAATACTACCATGCTATTAGTTCCACAGAACTCATACACAATGAAGTTATTGAAAGTTTATTTTATATTTAGTTTCTTTATATAAAACTATACACAAATTAAAAAATGTTCTCATATCATACATGTTAATTTTAGTGAAATCTTTGGGTTTTTTTGGCTCATTTGTTGAAATTCACGTTTCCTCTTTCCTAATCTATGTATATAGATCCCTACTGTTCTTAAGGATTACCTGAGGTATCTGTCAGTATGCATACCCTTCCATGTGTATTTCCATACACATGTGCATCTACACAGATGGCTATTAGACACACACACACACACACACACACACACACACACACACACACACACACACACAGGGCCCTTTGCTGTTGGTATATGGAGTCAGATTACACATAATTTTCTGTATCCTGCTTATAATAATTCTCATTTTGGCCTGCAGCAAAAGAATTTTTATTTATTTTTATATATTATTTTCTTGTATGCATATGGAGTCAGATATGGAGTCAGATTACACATAATTTTCTGTATCCTGCTTATAATAATTCTCATTTTGGCCTGCAGCAAAAGAATTTTTATTTATTTTTATATATTATTTTCTTGTATGCATGTCCTGGAGTTCTATGTATGCTGGGACTGGGCTTTGTATTTGTGCTTTTGCATTCATGGCTAATGTTTTACCACTTGAGTCACAGATCTACTTCTGTTTTTTTGTTGGTTAATTGGAAGTAAGGGCTTTGTGGACTTGCCTGTCCAAGTCTAGCTTTGAACCATAATCATCAGATCTTAGCTTGTGAGTATGAGTATCTAGAATTATAGATGTGAGCCACTGGGGACTGGTAAGAATTCTAATTTTTGTCAAGCTAAAATTTATTTTCCTTCCTTTCTTCCTTCTTTCCTTCTTTCCTTCCTTCCTTCCTTCCTTCCTTCTTTTTCCTTGTTCCTTCTCTTCCTCCATACTTGTTTTCCCTTCTTTTCATTCTCTCTTTCTCTTCCAAATTTCAACTCAGGGCCTCAAGCATGCTAGGCAGGCATTCTACCACTTGAGCTAAACCCTTGGTCCTTTTGCCTTTAGTCACCTATTTAAGTACAGTCTTAGAATGTTTGCCCAGGATGTCTTAGATTGCTATTCTCTCACCTACAACCTTCCAGTAGCTATGACCACAGATACATTCACCACACCCAGATTTATTAGAGAAGATGAGGTCTCATTAAAGTTTTATTCTAACTTGCCATAAACCCTCCAGATCTCTGCCTGCATAGTATTTCACTCTTACTTCAAGTGCTTGTCTGAATTGTGTGTAATTTCAACCTACATTTCATGTCTGTTGCCATTTGGATTTTTACTCTTCTGTGAATTGTCCATTCATATCTTTGGCCCTTCCTTGTTAAAGAGTCTCTATGCTGTAAAGGTACTGTCTTTTTTCTAAGCACTGGTGATTAGGAGGAAGACACAAAAGCTACAATAAGACTGAGGAGCAATGCATTGTGGAACTCTTAACCATTCATTCAGTAATCCTCATGAATCGTTCAGTAGCCCTAGAAGCTGATATACTGAACAAATAATCTTCTCGTTAAATTGATTCCCAGAATTTAATTTAAAAATTCGTCAAAATAAAAGCTACAGTCTGTATTTCCCTTTTTCTCTTTGCTACCCTTCAGCGACTCAGCCTTACCAGCAGACAGCAACGACAAACCTTTGATCAAGAAGGTGATGCCTTGGAATTAGAAAATGAAGTTATAACAGAATATACGACGGCCACTACACTCAGCAACAGAGCATTGAGAGAGGTACTGCAGGACATGTGAGTGTCCAGCTCAAAGCCTCCCTCCATCATGACCCCCTGTACTCTGCAAGACAGATGGCAGGGACAGCATCCCAAATAAGTCCCAGCAGCCGGCTGGCACCCCATCACCCGTACTGTTAACATAGCTAGGAAGGATACCCAACTGGACCCCAATAAACCACCTATGCTCCTTCTCCTTGGGTCCCCAAGGACAGAGCCTACTCAGCCTGCAAACTCCACCATTACCAATGGGTGGAAGACACCACCGGGCTCAGCGCCTGGAAGGGACACATTAAATTGCCTGCTCATTCCTGTGTGGAATACCACCAGGCTCAGCGTCAGGACCCAATAATCTGCCCAACCCTCTCTACCTGGCACACAGCTGGGCAGAAACACAATGGATTGTCCACACCTCTGTGCCCAGAACACTGTGGGACACAGCAACCATCATTGCAGCGAATGTCTGCAAGCCACTGGGCAAGATACCACCAAACGTAACACCTGCCATGCCTCTCTGCATGGAAACAGGACTGGGCACAGAGCCCAGCAGGGACCCAACAAGCCCCTCCCCACCTCTCTGCATGGGACACTACTAGGCACGGCACCCCAGGAGCGATCTAATAAACTGCATATCATCACGACTGAACTTAATGCCTGAACTGAACAGCCTCTACAAACCCTGAGCCCAGACGCACAAATCACAGCAAAAGAGAACAAAATTCACAAACAATCCAAACAACATGTCACTCTCAAAAAGTAACAACAATTCAGGGGGAGACTTCATTGAGAAGAAAGAAGAAAAGAGGAAAAACGAAAGAATCGTTAAAGACAAATGATGATGAGAGAATTGGCTGATGAAATCAAAGAGTGAATCCAAGAACAACCAGAAGAATAGGAGGAGGAAATGATGACTGAAATGCAGATATAAACTTTAAATAATTCAGTAAAGGAAGAGAAAGAATGTAGTAACAAAGGTAATAGACGCTGTAAAAGCTTCAGCGAAGGACATGGGAAATGACATCAAAAGAGAGATTGAAAATATGAAGAGCTCTATTTCCCTATTATCAAGCACAGTTGAAAGCATAGGCAATAGAACAAAACCGGGATAGATGAAGGCAAATAATTCAAAATTAACAGTTTTGAGGATCCATTCAACAAAATAATAATAGAAAATGTTCTGAGCCTCAGGATAGATTGTCTTACCATCTGACAGAGGCATATAGTACTCATAAGCAGACAGGACCAGAAAACAAATGCTTGTAAACATGTTGTTGTGAAACTAGACTTAAACAACAGGGAAATCCTTTAAAAGGCAGAAAAATCAAAAAGTAAATGTTATTACAATGAAAAGATTAGAATAACTACCGATTTCTCCAAACAAACTGAATGCAAGGAGAGCCTGGAGTGGTATCATTCAAGCTCAGAATAACAATGATTGCTATCCTAAACTAGTGTGCCCAGCAAATCTGTCATTCACAATCTGTGGACAAACTAAAACCTTCCACCTTGGAAGGTTTTATCATTTTTTATTATTTTATTATTATTTAATAATGATAAAATGAAAGGAATTCATAACCACTAAGCCAGCACTACAAAGGATACTAAATGGAAGCATACTATCTAAAGAAAACAATTGAAGTCAAAGAAATACAGAAATGAATTAAAAAACCTAGAAGATTAGTAAAACAAGAAAAGGGAAAGGAAAAGCAACAAAAATGGCAGGAAATATGGTCTATTTCTTCGTATTTACATTAAATATCAATGAGCTCAATTCCCCAATCAAAGGATTTAGAGCAAAAAACAAGAGTCAATGCATCTCACAATCAAAGAAACAAAAATCTGAGTGAAGGGATGGAAAAAAATACCCTTCAAGCAAATACACCCTGCAAAAAGGGCAGGAGTAGCCATACTGTTATCTGATAAAACAGACATCACATTAAAATCAGTAAGAAAAGACAAAAAGGGTCACTACATAGTAATAAAGGGAATGATCCACAAAGGAGAAATTACAATGATCAGCATGTGTACAACAAACAACAGAGCACCTAACACATTAAACAAACATTCTTAGACTTATAAAAACTGATAGACTTTCAGTATAATAATGATGGACACTTTAACATTCCATTCTCACTAAAGGACCGGTCAAATAAAGTCTCAGCAAAGAAGCTTCTGAATTAAATGATAACCAAACTGATTTAATGAACATCTACAGAGTATTTCACCCAACAATCACAATTCACATTCTTTTCAGCAGCAACCCACAGAATCTTCAGCAAAATAGATCATAACCTAGGACATTCAACAAGCCTGAGAAAATACAAAGGATTGAAATCTCTCCCTGCATCCTATCTGATCTACTGGAACTAAACTAGATCTCAACAGTAAAAGATGCTACAGAAAACATTCAAACCATAGATACTGAACAAAACACTGTGGAATAACAGGTGGGTACTGAAAAAGTAAAGGAAGAAACTAGAAAGTATCTAAAAATGAAACACATAAAAACAAGAGCCTTAAGGATATAGCAAAAGCAATATTGAGAAGAAAGTTCATAGTTCTACATGTGTACATAAAGAAAACAGAAACAGCTCATATAAAATAAATAACCTGGGCTGGGAAGGTGGCATAGTGGTAGAGTGCTTGCTTCACATGCATGAGGCCCTGGGTTCAATTCCTCAGCACCACATAAGCAGAAAAAAAAGCCAGAAGTGGTGCTGTGGCTGAAGTGGTACAGCACTAGCCTTGAGCTGAAGAGCTGAGGGACAGCGCCCAGGCCCAGAGTTGGGCCCCATGACCGGAGCCCCCCTCCCCCGCAAAAAATAAATAACCTTATGATGTAAGCAAAGCCTTTTATAAAAACAGATTCAGATCAAACCCCAAACTACCAGATGGAGAGAAATAGTAGATTAGGACAGAAATCAAGTAATTACAGACCAAAAATGCTATACATAGAATCAATAAAACAAAAAGCTGTTTCTTTGAAAAATTAATAAAATTGACAAACTCCTAGCTAAGTTGATGAGAAAAAGGAGAGAAGAGATTCAAATCAACAAAATTAGAGATGATAAAGATAACTTCACAACAAATATTCAAGAAATCCAAAAGAGTAAGAAGAACTTCTTACAAAACCCATACTCACAAAAGATGAAAAATTTGGTAGAAATAGTTAAATTTCTAGAGACATACAAGCTACCTAAGTTGAACTAAGCGGATATAAACCACCAAAACAGATCTTTAACAAGCAGTGAAATCCAAGAAGTAATAAAGAATCTTTCCAGAAGATGGGTTCACAGCTGAATTCTATAGGACTTTTAAAGAAGAACAAACATCAGTACTCCTCAAACTCTTCCAATGAAATAGAAACAGAAGGATCACTATGAAGCCAGCATTATGCTCATCCCAAAACCAGGTTGGGACCCAATGAAAAAATAAAACTATAGCCCAGTATCTCTGAGGAACATAAAAGGAAAGCTACTTAGTCCAACACTTGCCAATAAAATTTAACAACTAATCAAAAAATTGATACATTATTTTCAAGTGGGGTTTATCCCAAAGATGCAATGCTGGTCTCATATATGTAAAGCAATAAGCATAATACACCACATTAACAGAGACAAAGACAAGCACCACCTGATCATCTCCATAGATGAAGAAGAAAAGCTTTTAACAAAATCCAACATCCATTCCTGTTAAAAGTTGTGGAGAAGCTAGTTATAGAAGGAACATACCTCAACACAATAAAGACTATATATGATAGACCAACAGCCAACATCATGCCAAATGGCAAATAACTAAAACCAATTCTTTTAAAAGCAGGAACAAGTCAAGAATATCCACTTTCTGCACTCCTTTTCAATATAGTTCTGGAGCTCCTAACCAAAGCAATAAGGGTCAAAGACTTCAACATCAGACCTAGAATCTTGAAACTATTTCAAGCTGAATTACAGAAACATTAGATTTTATAGGCACAGGCAGGAATTTTTGAAAAGAATCTCAGGGTACAGCTAGTAGGACAGAGATTTGACAAATGGGATTACATCAAAATCAACAGTTTCTGCATAGCTAAATAATAAACTAGAAAGACAGCCAACAGACTAGGAGAAGATCTTTACCAGCAATACATGTAACAAAGGCCTAATATCCAAAATATACAAAGATCTCAAAATATTAATGCTCCCCAAACTGATAACTCTATCAATGAACAGGCAGGGCACTAATAAACAATAACTAATAAACTAATAAACCTGTCAATAATCAGGCACTAGTTCTCAGAACAAGACATAAGAATGGCAAATTAACACATGAGGAAACACTCAACATCCTTGGTCAGAAAGAAAATACAAATCAAAACAATTCTGAGATTTCATCTTACCCCAGCTAGACAGACTAACATCGAGAATTTGAACAACAGGTTCTGAGGGAGATGTGGAGGAAAAGGAAGCCTATTGCATTATTGTTTGGGATGTAAACTACAGCAACCACTCTGGAACTTGGTTGGAGTTTCTCAAAAAATCTAAACATAGAACTTCCCTACGACCCAGCTGTAACAGTCTTGGAATTTGCCCAGCACATTACAAGTCAGGATATGATAAATATGCTTGCACATCCATGTTCATTGCTGAACCATTCACAATAGCCAAATTACGGAAACCACCCAGATGTCCTACAATATATGAGTGAATCAAAAAAAAGTAGTACCTATGCACAATGGAATTTTACTCATCCATTAGAAAGAATAATACTATGTCATTTGTATGGAAATAGATGGACTTAGAACAAATTGTGTAAGTAAGCCAAGCCCACAGAAATAAACAGTACATATTTTCTCTTGTATGTTGAAGCTAGAATACAACTAGACACTACAACTCATACAGTAATCTAGGCATTCACACACAAACAGTCAGATTAAAGGAAAACATTCCTAGGGGAGGAACCCAAAAATGTAACTCTTCTGAACATCTAAAATACTATTTATCAAAACAAATTCCAGGAAATGGAAGTATGGGGTTTTTTGTTGGTAGTGGTAATATTGGTGTTATTTTCTTTTGCACAGAAAGGGAGGGAGGAAGGGTGAACAAATGCAGTCAGAGTATTCAATACACACAATGTGGGAAATGAGCTATGCAATTTGTGGGTAAGGATGAGAAGGGAAAAGCGGGGAAAGTGAAGGAAGGGGTGATATTGTCTAAAAAAGAAATGTACTCATAACCTGACTTATGAAATGGTAACTCCTCTGTACAACACCTTAATGATAACTATAGAATTACATTTAAAAATAAATGCGACAGCATTTTCCTGCTGTGTGCCACAGATCACCTTGCAAACCACTTGAGAGGATGTGCATGCTTAATTTTAAAAGGAATGTAAATTCCTTAAGTGACCTCATTCTTATCTTACTCTGTGTAAGATCACATTTGTTGAAGGACTACACTGACCTCTGCCCTGGTTATTTAGGGTTATTCTTAAATAGTATCTCAAAATTCTTTTCCCTTCCCTTCCTTCCCTCCTCTCCTCTGTCCTCCCATTCTCTCTCTTCCTTTCCCTTCCTTCCCTTTCTTGTGTCAGTACTGGGGCTTGAACTCAAGGCCTAGGTGCTATGCCTCACATATTTGCTCAAGGCTGTTGCTATACCACTTGAACCATAGCTCTACTTCTGTCTTTTTTTGTGGTTAGTTGGAGATAAAGAAAGAGTCTCATGGCTGGCTTTGAACCTTGATCTTCAGCTTTCAGTCTCCTGAAGAGCTAGAATTAAGGCTTGAGCCTTAATCAAGCATGAGCTGGCCTGGCTCAGTTCCACATATTTCTGCTAAAACCTATAAAAGAGATAGTTGCCATGTGTGGTGAAAAGTTAGATGACAAGATCTGAACCTTCACATCTACAGTTCAGTGGCTCTTACAAGAAGAGGCAGAAGGCCATTTGGGAGAAGGGCTGTTTAACTAAATCACTTGTTCCTATCCAGGATAGCAAGAAGCAGTAAGTAAAAAAAAAAAAAATTGCGAATATGGGTAAGGAAGCAAGATTACTCAGAAATAAAATTTAACCCATCTTGTTGGAATTGGGCTGTAACTCTAGTGCTGAGTTTTCTTGCAGACAATTATGAGGGAAAAGCTATTACCTATAAACTTCACAGGGTTTACAAGTTAAATATTAATCTGTTGCTAGGGAGATAGTTCAAGTATTCCTATAATCTAACCAGAGGTTAATGTTTTTCTATAGGGTTTTTCTTGTTGAAGAGGACATACATTTGGGATTTGGTTTTCTTTATCTCAGAAAAGAGTCTGACCTGGATCATCTCTTTTATTCCTTTAAGATCCTGTCTATTCTAAAAACTTAATTTATTATAATTCTTTTTTTTTTGTATTTTTTTGTCGGTCATGGGGCTTGAACTCAGAGCCTGAGGGCTGTCCCTCAGCTCTTCAACTCAAGGCTAGCACTCTACCACTTGAGCTACAGTGCCACTTCCAGTTTTCTGTTAGTTTATTGGAGATAAGACTTTCACGGACTTTCCTGCCTGGGCTGGCTTTGAACCTCGATCCTCCGATCTCAGCCTCCTGAGTAGCTAGGATTACAGGCATGAGCCACTGGCACCTGGCTGATAATTCTTTTGCTTGTTGTTTAACTACCCAAGTATTATTCCCTAAGAGAGGGTATTAAGGGCATTTTAAGATAATCTCATTATTTAGTTATGGAGAATTTAGCAAAATATAAAGTGCAAAATTAGAAGAGCTTTTTTAATCACAGTCTGATGCCAATCCTGGCCAAAAAAAAAATCAGTAAGATCTCTATCTCAGTCAATAAGTCAAGAAAGTTGGTATTTCCCTATCATCCTATCTATGTGGGAGATGGTTAGGAGCAAAACCACAAGATCCTACCTGAAAAATAATTAGTGGTAAAAGATAGGACTCAAATGGCAGAGTATTTAGCAAGTACAAGGCCCTGAGTTCAAAACCCCAATACCAACAAAAACCACATAGTCAAGCATTATGCAAACCACACACACACACACACACACACACACACACACACACACACACACACACACACACACACAGAGGTTTGGAGGTTATTGTACTTGGGTTTTAACTCAGTCCCTTATACTCAGTTGGTGGACACTCTGCAACTTGAGCCACACCTTCAGCCCTGCTTTTTACTGTCATTTTGGAGATGGAATCATAGAGACAGGTCTCGAGGTACTATCCTGTAGATCTCAGCTTCCTGAGTAGGTAGGACTGCAGGCATGATGTACTAGTGCCCAGTTCAAAGTATTTAAAAAAATAATAGACTATTTCTAGAGCAGTTCTAGATTACATAAAATAGATAATATGGAATACTGATATATGCCCTCTCCCCCTTATTCAGTTTCCTCTATCATTAACATTTTGTATTGGTATAGGAAATTTGTTATCATTGCTGAGCCAATACTGAAACATTGTCATTAACTGAAGCCTGTAGTTTGTATTAAGATTCACTCTTTGGTTTCTAAAGCTCTGTGGGTTTTATCAAATGTACATTGCAATGTATCTGACATGACATTATCACATAGATTGTTGGGTGCCCTGGCTTTAGGTAAGATGGCTCCAGTAACATTTTTAAACATATTTTTGAGGCTTTCTTATACATGTTCTGAGACAAAAATCAGATAATGCACTAAAGCCTCCAAATATGCCCACAGATTTTAACTCAACCTATAGCCAGTCTATCTTTCTTTGAGTTTAGAATGTACATTGTAAGGAGATTAGTACTAGATTTCATTTTGTGAGACTAGGTTGTCAGTTTCTACAGACATAAATAAAAATTTGAAATTCCTCCAGGGTGCTCAATCCCATTATCAATTTATTATTCCAAAAGAGCACATGGTGGCTTTAGCACAACATTCTGATGTTGCAACAAGATGTCTAATTAAACATTCAAGACATAACACCTAAATGGTTCATTGTTAGGGCATATTTTACTATTTCTAAGTATTTGATAAATTTAATGGAATGCGTTAGTTAAATTTGAAGTATTTTGAATTTACTGTCAGTAGAAAGCATTTCTGTCTCAGAAATATGGACACATTCAATTTTTCTTGTTATTTTTAACAGCTCTCTCTTAATTTTATTTTGCATACAAAGAAAGGATCCAATAACCAATCCAGAAACCAATAATAATCCAATCGACCAATCACTCAGACATGTCTTTACTTCAGATTTTTACAGGAATTCCTGGACTATTCCAGGAATATTAGGTGCCTATGAGCATCTTTAGTGAACACACACACACAAGAGAGAGAATGTTTATTCATGTGCTATTAGGTGCCTATGAGCATCATTAGTGAACACGCACACACAAGAGAGAGAATGTTTATTCATGTGCAAGTGATTATTCTTTTAAGCAACAAGTACTGGTTGAGTCCCTACTGTGTGCCAGATATGTACAAGATGTAACAACAGAGTCTGTGTGATGAGATAAGAAAGTGCAGAGAGAAGGTAAATAAATATATACAGATATATCATTTGCAAGCTCAAAGGTAATTAAAGCCCTCATGTTAAGGCTAAACTGAAGTAAGGGGCTGCATATCAAATGAATACTAAAGCAGGACTATAGTGTATCCACCCTTACTTAAGTACAGCTCCCCATTCCAATACCTTTTTCTCCCTTAAATTAACAATCTATTGTTCTAGTCGATGTGTGACATCTTTAATATTGTAATTTATGCCAACTATATTCCTTGGAATAATTGTGGGAGAAGGAAGATGCCTATTGAATTCTAGTGAAGATTGGTTTAATTTGCCTTAGATGAAATTGAAGCTAAAATTGTTAGCTGAAAGACATATATTTGGAGGTCTGAAAACCCGGGAGCATTGTTGTTGCTCTTTTCCAAGTTTGTTGCAGATTAGAATTTCATCACTGGAGTTAAGAGCAACAGGGACATGTTGAATTACTTTCCTGATTGTATCTTAAATATTTTTTCCAAGAGCTGAGTTTATTTTAGACATTAATCTTTGAGACTGTCTTATGAAAATACAAAAAATAAAATATTTTCAAGTAACAAGATCTTGTAATGAATTCTGAGGGTCACCTTTGTTCAACTCGGGCTGAGAAAAGACAGATGAACCAGTGAGCAATTGAACTGTATCTGTTCAAATTGACCAGATAATATATGTGTCTACTTCTTCCTATCTCTTCATCTGAGTGATTCACACCAATGCAAATTCTGACCTACCTCTATTATTCAGTTGAAGAAAGGAAAGTATAAAAGATATATTAGTGCATGGTGCTGGATCAGTCACTGTCCTGATTCCTATCTCTGCTGGTCCCATTCTTTTAAATTAAATTCTCCATTTTTCTTTAGGTTGCACATTTCTTCATTTTTATCATGCAGTGCCAATAATTTCTCTACATTTGTAGCTACGTCAGGCTGTAGAATAGATCAGCTATATTTTTAATGTACACATGGAATTGCACTATAATGTCCCAAAGGCAGAAGACTGACTTTATTAAATTACCAATATATGTAGAACATTCAGGGATGCTAGAATCACAACAACTGGTACATTATCTAGCATATGGAATAGAATGCTTTCTCAAAAGCTAAAAATTGCTTTTATTGTCTGCACACCATAAAGGTTTTAGGTTGTATTTAAAGGAAGTTAACAGAGAGGCACACATTTGGAAGACAGATTGAATTATATGCTAAACAAGGACTCAGATGCTTGCGTTTTCTGTTTGTAGGTGTCCTGCTTCTGAGATTTACATTGACCTTTGGTGCGGCTGAGCCAGGGTAGTAATGAGCTGCAAAGAGCTCAGTCACTCCTCCTTGGCCTCTCCAGCTTACAGCAGTGCTTTCATGTAATTATCTCATTTGGATCCTCTTTATGACCACACAAGGAATACGACTCTCAGCACCTCACCTATTATACATATGGTGCTTTGTCCTCAGGGTGCTGAGTAGGAAGAGAGCTAACAGGATTGGATGCCTACTGTAGGACCCATTGCTCGGCGGTGCTTTTCAAAGAATCTTTCTGCAGCTCTTTGTTACCAGAAGATGTAAATGTTCAGAATATGAAGCATTTCACAGCTTAATCAATAGCAACCAAGCAAATTGGGATGTGGTAAGAAAAGCAGTATGAGAAAACATTCATTTGTTCAGATCATTGGGAAAGAGAAAGCAAAGCAGTCTTAGCCATAGAAAGTATTTTTTGTGCCTTCATAGAAGTATGAAGTCTCATTGCTGCAACATCTTCCTTTTGTCCCCATTACATTCATAGATTACAGTGATCTATTAGCATATTTGAGCAAGGTAGCAACCACGATCCCAAGCCACGATATTCTCACTGTGGTTGCCCTGCTTATATGCTCACCCAGAGCCACTTATTACCCCCCCCCCCATAAGAGCTCTCTGTATCTCTCTGTCTGAGGATTTTCTGCTGGTCCAAGGGGCTGGTAGTGACAGTTTATGGGTCAAACTAGAATGTAGGGGAGTTAATCCCAGGGGGTGGGGGGACCCTCTTAAAGGGATAGGTGGTAGCAAATGTGTTGGTTAGGCCCTATGAAAATCAAACTCTTAGGGAGGTATGAATGGACACAAAGGGGAATCGCCATGTGAAAATAAATTGAATTCCACACAGGAAGACTGGGAGGGCCCTCTGAGCACAACACACCTCAAGGAAGACATGTTGTAGGGCCTGGCAGCAAACCTATCAGAAATCTCATTATCCAAACGTTTCAGGAAAGAAATCCCACATCTTCTGGGTCACCTCTACCTTAGAAACACAATCCAGTCAGTCATTAGCAGGGAGCAGCTTTGGGGAGGTGTGGCCCCAGTCCAAACGTGACAATGGGTCTTACAGCCTGGCCACTGGGTCTGTCAGTGAGCTCCTATAGTAGTTGGTATATGAAGTGCATGCTCCCTGGGCTGTGCTGGATGAAAACTCAGGCTCTGTGTGAGCTCTGAGTGAGCTGTTCCAAGCATTTGCTCAGTGGGTTCTGGCAGGAACAAGCCTCAAGGTTCCAATGAAGTAACATTCTTTTTTTTGCTTTATATCATCTCACTTCTCCACATTGTCACTGGGTCATCTCCAGAATAAACTTTGTGGATGCGGGTCCTCCTTCAGGACTGATTTTGGAGAAACTCAAGCTAAGGCTGTGTTTTATTGTGACCTTCAGTTATTGAAAAGTCTGCCTACCTTGAAACCAGTTTTCTTCTAAGAATTATTCAAGTTGTTATATTTTGTGCTTAAAATGAGGACACAGAAAGGAGCTGATCATGATGTATGAGAGAGCCCAGAGTTACCTTAGCTTCAACCCCTCTCCTGAGTCTTACCATCACCCTAATTTCCTGATTCCTAAACCTTCTCTCCAAACAGATTTGAAGAGTCCTTAACAATATTGTTTCTTCAAAGTTTGAATTGTTTTTTAAATTTATTTTAATAAAGAACATCATGCCAAAATATCTACAGATATGTTCTCTTTTTATCTTTGGGAGACACAGGACTCAACAGTGCTTTCCTTAAAGATGGAGCCATGGTCAATGTAGCAAGGACAAAAACATTTGACTGCCATCCTGGGCTCATCCTCTAAGCTACAGGCATAATCTGCTTTCCAAGTCTAGCAGAATAGAGTACATTTTGAGTTTTAAATCTTGCCTTGCCTTGAACCTTATACTAGGAAAATCATCAGAAAAATAACCAGATCGACAAGTGATTAACCAATTTTGTCACCACCATTTCCTGAAGAGGCTGTCTTTCTTCCATTCTATTTGTTTAGCTCCCTTATCGAAGTTTAGATGGCTATGGGTCTGTGGGTTCATTTCTGGGTTTTCAGTTCTATTCTGTTGGCCCTAAGGTCTGTTCTTGTGCCAGTACCAAGCTGTTTTGATTAATATGGCTTTGTAGTAGAGTTTGAAATTTGGTATTGCTATTCCTCCAGCACTGTTCTTTCTGCTAAGGATCATTTTTGCTATTCAGGGTCTTTTATTGTTCCATATGAATTTTTGGATTGCCTCTTCTATTTCCTTGAAGAATGAGGTTGGAATATTGATAGGTATCGCAATGATTTTGTAGATTGCCAGTGAAGAGTAAGGTTAGGACTCAAACGCTGTACTTGAATTCTTGAGCCCCCTCTTTAATCTCTATAATTCAGTGCAGTGGTTCTCTAAGTGTGATCCACCACCGGTAGCAGCAGCGTTGCCTGGGAACTTGTTTGAAATGGAAACTCTTGGCTCTCACTCCAGTCCTACCAGATCAGAGACAAAATGGTGTCCGGTAATCTGTGCCTTTACAAAGCCTCATGGGAATTTCAAAGTAAGCTCATGATTGAGAACCACTACCTCCATCCATTCCAAAATACAGAACACCACTGAACTATTAATATCTTCTCTATCTTCTATAGGGCTTTGAAAAGCATCATATATTCCTTAAGGAAGAGACACACTCAAGTTCTTGGACTTTTGTCCTCTACAGTACAGGCCTTGTATTGGACCACCATGAAATACTTATTAAAGTGAACCGGAAGTACCACTGTTTATCCTGAATGATTTAAGCTCAACTGGGTGTAACTTTTTGAGATTCTTCACATCTTTGACGCCTAGTAGCGCTCCTGTCTCTCATTGCATGTGTTTGTGATAATCAGGAATTACATGAATATGAAACTAATATAACATTTTGCTTGCATGTGCGATAATCATTAAAAACACAGCATGAATCATAGCAACATATGGCATTTAAAAATAAGCTATCATTCCTTCCAGGAGATGTGGAGCTCATTTTGTTTTGCAGTAGAGTATTGGAGAGTAAAGGCTGGGAGAAATGGCATTCCTTGGAATGTATTAGAAAGATGTCTTTTTCTTATGCACAATATTGGCACTTATCTCCCAAAGAGTGGGAGCGACCAGAGAATCTGCTAAACTTGATTTTTGAGTAAAGCCGTCTAGAAATATGCAGCATTGTTGTTATTATGAGATATATTATAGCACAGAAACTGAAATCTCACCACTGAATTAAAGTTCACATGCTAGGCTCTGAGTATTCCATGTGATTGAACACAAACAATATGCTTTGGAAAGTATCAAGACACAATTATAAAAATAATTTGAAGTGCATGGGTATTTTTCAGTTTCTTATCAAAGATTTAATTAAAGACTTCCCTTATTTTTCTCTCTCAAAGTTGGCGTTATATGCCAATCATTGAATGAATGAGATAAACAAATTTCATGCTCACTTTTAATCTCTTTACCAATGGCAATAACCTTACCCATAAGGCTAAATTTGTACACATAATTTGTGAGATTACTAAAATTTAATAACATCTATTCACAGCAATCCAAAGGATACTTTTCTACTAATCCTGCACTCCCAGATAGTTCTATTATCCATAGCTAAAATATAATCGTGATATATGCCCAAGAGGCTCTTTCCAGTTATAGTTTCTCTAATAATTTTTCTGTATAGGTTGACTCTACATAAGGGAACATGCTAAGAAGAACCTTTTAATTGAGATTGCTGGTAATTTCATGAAAAAAAACATAATAAATGAACACTTTCTGTTGGGTGGCATGTTTGTTTAATTCTCATGTCATTGATTGTTGATGCAAAAAAAAGTTCTTATTTTTAATTGTGAGAATACCGTACAGAGGAGTTACAATTACATGGGCAAGATACCGAGTATATTTCTTATCAACTACAGTGGGAGTGGTTATCTCTTGAGATGCAATACTCTGATGTAGTACACAACCTGTTGTACTGTGCACAGTGCCCTGGCTGCCACAGCCCTGGTTTACAATCAAACCTGGAACAGAAAAGGATGGACAAAGAAAAGAGAGACTTTTGTCAATTCAGTGTCTCACTGCCTCTAAAGGAGCTGGGTGGGTCAAGATTGCTCCCTGGAAGACCCAATCATCAGTTTACCAGAGCCTGAAGGATTTGGGGGTGGATTGGTGGGAGTAAAAGCTAAAATTGGGATTATTCTGGCAATCCAGGCAAGTTGTCCCCTTAGTCAAACTCTTCACAGTGGGTGCAGTTCTCAACAGGAATTAGAGTAGACATCCAAATGAGGGACATACACATCAGCTATACCATTGGACTTAAATTACCACAGCCAGTTTGTTATTTTGACATCATAGAAGCTCAACTTTACAGTAATTCTATTCCGTTTGGTCTTACAAAGCCATCATAAGATATTGTGGTTATCTGTATTTGGTCATACTAGGCTATATATCATAGTGTTGTTTCTTTTCTGTTCAAATTCTATTCCAGCAAAAGGAATTATTGTTCTATATTAAATCTGAGATTTTTTTTCCTTTGGTCTTGACATTTTGCTTAGGTTAATGTCACCATTGTTTTTCCTTGGGAAGTTTTTGAATTGTTCTATTTAAAAACAAACTTTCAAAAGAAAAATGTGTTTGTGAACCTGATATATAATTTGGTGTAGTTTCAGCCAAGATGAATATTGATACATGATATCTAGATGAGGAAAAAACTATTCATTTTCTCAAATTAATATTTTCATTCATTATTTTATTTGACAAGTATCAAAAGAGGAAAGGAGCAGGCCTGGACTCCCTTCTGTCTCAGGGAAAGGAAGAACATAGCTTACCTTGGGAGTGCTCCTTTTGGCAACAAGGTACTTCATTTCAATTTGTTGTCTCTATCTTTTTTTTTCTAAACAAAACAAATCAAATGGGAAGCAACAATACAATTTCTTACTTTCAATTAAAATAATTACCTTCAATTAAACTACCTCCAAACTCTATTTTGACCTATAACCCACTTCAAGATTTGTCTGCAGAGGATGTATAAAAATATCTGAAATGAGAATCCACAGTGTCCTTAAGTGTTGATAAGGGAAAAGGCAGTCATCCAGGAGAAGGTGAGTAGAGACTGAGAGAAAGAAGGGGGAGTGACTGAGGTACCTTGAAGCATAGGTCACAAGGAAGAGATGGTGATGAATAGGTAAAGAGAGGGATGAGGAGCGGAAGAAAGAGACAGTCACAACTAATTGTGAAGCAAGGCAGGGATGTCTAACCCCATTCTCTCTCTGTAACAGCTGTGAATCCAACTTTCATCTCTGAGCTTCAATTATCTCATGAATAAAATGGAGGTGATGATGCTCTCTCTGTGGAGCAGTGGACAGGTCATGCTTGAAGGTCTTAACACCACAGCTGCTCAGTAAGTGAACTCTTTTTGTACTGTTATGCTCTCTCTTTTACTGAGCATGATCATTGTATTTGAACGCAATTATGTGGTGACCTATTGCTTTCCAAACTTAAATATCATTCAAGCCATTGATTATGGAACTATCTTACTAAATAGTAGAAGGGGAAAACATATTTTTCCTAACCTCAAGTTCTGAAAATTCTATTACATTTCTAGAAATATACAACTAGAAATTCATTTGTAGCTCAGGGAAGGTTCCTGAGATAAGTTCAGGAGTTTCCCAAATTCTTATGGGAATGTGTTTTTTTGGCCTTTTATATCTGGCTTATTTCACTGAACACGTGTTATAGCATGTATCAGGATTTCATTCTTTTAATGGTTGAATAATAGTTTATTTTCTACATAATCCATGTATTGTTTATCCATTCATAGGGTTTTTATTTGTTTTTTGTTTCTTTAGTATAGAGGTCTGAATTCTGAGTTTTTTCATTTGCTAGGCAATTGTTCTACCACTTGAGTCACAATGCAACCTTTGTATCTTTGGTTATCTTTGAGATAAGAGTCATACATTTCATTTACACCTGAGTTGGCTTAGACTACAATCCTCCTCTTTATGCTTTCTGTATATCTGGGTTAACAGGTATGTGCTACTAAGTCCAGCTTTTCTTTGGTCTGGCCAACTTCTGCTCAGGCTGTCCTCCAACAACTATCCTCCAAATCTCTACCTACTGAATAGCTAGGATTACAAGTATGAGTCTAAGTCTCCAGTGTAGTTCCTTTGCTAGTTTTTTATTTTGTTTTTGTGTTTAGATTTTCTGTACTGGGAGGGACTGAAAGAGAAGAGGGAACAACTTACACTAAGCAAAAGGAAAGAAATGTACAGATCACCTGTACATAGCTGTAATGTCAACGTTTGTAGAGTCTGTAAACTTTCTAGACCATGGTAATGACAATGTGCCTCATGAAGGTTAAAATGTGTTTGTGATTTTAACTAAGTATCATTATCCCACAATATTGTGAAATTTATGTAATCACTTAATTTCAATAGAAAAACAAAAATAAATAAATAAATAAATTTCCTGTACTGGGCAATCAGTTGAAAGGAATATCGAGAGAGGCTAGAACCCATATCCAGGGACTATGAATCATAAGGTTTTGTAGAGGCCTTAGGAATCCTAATGTAGCAGCTGACAAGTCCACTTTGAAGGACATTGACTTCCAAACTAGTTTGACACAGAGAAACTGCAGATCTTTGCTCACCATACTACCCTTGCATCTTTAATTGTGAGAAGCCATTTGACCGCATGTAGTTTGCTCAGAACAGAATTTCCTGCAATGGAGAAACAATGTGAGCCAAAGAAAAGAAGAGCTATCCAATGCATGATGTTTCAGTCATGCATATGTCAGGTGAGGATCCTGAGGTTCCCATTCCTATTTGCATATTATGTGAGTTATTTCCATTGTTGTATTAATTAGGACCGATACTTGAAGAGTTTTTCATCTCAATTGCATGACTAGTGGCTTTCAAAGAAAAAAGTGTTAAGGTGGTTAAGTGTCTCTTCTTCTTCATCTTTGACCCTAATCCTCTTTATTATGTGAGTCACAAATGCAGATCACATAATGATTTTTATCCACCCACATTTAGCGTCACTAAGCTACTATTTATTTTACAAGATATTTTAGGTATTTTAGGTTATGATATTTTAAGTCTGAAACTTAGTTAATTTTTAAAATTAAGATGTTCCTTTTTAGCTATTTTGTTGTCCTCAATTATACTTTGAAGGTGATAATCAATTATTCCACACCTAGATGACCATGTAATAGTGACAATACATTTCCCACACACACACTCTGTTTACTATGATACAAAAAGCTTTCCATCCTTCTGTGTTCCTGCATGGCAGGGTTATTGGTATTTGATGAGTCATACATGAGAAAATTTCTATGTCTTTCCAAGCATGGACAGAAAACTACTTCACTTAAGTGTAAAATTATGAAGGATGTAATTTTGCACTCAAACTTCAATTACAATAATTCTTTAAATTAGCATGCCCTGTTTCATGTTTGCTTAAATCCTTATATATGCCAGTCTTGTTTCCATAAGAGAACAAATAGAATTTTGCTAAATACTGCTAGGAAAGCTAGGAGGACTTGGTAATTTTATTCTTTATTTTTATTACCCTCTAAGCTTAACTAATATATTTTGACAGCTTTAAAAAATGCTCTCAAATGATAAATTTACGTAGACATGTCACAAAAGGACATTGTTCGCTTCTAAGGATTTTCTGGAGCAGAAATAGAATGGTAGTTGCCTGTCAACTTTGGGTATGTGTTCAGTGAGACTACTTTCCCTCCGGTCTTCAAAGTCAGGTTGCCATATATTCTGAGCGAGGAAGGACATCCAATCCTAATCTGAGAGTCCACTGCAGCATATTTTCTGCTTCTAGATAGGCCCAAGGTAATTTCTAGGTAGTTATATGGCCACATTATTTTTAAACTAAAACCAAACTCAAGGCAAGCACTGGTAATTTTAGCTACTCATGAAGCTCAGCTCTGAGGGTCACAGTTCAGAAATACCCTAGGCAGGAACATCCATGAGACTCTTATCTTAACCACCCTAATAGGCCACAAGTGGAGTTGTGCTCAAGCAGTAGAGCCCTACCCTTGAGCACAAAAGCTCACAGTCTCTGCAGTGAAGCCCCAAGACTGGCACAGATAAATAAATATTTAAAAATTCAAAGTAGAATGATATATACAGACTCAGAAAGATGTTACAGTAGCTGCTTAGAGAGAATGAAGAATGCTAGGTCTTACTGTATATATAAAGAGGACCACAGCTTGGCCCTTTGGATCATGATATATCCTTGGTTTCTTGAACCAATTTTTGCTAGTTGGTACTAGGTTTGGTCAAAAGTTTGATATGTATTCAGCCTCTTCCCTGGAGTTTAGGTAGCAGCTTTTACTCAACTATTACCTTATTGCCTTTGTATTTGGTTTCAAATTATAGCATTATGAAATAAATTGTATAGCTTGGAGCAAAAGGGGAAAAATTGTCTCTTTCCTAATGGGAGCTTGTCAAAGCAATGAATGGCAAAAATGATTAAAATTTAAACTAATAAGGCCATGAGAAGCATATCTACCCAGTAGGGGTTTCCAGCAAAAATTTCAATGGGGGTCTCCTCACTATTCAGCTAGCCTCCGGTGGGAAAGGTGACCTTTCGGAGGGCTCTCTGCAGCCCAGGGGGTGCCTTCTAGATGGTCATATTTCCATGCTTGTCAAATTATTGCTATGTGGTGAATATAATGAATGATACAACAAAATAAATTATTTAAATAGTACTAATAGAACAAAAAGCAGTGTTAACTTTTTTGAGGAAAGAATATAGAATATCTTTGCCAGAATAAGCCATTCATCCAGTAGCAACAAAAGGCACATCAGCCATGTATCATACTGTATATTCATCTGATTCTCTGTATTGTTTGTGTTTACTTTAGTTATTTTGGGACTAGGGTCTCTTGTTTTATTGCCTAGGGACAGCCTTGGACTATGAGCTTTCTATCCATGCTTTCTGGGAGCTAGGATTAAAGAAGTGTACCCCTAGGTCTAGATTGAGGTGGGAAACTAACTTTCTACCCTGGATGGTCCTGAACAGAAATCCTCCTGAAGTCTGTCTCCTGAGTAGCTTGGATCTCAGGTATGTGCCTCTGGCTCTAGGCCCTGGATCATCATTTTCTTAGACTACATATCCTATTCCATAACTATGTGATAAGGAATTTGATAAACAGAAGATCAATTTTGTGACTTTGTCATCAAAACAGACTGGTATTTATGATTAATGGCATCATGCCATTACTAGCAAAAGTTTATTGAGTACATATTGTGCAGTAGGCTCATCTATAGGCTTTTCTTATTTGCAACTTCTGTAATCCTTGTGTGTTTAAGCAGTGTTCTATGTGATTTCATATTCTTCCTTTTCCCTGAGGTGAGTATTAGTATCATCATCCTAGTTTTTAGTTGAGAAAGTAAGTACAGAGATGTTTAAGCAATATGTCTCTAGTAGGCAGTAGATCATAGATTGCACTATTTTTATTTCCAATATATACTCCCATTGCTCCTTGGTATTTAATATACTGCCATACACTGATAGATAAGTCTCCCCTCCCAGATGTCTAATGGGGTCTCTAAACATGTTGTCTCTCACATTCTTTTACTAGATTTTTCAGCCTATGGATCCTATAGCATCGACACATGCTTCCTTAGAATATGCTAAATTCATAATTGGCTATGGCTAAGGCCTGGTTTTGCTATCTTCTACCTATACTGCTTGTTAGAGAGATTTTCACATATATAATCTCCCACGTTATGTGCTCATGAACCATATTCTAGGTATGGCACTTTCAAATGGTACAGCTCACATTGTATTACTATAAGCATATTTCAAAGTATGAAAAAATATGATTAAAAGTCAAAAGTTAAGTGGCAGAACAGGGTGAATGTAATGAACATAATCACAGTATTCTTCATAATATACAGCCCTGGACATTAGATAATCTGAGATTTCATGCATCTCTGTTATTATTTATCTTTTTTTCTTGAACACCATGCTCAGCAGCATATATATGTAAGAACCAGTTGTTGAAACAATGTGAGAATATCTAACCAAGTGCTGTAGATGGGTCTATATAATGGCAGTTGTGCTAAACAGCCAGGGATTTCCAAACAGTATTTTAATGCTATGTGTGGAGAAAAGTTTTCCATGCTTTTTTCATACTTTTTTAGGTTTTGAAAGTGCGAAGACTGTATTTGAATCTATATTATATGCTTAAGTGGCCATATTCATGAAATATTCCAGAAGAAGTCTACACAATAAGGTAGATTTTGCTTTTTCTTTAAATTAGTTTGTAATAAATATGGTACTTACATATAACTAGATTTTTTTACATAGTTAGTAGTAAAATGTAAAAGACTGATCCTTTAGACAAAATTAAACTATGGCTAGGAGAAATTACTATATTAAAAAATCAGAAGTAATATCATACTTCAGAAAGAATTTCTTGTTGAATACATGCTAATGGAACAATTGGTGGATAGTACAGACAAGTTTTGGAATATTTCACCAGTATAATCTTTTTTATTTTTAGTGCTCTTAAGGTTTGAACTCAGGGGATTGAACTTAAGACCTTATACATACTAAATAAGTTCTTTATCACTTGAACCACCCCACCAATCCCTTTTTTGTTCATTATTTTCCAAATAGAGTCTAGGCTGGCCTAAACTGTGATCCTCCTACTTTGTGTTTCTTTTCATTGCTGGGATGACATGTGTATGCCAACTGCGTATAGCCATTGGTGATAAATAGTCTCATGAACTTTATTATTATTATTATTATTATTAACAAGTTTTTTATTGTGAAAATACCATACAGAGGGGTTACAATTACATGAGCAAGTTAATGAGTACATTTCTTATCATTGTTGCCTTGTCCTTTGTTTCTCCTTACCATACCTGCCCTCCCATCCCCACCTCAGCCAAAGTTGTAAAGTTGTTTTTTCGACATTTCATTGTTGCAATGGGTCCATCTGCATCCCTATTTAAACAATTTGTTTTTTCCCTTCTCCTCCCCAAACTATACCAACATCAAATACAGTGAAAACAGGGGTTATACTATGGGGGAAGGACATACAGAGCAACAAAAAAATCACCTTATAAATATGTTAGAAACAATAGCAAGAAAGAAAAACCACTTGAGTCCTTGTCTTGGGGTTCATTTTGCCTAACATCAACTTATCTGACTTTTCTGCTTGTCTCAGACATATACTAGTTATTACAAATAAGGGAAACCATGTTTCTTTGGGCCGGGCTTACTTAACTTAATATAATTGTCATGAACTTTTATGTCCATGTTGGCCCTCATAATCTCCTATGCTGCTTCATAACTAGCTGGAACAAGCTTGAGCCAATGTGCCAATTTAGCCAATATATTTTTATTCAAAGAAGGGTTCAGTTGCATACATTCATATAATACAAAAGTGCCAAATATTAATAACAAAAAGGAAGTCATAGTTGTTTTCATTTGGGTAAATGCCCAAAAGTGGGATTGCTGGGTCATAGGGGAGCTCTGTGTGTAGTCTTTTGAGGAACCTCCATACTGATTTCCAGAGTGGCTGAACAAGTTTACAGTCCCACCAACAATGCAGTAGGGTTCCCTTTTGGCTACATCCCTTCCAGGATGTTAGTAACACCCTTCCAGGGTGTTAGTAGATTTCTTGATTATAGCCATTCTAGCTGGGGTGAGGTGGAATCTCAATGTTGTTTTGATTTGCAGTTCTTTTATGGCTAGAGAAGTTGAACATTTCTTCATGTGTCTATTGGCCATTCTTATTTCCTCTTCAGAGAAGTTTCTCTTTAAGTCTTTAGCCCCCTTGTTGATGGGGCAGTTGTTTCTTTGAGGATTTGTTTTTGGAAGATTTAATTTTTTTGCATTCTAAGTGTATTTTAGATATGAGGCCCTTGTCTGTTATGTAGCTAGCAAAGATCTTCTCCCAATCATAGGTTTTCTATTGATCTTACTAGTTAGGTCCTTTGTCTTGCAGAAGCTCTGCAGTTTCATGCAATCCCATTTGTCCAATCTTTCTTTGGTTTGTTGTGTTTCTGGGTCTTTATTAAGAAAATTTTGGCCTGTGCCAAGGAGCACTAGAGTTACTCCTATTCCTTCCTCAAATAAGGCCATACTAAAGCTACCAGCACAACTATGTTTATTGCAGCATTATTCACCATAGCTAAGATGCCTCTCCGTAGATGAGTGGATCAAGAAAATGTGAGATAGATAGATAGATACATAGATAGATACATTGATAAATTGATAAATGTGTGCTGGAATTCTGTGCTTCCTTCAGAAAGAAAGACTTGGAAAAAAACATATTAAGTGAAGTAAGCCAGTCCCAAAGAAATTTAGGTCCCATGGTTTCCCTTATTTGCAATAATTAGTATATATAAAAGCTCAAAGGCTATGTACATGTGTCCATATAAGATGATGCTAAGTGAAATGAACCCAAGATATGGACACAAGAGTTCTGTCTTTGTATTATGTGCTTTTTTTTGTCTTCTTTGTTTGTTATTCCCCCTATGGTATATCCCCTGTTGTCACTGTATATCTTGTATATACATTTGTCTAATCTGGGAAGGGGAAGGAGAATAACAAAACACTGAAACAAGTACACAGGGTGCCCCATTGCAACAATGATACCCATAGGACTGTATATTGGAAACAAACTTTACAACTTTAGACAAGGGGATGGGGTGGGGTGGGAAGGAGTGTGGGAGGTGGGGGAGGATAGGGATAATGAAAAAACAACAAGAGAAGGGGTAAGGATCAACAAGTAATGTACTCATTGTCTTACTCATTTAACTCTAACCCCCTATACAGCATCTTTATAATAAAATAAAATTAAAAAATGGAAGTCATAGAATGGGGAAGTTGTTGCAAACTTAAAAATCAAAAGCTTATTCTAATAGTAAACTCATTCCCAGACTTACTATATGCCAGCCTGTTTTACAATTATTACATGAGTAACTCAATCTTCACAACAACTCTGTGAGATATAAAGTATTACTCTTCTGAGCATTCTACTGATGAGAAAATTGAGACACAGTGTCATCAGATAACTTGCCTTCACTTCCTATCTAATCCTATCTAATAATAGGTACAGACTAAAACCAATTTCAGGAGCTTGGCTTCAAAACCATACTTCCAACCTTTATTCATTATCATAAAAATTATTTTTTAAAAAGATCCTATAGGGCTGGGAAGGTGGCTCAATGGTGGAGTGCTCTCCTTGCATGCACGAGGCCCTGGGGTTGATTCCTCAGCACCATACAAGCAGAAAAAGCCAAAGTGGTGCTGTGGCTCAAGAAGTAGAGCGTTAGCCTTGAGCTGAAGAGCTGAGGGACAGTGCCCAAGTCCAGAGTTCATCAAGCCCCATGACAACAAAAAAATGATCCCATAAACATAATTTAATAAGCTTTCCAATGAGATGAGCTAAAAGTACATGAAAATCTCAATTCAAGAAATAATTGCAGAAAAAACACAACCTTCATTGAAATTAAAGAAATGCCAGTAAGGCATCATTTAATGACCTTCTCTAATCAGCAATAATGAATGAGTGAATGAGGGAAAGATGAATTTATGAGTGCTATGGGAAGACAGATATCTTTTCAGTGGCTGTTGACAGATTGGTGGAACTTTCTGGAAAACAATGTAAAAGCAAGGTATGGGAGCTTTTGAGTGATAGTTCATTTCCCTTTCATGTAGGAATTCTAGTCAGGGAAAAATACCTCAAAGAAAATTATACAAGAAGGAAACAGGAAATGTAAAATGATTATATCTTTGATCTATATAATACTGGAAACAGTTGCACTAAAACAGGAAACAGCTAAATAAGTTAGGGTATGCCAAGAACACTAAACCTACCAAATCGATCTTAACCCAAGAAATATATGAGCTTTATCCATATACAGAAATACATGAGTGACAATGAATTTGAAAATAAAATATATAATATATATCTAGAGAGCAACCATGGAAAAGCATATATCATTTTTTTTCAAAACCTGGACAAAGTGATGGATGAAACAACTGAGTCTCTCTATTAATTTGTTCTTTGCTTCTTTATTAGTCTCACGTTACTTAAATAGTCATTGCCTTACTCTCTTGTATATGACAAACAAACGAAAGAAATCGGGGAATACATTTCAAAAATGGATCTGTTTTCTTTAAATGGAATTACATTATGTATCTCTGATGTGACCCTAGATGGAGCTTCCCGGGGGCCCCATCTAAGAGCAAACACTAGGATGAGCCCCATAAGGAAGGAAATAGGCGAAGTAATACATCTAAGGTCAGGAGAAATAGTCTGAGCATTCATCATACTTGGCTGAAAACTTCATGTGAGTGCAGCCCCACCCATAGCCAGCCACAAACGGCCTGCCAAATGAAAAAGGAAAATAGCAGCATATGCTTGGATTTTGCTGTTTTTATAATATGCAAAGACATTTTCTTTTATGTATTCCCTTCTTTGCTACTGCTGAGACTACAGCCTGTCATTTGCTTTGATTTCTTTCAGACTTTTTCTGGGCAAATTTTCCACTTTTTCTCACCCTGTGTAGTGATCTTTCTGGGCTGAATGTGTCTGTTTGATATTTCAAAAATATACTTGGTTTACCAGAGTCTCTATCTCCATCAGACTTCTCCCACCTCCTCACCACCACCACCATTTACCATTTACTGTGTATTTTACATATAGTCAGATTTATTTCCATGGGTGTCATTATGAATATTAAAAATAGAACTCTGAGAGAAAACACATAGACTCCACTATGCTGGAATTTCTCTAAGAAGCCTAACACTGCATAATTTGTCAAATCCAATCCCATTTTCATCTTGCCAAGCAATTTGACAGTTCTCAAAAGGTTACTGCTCCGAATTTGTTTTCTTTGTAATCTTGCAGCCCATTTGTTCTGACTTAAGGTTGAAAAATCTATGTAAGATCTTGACCTCCATATGCCATACACCAGAAGATTTACCCTTTCCTTGGAATTTTCTTTTGTTCTAAAATAAGAAAAAGAATGCATTTTTGTGATTGGTTAAAATGGTATATGAGCTAAATGTTTAAGGTTAAAATCCAAGGGAACCTCAAACTTTAGGTGAGATTTAATTACCTACTTTACCTCTAGGGCTATTTTTGTGTTTTTTTTTTTTTTGTTTAGTTCTTTTGAGGGTAAGAGAATCTTTCCAAATTTCTAAGATATATTATTGAAAGAAAATTCTTTCATCTGAAAAGAGAGGTGCCTTCAATATACCAAAGCTCTTAGTTACCTGGACATAAAGGTAATTCTACTTCTATTGTAATGGGCACATAAAAGGGAATGATTATAGAATCATAAACCCCAAACCAAAGAATTAGGTAATTCCTAGATATAGGATAATGAAGAGATAGTATTTAAGTGAAAAGGAAACATTTTCCAGGTCTATCTATTCCTGTGCTTTTATATAGATTTCCTCTAAGTGTTCAAGGTCATGCTGTCTTCTCCGGGCCAACAAAATGAGTAAAGCAAGTTCCCTGATCTCAAGAGATTTCTCTCTAATGGGAAGAGATAGGATGATCACTCAGAATGATACATTCTAAAATGTGTAGCTCCATAGCCATTCCAGGAAGGAGAGAGCTGCAGGGACAGAAAGCGTAGGCATGTTTCACAGAGAAATAAGGGCGTGAGGTAGACATTTGAGAATGAAAAGCAAAGAGAAAAGAATGATTAGCAAAGTGAGTGAGGTATCTGGCAGAGCAACATCATGACAAAACTCAAGGAGAGAATGACTGAGGCGAAGGAGGAAGGTGTGCCTGCCACTTGGAAGACCCAGGTAGATGGAGGGGAAAGGTCTGAACTCAATGTGGCAGGCACTGGAGTTTTTCTAGCAGGAAATTGTCCTCTAGAAAGAACAGACAGGTAATGGCGGGTAGATGCAAATACAGAGATGGGCTAAGAGATCCTCTCATTCATGAGGCTGGGAGTGCAAACATGCCATTTTCTTGAAAAAAGAAGAAAGAACCAGTTCAAAAGAAGGTATGAGGAAACTTCATGAAATCTTTAGTAAATGTGGGGCACTTTACACTTGACCATATATTCTTTATATACTTCAGACAATATATATGTATATCTAAAACATACATATATACACACATTTTGTATACATATTAAACAAAACCCCATGAATTATATTTATGTATGTTGTATGTTATGTTTATAGAAAATTTAAAATGCAATCCTAATAATTATGAAACACTTGAAAAAATGATATCACTGACAATTGAGTTAATCATGTAAGGAAGCTGGCCTTATTTCTGGTAGATGTATCTGTACACACACACACACACACACACACACACACACACACACACACACACACACACACGAACTGTTTTGCCTCTTGCTTCCCTTTCATGATGCTTCTGCCCTCTATCTCTGATTCCTCCAAGCAAGGAAGATCTGGCTTTTGCTACTGTGTCTCATTTGTCAGGGTCTACTTGATAATATTCTTCTGAGTGTTTCTCAAGTTTCTTCAGTCTAAAGTCACCCCTGTCCTCTGTACCCTCACTAAAGCTATGTGGGTTGCTCTGTGATCCATCTTCCACACTTGTCGAACTTGGTGAACCTGACTTGCAGGCAAAAGTGATCCAGAGCTAGTGTGCTGGCTTGATGCCAGGACTTTGCTGACTACAGCCCGGTGTGGATTAATGTTCAAGGAGCTCACATTCACTAACAGACAATCAAGCTTTCCAACTGATTTCATAATTTATGGAAGAGATAGTCCTGCCCCTATGATATAGAGCAGTGGCATCATGCATATAAATTAAGAGTCTGAAAACTAAATTGAGCCACAGATTCTTTGGAGGCTGTGTATGTGCCAGCTGGTCAGCAGGAACATTGCAAAACAAACAGTAAACAGTGAAGAGGCAAGGATGTATTTATCTGAACTGTAACACATATGCAAGGCTTTGCATTAGAAATGCTCTGGGGAGATGAGGAGACAGGAGACTACAGCACATTTTATGGGCATGAACATAGTGGTGTGCCTAGCATTAAATATCGTAATGTATTACCAGAACAGATGCATATCAGAAGACAGGATAAAGCTTCACATGTGTTACATCTATAAATTTTGCTCTCGAAACTCTTGGTTGTTCAACAAAAGTATTTTTTTCCTTCGTTATGAGATTTTTGAAACAAAGCTTGGAATGGTGAAGCATCCCTATATCTCAGCTACCTGGTAGGCAGAGACAGAATGATCATGATTTGAGGCCAATCAGGCCAAAAAAAATTAAATTAAAATTTAAAAAGTTAGCAAGACCCTATCTGAGTTCAAATGGAGAGGGGTGTCTTATTTGATGCTTTACTTCTTTCAAGTTACTAATTTTTTTCTATAATTTTGAATGGATTTGTAACAAAATTTGGACTTTTTTTTTTAAAGAAAAACTTTTAAAGACGTATATATAGCAAAGTCCATAGATTTTTTGGACCACTAATAAATGTAGTGTTTGGGCTTAATTTTAAGCATTTTGGCATCTTAAAAAAAATTAATAATAAATTAATGAAGAATAAATTTGAAGTAAAAAATGACTAGTAAAATTTAAAAATACAAAAAGTAAATTAAATTAAAATATATAATATTTATGAGATTTGTTTTTCTAAAACCAGAATACTCAACAAAGTTCTTAGTAAATTTTACAGTTTAGGAAATAATTTTGTCTTTTATGAATTACTGAGCTTCCAGAAAACTATGTTATCAGACACTAAACAAGATCTAAATAGGTCATAGGAGTTTATGTTTCAGCAAGGAAGGCACAAATAAAACAAAAATAAATTACTCAAAAATGGTAATAATTATTCAACAATGATACTGTGGTATTTCACATGAAGTCAATAAGCAAATGTATTTCAAGAGAGATCAAAAATGGGGAGGGAGTGAACAGAAAGGGCCTCTCTGAGGAGAGGATGTTGGGAATAGCATTTACATTAAGCAAATGAGCCAGATGCAAAAGAGGATTCTAGGCATTAGGACAGCAGTTGAAGGAATGAAAAATAGCCAGTGTGTCCGGGCTAGAGACAGCTGAATCAGACAGTGAAGAAGGTATAGGACAACTTGGGGAGTTCCCTTGGGCTGTTACAGAAAATGTCAATGTTGTTTTAAGGGCAAAAGAAAGTGATGAGGATTTTTCCCTCTCCCAATTAATATAGTAGAAAAGACCATTATCAGTGAATATTGAAACAAGGGTGAGGATAGATGAAGAATGAAGGAAAGACCAACTCAGATGAGGAGTTTGAAT
This sequence comes from Dipodomys merriami, assembly GCF_024711535.1. Lineage (NCBI taxonomy): Eukaryota > Metazoa > Chordata > Mammalia > Rodentia > Heteromyidae > Dipodomys > Dipodomys merriami. The sequence goes on from NW_027202270.1 coordinate 28,697,525, forward strand.
GGAAAACAAAACAGATGGGAAGCAGCTGGAGGGTGAGCAGGTAAGAAGCCTGCATTTTCTTTTTTTTTTAAGATAGCAATTATTTTGTAAAGGACTAGTGTGCTAAGTTATGATATATCCATACAATATAACCAGACAGTTGTAGGATTGAATGAGGAAGCTACGATAAAATAATTTTCACATTGAAAATTTGTTGAGAGAAAAAGTAAGGATAGAACAATGTGTGCAATATGCTACCTTGGTTTTTAAAAAGAGACAGGGAATATACATATTTATATGCAACCACACCAGTACTGAAGTATTTGAAGAAGGATATGTTAGAAAGTGGATGTATTGTCTGTAGGGAAGAAAGTGGGGGTAACAAGTATATCGGGAACATGGAACGCTATCTTGTGAACCTTTTTGTACTTCTCAAAATTTGAATGACATGAATGCATTACCTTTCCAATAAATAAGTAAATGCATGCAAATACATGTTTAAGCAGTCAAGTAGAAAAAGTAAACAGTCTGCAGGTACAGAAATAAGGGGCCATAATCAAAGAGCAAAGTCTGGTGGCAGTCAGAAGGGATACATAAAAGAGCCCTGAAGAAACCTAGCAGGCTTGCTTTCATCAGGAAGACACAAGGACCCTGTTTCTTGAACATGAGGAAAGAGAAAGGCCTGTATATTTAACACTGGGAGGATAATAAAGTTTTGTTTACTTGGTGTTTATTTTGTGAACAAGGGGAGGAGCAGTAGCTGAGAGTACATTGACAATGATGAGATAGGGAAAGTTTAATGGTCCCCCAAATGGGCTAAATGGAGAAAAAATGTATCTGCAAAAAATTAGGTGGTCCCCCATTTAAAGAAAAAGGCTAGTTACTTAGTACTTTCTAAGTCACACTGGGCTGGCCTGGTTTATGCCCAGGGAAGAGGAATGGTTGGAGCATTATCATTCCAGAGTGACAGAGGCCAAATAGGAGAGAAGTTGAGGAACCTTGGGATTTAGCATGATAATTTAGAGAATGAAGAACAAGATGGGAGGAGGAGTCTGAATAGCCAATAAAAAAATATGGTTTCAATAGACTGGAAGTTTCTATTCCATGAATAAATTATAGCAAACAGGAGTTCCAATGAAGTGAGAGGAAGAACTGGAAATGATGCCCAATAGTGCCACATGGTAACATGGCTCAAACACAAGAGGACCAGACAGCTGAGCATGGAAAAAAAGAATTGGTGGAGATGAGGAGGCCTAAACATAAACAGACTAGACTGTTGACTGAGTCACTGGGGTAAAGCAATGGCCTGTGTAGAAGTGGTGAGCGAGAGAATAATCTGAGCCATGAGGGTGGGCCAGGGCTGAACTGCTAAATAGGGGCAATATTTGTGTATTTATTAATTAATTAGCTTTTATTCTGAATTGACACATAGAAGTAGAGGCACTTTGGGTCTACATATGACAATCCAATACAGGCATACACTATGCAAACGGGGGCTATTTAATGGAAGAAAGAGAAATGAATTGAAAAGTCAGAAGGAGAGAATGCCAATAAGCGGCATGTAGGGAAATATAGAAAGCACAGCCCTCCTCATGAGGGGAGTGTAAGGAAACAAACATTCTTTTGAGAAGAAGACCAAAGGGGTCCAAAGAGAAGTGCACAATTAAGAGTGTGCAGAGGTGTTTCCCAAGTGGGCAGGCATTCCAGGAGACAGGGTGATATGTAACTGAGATATATCTCTTATCTTCTTTAACCTCATTTCTTTTCCACCCAGCCAAACATCCACACCTTTGCACCTGGAGTTAAGCCTCTTATCTGTGGACCTCCATCCCCTGGCTTAATGCTAATTCTGGGTGCCAAGTGGAGAACAGCCATGGCTCTCTCTTGAGTTCTGTGTGTTAGAAGACACTGCCTAGCAACTCCATGTGATCTGGGTGGTGACCAGGTATAACCTCAGGGAAGAGAGATTCCTTGCCAGCCACGTCAGACAAGGACTGTGCCAAGACGTTGTTAGGATGTCAGGCTCACATTCAAGTAGGTAGAGTGAATCTGGTGTGTACATCTTGGCCTCTGCCATGGTGCAGAGTTAATGCACCACAGTACTTACATGTCCCACTGGGAGTTTATACTATGCAATGGGAGTGAAATTAGAAATGGTGAAGAAAAAGAAATGATGTCAAACAATTGTTCTCCAATTCTAAAGACAGAAAGAGGAAACAAAGAGGAATTTATCACCAATTTGTACAAAGTTTGCCTTCCCTTGGAAGGAAAAGGTCTTTGGAAGGCTTTTAGAATGAGCTGAGGCATTGAGCAATGTTACCAGGGAGCCTCAAGCATCAGGATCTCACTATTGGGAAGTTTACTCTAGAGGAGGCAAGGGTTGGGTTACCCAAGAATCTTCTAAAACTAACACTTTCTGGCTCAGGCCCATTGAAAACAAGATGGCCTATTTCTGTTTCTTAAAATTCAGCAGCCCCTGAATCCTAAAGAGACTTTAATCCCAAAGCATGACTTCTTTGTCACTCTCTTCATTAGCTGGCCTGTATCTTTGACCTGCACAAATCAGGTGACTTAGCACACTTTCCAAGTTCCAGCTATAGTTTCAAGCTATTATCTCTAGGATACCAAGTTCTGAGTTCCATCACTTTCTGAGCCATGTGATTTTCCTCTCTTTCAAGGTCAAAAAACTCATCCTTAACTATGACCAACTCGAAACAACATTAAGTTCAAAGAGCTTGAATGTGAGTGCTCTCATCAGTCCAGCATCATCATAATAAGCACACAGTCTTGGTGTTTCCCCAGCCTTCTATTACCTTTCTAACCTTTAAAAGATTGTTGATAGGATAGGATATATTTGTGTGTGTGTGTGTGTGTGTGTGTGTGTGTGTGTGTGTGTGTAGTTGAAGTCTCTGCTCTTGTTCTCTGAACAATAAAACACCCAAAGTTGAAGCATCAGGCAACTGGATTTACTGGCATGATAAGACAGAAAATATAGGGTTGGGAAGGTAGCTCAGTGGTAGAGCGCTTGCCTTGCATGCATGAGGCTCTGGGTTCGATTCCTCAGCACCACATAAGCAGAAAACAAAAAAAGCTGGAAGTGGTGCTATGGCTCAAGTGGTAGCGTGATAGCCTTGAGCTGAAGAGCTGAGGGACAGGGCCCAGGCCCAGAGTTCAGGCCCCATGACCGGACCCAAAAAAAAAAAAAAAGATGGAAAATATAAGAGAAAACCAAGAGCAAGGTGCTGACTCATAGCACAAGTTAGAACTGGAAATATTTATGCAATTGTTGCAGGATGATGTGGTTGAGGTAAGGTAGTACTGATCATAATCCCCAAAGACACAGAAAAGCCGTGTCAAATACCATAATCCCGAATGTTGAAATTTCAAATGACCAAAATCCCTAAATATAAAATCCCCCAACTTGCATATGATCCCAAATGAAAGCCAATTCCCTAAAACTGAAATATTCACTGATTTTTTAAAAAGTGATACTGGAGGAGGAGGAGGTAGAAAACCAAACTCTAGGGAAGGAATTTTGTTTGTTTGTCATTCACAGGATAGTGGCATCATGTTGGGCAGCAGGAAGAACTCTTTAGAAATCTGGTTAAGCCTTGCTTGGGGTGTTCTGCGGAGGTGTACATGTGTGCCTGAATGGACTAAGTGGGAACAATTCTCGATATGGTGAGGCACCATCCACTCTGCTTGGCCTGAGAAAGAACAAACACAGAGGATATCTGTCTCTCTCTGTCTCCGTTTCTTTATTGCCTTGGACATCAATACTCCAGGCTCAAAGACCTTTGGACTCCCTGGTTCTACTTCTTCATGGATACATGTTTTTTTTTGTTGTTGTTATTTTCCCCCTTCATAGAAATTATATTTGTATAGCTGTCATCAGTGTCCCTGAATATTTTTTCCTGCAAAAATAAGTATTATTGTTCTATGAAGTGTTCTGCTATGTTTTTATGTCTCTCAAACAGATATCTCCCTTTAAAATGTGAATAAATATCTTTTAAATAATTTTAATAATTATTCTTATATTAATTTTTAATAATTAAGTTTTTATCTAGAATTCTATTTTTAGGATCTTAATCCTTCAGGATGTTTGACTATAGGCATTCTGATATATCTGGGTTTCAAGATTTAAGATAACATACAGGGTTATATCTGATAGGACTGTGGCTCAAATGCAGAGTGAGGGTGCAGGAGGGGGGAACCTTTTTTTCTAAAGGCCATTTGTATGTTTATAACATCCTTCCTGGGGTATACAAAAATATTAATACAGGAAGATGGCCCTGGGCAGCTAATGAGAAATGTACAAGAAGCATACATTTCTCTCTAGTCACATACAGCCTTATGTGGCTTGAGGACCAGGTGTTCTCCACACCTTACAGGAGAAGTGAGCTCTTTGTCAAGCAGAACATGTTGGGGACAAGTTGAAAACAGAAGGTGCAAGACTGGATTTCTGCCCCAGCTCAAAAAGATGAAGGAACACTGTTGGCCTTGGGCTACTTACTTAAGAAGATGCTTTGTGTTGTTTTGGATTCTCTAGGCATCTCTCTGGTCCCACAATGATGGACTTGGTAGAACTGACTGTATAAAAGAATGAATGGAAGAATCCCAGCTCATTGGAAGGAACTGCACAGGTCAATTTTCCTATACACAGGACAGGAGAAAAAGTAGCCTTAGGCAAGAAAATGAGATGACTGGCCTAAGAAATTGGTTGCCTTCCAGGCAAACGAGTCCTCTCTCCTTACTTTTATCAGAATGCCTTAGAAAACAATAGAGGACATTTTAATGGTGGGTGGGTAAGGGACAGAACTGGGCCCCGTATTGCAGCTATTATACAGTTTCTCTAGGGATAATACTAGTGGAGCTGCTGGGCAAGTGGGGGCATGGGAGGTAGAAGACAACCCTTGCTGGTCACAATGACTAAACTAGCCCTAGCCCAGGAGAAGATTGCTCTGCAGAGGGGCTGCTTGCCAAAACAACTCTCTTTCAGGCTTTTCCCAGAATATGTAAAAGCCCTAATTACTGACTATTCATTTTCTTTTCTTTAGGTGCATTCTCGCTGATTTGGAAAAACTGAAAGTTCATTGAAGTGACCATGATTTTCACTGGGTGCTCTGTGGGTAAAAGTCGTGTGTTGATTTCAGTTTGGAGTAGAAAGCAAACACAGCTTCAAACACAATTAGGTCGTTAAATCTAAAAGTCATGTGACTCCCATTACAATCAACTAAAGCCCTACTTATGCATCTCTAACCAGGTAATGGTAGAATGGATTCCAGAATTAGCTCATTAGACAGCCACCTCTTGGAACCCTTGATTTCCTGTTCAAATTTCCTCTGGAAATGTTGAAGTTGTTTAGCTGATAAGATCACGGATCTGAAGTAGCAAAGAAAAACAGGAAACTTAGTTTACCCAATCTCTAAACAGTTTTGACTTGCTTCATAGAGAAAATCCAAAGAAACTCTAGTGTAACTTTTCAGTATTTCACAACCACAGAGTATAGTTTTCCTTGATAAGAGTGTGACATAGTAAGAATAGAGAATGAAGGAAATAACTTGCTGTGAAAGATTGCTGTTACCATACCAATATTTCTCTCAAGTTTGCAAAAGGAAGAATACTACTTAATAATACATGACACAACTCCCACCCTTGGCAAAGCAATATTTTAAAACTGAAATTATATTGTAATTAGCCTTTCAAAAAATGTGAACACTTCAATATAGGAGTCCATTAATAATCTAACTTCTGCTGCAAAGCATGTTCCTCCCACACGTGTAACTTAATTAAACTCGGCTTCTCATTCCAACCGACAGACAGTCCTGAAGAACAGGTGGCTCCTAACTTAGAGATAATGGGGAAGATAGATCTCACGATGGCTTTCTGCATACCCAGACGAAATTATCTAAATGTCTTCCTTGTTCTTTCTCCTGGCAATTTTTTATTTTAAACACAGATTTGCTTCTCCGTTATAGGACTTAAAGTTCAAACACTACCTAGGACAATTTTAATGAAAATTTAGTGGAAGTTTATATAATTTTCTGGATCACTCCTCATATGAAAAGATCTTCAAGAAAGATAACACTTTCTTACAGAGGCAGAAGGTCAGAGAAGGTATAAGAATAATTATATACTAGACAGTTTGATTTCAAGGATACTGACAGAATATCCAAAGCCAACAAACGCTTGAGCCTTCTCTGATACACTATAGGTATGTCATAAATCCAAAAACAAGAAGAAGAGGCAAAAAGAGAGGGACCAATCATAATGAAAAGAGGGAAGAGGGCTGGATGTTAGGATTGTCAGGATGTGTTCAACTGGGAAAGTATGGGGGTATCTAGACAAGCAAACTCCAGTGGATCCTTGGCTTGCCTTCACAAGCTTTGGTTTACCACCTCAGAGGAAGAAAGAATTCCAAGCGCTTAGATAGAAAGCTTTTAATGTCTTAAAATGTTGGCAGCTAATTAAAACATTTAAACTGTAGGTGGACCAAACCAAACACACAAGACTTCTACCATCTTTGGAGATTACTATAGATTAAGACTTTGATCCAGCACTGTACACATAAATGGACATGTAAAATTATAATTATAATTTATTGGTAGGATAAAAAATAAATTAAAAATATAAAGGACTTTGATCTGCCTTGCCTCCTAACAAGAGAGAGATTCTCAGTGACACCTGCTTTGATGTCAATTCATAATCTGAGAGGAAATTTTGAAGAGAGGAAGTGTTGTCTTACCAGCAAGCAGGAAAAGAGCTAATGTGAAGATGCTAAGTCTCAGGGGCCAGAAGAGAAGGACCTATTGTAATTAAAAGATGGAAAAAAAATCACAGAATGTCAGGTGAAAGTAATGCAAAGAAAAGTGAGAAAGTCCACCACTGTGTTCTCATTGAGTGGGTTTGGAACTGTAACAGCACAGTTGATATCTATCGCTTCAAAGATGGAAGTGTCCTCTGGGCACTTGAGCCACTGGCTTGACTTGGTATTGGACAGCAGGCATCTGAAACTCTGGAGCCTCTGGACATCCTTCTTCATTTCCCCAAATAAAAGAATAGCCTTCAGAAAAGAATGGCTGGGAGTCAGAGAACTGATACCCTCAGCTTCCACACTTTCACAGAGACCAATGTGCATGGTCTCACAGGGTTTCCCAGAAGGATGAAGTCCAGGGTTCATGGGGGTGGCCTGTTATGTAAAGCTCCCATAACTAGCTCTCTTCCTTTCCATGGCTTATTTTTCCCTCGTGTAGCACTGGAGTTAGGAAACCTGATGCCTGAGAATGATGGTTTGGGTGTCAATAACTACATCCTGGATTGTGGACATTAAAGGAATGGCTAGTGACACACAGCATGGTCTGGCTCCCACAGCCCGACAGCCTATGGAAAATAATGCCATCCGACTAGCCAAGGCCAACATGTGGGAGGAGCTGATGATGCATAATCTACTTTTAAGAAGCCAATGACACATAACCTAGTTTTCCAGAAATGGCCACCCCCATGTACACAGGCACCAGTGAAATTTAAGGTTTGGGGACCACTCGAACAGGGCTCCCTCTTGAGCTCTTTGCAGTTGGAGAGTGTATTTTTGCTTTGCTTTCACTTTGTATTATATTAGTAAACATTCCACTGAAGTCTCCTCCACCTCTGTACTTGAATTCTTTCTCAGATGGGACCAAGAATTTTTCTGACCCCTGGACCTGGTGTCCTGAATCTGATAATAACGTTATTTCTTGGGATTGCCTTTCTAACCAATCCACCTCAAATCTGGCAGTAAGTTCTGCTTCAAGGGAAGGCCAGACTGAAACTCTGCATTACCACAAGAACATTTGCTACAGGTCCTGCTGAGCCTAGTTGACCTTGGGCCTTGTTAGTCCCTTTTGTATGATCTAAGTATGTACTACTGTGTCCTGTCATCTACAAAACAGGGGTCATTATGGAAGACCTGCCAATGCAAGCTCAAAAGTATTGTTACAAGGATCAAAAAGATAATGTTGAAGTCTGACACAAATGCTGTTTTACAGCTTATTGTTATTACGCTCCAGTCATGGAGAGATCAAAAATGGGAGCTATGGAGCAATGGTGGAGAACAAGGAAGAAGTGCTCCTCCCTGCCCCCCGATATGTTGTCTCAGAACAAAACTGGCTGGCTGGATGTGGCAGCTTTTATTAGTTGCCTTCAAATTTATGACACTGCAACAAGGTCGATTAGTCCATTGAGGTAGCACTGAGGAGGCCCGCACTATTCACAACTCATTTAATGTGTTTGGAAATTGAGTTATTGTTCGCAGGATGGGGGAAGAGGTGAGTGGCTGACAGAAATCATAAAACTACAGGTTTGGAAAGAGTTTCATCTGCATAAACTATAAGTGGCTAATTCAAACACCATTGTATTTAATGTCTGTGAGTATTTATAGTAGAAATCAATGGGTCGTTTATATCTGATTTAATGTCCATAGTCCATGGAATAAGTGATATTTACAGATCGAAGGATGATTAACTGTAGGGACTGTAAAATATTTTTTCTTGCAACTTTGAGAGTGTAGGAAGCCTTGAAAATAACTTATATTTCTAGAAGTAAATAATTTACCTTTCTTGACTACACATGTATATTTCTGGATTTAGTGTATATGTGTGTGTGTGTGTACACACTAGAAAGAGGAGAGAGAGAAAGAAAAAGGAAGGAAGGAAAGAAAGAAGAGAGAAAAGAAAGAGGAAGGAAGGAAAGAAGAGAGACAAAAGAAAGAAAGAAATAGAAAGAAGGAAAGAAAGAAAGAAAGAAAGAAAGAAAGAAAGAAAGAAAGAAAGAAAGAAAGAAAGAAAAAGAAAGAAGAAAGGAAGGTAGAAAAAAGAAAAAGAGAGAAGCACTGGATGCTTTTAGCACTGTAGTAAACAGACATGTATTTTTTTTACAGCAGCTAAACTGCTTTCTAGAGTTAAAAAATAGCTAGTGGTGCTATGTAATTTTTACTTCTTATGTTCCTACTGCTGAGTATGTTTTTACTTTTCATAGGCATAGCCGTTCTTCTCCTGAAGAAAAACTCTCAACAACTTCATCAATACTTAGCTGTTTCACAAGTTCTGCCACTTGCTCTTTGCATAGTTTCCACAAAGGTATTTTATGTAAAAGAGAGTCTTGTTGAAGTAGTCAGACATGAGTAAATCTTAAAGAGATAGCCCTATGTCAAGTTTTGACAGCCTCAGCTCTATTGAAAGTCCAGCCTGGACCCTTCTCTGTTGTCAGGGGCTGTTCAGTGCATTATAAGATGCTTAGCTGAATAAATGCCCTCTACCCACTGGGCAATGGTAGCAACCTCCAACAATGACAACTAAAAAAATCTCTAGACAAATGTGTGTGCTTGTGTGTGTAAACATCTCTGGTTGTGAACCACTGCTTTATTGTGATTAAAGAGTGGTTGGTCACATGGTATGTCTAAGGGGTTTCTCATTCAGGTAGTGAGTGAACTCCTGAAAGACAGAAGACTTATGGTAATGGTGAAGTCAGCCAGGTCCTTAGGTGGTTTCTAAACAATACTAATTCCTCATCTGATGCATAAAGTTTACCATCACAGGGCTATGCGAGAATTAGAATAGGAAGGTAATACTTAATGAGCACTTGCTGCATTCTAAGACCTGTTCTTGGTATTTTAAATAAATGAATTCTTTTAATCATTATTAGAAACTCTATGAGAGAGATACTATAATTATTCCCATTTCAAAGCTGAGGGAATTGAGGTGCAAAGCTGTGAATCATTTGCCCATGGTCATACAGCCAGGGAGTAGCAAAATTGGGATATGATCAGGCACTGTGACCTTCCCCTATCACATTGTCCTTTTTTTTTTTTGGTATTTTTTCTGTTGTGAAAATACCGAAGAAAGGGGTTACAATTATATGGGCAAGATAATGGGTACATTTCTTATCAAGCATTGTTGCCTCCTCCTTTGTTTCCCCTTCTCCTCCCTTCCTATTTACAATTCCCACCCCGTGCACCCCTTCCCCCAACCCTGGCCAAAGTTGTAAAGTTCGTTTTTCAACATAACGTCTTGTACATCTAATTGGTGCAATGGGACCACCTGTATCCCTATTTAAACAATTTATTTTTTCCCTTCCCCTCAACAACCTATACCAACATCAAACACAGTGAAAACAGGGGTTATAGTGTGGGGGAGGGACATACGAAGAAACAAAGAAATCATCTTCTAAGTATGTTAGAAACAATCACAAGAAAGAAAAATCATTTGAATCCTTATCTTGGGGTTCATTTTGCCTAACATCAACTTATCTGACCATTTCTGCTTGTCTCAGACATATACTAGTTATTGCAAATAAAGGAAACCATGGGACCTATGTTTCTTTGGGCCTGGCTTACTTCACTTAATACAATTTTTCCAAGTCTTTCCTTTTCCTAACAAATGGGGCAATGTCATTCTTTCTGATGGAGGCATAGAATTCCACTGTGTATATATATCACATTTTCTTGATCCATTCATCTACTGAGGGGCATCTGGGTTGGTTCCATATCTTAGCTATGGTAAATAATGCTGCAATAAACATAGTGTGCTGGTAGCTTTAGTGTGGTCTTGTTTGTAAACATTTGGGTAAATGCCCAAAAGTGGGATTGCTGGGTAATAGGGGAGCTCTATGTGAAATCTTTTGAGGAACCTCCACACTGCTTTCCAAAGTGGTTGAACAAGTTTACACTCCGACCAACAAGGCAGTAGGATTGCCTTCTGTCCACATCCCCGCCAGCATCTGTTGTTATTACAGTTCTTGATTATAGCCATTCCAACTGGGGTGAGGTGGTATCTCAGTGTTGTTTGATTAACATTTCTTTTATGGCTAGGGAGGTTGAGCATTTCTTCATGTGTCTATTGGACATACTTCTTTCCTCTTCATAGAAGTTTCTCTTTAAGTCTTTAGCCCACTTATTTATTGGGCAGTTGTTTCTTTGAGGATTTGTTGTTGGAGTATTTAATTTTTTGAGTTCCAGGTATATTTTAGATATGAGACCCTTGTCCATTGTATGGCTAGTGAAGATCTTCTCCCAATCTGTGGGCTTTCTATTGATCTTGCTAGCTATGCCCTTTGCCATGCAGAAGCTCTGTAGCTTCATGCAATCTCATTTGTCCAACCTTTCTTTGATCTCTATTAAGAAAATTTTGGCCTGTGCCCAGGAGACCTAGGGTTTCTCCTATTCCATCCTGTAATGTTTTCAGAGTGTCTGCTTTGACTCCGAGGTCTTTGATTTATTTGGAGTTGATTCTAGTGCAAGGTGATATATAAGGATCTAGCTTTAGTTTTCTACAAGTAGTTAACCAATTTTTCCAGCACCATTTACTGAAGAGGCTGTCTTTCTTCCAATCTATTTGTTTAGCTCTCTTATCGAAGTTTAGATGGCTATAGGACTGTAGGTTCATTTCTGGGTTTTCAATTCTATTCCATTGGTCCTCAGGTCTGTTCTTATGCAAGTAACAAGCTGTTTTGATTACTATGGCTTTGTGGTAGAGTTTGAAATTTGGTATTGATATTCCTCCAGCACTGTTCTTTCTATTGAGGATTGTTTTTGCTATTTGGGGTCTTTTATTGTTCCATATGAATTTTTAGATTGCCTCTTCTATTTCCTTGAAGAATGAGGTTGGAATAGTGATAGGTATGGCACTTAATCTGTTGATATCCTTAGAAAGTATTGCCATTTTCACCATGTTGATCCTTCCAATCCAGCAGCATGGGAGGTTTTGCCACTTTCTAAGTTCTATTTTGATTTCCTTTTTAGGTTTTTAAAGTTTTCATCCTAGAAGTCCTTCACTTCTTTGGTTAAGTTAATTCCTACGTATTGGGGGGGGGGGAACTATTATGAATGGAGTTGCTTTCTTGATTTCAGCCTCGCTTTTCTCATTGTTGGCATAGAGAAAAGCCATTGATTTTTGAGGGTTAATTTTATACCCTGCTACTTTGCCAAAGTTTTGAATTAGCTTGAGTAATTTGGGAGTAGAGTCTGTGGGATTCTTTAAATACAAGATCATGTCATCTGCAAAGAGGGAGAGTTTTACTTCATCTTTCCCTATTTGGATCCCTTTTATGTTTGCATCTTGCCTTATTGCTGTAGCTAGGCATTCTAATACTAAATTGAAGAGAAGTGGAGAGAGTGAACAACCTTGTCTCGTTCCTGAGTTAAGAGGAAATGGCTTTAGTTTTTCACCATTAAGTATAATGCTGGTTGTAGTTTTGACATATACAGCCTTTATTGTATTGAGGAATTTTCAATGGATTCCTAATTTTTCCAGAACCTTCATCAGAAAGGGGTGCTGGATCTTGTCAAATGCTTTTTCTGCATCTATTGAGATAACCATATGGTTCTTATCCTTGCTCTTGTTGATGTGATGAATTATATTAATTGATGCGTATATTGAACCAGCTTTGCATCCCTGAAATGAATCTTGTTTGAGTGTGGTGTATGATTTTTTGGATGAATTGTTGAAGTTGATTGGCCAAAATTTTGTTGAGAAGTTTTGCATTAATGTTCATCAAAGAAATGGGTCTATAGTTCCCCTTCTTTGATGAGTCCCTGCCTGGTTTTGGGATGAGGGTTATGATGGCTTCATAGAATGAGTTCGATAGTGAACTTTCTCTTTCAATTTCATTGAAGAGTTAAAGGAGTATTGGTGTGAGCTCTGCTTTGAAGGCCTTGTAGAATTCTGTTATAAAACCATCTGGTCCTAGGCTTTTCTTAAATGGGAGGTCTCTTATTGCTGTTTCTATTTCAATACTTGATATGGGCCTGTTAAGATGGTTTAACTCATCTTGGTTTAGTCACATTGTCCTTCTAAGATTCAGTCCAGATAAACATGTTATAAATGCTAAAATAGGAAATTTGATGATTAATTACCTTCCCGAGTTGAAGATAATGCCAAAGCAGCCTAAACAACCCTACAGAACCTTCTGTGGTGTGGAATTTTCCATTTCCATTGTACATAGTGCATCTCTACAGGTTAAACTATGTCCTTTGTGCTCTGGCTCAAATGCAACCATCTCCCAGGAGACTCCTCTTCATATCTCTTAATCTCTACTACAAGTGCTCGAATCCCTGTTGAAAATCCTCTCTGTTTTATCCTGATTCTATGGAATTCATTGTCCTCTATAGCAGGGACATACATGTGACATCATCCCTTGTTAGCAGTCAGCTAACTCAAGTTCCTTGGGTATCTCACAATGATGATCACTCATAGTGGCCAAAAGTTTGGTCACCATATGTTTTCAAAGTGAAAGGCACATAAATTAATAAACTGAGTGTGCAAATCATTGGATTCAATAATGATGATTGTTAACTGTAGCTATACTTTTACCTTACAAGTCCAACATGTTGGGTGTGAAGAAGTTACCCTAACAGATCCTGGGCCCTCCGTATCTCCCAAAGCAGTCTAGATGCAAATACGTTGTACACTTGACAGAGCCAAGCTGCTTATATTCTGTTGAATGAACAACTAACTGGTGATCAAAGAGTTCTAAAAGTCCTAATCTACTATGCAATGTTCTCCTCAAACCAGGGATCATTTTCTCAACTTTTTAAATTTCTTTTGAACCACTGCTGTTGAGCATGACCTTCCACTGACCGATCATTTGTCATAGATGTTGAAAATATCTTGTTGATCAAATTTTACCAACTGTCCAGGCAAGAGATCATGAAAGAAGAGACCAGCTGACACAGACCTGATTACTCTGCTTACAAAAGCTTTATGTAGCTGTCATTATATGGGCTTTGCTCTTGGATTCTACAGTGTCAGTTTCTTAGAGAGATTGAGCAAGACTGCCAAAAGCATTCTTCTTTGTCAAATGTTTCTCTTATTATTGAGTTTGTATCCAGGCAAACATTTATCTTTTTTGGAAGCATCACTTCCGTGTTTGCTCTGATGCCAGGTTCAGTCCTAGTGATTTTTAAGGAGGTCTTGTTAGAGTGGAAGGAATGGATGTTGACTGAGTGCAAGTAATTAGCTCGAAGATGTGTGATCAGTGTCAGCATAGTAAATTGCCACAAGGATTAAGAGTCAGAGCCTCCCACAGCTGTGATGTTCAGAGTAAACTCCCTTGAGATCACCATGCATTTCTTACACACACCTTTGATTGACCTTTATTCCAGACTCTGTTTTTAAAAGTGGTAATTCCACAAGGATTCTTTATTACTGAAGAGCAATACCTGTATCTGATTTATTGTTGAAATGAGGGAGAGGGGTGTTAAATCACCATTTCACTACACCCTAATCCAAAATATATTAATATCGTCATAACACACACACACACACACACACACACACACACACACACACACACACACACACACACTAAAATCAGAGCTGCTGGGGTTCAAATGCCATTGTCTCATGGACTATTTCTTTACTTTTCTATTTACTTTCACAATAACCATGGGAATCAGTGTATCTCAGAAAGAGGCAGCAATGTCTCTCTTGCATTATCATTTGCTGAGTGCTACATGAGACCATGTTTTATGATGCAAGGGGGAGAAAGAGTGTAATTTCGGATTCTGATGCAAGAGGTAGAAATAGCCCAACTTTGATGAATGACCAATGTTTGAGCATGCAATTAGAATAATCCTTCTCTCACTTGTAAGATGAGCAAGGATGATATAGATATGTCAAAAGCAAATAAATACCTAACTTTTAAGAATCTTGATTGAGTGAATACTGCTTGATTTTCTATTCCCAGGCACAGTAGTGCTGGTGGGTCTTGTGGGGTAGGGGGAGGGGAGCTTAGAAATTGACAAGTTTTTTTTAAGGTTTATTTGTTGCAAGAAACTAACTTTTCTTCCATGTCTGATTTTTCACACCAAATGAAATAAGACCACAGACCCTGCTTAAAAATAATATTTCTCCAAAATAGAAAAATAAACTTGCCTGTACATGGAACATTTTCAAAGAGAAAACATGAACAAACAGGTTTTCAATTTCAGGTGGAAAGTAGACCTTTTCACCCGATTTTAATTGCAGATAAGAAACTCTCCTGTCCAGGACTTAGCCAACTCCCATCCGATAGTGACATGTTTGAAATAAAGAAGAAGATGGGATTATTTATTGCCTAGCAGAAACAAACAGCTAACCATGTAAAATACACAGCTGCATTTAGCTACTTTGGTTTTCCATATGTCAAGCAGCTAAGGAAGTTTTATTCACCTTCTTTTCGTTCAGATCAGGCTCTTTTCCAAACAATTAAACTGCTTTTCATGTAAAACTGACACACCACCATAGCGGTACCTATAATGTTGAGTGAAGTACTGTGTATCAACTTATAACCTCAGCAAGACTTTAATCCTTCTGAGTAGTATCTTTACTCATATGACTATCTATTCCATAGAGCAAGAGTCTGGCTTCTTCTGTTTAATACTCTGCTGGGTTTTGAAAATTGGAAGCACATTGTTCAATTAAGAACCAATTAATGTGACATTCCAGCTTGAAAGAAGTGTTAGGCAAGAGGAACACATTGCAAACTAATGAGTTTAAGTTTCATTGACTCATGATCTGCTGTTTCTTAAAGGCATGAAAATATGTTGTGTTTATATCACCCTCAGCTCTTATACCTTAACTGAGTTCCTAAACCAGTGAAGTTGAGTCAGAGCACATAGTGACCTTTCCAGGGTAGCCCAATTTCAAAAAAAAGAAAGGAAGGAAGGAAGGAACGAACGAAGGAAGGAAAGAAGGAAAGAAAAGAAAGAAAGAAAGAGAAATAGAAAAGAAGAAAAAAATGCTCATCATGGGTGAGCTATTTCTCCCATGTCATGGCTTTGTGGCTGATGCTCCTATTTGCCTTGTGACTCCAAAGATAAATAGCAAGCAGAAACCCAAAGGACATGCATTGCAATCTAATTCTCCCAAGCACAGTTTGTACCATGAACTTCAGTTTCCTCATCTCTTAAATGGAAGCAATAGGATCTATTAAATAGAACTAAAGTTGTTGTGCCACTCACTGCCAGAAAACAATAAGCCCTGTTTTCTTGAATAAATGCCAGCCTCAGCAATTAGTCGATCAACTTAAATTCTTCTTGCAGTTTCAATTAGAATGAGAACCCTTCCCTGGTTTACACTCAGGCTGTTGTGCAACATTTCTGCGAGGCTAACAGCTGTCTTATTCCACCCTAGAGAGAGCTCTATTTCAGCTACTCCTGCATTCCTAGTTCATAAAGTGCTCTAGGATCCAGTGGGTGAAAAGCACTCGTTAGAATCACGAGATGATATGTGTTAATAGTAAATAAACTACGGTTTAAAAAAAGGCACGCAGTGATCACTATCTTGTTAACAAGTCATTCAACGCTTTAGCTTGATTCACTTGGTACCAAGCCCTGGTTGAATATCAAATAACTTGGAATAGAATACTTTATAAGAGATTTTTTATTTTGGTTTTGAGAGGATGAGAGGGGGGGGGAGAAAAGGGGGGAGAGACAGAGACAGAGACAGAGAGCAGTGTGTGTGGGGGGGGAGAGATTCCAAAGATAGACAGTTATGGTCTGTCAGGATCATCTCCCATTTCAAAATGAATGTGCCAGGAGATACACTATATATTTCCAGGAGATATACCACACAGTTCTTTGGCAGGTTTATTAATTCAACATCAATTATGGCTATTTTCCAAATAATGTTCTAAGCAAAATAGCTTTGCCAAAATTCTATTGAGTCCTTTCCTTTCCCTTCACTCACTCACTTCCCATCTTCATTTTCTCCTCCAACCATTCTCACCTCCTTCTACTGTGGTATGTGAACTGCCCTCAAGTATGACTAGCAGCAACTTAGAACCTCTGCCCCCAATATCTCGGTTGCTTGTTGTCCATTTGTCTTCCCACCCATCCATTCTCCTCTCTAGCTTATGCTGGAACAGGAGGCCTGATCTTATTGCCTGCTCCATCAGTGCTTGCTTGGCTGGTCTCAGGTCAATGGGAGGCAGAAAGATCCAGGAGCCTCTACCCTTCTATGGCTACAGCCCTCACTGCTAGTGACTCAGCCAGAGAGCTGGTAACAATATTTCTCTTCTTGCCCCTGTAACACAGAAGTAATACAGAAATTTCTGCCATTGATGCTCGCTAACCACAACCACCTTACTAGTTCCCTCACTCCTGTTCATGTCTGTGACTATCTCTTTCATAAAACCATTCTAATTGGATTCTGTGTCTCTTCAAGACTTCTAGTTCTCCATTCTATATGTACAAAGAGAAAAATGAAGATACAAAGATATGTTGGGGGAGGGTAGTGGGTAGAGAGAAAGTGGGAGAAGAGGAGGGAGTGGATAACACTGTTCAAAGAAAAAATGTACTGATTACCTTTCTTATGTTACTGTAACCCCTTTGTGTGTGTGTGTGTGTGTGTGTGTGTGTGTGTGTGTGTGTGTATCACTTTTACAAATAAATAAATAAATAAATATGTTGGATGTGGGTTGAAATTATGACCTGATCTGAAGTGATTCACTCCAAGTTCTTTCAATCAGGTATTTCTATTACAATTATGGTCTTATTTTTATTCTGTTCTTATTAGTGATGTAAAGAAACCTCTGTCATATGAAAGGGCTAGTCAGTCAAGAACCCTGCTTTATTTGGAGACTATGCTCATACAGAAATAATAACAAAATACCATCTAAAATGGCAAGGAAGTTATGTTTAGTCCAGTTTACTCTAATGACAGTGAAATACAAGCCAAAATAAAACTGCAATTCTTGATATTTTTATAACGAATCTCTTTAAGACTTACTTTAATACTGACTTATTTTTACCTGTGATATGGTAGCTGTCTTAGGGATTCAACTTAATTTCAGCAGTTTACAAATGAGTCTTATTTATTTAAAAGGCAGTAAGTATTTAGTGACAGTACTCAACTTTAGAAAGAATAAATTTACTCTCATCACATTATAAAGGATATAAGATACTTTTTAAATGGTAACCAAATATTTTTAGCTTGTCTATTTCCTTTCTCATTTGAATATTTGTGATGAAGATGAATTAGTGTTGTGCCATTTTCAATTCTCATCACAATCTTGGTCCTGAGATGAAATATTGGATGCTTAATGTCTTTATGAATTATAGCAGAAAACAGTATGAGGTTGACCTTTTTAATATTCTGCTTTCTGACTGGCTGGCATTTCAACTTCTCCTCCTCTTGAAATAATTCCTACAAATATGGAAGAAAGGTTGGGGATAGGTAGCCAATGAGAGATCAGAATATTAAAAAGGTCAACAGAGTGCAGTCTTTTCTATAAATTCAAAAAATATATTAAGACATTAAAATTCAACCATCATCACTCAAACTTGTGAACAAAATATGAAACTCACAGTTGTAAAAAGAACCCTGTTTTAAAGCTATTTCACGATTGTGATAAAGATACAACATAATTACTCAAGAAAAAATCTCTCAAATATATGAGACTGAGGATGTTTTTGATATCACGAAGTAACTAAGAATGGACATAATGATTATTTTCTTTCCTTCTGGTAAAAACTGTATGTCTTCTGCAGTAACACAATATAAAAAGGTAGCTGTAGACATGGGAACTTATTTTGAGTGATTATACTGTTACTCGTTTTAAAGTAAAGATTTTTTTTTAACCTATGGTGCTGGAGACCTTGCCTATAATAAGCAAGCTTCTACTACTAAGCTGCATTCTTATCCTAGAATAAAGAATTCTTAATTAAAATGTTAATAAATAAAAAGCCAATTCATTTTAGATCTTAAAGTCATATTCACTATTTTATCTGGCATATTTTATTTGTCAAATAAATATTGGCTGAAAGGTAAACAAACTATGGAATGATAATAGAGGTCATATTATTTTGGGAGGGAATGTAAGAATCACTCACTGCAAATCCTATATAAGGACTTTTGTAAACTACTCCTAGGGTTTATAGTTCACTCACCTGTCTTCTTATAGCATCTAGCATACAGCAAAAGCTTAACCCTATATCAATGAATGAGTGGGGTGAAAAAAAGAAAAGTAGGTGGGATATTGTTCACAGCCTGTAGATTGTGGTACCATTTATCTGCTACTTGTTAACCTATACAGCATTTTCGCCTTTTGTGAATTATTTAGCTCTAATTATACTTTCTACCCCACCTACCATTATATAAGGGTAGCATACTCTTTGCTCTAAAATCAAGTTTCTTTCTACCTAGATATTGTTTTAGGTTAGGGATGAGCACTGTATTCAATCAGGACAATGCAAACCCACAACAGGGAGAAAAAAGTTGCTCCCCATCCCCTCCCAGATCACCAAATATAAGAACAGAGCTAGTTCTTATTGTCAGTGGAGTCACCCTGTAATCCTAGTTACTCAGGAGGCTGAGAACTGAGGATCAAGGTTTAAAGCCAGGTTAGTCAGACATATTCTAAACAAAATAAAACAAAACAAAACCATACAACTATTTCTGATTAACCAACAAAAACTTCAAGCGACAGAGAGCCAGACTTGAGTGAAAAAGGCTAAGCAAGATCATTAGGCCTTTAGTTCATGCAAGCCCCAAAACTATCATAAACTAAAGAACAGACATTTTCCACAATGGTAGTCATTTCTGTCACCAGCAACAGGATGTCAGTTGAAAAAATTAGACTAACAGAAATCAAAACTAATTGATGAAGGGAGGGAGAAAAAGGCTTGGTGACATTATTTGAATGCCTGGATTGGTTTTTATTTAACAGTAACATTATCTGTTAAGTGTCTCATCAATTAATTTCTTAATTCTATTTTTGCTTATGTTAATCTCAACAGAGTATCTGTCACATACAATTAATTGGAAGATTCTTAAGGATGGAGGGTTCTAAGATTCATATGGACTTTGAGCATCAGATGATTATTGAATAATACATACAACTATTTTTCAATAAATGTAGATGCTTTGATTAATAAATTATAAATATATATTAATTCAGAACAACTTTTTGTCATCATTTAATTGGTGTGTATTAAACCTATTAGTATGTGGATTATGTAAAGATATTCTATAGCCAGAGATCATATTTAAACAGATTGGCAATCACTACATAGATACCTTTATTCATAATTAATCTTCAACTTATTTGTGCTATAATTAATCACAGCTAGTTCTCATATAGCTAAGTTTCTCTGAAGGAAGACCATGACTGCTGGCTTTACTCTCCCAAGGAAGCAGTTATTGTTTCATTATTTATGATATGCAGAGCATGTTACAAGGTATTAAGATTCAAAAAGCTTAAAATCACTAGGCACTGGTGGCTTATACCTGTAATCCTAGTTTCTCAGGAGGCTGAGATCTGAGGATCCCAGTTCGAACCCAGGCAGGAAAGACCATCAGACTCTCATCTCAAAATAACTCCTTCTCCACACACATACATGGCTGTAAGTGGAGCTTTGGCTCAAGTGGTAGAGAACCTGCACAGGATAAAAAAGCTAAAAAGACAGCCCTAGACCCTACGATCAAACCTCAGTACTGGGAACACATATGCCACACACACACACACACACACACACACACACACACACACACACACACACACACACACACACACACACACACACACACACACACACACACACACACACACACACACACACACACACACACACACAAGCTTAAAATCTGAAGGCTGTGAGGGGTGGAGACAAAGCACACACAAACAAAAAGTAAACCCAAATCAGTCTCTTAAGCGACTGGCACCAGCTACAATCTCTGGGGGCCTTTAAACCCCATCTATATAACCATGTTGAAATTGTGTAAGATAATGTGAGGGAAAGTAAATGAACAAGATATTTTACAACAAATCTCTGTTTGGTTTCTATTGGTAAAAGCTCATTCCAAGAAACCTGAAATTTCCACAACACAAGGCTCATTCCTTTCTGTGTTGGCTCATGCTATTTCTTCTACCTAGCTTTTCCATAGAAGCCAGTCTCTACTTCCCTTTCCCCACTCCTATTTCAAAGCTATCTCTAGCAGCACACATTTTACTGATTAATACTGCTTTCAGTGGCCCTTTTTTGCCATACCCTCTTAAGATGGAACATCAGGAGCTGCATCAAATGTGCTCCTTGGTTTCCAGCTCTTTGGACTCAGCTCATGAGCTACGAAGGAAGTGAGGGTTAGGTACTTACTCCATCTGTGTTGTGTCACTGCAGGTTGGCTGCCTCCAAAATTGCTTTCTGAGTTCTAATAACATCATTTTTTGTACCTTTTGGGCTTAAGGGTGGTAACAGGATCCCACAGGAGGTGGCTGCACTATGTGTGGTTGGGTTCCTTAACCCCCCTACACCTGCCTCTTGAGTGTGCCACCTCTCCCTTGTCAGCCTCCTGACAGACATGTTGTCTTTTGAATCTGGTCTGTTGGCCCTTTTATGGCCAGTTGAAAGGTTCTCTTGTCCTTGTACCCCCTTGAATCGTTGTCCTGGTCATACTGCACTGCCTACATCTATTCTCTTTTAGTATGTTCTGGAAGATCCTTGGAAACTGTATATGTTCATGCTCCAGTCCTAGGGCTCACATAAACTGCTTGCAGACTTGAAAAAGTTAACAAACAATTGGGAGCAGTGCCCTATCAGAACAACTACATTGGTTTTAACATAATGCACTACACTGAATAAGCTAATGCATTTGCATTAGAGTAGGTGGAATGTCATAGTATATTTGAGAAGCCTAATACTTCCTTCTTCACAGTCAATTCTAGTTCAGATGTATCATTCAAGTTAATCAGATTTAGAAAAGTTCTATCTAGTATGATGGTGTGTACCTAAGATCCCAGCAGTTGGGAGGGTGAGGCAGGAAGATTGAGAGTTTGAGGTCTGACTTACACAGTATAATCCTGTCTCATGAAAGTAAATGACAAAACTCCAAAAATATACAAGTCAATTCTTTATCTTATTTACACTTTAGTCAATTGGTAGGAATTTACCATAATCAAGAGAGATGTATTTTTAAGAAATAATTATATTCATAAATGTTAATAAAACTAAATTGCCAAACTAAGAACTATAATAGTTGATTTAAAAGTCTACAAATGATGATAAAATAAGCAGTTATTTCCCTCTGTTTTTCATTATAAAAAATTTCAAACATATTTTACCCACCACCTGGATTTGCTAATTATTAATGTCTTTCATATTAGTATCACTTAGCCATCTGTGTTTATAGGTGCATATATGTGAGTGTGTTTCTATATGTATAAATATGTGTATATATACATATGTATGTGATATTTTTGCTGAATCATTTGAAAATATATTCCAAACATTAGGGTGTGTTCATCCCTACACACTTCTGCACTAATTTCTTGAAACCAGGCTTATTTGCCTTCTCCAATACCATTTCTAAGAACACTAGCTGTAATTCTCTGAGAGCACAATCTAACACACATCGGGACTGTGGGTTATCAACTAGACTTGGGGTGCAGCTGCACCTGTGGCACAAAGCCTGCCCCGGTTTCATCTAAATTTTCTGCAGGCTGAAGCATTTTTTTTTTCTAAATGTCAATACCTGCTGGCTTCTGCTACAACTGTTGAGATGAAGAAATTTAACTATACACATACCTGACAGTCCTGAAGTAACAGGAGTTCCTCTGGAAGCTCATTCTCACATGGGAGGACTGAGAAATAGACCTGCCAAGGTCAGCAGAAGGTCAGGGCTCAGCAGGAAGAAAGTAGACTTGTTTGCTTTTATTTATCTTCTTCCTAATTCTAAGCTAGGATAGCTTACTTTAGGTGAGGATTGCTGGTTTTTTCTTTTAGAAGGGGGAAAGGAATGATGGAAAAATGAATTATGAGCTCAATGACAAACTTGTGAAACAAGAGATGCAACTCCATAATTCTTACTAGCAGTCTCTCTTGACCTACCTTGTCTCACTCCCTCCTTCCTTCCTTCCTCCCTCCCTCCCTCCCCCCCTCTCTCACCCCTCCCACACATAGCCCTCATGTTCTTTCCCTTATTCTCTTAAATATTGAGGAGCCCATTGGGGGAATGACATGGTTAGTAAACATCACCATCTGAGTCAGTGCAGAAGTTGGAGAACAAAGGACTGGGAAGGTGGCTCAGTGGTAGAGCGCTTGCCTTGTATGCATGAGGCCCTGGGTTCGATTCCTCAGCACCACATAAGCAAAAAGAAAAAAGCCGGAGTGGTGCTGTGGCTCAAGTGGTAGAGCGCTAGCCTTGAGCTGAAGAGCTGAGGGACGTGCCCAGGCCCAGAGTTCAGGCCCCATGACCGGACCCAAATAAAAAAAGAAGTTAGAGAACAAGCAAGTGGGTATCCAAGTTTGGGACTCTGGTTTCTGGTGGGGTATATCTAGATTATTATATAAAGACTGGCATCTGTGGCTGAGTTCTTTAGAGAGGCATTTATGATATATGTCACAGCCTTTGTGTGATGGCTCCATTCCAATTGGGACAAAGTAGCCTGGGCTCTCTCTCTCTCTCTCTGTCTCTCTCTCTCTCTCTCTCTCTCTCTCTCTTTCTCTCTCTCTCTCTCTGTCTCTGTCTCTCTCTCTCTCTCTGTCTCTGTCTCTCTCTCTCTCTGTCTCTCTGTCTCTCTCTCTGTCTCTCTCTCTGTCTCTCTCTCTGTCTCTCTCTCTGTCTCTCTCTCTCTCTCTCTCTCTCTCTCTCTCTCTCTCTCTCTCTCTCTCTCTCTCTCTCTCTCTTATTCTCCCTCTCATGGTGGAAATTAAACTCAGGTTCTTTTATGTTAGGCAACTGCTCTACCACTTGAGCTATGCTTTTGCCCTTTTTGTTTGTATTTTGTCTTGCAAACCTCCAGCCTCCACCTCCATGTATTGTATTGAGTAGCTGGGATTTCACTTATGTCTACTACTCCCTGTACAAAGTATTCTTAAGAGAGATAGGAAATTAGTCACTCTCCCTCACTCATCTCTCCCTTCTTAAAATAATTTCAGTAGATTTCTTTATTCTATTTTCACATATGCAACAAACTACTTCCATTATATTTATCATCATTCATCCTGCTTGTTAGCTTAGCCCCTCCTGCTGCCCCCCAACAGTGCCTGCTTTACTTTCCTGTCATTCTTTTTTTAGTGTGCACTAATTGCAACAAGAGTTTTCACCATGTTATTTCAGATGTGCAGATATTGCATTTTCCTCAGAACAACTGCATCCATTGCTTTCTTTTTTCTTCCCTCTGGCCCCTACTGATCAACAACTTTCATTGGGATTTGTTAAGACATCCTTACGCAGAGTTGCAATGTATTTTGAAATTATTCACCCTTCATAATTATTTTTCTCTCTCCTAATCATTCTCCTTTATAGGCTTATAATTAGAAATGATGCATATGTTTGTGTTAGTATATATATATATATATATATATATATGTATGTGAGTTTGTGTATAAATGTATGTATATGTGTCATATATATGTACATTTCCATGCGTATGTATGTCTTATAGATCTAGCTTCCACATATGAGTACAAACACTTGACATGTGGCCTTTTGAGTTTGGATGATAGTCAACATGATAGTCTCCAGTTCCATCCATTTGCTGACAAATGACAAGATTTCATTTCTTTATGGGTAGATAATATTTTCCATTCATCTGTTGTTGAACACTTCAGCTGATTCCATCATTTGGCTAGTGTGAACAGTGCTGAAGCAAACATGGGTATGCAGATGTCTTTCTTGTGTATTTTTTTAGTTTCTTTCTGATATATGCCCAATAGTGGAATGGTAGGGTCATAAGGAAGTTCTGTTTAAAATTTCTTTATGAACCTCCATATGGATTTCCACAGTGGTCACACTAGTCTATATTTCTACCAACAATTTAGGAGGGTCACCCTACCCCCACCCTATCCTCACCAACATTTGTTATTGTTTCCTTAATAGCTGCAATTCTGATCGCGTGAGTTGAAATCTTATTGTGGTTTTGATTTACATTCCCTTTAAGGCTAAGAGTCTTGAAGATTTTGTCATACACCTATTAGCGATTTGTGGCTCTTCTTCTGAGAACTCCATTCATTTCACTTGCCTACTTATAAATTGAATCATTTGTTCTTTTGCTATTATTTTTAGCTCTTTGTATATTCTGGCTAATCATCCTTTATCCGTTGACTAGCTGAAAAACATTTGTGTCTTGGTTCTGGTAATTATTTCTTTTGCTGTGCAGAAAGTTTTTAAAGTAATCCCATTTGTCAGTTCTTGCTCTTCTTTTCTGGGCAATTGGAATCATCCTATTTAGAAAATAGGATGCCTATAGTTTCCAGAGTTTTCCTGGAATAGATTCAAAAGTTCCAGGTTTTACTTCAAGTTCTTTGATCCATTTGGAGTTTATTTTTGTTCAGAGTGAGAGATATAGGGTCTAGTTTCAGTCTCCTTCCTGGAAGTACATAATCAGTTTTGTCAGCACTGTTTGTTGAGGAGTCTGTTTTTTCTCCAATAAATGGTCTTTACTCCTTTGCTGAAAATTACATGATTGTAGTGAGTGTGACTTTATTCCTGGGTTTTATGTTCCATCAGTCTTTAGATCTGCTTTTGTGACAGTACCAAGCTGTTTTTGTTACCATGACTCAACAGTATAATTTGAAGTCTGGTATTGTGATACCTCCAGTATGACTCTTTTATTCAGAAAGCAATTTTGCTATTTGATGTCTTTTATATTTCCATATGAATTTTAGATGTACAAGACACTATGTCAAAAAACGAACTTTACAATTTAGGAGATGGGAGGGAAGGGATGGTAGGGGAAAAACAAAGGAGGAGGCAACAATGCTTGATAAGAAATGTATTCATTACCTGGTTCATGTAATTGTAATACCTCTGTACAGTATGTTGACAATAATAAAGGAATTTTTGAATGATTTTTCTATTTCTGTAAAGAATGATACTGGGATGTTAATGGATATTGTAATGAATCTGTAGATTGCTTTTGACAGCATTATGATAACCTTAATAGATGTTTAAAATGACATTGTTACAACTAAATAATTCAGATATTACCAGCTGATGTTATTCAGTTATTATATCCCTTAATCAAACTTATTATATTAATACTAAATTCGTACCAATATACAATTTAAATAATGTTCTAAAGCCAATAGACTTACTGAAGGATTTCATACAGGAGGAAGCATAGTGACTCTTCTTTGTGGGAACAAACCCTTGAAGAGTATCTCCAATTTTGTCCCCTTCATTCCAATAGGGATGCTTCTGGAAGTATAATAGTCAGGGTTGCTTTTTCTATTACTGTAAAGAAAAAGAAAGAAATCTTGATTGGAGGAAAATGCAATGCTTTAATGCATTTTAAGGTGACCTTTAAAATAAAGTAAGTGGTCCTATTGTTCTCGAAAGGGTTTAAATTTAACAGAGAGTACTTAGAACAGACTTACAAGTATGGGAAGAAAATGTGTTCCACCTCTGTTGAGCAATCAATAGAAAATGAGGTTTAAGTTTCAGCAGTAAGATGAAATTTGCTATGAGGACTTAAGTCCATGAATGACCAGAAGTCTTGTGCTTTTAATGGCATCTTCCATTTTGCAGGGGAATTCTATATGCTTTGTAAGACTGACCAAAGTCTCTCAATATAGGTGCAGAAAGCAGGTTTTACTTCATAGGTATTCTTGTTATTCTCTTCTTCAGATTCTCTTTAGGTTTATGTTGAGAAAGGGAGGGCCTCTTTCTGCCTCCCTGTCCCTATTTCTCAGAGTCCTAGTTCTGTGATCCCCCCTACTGACTTGCAGTGACCAGCTACAGAGTTTTGCATCTTTTGTTAAGGCAGGAAATACAGAGGAGGAGCCTGAGAGACCAAGAACAGTCTCCTAGTGGCTTCTTTCTGCTCCACCTCAATCTCCCTCAGCCATTTTTGGCATCCTACCAAAGGGCTCTTCCAACATATAAGACTCTCCCTTCTCATACCCTGGCTTCATCAGGACCAAGCTAATAGGACCAGTTCTCCCTTGAGATTAGGTGTAGCATCAGGAAGGACTAATGAGAAGCAGTTACTGGAAAAAAAACCTACATGGAGACATTTGTGACATTCCAGGCATAAAAGGCATGCAAAAAGACTACATACTTCACATTGCTCTGTGTAAACTTGCTCTAGACTGAGTGAGCTTCACAAAACAGCTTCAATTGTTTTTTTGTATGCTTAGCTATGATCTCAATCTCAATAACAGAAGGTAGCAATGAATTTTTAATAACCTAGTGAAAGTGGCTTAGGTATTACCTAAGTTTAACTTTTGTTCATAGAAAAGGAAATGATATTAACTCGTGGTCTTTTTTGTATGTCACCTATTATTTCTAGGATATGAGACTAGACCAGTCTTCAAACATTTTTGGTCTTAGCATCCTTTTACCCCTTTAAAAATTATTAAAGCTCTTCTCATCTACCTCCAAAGAATTTTTCCTTATGTAGTTTATCATATTAGAAACTAAAATGGACATATTTTACTGACTTAATTCATTTAAAATAATTCTAAACCCATTGCACACTCACTAATGATAGCACAAAATCATGAAAAATAATCATAATTTGTCAAAGAAATAGTGACATTTGTAGCACAATATTTTTTAAAGCCCTATATGGCTTAACAGCAAAAAATTTAAGTCTCATATCTGCTAACTAAATAGACCCTAAAAGGAGGTGTTGTTTTGGTTCTGTTGTAAGGCAGAAAAAATAGAGAAGCCACATTTTGAGAGGTCGAATCTAGGTATCCTTGTTAAAAGGCCAGTGAATGCATGGTAGACTCCTGTCTTAAAGACCCACAGCCAGCAAATACACAACACTTTTAGTGAACTGAGCCATGAAGGGCGGAGAGGAAAGAAAGCACAAAATTAATACTAACAAACCGATTCAGCTCCAATGCAGAGCTGAAGTGGGACACCATAGTGACCAGAGAAGACCCAGGAGTCAGGAGATAGGACACGAACATGGAGACCTGTGGCCTTGTGTAATGGCACTGGTCCAGGCTTAAGTAAGATCAGGCAGAGGCAGGGTCACAGGAAGCTCCCAGTCCCAGGCACTGGTATGAATGTCAAGAGTTTGTCCCTGCCTCCAAGGATTCAGGCATACCCATCAGCTTGGAGGTGAGGCTTCACCTTCCCCTACAATGAAGACAAGATGCCAGACCCTACCATCCACCATGTGGCCAAGATGGTGCTGGCCAGATCTGAACTCCCTGTTTCAGTTCAAGTACATGAAAAAATTCTAGACCCCCCCCCCCACAAACTAGGAAAAGAAGGATTCTGTGAGCCTTTTGTCCTCAGCTCACCCCTTGAGAACTGCTGTCCTAAACCTCAGAGCCTAAAATATCTGCTAGAGATCCAGCCATTATATCCACATCAAGGTGTGATTGCAGAGGAAAAGATAAAGGAAGAACTGACCCTCCAGTTAAGAATTCCTGGAAGGCATACACAGCATTCTCCAGCCAAAACTTTCACATAGCAACATTAGATTCAAAACAAATGTAGTGTTGGGGCAGCAATGCGGCTGAGCTAAAGCTTTCTTTTCAAAGATGGGGAGGAAGGCTACTGAGAAGCAATTAGTAGTCTATGCCACAGGAAGTTGAAGTTAAAAGCATTCCAATGACCCATACATTTGTAATGTTTCCATAGCTGCAGATGGTCAAAACACCCACAAGTAGCTTCTAGGATTCCCTGGTGAAGAAATGATTATTTACTTTGCTAGATGATTAGTCTGTGGTATTAGAGTGAATTTGAAAGCATCTGTAGAGGGGATAAGGTGTGGGGAAAAGTAAGAAAGACTTGGGTTCTCTTGACAAGTCCTAACCAGAATCATTTTTTGTAAAATGAAAAACCCCAGGAGAGGAACTGTCTCTATAATGACATTCTTCTATTTTTGAAAACCTTTGAATGACACTCAAAAAACAGCAGTCAAGGACAGAGTTTGTTGGGGTAAAAAGAATGTGAATAGGTTTTCTCTCAGCAAAGAGTAACACTCTAGTAGGTTCTCAGAGTCATGCAGAAAGTGTTAGGATGCAAGTTTGAAATTTATTTTGTACTAGCCATGGCACAAAACACTTTGAATGTATTATGAACTCATTTAGTCTTCCTAGAAATCTCAGTGGAGACACTATATCCATTTTTCCAAAAAGAAAATTGGAGCAGAGAGAAGTTAACTAACACATAAGGTCACACAGTTCATGGGACGTGGAGTTGGCTTCTATGTTCTGAAGTTACTAAACTATATGCACACATATTCTGAGATAGAGCTAAATCATGAGGAAGTCCTTTGGATGGGACACATATTCAGTAAATTTAACATGAAGGAGATTTAGATCAGCCCTACATTTCCTGCAAACAAAGGCTGCAGTTCATTTGCATGGACATTTTAGTTTTCCCTGTCTTCAACAGGAGATATTAGTTATTAATCTTTTTAAAAAGGGGGTCGTTGTCAATTGTTCAAGTGAGAGTTCTATGGAAGGAGTCTTTATCCACTAAGGTAAGTCTCCCACACTCAGCATACTTCCGTCAGTAACCAAAACATAGCCCCACATTCTCACTCACTCACAGCCTTCCATCATTAACCTGGTGGTGGCTATCCAATGTGTAAGCATCCAAGAGGAAATAATCAGCCTTGTGGGATCCACATTAATCACTCAAACCTTTTCAGCAGAGCGTACAAATTGATAGCCTGCAGGTGAAATTTTGCTTAAGGACATGCTTTATTTAACTCACTACATATATTTTTAAATTCATGGCTTAATCCCTAAAAATGGTTTCTCTCCTGTTTTTTTTTTCATTTTATTTTCATTTTGGTCAAGTTTCAAAATCCAGGATTTACATGAGAATCCAGAGGACTTAGTCCACACTTTATTCTCCCCAGTTCAACCTGGCCCCCACCATCCTGGCTTCATACACCTAGCCTCTTTAAGCAAATCCTTACTTGTCTGTCCCCTAAAGGCATTTGCATTTGTAACCGTCTTTACAGGTACTAAACTTTAAATCATATTAAACCACATATTCTATTGGAGCAGAGCCCGTTCTGAAATTACTCCACTTGCAATTTGCAGTTGGACTGATTATTCCCTCACAGTTTATCTCCACAGTAGGTTCTGCAATCAACAGAGACCCAGAAGGTAAGATGCTGAACTGCCTGCTGACAGAGAAAGCATGGGCAGAAATGATAGGAAAGGAAGAACAACAAAATGCCTAGATAAAAATCTGCCCTGTGGTCACCTATACTAGGAGGTAAAATATTTATCGGTGAATATTTTTTCTTTTTATTGTTATCTTTAAGTAATTGTACAAAGGATTTGTCCTTTGACAAAGTAATTTATGAATAGAATATGACTTGATCAATATGACCCCTTTCAACATTCTTATGCATCCCTCCCATGCCCACCCCTTCCCTCACTCTTCTTAATTTTGTAGGATATAAATTGGATCCTCGATTGTATTTTTCTGCTTTTCTCCTCTTCATCTGTATGCCCTTGCATTGACAAAGGCTGACAAAGGCGGCTGAATCTATAATAGTAATCACCCAATTCATCAATGCTGGTCACCAAGTATTTTTGACTCTCTGATGTCAAGCATATGGCTTCCAGTCCCTAAGAACTGGGTCAAGTTCATTGACTTCTGGTGAATGAACTGTGATCAGAACTGATCCCTACCACTTTAGGCAAGGTCACATAATTAGCAGAATTTTGACTTTCCAGAACAATTTTTCTCTGGCCTGGTGAGCAGCGGTGTTCATTCACTGGAAGCTCCGTGAACCTGGAGCCCTGAGTCATGAAAGGAACAGAGGCTTCTGCTAACCCGTGGCAGCTATGTTTCATATATAGGAAATAAAACTTCATTATTATAACACACTAAGTATTCTTCAGTTAGGTAGAGTGGGATTTTTTAAACTAATTTTAAATTTTTAACAGCAGTTCTAATTAAAACACTCACCAAATATTCATAACAAATACTAAGTTAAGATTTGGGAAAAAAAAAACTGACTTTAGTGCCTTGGGCCATACTCGATTTAGTTATGAAAATGTTTCATTTAGGCCTTATGTTTCCATGATTCACTGAGTGTAGTCTAGGTGCTTCTTCTAAAATCTCTGTTTGTCCAGTCTTTTTTCCTTTGCCATCACAATTGTCAGTAATAAAATTTTTGCTTTGTTTTCTTTTTGTAGACAATTTCTCACAATGTATTCCAGGGTGGCTTTGAACTCATAATCTTCCTGCTTCAGACTTTTGAGTGTTGTGAACACTGGCATGTCACCACATCTAGTATAACAGAGCCTGTCTTCTTGTCAGTCCTGGGGACTGAACTCAGGGCCTGGGTGCTGTCCCTGAGCTTCTTTTGCTCAAGGCTGGTGCTCTATCATTTGTGCCACAATGCCACTTTTGATTTTTTCTGAGTAGTTAATTAGAGGTAAAAGTCTTATGGACTTTTTTGCCCAGGCTGGCTTTGAATTGTGATCTTCCGATCTCAGCCTCTTGACTAGCTAGGATTATAGGTGTGAGACACCAGAGCCCTGCTGAGCTTTATCTTCTTGTTTAAGAAAAGAGATCCATCAAGCATTAGAGACACAGTGATCTCAGAAAGTGAATGAACAAGATCTTCCCAGAGCTACATTGTCTAGCATCATTATACTCATAATTCCAGCAAATGAAAGCTATTCCTTTCTCAGCTCTTAAGCACCTTGACACTGTGTGAACGTTAGCGTGTGCTGTGGTAACAGAGTTAGGAAATATCTAAGTCCCCCCACTCTTTCAAAAGATGCAGACCTGACAAATCTCTACAGGATGACTCATTTCTTACAGGTTTTCTCCTGTTTGTGTGTGTCTTAACACTACATCTTCCAATGAATTTATCTTTAAAACTAGGGATGATTTTTCTTATCATTGCTATCAATATTAAAAAAAAAATCTCTTTTAAGCTTATTTGTTTGAAAGTCCAAGAAATGACCTCCCCACTTGGAAACACATGATCTCATTTATCTCTGCAAAAACATCTGCCTGGATGGCTGAAGCTTTACTTCTTCTGGTTTTAGCCATGCATGATCTTTTAAAAAAATGTGAATTCTGGGAGGTTAATAGTGGTTTTAATATGTTGTTGGAGATGTTGATATCTAGTTAGCTCGTGCTTATTCACTTTTAATATAATGGTTTAAAGTATCTTAATAATTTCTTCATTGATGTTATGTAAACCAGACTATTCAGCTGTAGGCTTTGTTACACTTTATTTTTTTGTCAGTTGTGAATCTTGAACTGGGTGTTTGGGTTTTATTCGTGGGCTTTTTTTTCCCTCAAGACTAATGCTCTATCACTTTGAGCCACAAGCTACACTTCCATTTTTCTAATAGAGATAAGAGTCTCATGGACTTTCCTGCCAGGGCTGGCTGTTTGAACTGAAATCTTCAGATCTCAGCCTCCTGAGTAGCTAGGCTTACAGAAAAGAGCCACTAGTACCTGGCTTTTTGTTATGCTTTTAATCAATGAAGAAGTTATTGAGTGTTTTCTAGACTATGTCTTAACTCCCCAATGCAAGAGACTATGTCTTGTTCACCATCAATTTGTACAGCTGAGCTCAATGTTGCTAATAAAATTAATACCCAATATGCTTTAATAATTGCTATTCAAAGCACATGATAATGTAGACTAAGTAATACATGAAAGTCCTTGCGAGTTATGAGGTAATAACCTGATGGACTAGATAAAATAAATACATAATGAGTTCCGGGAAGATGGCGGAGGAGAAGCTGGAGGCTAAACAAGCTCTCCCATAGAAAGCAGTTTTAGAGTTCCAGTGAACAGTCCTAAGCCAGAGAATCACACCAAGTGTGCTATCACAGGACAGAGAGTTAAGCCAGAGAGGGAAAATCCAGGCAAGGAGACAGCTCTGAGCACTTGCCAGCAGCTACCACCGCCGCGGCAGCAGCGGTTGTGGTGGCGGCCGCGGCCATACCTGAATCACAGAGAGTCTGGGACGAAGGAGTCAGACGCAGTGGGCGAGTGGATTTTACTCAACGCCAGCAAGAAGTGACAAGGAGCAGACATCTTCATCCTGCAGTTCTAGGACCAGAGACAACCCAGAATCCAAGACTCGGTGTGATAGAAGCCTGACGTCCTCACTCCTTCTCAGGGAGCAGAGGAGGGAAGGCCACCCTTACCCCCCCCCCCCCCCCCAGTACCGGAGATCTCCATCTTGGATACCGACAAAGCTCGGCGAAGCTGCTAGCTCGAACTCAGGCCTTGGAATAAAACTAGAGTCATTTAGCAGGTCACAGGAGCCTAACCTGACCTGCCAGACTCAGCTACACCCAGGGAAAAGTCACCCAGCTCAGGCAACAGCCCTAGGAGTGGCTTTCTTCACTGGGTAATCAGAGCCAGAGGCTGCCCCTCCCTTTAGCAGCCTTGACAATCAATTGAAATTCAGTAAACAGAAACCCTGAGAATGGCTCCAGGCTGGGCTCTGTGAGTTTCTCACAAACTAGCCCCCAGGACAAGCTACTGTTTGCTGAAAGGCCTCAACTCTACCCAGAACCTAGCTGCGGGGAGCCGGGGCGAACGCAATTAGACTCCGCCCACTCCCTTGCAGCTTTGAGGTAAACAACTCCATATTAGGCAGTGCTTGGCGGGACGGTGGTTCCTGGCATGCGCGAGCCACGTAGAGTCCCCAGCCAATCCCGTGGCACTTGGTGATGGTGAAAGTCAGACGACCAATGGTAGAACGACACGTGTCCCTATTCCCTATATAAGCAGCCATTTTTTTGTGCGCTCTCTCTCGCGCTCAAGCTCTCCTACAAGTAAGAAGGCTCTCCAGTAAAGTGTGATCTGAGAAGACTCCTGGTGTGGTGGTCGTTCTTCCTCGCTGGTCGAGAAGGCGTTCGCCGCACCTAGCCTCATCACAGCATCTCCAAACTTGAGGAAAAAGCCATCTCCCTCTTTTGTGATACTCAAAGCAGATCTGCCTCCCACTGAACTAACCTGGGAGGAGGATCGCAAAATCCTGGGTAAAGCAGAGCATTTTTCTGCCTGTTCGAACAAACTGACTTAAGAAACCAACCAAACCACAGGACTACAAGCAGACCAGAGACTCCAACAAGAGGCTGGTTACGGACACAAGGGAGATACAGGATTTTTCCCACCCTCCCCAAAAAATCAAATAACTCTTCTTCTTCTTCTTCTTCTTCTTCTTCTTCTTCTTGTACCTTTTATAAAAACAAATTAATTTTCTTTTCTAAAACTTTTTTAATTTTTAATTTTTACCTTTTTTGAAAAAAATTGTTTTCTACTAACTTTTTTTTCCTCTTATAATTTTTATTTTAAGAATACATGTGTGTGTGCATTTTTCTTTCTTTTTTTAAAAATTTTCTTTTTGTTTTTTGTTTAGCTCTACTGAACTTCTGATCTTTTTTCTTCCTTTCTTATCTTTTTCACCTTTTCTTCTCTTTTGTTCTTCTTTATGTGACTTAATTGTTGTCCTGCACATCCTCAGATAAACCTGTAATTGACTAGTAGACCCTATCCCCTATTGTGTACACACTTAATTCACAAATTTATTACTCAACTCAAACCCTATAAGACTTAAATTCCTTAATAGCAGTACTACCTCTTTATACCTATATAATATTTTAAGTATTTTTAAAGTTTTTCACATCTCCTTTATATCCCTCCCCTTCTCTCATTATATTCACATTCTTCTCTGAATAGTTTGCATATTATTATTTTTTTTTTTCTAGTCAGTCGTGGGGCTTGAACTCTGAGCCTGGGCGCTGTCCCTCAGCTCTTCAGCTAAAGGCGAGCACTCTACCACTTGGGCTACAGTGCCACTTCCTGCATATTATTAATTTTTACTTTTCTATTTTTTCTGGTCTCTTTTATTTTCCCTTTCTCTTTCTTCTTTTTTCTCTCTCGCTCTACTTTCATCCTATCCAACCTATTTCCTGCTTTGAGATTAGGACTTAGTTAAGTTAACTCTCCCTGTTCCTTCCCACATCACTCTATTCCTATTTTTTGCCCACATGTCTCCCTAACCCTAATAATTTCTGGTTTTCCAAATTCTTCTTTGCAGTTCGTAGCCCATTAATATATAGTTGCTTGATGTTGAATAGATGTATCTGTTGAACTAGATTGTATCTGCAGACTATTGACTGTGCAAATTCAGACTTTGGTTGATGCTTGCCTTAAGATAGTGTTCTAGCACAAAACTGGTGTTATTTTCATCCCAATGGGCAAAGTAAGCCGGAAAAACACAAGAAAAATGGCAAGTCCGGAAATCTCAACTCCCACTTGTGATAATCAGGGGAAGGAACAGATAATGAATAATCCAGAGGAGAGTTCCCAAATAGCTCTACAAACACTGCTGGCAAACATGATAAATGAAAAGATTGAAAACATACAAAGGATCCTATATGAGCATGATAGGGAGAGAGAGGAGGCAAACAAAAGGTCAATGCAGGAAAAGATTGAAAACCTACAAAGGACTCTGTATGAGCATGATAGGGAGAGAGAGGAGGCAATCCAAAGGTTTATACAGGAGTATCATGAGTGGGAGGAAGCTACTCAAAAACTGATACAGGATTTGCGTGAGCAGCTTGAGAATCCTCAAAGAGAAAGGCAGGAATGGCATGAACAGGCTGAGAACACTCAAAGAGAACTACAGGAATGGCATGAACGGGAGTGGGAGAGAGCTAAGCAAAGAGTAATACAGGAATTGAGAGAGCAGGATGAGAATACACAAAGATCACTAAAGGCATTCATGGGATCCATTAACAAAGAGCTGAAGGAAGTCAGGGAAACCACAAAGGGAATGCTGAATGGAACCCAACAGAAGGAATGGGAGTCCAAGGAAACCATAACCAATCAACTAAGTGATTTGAGAACAAACACTGAACACCAAATTAAGGAAGTAAAGAAGTTCATACAAGATCTAAAACAAAGCTTCAACAAAGAACTTGAAGCCACCAAAGCTGACCAATTAGAAGGAAAAGAAATAAAAAACAAAGTAGACAGCAGGTTAGACCATGCAGAAGATTGAATCTCGGGGATTGAAGACACCCTAGATATTATAGAGAAAGAACGTACAACCATATAAGACAAGTCCAAGAAATATGATAGATCTATCCAACTCTTGGAAGACACCATCAGAAGGCCTAATCTAAGGATAATGGGTGTAGAGGAGCACCTAGAAACAGAAGTTAATGGTCTAGGAAATTTGTTTAACAGGATCCTAGCAGAGAACTTCCCAAACATACAAAAAGATAGGCCTATTCAGATACAAGAAGCTTTTAGAACTCCAAATAGACCAGACCAGATTAGGACATCCCACCGTCACATTATAATCCACACAGGATCAACTCAGACCAAGGAAGAGATCCTTAAAGCTGTCAAGGAGAAAAGATTAATCACCTATAAAGGGAAACCAATTAGAATCACTTCAGATTTCTCAGCAGAGACAATCAAAGCAAGAAGAGCCTGGAATGATGTATGCCATGCCCTAAAAACAAACAACTATCAACCAAAAATACTGTACCCAGCTAAACTCTCCTTCATAACTGAAGACCAAATAAAAACCTTCCATAGCAAAGTAAAATTGAAACAATACATCTCCACCAAACCAGCCCTACAAAAGATTCTTAAAGATGTCCTACACATAGAAAACCAACAAGACCACAATAAAGGCCAAGAAACTGCACGTAAACTGAGAATCCAATAACCATAGGAAGAACCCAGTTTTCACAGACCCCAAGAAGTTGGATAACATGGCAGGAACTCCCAAATACCTCTCAGTCCTTTCTATCAACATTAATGGACCTAACTCTCCAATTAAGCGACATAGACTGTCTAGTTGGATTAAAAAACAAGATCCTTCTATCTCCTGCCTTCAGAAGTCAAATCTTGCCCGTAAAAACAAACACATTTTCAATGTTAAAGGCTGGAACAAAATCTACCAAGCAAACGGCCCCCATAAACAGGCGGGAGCTGCAATCCTAATATCAGATAAAATAGACTTCAAATTAAAATTTGTGAAAAGAGATAAAGAAGGTCGCTACATTCTAATTAAGGGATCTCTCCTTCAGGAGGATATTACAATTCTAAATATC
Organism: Dipodomys merriami; assembly: GCF_024711535.1. Lineage (NCBI taxonomy): Eukaryota > Metazoa > Chordata > Mammalia > Rodentia > Heteromyidae > Dipodomys > Dipodomys merriami. The sequence continues at coordinate 28,734,504 of NW_027202270.1, forward strand.
TATTCGTCAAACAATGGAACACCCAAATTTATCCAAGAAACACTACTTTCCCTCAAATCCCACATAGATCCAAAGACATTTATTGTTGGGGATTTTAACACACCACTCTCCCCACTAGATAGATCAACTCGGCAAAAACTCAACAGAGAAAATGCAGATCTAAACAGCTGCATAGATCAACTAGATTTAACAGACATCTACCGAATATTTCACCCAGCAGCATCAGAATACACGTTTTTCTCAGCAGCACATGGAACATTTTCTAAAATAGACCACATTTTAGGCCACAAAGCAAACTTGTCTAAATTCAGAAACATTGAAGTTATACCTTGCATTCTCTCTAAACACAAGGGAATAAAATTAGAACTCAACACCAAAAGCCACCAAAGAAAGTCCGGTAACACATGGAGGCTGAACAACACACTGCTGAATCACGAGTGGATCATGTAAGAGATTAGAAAGGAAATTCAAATGTTCATGCTATTCAACAAAAATGAACACACAAATTACCAGTTCCTCTGGGACACAGCAAAGGCAGTACTCATAGGCAAGTTTATAGCTCTGAGCTCCTACATCAACAAATTGGAGAGATCTGAAACCAACAATTTAATGACACATCTAAACCTCCTTGAAAAAGCAGCAAGATAAACCCCAATCCAGTAGACAGAAAGAAATAATTAAAATTAAATCCGAATTAAATTAATTAGAATCCAAAAAAACTATAGAAAGAATCAACAAAACAAAGAGTTGGTTCTTCGAAAAAATTAGCAAAATTTACAGACCCTCCACAAATCTTATCAGAAAAAGAAGAGAACACACCCAAATAAATAAGCTCAGAGATGAGAATGGAAACATCACCACGGAAACAACCAAGATTCAGAACATTATAAGGGAATACTTCTCAAAACTTTATGCTAATAATTTTGAGAACTTGACAGAAATGGACTTTTTCCTAGCAAATACTGACATGCCAAAACTAAACCAAGATGAATTAAACCATCTTAACAGGCCCATATCAAGCATTGAAATAGAAACAGGAATAAGAGACCTCCCAGCTAAGAAAAGTCCAGGACCAGATGGTTTTACAGCGGAATTCTACAAGGCCTTCAAAGCAGAGCTTACACCAATACTCTTCCAACTCTTCAATGAAATTGAAAGAGAAAGTTCACTACTGAACACATTCTATAAAGCCATCATAACCCTCATCCCAAAACCAGGCAGAGTCTCATCAAAGAAACAGAACTATAGACCCATTTCTTTGATGAACATTCATGCAAAACTTCTCAACAAAATTTTGGCCAATCGACTTCAACAATTCATCCAAAAAAATCATACACCACGATCAAACAGGATTCATTTCAGGGATGTAAAGCTGGTTCAAAATACGCAAATTAATTAATATTATTCATCACATCAACAGGAGCAAGGATAAGAACCACACGGTTATCTCAATAGATGCAGAAAAAGCATTTGACAAGATCCAGCACCCGTTTATGATGAAGGTTTTGGAAAAATTAGGAATCCATGGAACATTCCTAAATACAATAAAGGCTGTATATGACAAACCTACAGCCAGCATTATACTTAATGGTGCAAAACTAAAGCCATTTCCTCTTAACTCAGGAAAAAGACAAGGAAGTCCACTCTCTCCACTTCTCTTCAATCTAGTATTAGAATGCCTAGCTACAGCAATAAGACAAGATGCAAACATAAAGGGGATCCAAATAGGGAAAGAAGAAATAAAACTCTCCCTCTTTGCAGATGACATGATCTTGTATTTAAAGAATCCCATAGACTCCACTCCCAAATTACTCAAGCTGATTCAAAACTTTGGCAAAGTAGCAGGGTATAAAATTAACCCCCCAAATCAATGGTTTTTCTGTATGCCAACAATGAGAAAAGTGTGGCTGAAATTAGGAAAGCAACTCCATTTGTAATAGCCCCACAAAAAATAAAATACCTAGGAATTAACTTAACCAAAGAAGTGAAGGACCTCTATGATGAAAACTTTAAAATCTTGAAAAAGGAAATCAAAACAGAACTTAGAAAATGGCTAAAATTCCCATGCACCTGGATTGGAAAGATTAACATCGTGAAAATGGCAATACTTCCCAAGGCTATCTACAAATTCAATGCGATACCTATCAAAATTCCAACCTCATTCTTCAAGGAAATAGAAGAGGCAATCCAAAAATTCATATGGAACAATAAAAGACCCCGAATAACAAAAACGCTCCTCAACGGAAAGAACACTGCTGGAGGAGTATCAATACCAAATTTCAAACTCTACTATAAAGCCATAGTAATCAAAACAGCTTTGTACTGGCATAAGAACAGACCTCAGGACCAATGGAATAGAATTGAAAACCCAGAAATGAACCTACAGACCTATAGCCATCTAATCTTCAGTGAGGGAGCTAAAATAATAGAATGGAAGAAAGACAGCCTCTTCAGTAAATGGTGCTGGCAAAATTGGTTAACTACTTGTAGAAAACTAAAGCTAGATCCTTATATATCACCCTGCACCAGAATCAACTCCAAATGGATCAAACACCTCGGAGTCAAAGCAGACACTCTGAAAACATTGCAGGATGGAATAGGAGAAACCCTAGGTCTCCTTGGCTCAGGCCAAAATTTTCTGAATAGAGACCCGGAAGCACAACAAATCAAAGAAAGGTTGGACAAATGGGATTGCATAAGGTTGCAGAGCTTCTGCAGGGCAAATGACATAGCTAGCAAGATCAATAGAAAGCCCACCGATTGGGAGAAGATCTTTACTAGCCATACAACGGACAAGGGTCTCATATCTAAAATATACTTGGAACTCAAAAAATTAAATCCTCAAAGAAACAACTGCCCAATAAATAAGTGGGCTAAAGACTTAAAGAGAAACTTCTCTGAAGAAAAAAGAAGGATGGCTAATAGACACATGAAGAAATGCTCAACCTCCCTAGCCATAAAAGAAATTCAAATCAATCAAAACAACATTGAGATTCCACCTCACCCCAGTTAGAATGGCAAAAATCAAGAACTCTAACAACAACAGATGCTGGAGGAGATGTGGACAGAAGGGAACCTTACTGCATTGTTGGTGGGAGTGTAAACTTGTTCAAACACTTTGGAAAGCAGTATGGAGGTTCCTCAAAAGACTTCACATAGAGCTCCCCGATGACCCAGAAATCCCACTTTTGGGCATTTACCCAAATGTTTACAAACAAGACCACACTAAAGCTACCAGCACAACTATGTTTATTGCAGCATTATGTACCATAGCTAAGATATGGAATCAACCTAGATGCCCCTCAGTATATGAATTGATCAAGAAAATGTGGTATATATACACAATGTAATTCTATGCCTCCATCAGAAAGAATGGCATTGCCCCATTTGTTTGGAAATGGAAAGGCTTGGAAAAAATTATATTAAGTGAAATATGCCAAGCCCAAAGAAACATAGGTCCCATGGTTTCCCTTATTTGCAATATCTAGTTTATGTATGAGTCAAGCAGAAAAGGTCAGATAATGTGATGTTAGGAAAATGAACCCTTAGATATGTATTTAACTGTCTTTTTCTTTCATGCATTTGTTTCTAACCCATTTATAAGATTACTTCTTTGTTGCTTTGTTTGTCCCTCCCCCACAGTATAACCCCTGCTTTTACTATATTAGATATCGGTATAATTTGTGGAGGAGAAGGGGAAAAACAAGTCGTTTAAGGATACAGGTGGACCCATTGCAACAATGAGAAGTACAAGTTGTCATGTCGAAAACGAACTTTACAACTTTGTGCGGGGGTCGGGTGGTGGGAGGGTGGGAAGATTGGGTGGGGGGACGGTTGGAGGCTGGGAAGGGATGTGAAGGCTAAACAAAGGAGGAGGCTGCAATGCTTGATAAGAAATGTACTCATTATCTTACCCATGTAATTGTAACCCCTCTGTACAGTATGTTCACAAAAAATTAAAAAAAATAAAAAAATTAAAAAACCAATAAAAATAAAATAAAATAAATATGTAACTTAGTTGAAGAAAACACCATTTACTGAAAAGCATGAGGCAAAAGGGCAGGATGTGTGGTGGGTTGCATAAATAATGAAGGAATTGTGAGTTCTTGGGTTTTACTGACTTCCAACTAACAATGAGACTGTGGGAAAATCGTTTAATGTTAGGCATCTGGACCTTCAACTATTAACAGGAAGGAATTCACAAGACAATTAGAATTTTTTTGGAATTGGGGCTCATGATTGCATTCTTAAAAGTTTCAAACAATGTCAATAAAGGAAACTTCCCAACTGTGCCAGCTGCAGCCCAAAGGTTTTGGTGTTGGCTTACATTTCCATTTCTCCTAGAGTACTTTCTAATTTCTTTAGGATTCCTTTCTTTGATCTGTTGATTATTGGGAGGAGGTTGTTTAATTTCTATGCATTTGTGGATTTCCCATATTTCCTTTCATATTTTATTTCTAAATTCATCCCATTGCGATTGAGAAAAAAAATCACACTTTGTGCTTTTTAAATTTGTGGAGACTTATTTTATCAGCTAACATATGGTCTGCCCTAAGCAATGTACCATGTATCCTTGAGAAAAATGTTCTGCTTTTGGGTGGAGTTTCTACTGTCTCTTTTAGGTAGAGTTGGTATATAATGTTCAAGTGTTCTACTTACTCTTTTTTTTTTTCATTTTAATTCATCCTTTATTGACATAAACTTCCCTAAGATTTTATAGTCTTTTCTGAAAAAAGGAAAGTTATTTTATCATGGTAGAAATGGACTGATTAAGACCTCTTTCTCACTTCATAAGCACTATACTGCATAAGAGTAGAGATCAACATTCTTATCCCTTTTCTGATCTTAAAGTGATATCTCAATTTTTCCCACTTAGAATAATGTTACCAATAAATTTGTTATGTTTTGCCTTTAGCATGTTGATATATCTTTTTCTCTTCCCAGTGTCTTCAGAGCTTTCATCATGAAGAGGATTTTTTTTGTCAAAAGTTTTTTTCTGAATTTATTAAGGTGATCACATCATTTTTGTCCATGATTGTTTTTATATGCTATTTTGTTAGTAAGTTTTTTATTGTGAAAATACTGTACAGAGGGGTTACAGTAATGAGCAAGGTAATAAGTACATTTCTTATCAAGCATTGTTGCCTCCTCCTTTGTCTTTCCCCTACCATCCCTTCCCTCCCTACCTCCAACACCTACCTCCCTTCTTTCCCTCCCCTCTTTTTTGTCTTCAAAAATTTCTGATATTAGTATAGCCATCCCAGCTCTCTTTTGACTAATATATGCTATCTTTTTTTTTCATTCATTTACCTATAGCCTTTTGAGTTTCTGAATCTACAGGATGTCTCTAATAGTATATAGCTGGAGATTTTAATCTCTTTTTTGATAGAACTAAGGTTTAAATTTAGGGCATTATGTTTACTAATCAATCATTCAAGCACTCTGCTACATGACCCATGCCCTGTTTTGCTTTATTTTATTTTTTTTTTCAGATAAAACCTCACACTTTTGCAGCCTTGGATTGTGATCCTTCAACTTCTGTAATTTCAAAGAATATGAACCACCATGCCTGGCCCCAGTCATGGGTTTTAACATTTTTACTATGCCAAACATTGTCTTTTGGTTGGGCTGTTTATTTCATTTATATTTACTGTAACAGTAAAGTAGGATTTATACCTATCATTTTCTTATTGCTATATATAGAGAGAGAGATAGATACTTATATATGTATATATTTTATTTATATATCATCCTATTTGTCTATTTCTTCATTACTTCCTTCTTACTACTTAAATTTCCTTTGCTAAATATTTTGGGGTCATTATCTTAGTGGTTGTCTTGAGTATTACAATTAACAACTTAATTTAAATTGTCTAGTTTGGATTATTAGCAGCTTGATTTTAATAGTATGTGAAAACCTATCCTTTAAAATCCCACTACTTAGGAGGCTGAGATCTGAAGATCATGGCTCAAAGCCATCCCGGGCAGGAAAGTCCGTGAGACTCTTATCTCCAATAACCCACTAGAAAACTGGAAGTAGCACTGTGGCTCAAGTGGTAGAGTGCTAGCCTTGAGCTGAAGAGCTGAGGGACAGCGCCCAAGCCCCGAGTTCAAGCCCCACAACCGACAAAAAACATCCCATTGTTCTATTATTGTCATGAAAAATAAATCTTATAAAATTTGTGTCCTTCAATTCAGATTTATTTTTATGCAACCATTCTTTAAATCACATAGGGAGAAAAACTGTCATAAGTTAAAATCATTAATGCTATTTTTTAACATCTAAGAATGTATTAATTTCTTTTTCATTTTAGTAATAGTGCTTCATCTAATATGAAATTTCTGATTAACAGTTCTTTAAGAATTTTGAATATGTTTTCTTAGTTTTGGTTTCTGATAAAACAAAAAAGGCTCTATTTCATTAAGAATTCTTGCATGTGGAGAGCCACTATGTTTTACTTCTTTCTTCTATATCTGTTTTGTTTTTTTGTCTTCAGAGACTTTGATTATGCTATGATTACTGGTGAATCTCCTTGAGTTTGTTGAACTTCTTAGATGTTTACATAAATATTTTTCATCACATTTAGGACATTTTCAGCCATTATTTCTGCACATTTCTCTATCTTTTAGTCTTCTTGGATTACTGTTAAACATCTGTTCATATGCTTGGGTATGTTCCAGCATTCTCTGAGGTTTCGTTCATACTTTTATACTTCTACTCCTTGTATGAGATAATATTGGTTGACCTGTCTTCAAGTTTTCTAATTATTCTGCTTGATGAAATCAGCTGTTGAATTCTTTTGTAAAATTTAGATCTATTTTGCTTTTATACTCCAGAATATCTATTTGATTGCTTTTCATAATTTCTATATTTTATTGTTTCCACTGGCTCTTTAAGACATTTAAATTAATGGTGATTGATTGACTGATTGACTTTTGCAGTGACAGTATCAAATGTAGATCTTTACACATGCTAGACAGTGCTCTACTCCTAAGCCATCACCCCAATCTAAAAAAGATTATTTAAATCTTTGTCTAATAAAGTCTAAAAATATAAGTTGCCTCAGAGTAGATTCTATACATTGTTATTAACTAGAGTCACCATGTGTGCAATAGATTTGTGATCCTGACTCTTCAATTTATTACTGAAATTTTATGTGCTTTCATCAGTATCTTACCAAGAATTTCTAGTCCCTCCATCCTTTCAAGAAACATGAGTAATGTCATTATACTTCTGACCACTGAACAAAAGCAAAAGTCCAAGGCTTTCTGTGACTTCTGGAAAAATCTTGCTTTTAAGACAAACCTGTTTATCCTTAATTTTCTATTGATGACTACCTAAAATGCAGAAGAAACAAGGTGTATATGAAGTGTTGTCATTAAAACAAAGACCTGTGAAAAGGAGTTAGACTAGAAAGATAAAAAGAATGTGGATTTCCCCATCTTTTGTAACAGGATAGAACTGAAATGTTCTTGTATGTGAGGAAAAGAAATCTTTCTTCCATTAAGTTACTATTTTTCAGATTTCTGTTACATGCTGCAAAATACAATCATTATTTTACCTATTATTTTTGAACACCACATTTTTCATGTACTAAGTTCTCAGATATGTGATTTTCCTTTTGTATTCTTAAACTGTCTCACTGATTCTAAAAATATGTTTATATGCTAAAAATCACACCATTTTAATGGATATAGATTTTTAGTATGTTTTTCAATCTGTTAGAGCAATACCTCTTTGTTCTTTTTGTTTAAGTCTTAGTTATTTTTGTCAAATTTCACTTCCAAGTGAATTTTAGAACATGCTTGTTGTTTCATGAAAACGAGTTGAATTTTTATTAGGATCGTGTTGGAATTATGGATTCATGTGGAAAGAATTGTAAGTTTAACATGTTCATGATTTCCATCTAGAAAGAGAGAGTAATTCTCACTTATTCATCTCTTCTTTATATCCTTTAGGAGATTTTAGTTTTATTTACATTCTTGTTAGATTTACTGTTAGGTGCCCTGTTTGTGATTGCTATTACTAGTGGACATTTTTCTCACTGTACTGTTAAATTCATTTTTATTTTCTAATAAAGCCATTTTTAAATTCTTGATTTTGGCACTTAGCCGTGTAGACAGACCTTTTATTTCAGCTTTTCAGCTCAAAAAGTGGGAGAATTTTGTAACTGGAAGAAGTCTCTGTTTGGTCCAAGGACAAGCTTCATGGAAAGAATAAGACATCATTGTCACTCTTGTTTAGGCTTGTTTGGTGACACTATCTTAAGTCTGTTTAATTTTGGAATCAAGAGTCTTAGAGTCCCTTCAGACACCTGTGCATTTCCGTATTGTTTCAGCTTTACAATTATTTCCAAAGGTATATGCCTTAACAAACTGAGGAAGAATGACCATAAAACATTCCCAAACATCTGAAGTATTGTTCATGGTTTTATAAAGGTAGTCAATGTCCTTCTTCATTCTCACAGCTAAAAGTTTAATTCATACTTCCTTCTGATTGAATATATTCAAAGGCCATAGCCAAGGTTTGTATTAAACTTTCTAGAGGTTTACCTACTGAATTAAAATTGACCTTTGAGTATCTCTGAAAGTCAAGAGGCTTCATCATCTTTTCTACAAAATCCTCACTCATCTTCCCAAGTTCCTAAGAAACTGTTCTATTATTGTCAATGTTTTCAAATATTGACATTCAGCCCACATGTTTACTCCATATATATATTCATGGGAATATATATTATACTTATTATATTAATGGACCAAGAAGTTATCAAACCTAAACTTCCACTATAAAAATCTGATGCATACATTTTCACATCTGGAAAATTTTGGTTCTTTCATTCTCATTAACAGAGAAGGAAGGAAAGAAAGTCTCTACTTGTGAAATAGACAAATATGTAAAAATTTTTCCTGAAAATTTAACAGTATCTTTGGTGGACATGGCTTTAGGATCAAGAAGCTTGTGTGAAAACCAGGCCCATCACTTCCTATCTACACCATTTCTGGATCTATTCTCAAGTAAGTCTAATTTTCCACTCTCAAGTTTTGAAAATAAAGTGAGATGACAAGATAAGCATGTAAACTGTAAAGTGAATTGTTGAATACTTCTCCCTCTTGTCTGCTACATATATACAGGGAAATGAAAAAACAAAAACAAAAACAAATAGTCTTGCTACATGAGAAAATGATGCTTAAGCATGCTGAGAACCTTAACAATATATAATTAAAGTGAAACTCATAAATTCATAATAAAATATTGATGAAGATGCTCAAAAACAAGCCATAAAATATTAAATGCAAAGGAGTTAGCATTGTTTTGAAGTTTGAACAAGTGGCATAAAAGAATCTGAAGAAAACCAACCGTGACAGCATGACTGAATCAAATGCATGGAACTGCTTAATTTTCCTCTAGTTCTCTACCTCAGAGATTTCCATGAGGTTGGAGACTATGATTTCTTCATGGTTGTGGGAGCTATGCGCTTTAAGATGAGCAGTGACAGCAGCAGTATCAACATCATCATCATTGCATTTGTTTCCTAATCTGTCTGTAACAGATTAACCAAAAGTTAGTGAGTAAAAACAACCCTGATTCATTATTGGAGGGCAAGTCGAAAATGGGACTGGACTGTAGGAATGTGTTCCTTCAAGATTCTCTTCATCTAGAATCGCTTTTCCAGATAGAAGAGGCTGTCCACATTTCTTGTCTGATGGCTCCTTCCATCTATTACTCTAGGCTGTGCTTCTCCTTGTTGAATTTCAGTCTCTGACCTTCCTGCTTCTTTATTGTTTTTAAAAATAAGCGGCCATATGAAATCTTGGGTTCCACTTCTCACAATTTAGGACAAATACCTTGTTTTTTCCCCATCCTTAACTGAATCACATCTTTCTACAGTTGCTGTTGCCAAACACATATTTATTTATTTAGTTAGTTAGTTAGTTAGTCATGGGGCTTGAACTCTGGGCCTAAGCGCTGCCCCTCAGCTCTTCAGCTCAAGGCTAGCACTCTACCACTTGAGCCACAGCGCCACCACTGGTTTTCTGGTGGTTTATTGGATATAAGAGTCTCACAGACTTTACTGCCCAGATTGGCTTTGAACCACAATCATCAGATCTCAGCCTCCTGAGTAGCTAGGATTACAGGTGTGAGCTACTGGCACCTGGCCAAACACATATTTACATAAGCCTATGGATATGGTATCTTTGGGGCTGGGAAATTATTCAGCCTCAACATAAGTATCAAACACAGTTCACAATTACTGAGCAGTTTTTATGTGCCAAGCAATGGTCTGAACATCTCATATACATCAAATCATTTAAAAATTATGATAAAGATACAATTTTTTAGGTTAGGGCATCATATTGTAGACAGGTTAAGGAATTTGTCCAAGTCACCTAAGGTGAGCTGACTCTAGATCCCAAGCACTCTACTGATGGAAGGAATGGGTTGTCTCTCAAGACTTGGAGAAAGCAGAATTCCCCACCCCAAATATAATTGTTGAAGAAGCACTGACTTTGCAACACCAACAACAATAATGGTAATATCATTATAGTGGTTTTTAACTTCTCAAATATATTTCCAGCAACTTTCCATGAAATGTTCCTCTAGCTCAAAACAATTTTCCTCTCCACTAAGTCCTTTTATTTTGTGATTTATTTAAATCAAAAGGGTTCATATTATGCCTTTCAGTCCAATTTATGAATCTATTTGTTCTATTCAACTTGTGAGCCCTATAAATAAAGATACAGATAAACCCACCTCCAAGAAAAACTGTACAGTGAGTTAAATACTTGCTGCATTCACTAAGTATGTGTTCAGTTGAATAGTATACCAGAGGCAAGTATTGTTTTGAGAGTACTATAGAACTTAAAATAATAGAGTGATAAATGCTATTTGCCTTGATGGCTCTTAATAAACCATAATTTCTGATATTCATGTACTTGAGAATTCTCATTTTGGCTCTGGGGTTACTCTATAACAATTGTAACAACTGAATATTATGAAGAGATGCATTATTTCTGGGTTTAATCTTTCCTTGGTTCAGGAATTTCTAGCTTGTTTTTTTTTTGTTGCTGTTTCTGTTGTTGTTTTTTGCTCATAGGGCTTGAACTCAGGACCTGGAAGCTGTCCTTGAGCTTTTGTGCTGAAGATTACTATGCTGCCACTCTGAGCCACAGCTCCACTTCTGGTTTTGGGGTGGTTAATTGGAAACAGAGTCTCACAAACTTTCCTGCCTGGTCTGGCTTTGAACTGTGATCCTCAGATCTCAGCCTCCTAAGTAGCTAGGATTACAGGTGTGAGACACCAGTCCAGGCTTGAACTCTTAGTCTTGTAATGCTGCTTTTCAAACTTAACTGCCATTTTGTGAGAAAGCCCAAGGAACCATGAAGAGAGGTCCTGAAGAGGAAGGAAGGGACCCCCACCAACAGCACCAGGTTGCGATAGAGATTCCAGATGGATACAATCATTCCATCTGCTCAACTGTTCCCTCTGGACAGCAGAGGGAATGAAAGAATTGACAGACAACCACAGAACTGTGAGAATGACTGGTTGCTTTTGAGCTTCCAGATTTGGGGATGTTTGTTATGTGCAAGAGACAATAGAATACAAAGGCATACACATTTCTGTAGCACAGGGGTACCATGCTTTCTTTTCTTTCTACTGAAGCATTATCAATAAGATCATGGATTTGAGGCTGAGGAGGTATAGACTGAAGCTATACGCCATTGAACAGGGCTCCTCCTACTCAGAGCAAAATCTCTTTGCAGGCAGATACTGGAGAGTAAAGGCTACATGTGCCTCTCCTATGATTGTTCATGAAGACATGAATACCATTTTTCATTATTCATGAGGACATGAATGATCTTAGGAGGGATTGCCTAGGCTTCATGCTGACTAGAGTCTAGATTTCTGCTCTCTTAAGGACTGAGTAAGTAACATACACTGCTCTTTTTATTTTACACCACCCCACTAAATGTTTTTATTTTCTGTTGGGAAAAGCAGGCATATACATATACTATTGGCAACATGAGAATGAACATTGGGCCAGAAACACATCCTGGACAAGTAATAAGGAGTCCTCTTCAGAGCTTACTTCTCATCCTCGTTCATGGGAATTATGATGACTTCTTTTGTTCTACTTAAGCCCACGCCCTGGTATCTCGAACACACTTCCAAGTTTTTGCCTTTCAGGCCCCAGAGGGAGGGATGGGACCTTTCTACTTTAGGACCAAGTCGGGGTCTATACAGCAGCATTGCTATTACAGACTAGAGTAGCTCCAATGTACAAAGGCTGGGTCTTGCTTTGTACTATTTTTCTCTCTTGCTATAAAATGCAGAACCTGATAAATGCATTGCCTATTCTAGGCGAACTCAAGTCTCACACTGGTCATTTGCTGGGGTGGCATTTACCTTGCCATTTAACTTTGTCTGTGCTCACATTGTATTCGATCTTGTCGTATAGTGTGACCACCCAAGAAGGGTGTGACACTTGCTTGGAAGGCTTTCAGCTTCTCTCTTCACTTTCCGTCTTTGATTCAGGAATTTTTCCAGGCTCTAGTTCTTTACTATGAATTTTAACAGAAAGGGAGAAAAAGAAATTTGGAGAGAATTAAGACTCGACGTTTTAGAGGCCGGTGATTTCCCAGTGCCTAATGTCATTCTCAAGAGAATCCTAATGTTCAGATGACTTGAAAGTAACACGGAGCTGGAGGGTGGGTGCCTGAGTAAAGACACAGAAGTCACCCTTCTCACTCCACTTTCTTCCTTGCCTACCTCTCTCCCCTACATCTTTCTATGACTACAAACGAACATTTGTTCCACTATTAGCTTCTGGTGCAGGAAGCGAGATGACAGATGGGACAGTACTGTCTAAAGGATTTATCTGAGGGGCAGGAGGAAGGAGCAGCAATGGGAGAGAGGGAACACAGCCTAGGACCCACTTCCTCTCCCATTCTCTCTATTTACCACCTAGTGATATAAATAAACTGTGCTGAGCATCGACATTGGGTGATGGGAAAACCAGGACTAGAGTGAGTGTAACTGACTAAAGTAACAGTGGATGCAGTGTGGATACTGTGGGAGTGCTTTGGAGGGCACTGTGGGAAAGGAGGTGAGGAAAGAAGCTAAAATCATTGCCCTAGAAGAGAGCCTAATCCTATTTTCTTACCTTCTTCCGAGTAATGTGAATTTGTGCTCTTGTAAAACAAGGGAGATGGTTGTTAATGTAAAGCATGTATAGACAGCTAAAGAAAAATGATTGGTTAGGATGTTCATTCAGTTAACAGTTATTTATTAGTGTTTATTGTCTGCCAAGTCCTTCTAAGCACTTTATACATCATAAATCGTTGAATCCTCATGACGGTTCTGCCAGGTAGTCAGAATTCAATACTATTTTTATCTCCATTTTGCAAATGAGGAAGCCGAAGCCCATAAGGATCAAAGGTCTTGTACAAGATAGAGTTGCCAGATTTAGCAAATTAAAGCACAGAATGTCCAGCTGAAGTCAGATTTCAGAAGAGCAGTCAGTTATTCTTGATTAGCTATGTGCTCCATCTATCATCTGCTCCCATTTTGCTAACAAATCAAATATCGACTGCAATATCTGGAACATATTTGTACTAAAACATATATTTGAAATTTAAATAGAACTGGAAATCCTGCATTTTATCTGGAAACTATAGAAGCAAATATCTAATATGTGATAGACTGAGAATTATACCCATAGTATGTGGATTTCTAGTCTAGGTTCTTAAGCACTTTGCAATATTTTCTGTTTACGTAAGTCTAGAATGGAAAACAAGGCTCAATAAAATACTAATCAAGTTGCTTTTTCTCTATTGTAGGCCCTTTAAGAAAGAATAATAGGCATGTGAATGTGTGTGTGTGTGTGTGTGTGTGTGTGTGTGAGAGAGAGAGAGAGAGAGAGAGAGAGAGAGAGATAATGTGAGTATGCACATGCTTGCAGACATACACACGTGCCTTAGAATTGTGATCAGGGATGTTTCTAGTGATCCTAGGTTCCCCAGGCCCAGGAAAGACTTGCGAACCATTCATTTACCCAACTCTGGGTCCTGAAAAATCATTAACAGTGTGTCTAAAGATGTTTCCTTGGAATGAGGGATCTTGCACAAGGCTGGATCTCTGAGCTGTTCCAGGCCTTGGGAGGTTCTGAGACTAGGGTATATGTACAAATGGCTGTACACATACCTAGAGAGGCTGGGAGCTGTATGCCACATTTGGGGAACTCAGCCAAGAGCTCACAATTCAAAGTCAGCACAGTGGGCAGAGCCATATGCCTCCTGGTGGTTCATAAGGACTGCGGGTGAGGGACTGGAAAAGAATGTTGTGATCTCACCCTGTTATTTTCTGACTATGCCACAGAATTTGTGAATGTCTTCAAGAGGCATAAAGGAGGGAAATTTTGTTCCATGCTGTGTGGATCCATTTGAAACAGAACTATGATTAATCCCATTAATCCAACACACTATGATTAATGGGCAGGTATGTGCCTGGGAGCTACCTCTGATGTTTTCTCAACAGAGCCTTAGGACATGGCTATTGCTATATAGACTAAGTCAGAGAGATGGGAAGAGTTTGACCTTGTAAACAGAGATCATATTAAACTGAAACTTGGGGTCTTATCTACCCACTTGGTGCCAACTGTCCCAATTCAACATCCATTTTTTTTCAACATCCATTTAAATCTTGAACCAAATGCAGCAATTTCACACCCTGAAGCCTAGAAATGTAGTTCAAGGAACTCAGTTTAGGCAGCTTTTTCTCCTTGGACCCTAGAGAAGAAAATTATCCTTGGACATTGTCTGAGGATAGCTATCTCTCAAAATAGAAAAATTCTGTTTTAAATGAAGTTACTACTATTTTTTTCAAAATTTAATGCTCTCTTCTTGAAAATCCTGGCTTAAATATGTAAACATACCTACCTGAACAGGTAAATTGGAGCTCTAGCTAAATGGGTTCCTCTGAACAACACACACAGGTATGACGTGGCCCTGGTGCTGAATTTCCCTGCTGGAATCACAGCTGAGTCATCAAGACCAGACAATCCAGGTTCCTTTCATGAGTGAAAAGCCATAGAGAAATCTGGTATATTCTGAAAGAGTCAGAGATGTTTATAATGTGAATCAGCAATTAATAGCAGCTTCCCCTTAAACACATCACATCGTCACATGAGTGATAGTAATTATGCTGGTTAGTTTTGTTTTTTCAAGGCAAATGACAAGACAAATGCATAACCAAGGGACTAACTGACAGAAGTGAAGAAATACAAGATGACTAAAATAGACAATGAAAAATAATGAGAAAAAAATGATTAAAAGAAATGAATTGTATGGTTCACACCACTGATAATGAGCCCAAAGGAAATAAAGAACTAGAAATTGCAGGAGAGATAGAAGGAAGTAATTTCTTCCAATTCTGTAATGGAGTTTTTTTTTTTTTGTCTTTGTTTTTGTCGGTCGTGAGGCTTGAACTCTGGGCCTGGGCACTGTCCCTCAGCTCTTTAGTTCAAGGCTAGCACTCTACACTTGAGCCACAGTGCCACTTCCGATTTTCTGGTGGTTAACTGGAGATAAGTCTTACAGACTTTTCCTGCCTAGGCTGGCTTTGAACTGTGATCCACAGATCTCAGCCTCATGAGTAGGTAGGATTACAGGTGTGAGCCATCGGTGCCCGGCGGTAAGTGGAGTTTGCCTTCAAACTGGTTTGTTAAAATGAGCCAGCACAAGAACACTGTCTTGGGGCCAGCAACGACCCCCAGCAATGGCCCTGGAAGAAGAAGTGGTCCCATGGATAACTTTCACCGTTTTTCAACTCTTCCTTTTGACTGTGCTGTCAGAGCTTGCCTTATTCAAATAGGTCCTTCTTTCCTTATCTACACATTCATTGGCTGTGTACTCTGGCTCCACCCCAGGCCTGCCCAACAAAAAAAAAATGACATTCAGCTGCGTTATTCATCTTTCATTTTACTATAATTTCCTGGATTGTGTAATAAGTTACCTCAAACTGGATGGCTTCAAACAATACAAGTTAAGTCTCTCATTCTAGAGACCAGAAGTCTACAATTACATGGTTAGGGGGACCTCATTTTGTCCCATAGAACGTTTCTTGGTTTCTTTTACCTTCTTGTAGTCCAACTTGTAACCATGGGACTCCAATCTCTGCCTCTGTTCATGTATGGCCACTTCCTCAGTTCCTACTTTTCTTCTACAAGAACACTGGCCATTGCACTTAGGGTTTACCCAGACAGCCCAGGATGTTGTTATCTTGGAGTCTTTATACCTACAAAGTCTGCTTTTCAAAACAAGGTCATATTCACAGGTATAATATCTTTTGGAAGGCACCATCATTGTATCTGTCCCCCCACCGCCTTTTTTGAAATACAGAGAGTTCTTCCTCACTAGGTAAAAGAGTAATTAGACAAAGAGGAATACTTTCTGGTCAGCCAAGGTATTGTCATACTTCCCCTTTTTCTTCATCTCCAATTTTCTTATAAGCAAAACTGTTTAAAAACATTCTCTTGTAAATTTCTCCTCAAAACTCTCTGGGAAGTCATTGTGTATTTGACTTCCAAGTTTTATATATTTGCTCTTTTATAGCAGATCTGATGTCTTTTCTTCATGGTTTTACATATAGGTCAACTTGGTTTCTCAAATCAGTGGCTGTACATCTTGGTTTACTTGACAAAGTCTTGAGTTAAGCCTGTTTATCCTAGGATTCTACCCAGTTGGTATCTCCTTTAACTCCAGCCCTGGCTGGAATACATTTCCTTCTGGAGGGAGGCTTTGGGAGATAATTGATAGTAATGGTTTCATTCAGTGAGTGATGAAGAATGAGGAAGGAGATGCTTTGTCTGAACTTGAAGTTTTGGATGCTGAAATAAAAATAGGGGCAGATCTTAAGGAGAGAATTGGCATTGTGTGACTTAAGATGACTTAGATTCACTAGAGGAAAGAATGAATATCAGATAATGAACATTAGAGAATAGCTTGGGCTTAGATTCCCTATCTAAAATAGTTTAAGAGTAAGTAGAGTTCTTGTTCCTATTACTTGTTTTGATGAAATATGCAGGCTGACAAGTAAAATACTCCTTAAAAAGATCCAGTGACAATTTACAGGACTTTTGTTGTTGACTCTTCTACCTGAGGAACCGAGATTCTAACTTTCAAGGAACGTGATAATGGGACCACATACATCCTCTTTGTCTTATTCAGCATACAAAACTCAGGAAGTTGCAGCTGGTATCAGTGGCTCACATCTGTGATTCTAGTTATTTCATAAGGCTGAGATCTGAGGATGACGGTTCAAGTCCAAGTGGTTCAAAGCTAGTCCATGCAGAAAAGCCTATGAGATTCTTATCTCCAATTAACCACCTAAAAGCCAGAAGTGGAGTTGTGGCTCAAGTGGTAGAGCACTAGCTTTGAACACAAAAGGACACATACACACACACACACACACACACACACACACACGTATGCACATGCATACAATATAGGGAGTTGCATCTTGGTTTTGGTTTGAAGGAACATATTTGACATTCTTGTACATCTCCAAAGGGTGTAAAATGATATAGTCACTCTGGAAAATAGCATGGCAATTTCTTGAAAGGTTAAGTATATAACTTTCCTATGGTTCAGCAGTTTCACTCCTAGGTATTTATTGAAGAGAATACAGATACATGTTTACATCTATACTATAGATAGTATAGATATTCATGATAGTATAGATATTCATGATGGCCCAAATCTGGATAAATTTTGAATGCTGTTTAAGGGAGAATTGATCAATATTTTAATACAGTCATGTAAAAATGATAATTAGAATTTTCTTTGGTGAAAGGATCAAACCAGGGCCTCAGGCTGGTCAAGTGCTCATCTACTGAATTGTACCTCAGACCTCTAATCAGCAATATGTTTAAAGAAAAGGAACCATTGATTAAATCAATCAGTCACTGGGTTGGTCCTACAGGTCCTATCCTCAAAATATATGTTTTCTTCTATCTTCTTCTTCACATTCTTGACTAAGGGGCTGTGATCACTGTTTGATGTGGTGAATGTAGCAATTTTCAGTCCTTCCCTCCTCAAATCTGTTCCCTACATAGTATCCTTGTGCGTAACACTATAAAAGCATCACAAGCTTACTTTGGGCATTCATTTATTGCCATCCTTCACTGGATATCTTTCTCCTTTTAGATAAACTCTAAAATTTCTGTAGTCCACCAAGCCCTAGAGAATCTATTCCTTCTGTCTTTATCATTATTTAACTGCACACTTAAAATGGCTAAAATAACAAACTGAATGTTATGTAGTGTTTGTAACAATGAAAAGATAGATGAATAACACATTGAATTGAATTGAAATTATAGCAGCGGTCATTTGGATATAATCTATTTTACTTTGTCTCATATTCTCATTTAAGTCTTCATAAATGCTTGTTAATTCGAAAATGAAATTATAAGCCATGATTGGTGCCACACACCTGTAATCTCAAGACTTGGGAGGCTGAGACAAAAGAGTTTGAAGCCAGTCTGAGGTACGTTAGCAAAACCTTTTCTAAAATTTTTTAATAAAGAAAAAAACTTCTTGTTTCCATTTCCTGGAGTTCATTTTGATAAATCTCATTTTATATGACCAGAGGCACATAGGCATTGCACCTTTGTTTTCCTCCCCTATGAGTATCCTCCTTTGGTCTCTCTATGTGTGCATGCCTAGAGTCCTGTATTATTTATCAGGTCCCAGTGTATTTTAGATCTAGCTTCCACATATAAGAAAAAAAAATGTGTTGTTTGTCTCTCTGAGCTTGGTTTACCTCACTTAATATGATTTGTTCTAGGTCCATCCATTTCCCTGCAAATGATATAATATTTTTTCTAATGGCTGTGTAAAATAGGTACTGCATTTTTTTATTCACTCATCTATTTTAAAGCATCTGGGCTATTTCCATAACTTGGTTATTGTGAATAGTGTCTTTACAGAATCCTGGTTTATGATGTTTGGGGTGGATAAATGTCCAGTGGTAGTATGGCTGGGCCATAAGGTGAACAAAAAATTTAAATAAATAAATAAGGGAAGGAAGGAAGGAATCAAGGAAGGAAGTAGGAGAAAAACAAAGAAAGGAAGAAAGAGAAGGAGAAGGAAAGAAAGAAAGAAGGAGAGAGAGAGAGAGAGAGAGAGAGAGAGAGAGAGAGAGAGAGAGAGAGAGAGAGAGAGAGAGAGACAAGATAAACTGTTTCTACTGATGCTCCTGCTGTGGCTGTATTCCTAATAGTAGCTAGATTCCCTCTGGTTCCTCATAAGGGATTCAACTATCTTGACATTTCCCATTGCTAAAGATCACCTACAACCCTTGGCTCATGTACCCACCTTCCATCTTCAAAGCTATTAGGATAACGTCTCTCTTTTCCAGTTTTTGCTTCACTGTCATAACTACCTCATTCTGAGCCTCCAACCTTCCACAGATGAGAACTCTTTGATTACATTGGGTCCACCTGTACAGTCCAATCTCTTCCTTGTAAGATCTTTAATGTAATCAAAGCTCCAGAGTCCCATTACTGTCTTAAGGTAACATATTCATAGGTTCAGGTAGGATAAGAGCACATTTGGACAATTATAATGAAACCTACCACACTTGGGTTTATTTTTCCCAAAGCCTGAGGCTCCCGGATAGGATTCATGTCTGTCCTGTTCATTTCTGAGCTCTCGCTGCCTCACAGGTGCTTCCTACGTAAGAAGTCATTTGCTGGATGGGTAATGGCATTGAAGCCACTATTCGATGTATGTCTTTGATTTTATGTTTATTTCTCAGTTTCATTTCCAGGCTTCAGATAGAATCATCATTTGGAGCTCCCCCCATTCCAGAGGATCGCTCAAAAACTCACCTTACAAGTGACTCGACTCTTCACCAGTTCTGTCCATTCCATTTTCCTGAGTTACATTCTCTTTGTCAGCTTGTCTAACGGGTAAGTGCAAGCTCTCCTGAGGGCCTTTTAGTTTAGAAGTGTCCTGGGCAGCCTTGCAAACTCCAGAATTCACACAGCATTCAGCCTGCAGCTCCCAGGCTTCTAAGAGATGTCTGTCCCAATGGTGATTCTACAAGCCAGAACTCCTCAAACATGTTTCCTAACCTCAGTATCACTACTGCATTAGCTACCCCACAACAAGACACCTCACACCAGCATTCTGAGAACTAAATAATAGCATAACAATTTAAATGAGTTATGCCTCTGTTACACTGGTATTGTATTAGCCTCTCCCATATTGGGAATCTCCCAGATTAGGAGATGAAGAGATGAAAGGAAGACGTGTGTGTGTGTGTGTGTGTGTGTGTGTGTGTGTGTGTGTGTGTGTGTGTGTGTGTTTGTCCATATGCATACACTAATATTCACTATATTCACTATATTCATATATGTATATGTTTAAGATGCCATACAACTTATATTGAATATATTTCAAGCTAGAAAGATTCTTAGAATTAATTCTTCCAATGCACTAAACCCAAAACCAGAGAAAAGAAAGCCAAGAAAACAAATTCTTTCATATCTTTTGGTCCAGAAAGGAAGAAATGCTGAATACTTAATTTTAGAAAGTATTTACAATAGTTTTGATGCTATGTAGACACAGTGTGAATGTGGACACAACAATCTGGTGAATAAGATTCAATTTGCCAGGATAGGATACTTTAAAATCTATTTCTTCCTGTGAGCATCATTGTCTTGTCCCATCTAGTCTGTTTGAAATCTTGTCTTGGTTTGTCTCATAAGGACCTTATGAAGGGGCAAACAAAAGAAAAGAAAGAAAACAAAAAATGAGAAAAGTGAACCAATTCTTAAACCTATTGTCTCTTCCCAGCCTTGCCTAGATTTACAGCATGATGCCTGGAAAGAGTATGAGGCTGTAAAACATTATTCATTTCTCACAGAGAAGCCAAGTTAGTTGGGATTTGTGTCAACAATATGCCCTTCTGTGTAGCCAAGAGTCAAGCTCTCCTCCAACACAATGCATGTGCATGATCAGCTCATTTCTTGTCGGTGTACATGCCCACACTCATATCCACAGTATTTATAACCTAAAGTGACAAAGATCATCCACAGTTCTACTTCATACCAGGGCCAGGACAGAGACTGCTCAGTTCTCTGCATTTTACCTCATCAATGGCTGACCCTCAAAGGGAATTACCTGGACAGAGAACTTGAATGTTCTTTGAAATCTTTACGTGGACAACTTATGCTTATAATTAAGAAATTTTCATTGATAAAGTACTATTCTGGCTTACCTGTAGGGCCATGGTTTGGCTATGGAATGTCTAACAAAGATTCATGTGGTAAAAATGTGGGGCTTAGGAGAGGTGATTCATTGATGACTTCATTGCGGAATGGGTTATTAGCACCTGTTTTGAATACCCAGGCCAGTGTTTTTAGAAAAGGATGTTTTTGAAACGTATGTTTAAATTTTATCAAGAAAGAAGTAGGTGTTCCATTGACAATGCTAAACAATATTATATGGTTTCTGATTCCAGGCCATTTTCAATCTTCAGTTTTTATGTTATTTAGGCCCCTCTAGAGACAGGGTGAAGGTTGGGACATCCTTCAGTTTTAAAGGAATCCAGGATTGTTACAAGCATGTGCCTAAGAACCATCCTTCATTTTAGCCCATTTACTCCAACAACAGCATTTGCTGACTGCAAATGACACCTGCTTTGAGTTTAGCCCTTCGTATGCCAGCCAGTAAGGGATGCTCACTGCCATGTGAGGAAGCATGCTGAGAGGAAATTTACTCCCCTAGCAGCTTCACTTGAGATAGGAACAAAAGACAGCCCTTTTGATCAGTCACTAGGTTGTTTTCTGATGGCTACTGTAACAAATTATCGCTAACAAAGTGGTACAAAAAAAAAAAACCACATAAGCTTACTGCCTTACAGTTCTGGAATTCTGAAATCCAACATGGATCTTGCTGGGTTAACACCAAGATTTCAGTAGAGCTTTGTGCCTCCGAGAAGTTGGTGGGGAAAATACATTTCCTTGTCTTTTCTTGGAGATTTCCTTCAATTCTTGACTCCTGGCTTCCTTCCTGCCTACAGTCTTTTCACTGTCCATCATCACATTGTTTTTCCAATAAGCTCATAATCTTGCAAAGAAATAAGAAGTTTACACTGCCTGATCTTTGATTGCCATTTTCTTATCACTGGCTCTTCTATCTCCATCTTTCTCTTATAAGAACCAGTATAATTACATTAGAGCTACCCAAATAACCCAAGATAATTTCAAAATCCTTATCATGTTTAATCATATCATATACAAAAGTCCCTCTTGCCATATAAGTTTCCATGATCAGGACTTAGACATCTCTGAGAGATACATTTTTCTCCATTACACAATCTCCTTTCTCATTCGGAACAAAAAACTATTGGTCAGTTTTATATTTAACCCTTCTTATATTCAACCCACTTGATTGTCTCAACTTACCACCTGACTCTTACCCCAAAGTACTATTTGTAAGTTTCTTATTTCTTTACAAGACTGAAACGTCTTCAGAAAATCAGATACTTTTATTTTTACTTATTATTTCTGACACAGTTACAAAAACTGGACAAAATAGGACTCAATGGTCTTCAACACCTTGGGCATCATGTAGTGTAAACAAGACAGCCCTGAGTGATGGGAAAAAAACGTACTGAGCAGTTCCACTGGGCTAGTTGGTTGCCTGCAGAGTTTCTGGCTTTGGTGCAGGGGGAGAGATTACAGGAATTCTGTGGTAGTCTCTTGGAGCTGGGAAGAATGGGAGTCTCTGGCAAGAGTTTCCTGGATAACAATCAGAGTGAAAATAAATGAGGATCTATTGAATACCCTGCTCCAGTCTTCTACTCTTCAGTGTTTAGCTGAATAATGATAACTTCAACTTTGTAAGGATTCCATCCAATCCTATAGAGAGAACTCTCTAGCTCTTTGTTTTTATTTGTTTTGTTTTGTTCTCAGTGCCAGGAAATGAACTTGCTAGGCAAGTACTCTACCATTTGAGCCAGACTTTTAGCCCTTTTATTTTGTTTTTGGGGTTTTTGAGACAGGGTCTCACTACTTTTGCCCCCGGTTGGGCTCAAACATATAGTCTTCCTGTCTGTGCCTCTTGAGAAACTGGAATTGATGGTATGGGTAACCATATTCAACTTGAACAAAGAAATCTCTTCAAAGATTAGAGGAATAATTCTAGGTGCTCACACAAGCTAGAAATAGTTCTTGCTTCCACCAGCCAGAACATAAAGCCTTATAATTCATGGGACACCTTGTAGTGTTCTCAGAAGGACTTGACTTGAATATTAACACAAAGGTGATCCTAGAATAAAGGCTGTTCTGGTCCCATGTAAAAAAGATCAAAAGCAGGTCTGCAAAGGCTCAAACTGGAATTAATTCAAATATAATCCCATACCAAGGCTTAAGAATATTTACAAGAACAAAGAATATATCCAGCACCCCCCAAAAAACAGAATTCACAATGTCTGACATCCATTCAGAAATGAACAAAATTAGCATTCGAAAGCAGAGAAGTGTGACTCTTAATAAGAACAAAAATCAATGGATTAAAACTGATTATACAGATGATAAAAATAGGTTGTTAACAGAACAGTAAAATAATTTTTTATCATATTATGCAGTAAGTTCAAGAAGCCAGAGTATAGATTGCCTAAGACATAAAAAGACCCAATGGATTGTCAAGAGATGAAAACTCCCATATCTTGGTGAAGAGAAACACTTGAACTAACCACGAGAGGAAAAAGATTTGTAAAGTTGAAGACAGTAATAGAAGCTCCCCAAATGAAATGTAGAGAGGACTTTTTAGTATAAACCTTGAAAAATAAAATGATCAGAGCATCAATGTGCTGAGGTGCAACTTTAAACATCAGTATACATGGAATTGGAGTTCCCACAGGAGGAGACTGGAGTTGCCTCCAGTTTTGAAAAGCTTTTAATAAATCTGCAATGAATATTCACGTGTCCTGGGAATATACATCTAGTCCCCTTAAGTACATACCCAAAGGAGAAAAACTATTAGGTCCTATGTCTCAGATATATTTAACTTTAAAAAGAAATAGTTGAAATATTTTCTATCTTCCCTTCTCTTCAGGAATATTATAAAATTCCACGTCCTCACTGACCACATTTTTACCAATACTCTGGGATATTATTACTATGGTGTGTAGTAACATCTCATTGTGGCTTATATCTGCTTTCCCTGTTGGCAAATGTTGTTAAACATTTCTTTATGGGTTTGTTGTCCATTTGTGTGTGTAAGTGTGTGTGTGTGTGTGTGTGTGTGTGTGTGTGTGTGTGCATATACATGGGTATAAATATTTATGACCACCAAATGAAAGCATCTGCTCAATCTTAGATTTGTTCTCTTCATTAATAAGCTATAAGAACTCTGAATATATCCTGGAGACAATACAGATATAACTATAGCAAATATTTTTCCTGCTGTGGCCTGAATAATTTTTGCAGTGAAGATTTCAGTAGCATTTTTGAGATGTATCTGACATTCCATAAACTGTATGTGTTTAAGATTTAAACATTTTGATAGGTTTTAGAATATATGCACATCCATTAAACTCAATATCAGCTGGGTAGTGGTGGTTCACACCTGTAATCCTAGCTACTCAGGAGGATGAGATCTGAAGATCTGGATTCAGAGCCAGCCTGGGCAAGAAAGCCCAAGAATCTTCCAAAAAAAAAGTTGCAAGTGGAGCTGTGACTCAAGTTGGTAGAGTGCTAGGCTTGAACAAAAAACAAACAAACATATAAACAGAAAAGCTCAGGAATAGTGCTTAGACCCTAAGTTCAAGCCCCAGGACCACACATAAGTGCAAGCGCCTACACACACAAACACACACACACACACACACACACACACACACTTATATAGGTGAATAAATACAATACCTCAATCTATTAAAGATCAGCTATGTCCAAAACAAGCTAAAAACAAAAAATGTGGAGCTATGGCTTAAGTGGTAGAGTGTCTAGCAAGTATAAGCCCCTGAATTGAGCCCCCAAAACTGAAAAAAATAAAGACATGAAAATAGGCTAATCATCATAAATACCATTATTCATGAGAACATACATGATAAGACCCTAAGATATAGCAATGAATCTATTAGGATGTCTAGATTGAAAAGACTTCCCACATCAAGTGTTAAGTGAGTAACAGAGGAACTAGGACTCCGATAAAGTTCTGGTGGCAGCAGGAAATAGTACAAATACTTTGAAAAACGTTTTGCCATTTCCCACACATCTAAGTACATATTTGCCAAGTGACCCTACTCTTAAATATTTACTAAAATGACTCTACTCCTACATATTTGCCAAAACACCAAAATGCTTAATCTCCAAACGAATTATCTAACCATCGAATGAACCTTTAAATTTGTGATTTGATTTCTCTCAGAAGTAAAAGTTATTCAAATATTAATAAAAATATACTTTGATATATACTATATATGCATATATATATACTTTAATAATATATTATTGCCTGTTGCTGATTGGAGAATTCTAGATGAGAATATCATTTTATACTTTTCAAACTCACAATATCCTCTGAAAAATATCCTTTATTCATTCACCCTTTATCAAGCACCATTAATTAATAGTTTTTCTTCCATGCTTGCTTAAAGACCTTAAATAAACACTAAATCAAAATTCTTATTAATTTGAGCATGTTAGACCTTCTTTAATCATACCATTATTGTGCATATTTGCAAAGAGCCTATTCCTAAATAGCTAAAAATCCCTTAGTAGCTCAAGTATCTTTGGAGTATTTCTCCCCTACTTTCCTCCAGTTCTTCTATTATGATCTCTACTTCATTTTTTTTACTGGAAAGGAATAGTTTTTAATTAAATACACACTTATTCTTGAATCTTCAAACTAAAGATTTCAGTTATCAGTGGCCTGACTGATTAGTTCAAACCTACAAATTCAGGTCTTGTTTCCTTTGTGTCATCTTCTGCCTAGACATGTCTAGGAGCTGGGCTTTCAGATCAGCAGGTGTAGCCTAAGGAACCCATTGGGTCCAGCCTCTCTCATGGCATCAGGGAAAATCAAGGTGTCCCCCAATAAAAATAGAGCAACTTGTTCTCAAGCCTTTCCCCTAAGCCAGCATTAGTGTTTCCATTTGTCAAAGAAACAGCTCAGCCTCACAGACTCCAGCTGTTGTGACAGTCTTTTGTCTCTGCCTTCACAGTACAAAGACCACCAAAGATCTAAAAAGAAGGAAAAAAACAAGGTAGGAGGAACTGGTGGCTGCGTTCCTGAAGGTGGGAACCCTACATGATTTCACAGTTAGAAAAGATATCTGATCTTTGTAGTCTTCTTTGTTTCCTCTCCCCAAGTTTTACAGCCCTTTTTTATCTGTAAATAAATAAAAAAAACACCCAACTTGTACATACATTTTCAAAATGTACTGCATAATACAACTTCATACATTCAGGAAGCTGACAGCTGCCCTCTGAGGGATAGCCTGACAGCCTAAAATCCAGAAATCAATCATTTAGATATAGCGATGCTCTGCTGTGGCTCCTGGTATGGATTGCAGCACCCAGGAACCACTTATTTGAGATAGGCCATCATAACTGTGATAGATTAAAGCACCACATCCAGGAAACAATTGTGTGCAGGGGGAGGAAACGCTATCATAGATCTGCCATGTTCCAGCCCAGAACCCAATAGCCAGGCCGACAAAATCTGTGCTACATCGAAGCTTCCAGAAACCTGGGAAGCAGCAGGATGACAGTTCTGTTCTTCAACAGCCCATTATGAACTAATTAGCATACATGAATTGCAGATTTGAAGCATTAAAGTGATGTACAAATCATTAATTTTTTGTCAAATCCATGTCATCCTTGTGTATGCCTTCCTATTTTAATGTTGCATGACAGTGAAAAGAGGTACAATCCTCTGTATATAAAGAGGAGAGATTTGGTGTAGCTGATATAATGAGATCTATTTAAACACTATGTATTTTTCAGCTTTGAATATATCTGCTTGGGAAAATGCGGCTCTCGTCCCATTAGGGTTAATTGTGAAAGGATGTTAATATATTCAAAACCCCAGGGGTAGTTCTACATGTTGTCTAAATGAAATAGGGGATGTAAGACCAACTTTACATGTGAGCTTTCTCTTTTAAAAGCTCTCCTTTTGATTAATAAAAAGAGCTGTACAATTCTCCTCACCAACTCTGGGAGGTGTAAGCACTTAGAAGGAAGCTGGGTTTATAGGTGTGCGATGACTCCAATGCAACAGATCTGTGCTTGTTATCCCACTGCCAAACTTAATTTATAAAGATGTAGAACGCAAGGCAGTGGGGAAAGGAAAACAATATCAAAGCCATCAAAGCCGACTTTCATACTGGAAAAAGCTTCTAAATATTAATCTGTGGTTTTCTGTATTGTCTCTATGTATCTAATTACTCAAGCTATTTGTGCTTAAACAAATGCTTGGTGTTTCATTTGAATTTCTTATTTCATAATACAGTAGAGTCATAATGCTTAATTTGATACTGCAGTAATAGTTTCCATGGCAACACAGACCAATGTTATATATAAATATGTATGCAATATGTATATATGTGTATATTACAAATGGATATATCGATGATTATAACTTCATTCCAAAGAGCATGTTTCAAAAGACTTACCTCTCAAGGAAAACCTTAATTAAAAATGCAGATCTAGCAGGGTGCTGATGATTCATGCCTATAATTCTAGCTACTCAGGAGGCTGAGATCTAAGGACTAAGTTGCCAAGCCAGCTTGGGCAGGAAAGCTGGTGAGACACTGAATTCCAATTCAACATCAAAAAAGCTGGAAGTGGTGCTGTGGCTCAAGTGGTAGAGTACTAGACTTGAGTGCAAAAGCTTAGGAACAGTGCCTGAACACTCATTTTAAGCCACAGGACAGGTGTGCATGTACACACACACACACACACACAAACACACACACACACACACACACACACACACACAATGTAGATCTACCTTGAGTCTACAGAGATGGTCATGGATTGGTTCTTTTCATATGGAAGAAAAGGGGTGATGTTCACCTGCCTTCTTCCTATAAGTTTTCCTCTGCCATTCATGTTGACTCTTCTTCTTGCCACCTGCTTTCCCACCAACTTTTTTTTATTGTGAAAATACTGTACAGAGGGGTTACAATTACAAGTGAAAGATAATGAGTACATTTCTTATCAAGCATTGTAGCCTTCTTCTTTGTTTCCCCTTCCCATCCCTTCCCAGCCTCCCCCCGTCCCCCCACCCAATCCTCCCCTCCACCACCAAAGTTGTAAAGTTCCTTTTCGACATGACAACTTGTACTTCTCATTGTTGCAACAGGTTCACCTGTATTCTTATTTAAATGACTTGATTTTCCCCTTCCCCTCCACAAATTATACTGACATCAAATACAGTGAAAGCAGGGGTTATACTGTGGGGGAAGGACATACAAAGCAACAAAGAAATAATCTTATAAATGCTTTAGAAACAAATGCATGAAAGAAAAAAACATTTAAATACATATCTTAGGGTTCATTTTCCTAACATCACCTTATCTGACCTATTCTGCTTGACTCATATATATACTAGATATTGCAAATAAGGGAAACCATGGGACCTATGTTTCTTTGGGCCTGGCTTACTTCACTTAATATAATTTTTTCCAAGTCTTTCCATTTCCTAACAAATGGGGCAATGTCATTCTTTCTGATGGAGGCATAGAATTCCATTGAGTCCCACCAACTTTTCTAACCACACAAACTGGAGATAAAACAAAAACTAAGGCCAGACTTGGTGGGGAAAGTGTGTCATTATTCTAAAGGGTCTTGGAACTCGAATCCTAAGGGATGCACTGAGCAACAAGGTAGAGTGAGATGATCTGTTCCATTTGTGTTGGTGGGAGTAAGGAATTTGTAATAAAGAAGGAAAAATATATATGCATGCCATTCACATTAAACATTTCGCACATTTCTAGTTTCTGTCCTCTCAGTGAATATTTAAGGTCTATATTACAGTCAGTTTCCCAGATTGGGAAGCTGTAGGGGTTCAGACTGGGGAAGTGAAGAGGGTCCACAGTTGAACACTGAGCTATGAAAGTTAGATTCTTGAGGACTTTTTGTTTTATTGAGTGTTCATTTGGAGGTACTGGGGTTTGAATCAGGGCTTTGCCTTGCTAAGCATGCTTTCTACTGCTTGAGCCACTCTGTCAGTCCAGAGCTATAAAGCCATATTTTTCCAAACTAAACATCTCATGGAGTCAATGCTGGGACAATGACGACTCTCCCAAGAATTAATCTGATTGTAAAGGGAAATAACCTGGCTTTATATGGCTATCCCTAGTAGCACAGATTGCAGCTACAGAGGCTTAAGAAAATGAGGGTTTATCCCAAGTCCAGAGATAAACAATCCTAGACTGTATTGCTGCTAAGGGCAAGCACCAAGGCCCTGATTTCAAGCCTTGGTACTGGTACAAGGGTGCATGCACACACACACATGAACACAAAGAATATCTAGAGCCAAAGAGAGAAGCAATAAATATTGAGTGAACAGTGAGAGAGGATCATAATAACTACTCATAATGAGAGATGATCCATGAGTAACTACCTCCTCCATAGCCTCCTTATTCATTTATATCAAAAGTCAATCTCTGAACAAATTTAGTCAGATATAAATAAATAAATTGCAAATCTCTCAGGAAGCAGGCATAATACAGCTTATATGTTTTATTTTACATGCAATGAAATTCTAGCTCTTGACCTTTTAACTGTGCTAACTTCACTAGTGCATGCAATGTTCACTTGAGCAGACATAGCCAAATCCTAGAGGCTGGGCTCCAATTAATCTTATGATAGATATCAGGCCACTTGAGAACTGAGAACTAAGTCAATAACCTGACCTAGGAAACTTCAGGAATCAGCCTTCAGACAATATGCCTTAAAGGTATAGGACACAGGATTTTTGACATTTATGTTCTGCTTTTGCAAGCATTGAGGGAGTACAGGCTATTTTACAAAAATCTTCCTATTGTGCACATCACTATTTTGACCAGCTCAACTCCCTTTCTAAAGCAGCCCCAAATGCTAATTGGCAAGCCATTAATTCTACCAATGAACATCCATTTTGACATAAATTATGCTAATTAAGAATACTCCGATATTGTGGAGAGACTAAGATAACTGAATCATCTAGAGAGAGAATTTCTAATTAGGAGGCTACCTGATGACTCTAGAGGTATGAATGTCTGGTTAGGGCAAATGGCCATCCTTACTTATGGAATAATTTAAGTGTTCTGATATTTACATACTTTTATATTTCTGATACAGTAGAGGGGTGGTTTATATTATTCATCCTATTGAACAGTTGTCATGGATATTTGAAGATTCAGGCTGGTAAAGAATTTTCAAGGACAAGAGAAACAAAGGTTCATTATGATGCCAGTATAAGAGATACAGCAGACAGCTACAGGGTGGGAAAGGGGGTTTAATGTCTTTGGTTAGGCAACTTTTGCTTGGCTATTCCGCTTCCTGGAACCTACTGGTTGGTTGTCCATTTTGTGCAACATGGTTTGAATTTCCAGACCTGAGGCTGGGCTTGAGCCTTCAGTTATCATATCTGTTCCAGCTGGCCCACTTGACTCACTTCCTCATTCTACCTGGCCTTTGGTTTCTCTGACTGTCATATCACCTTAAGTGGAGCCTCCTCCACAGTAGTGGAGGTAACAGCTAGGGCTGGGATGTAGCTCAGTGGCAAACTGCTTGCCTAGCAAGTGCCAACATCCTGGGTTCATTTCTCCACTACCAAAAAAGAAGAGACAAATAACATACAGTTTGCTAAGTGCAGAGGGCTCATGCCTGTAATCTTTGCTACTTAGGAGGCTGAGATCTGAGGATTGTGGTTCAAAGCCAGCCCAGGCAGGAAAGCCTTTGAGACTCTTATCTCCAATTAACCACCAGAAAACCAAAAGTGGTGTTGTGGCTCAAGTGGTAGAGTACTTGCCTTGAGCTGAAGAGATCAGGGACAGTGCCCAAGCCCAGAGTTCAAGCCTCACAACTGACAATAAATAAATAAATAAATAAAGGCAACATCAAATCTGAGTCTTCCAAAGTTACATCCAATTTTGGGGTTTGTCTTAAAAATGATCTAAGCTCTTTGCTTTAGAAGGGCATCTTTTTAAAGTGAATCTACTAACGTCATTAAAATGGTTCCCACTTACAGTGAATATAGCAACTTTGTTTCTAATATTTATCTTTGAGCAGTGAAAATGGAGTAGGTAAGGATTTTAAAATAGAACATTACATTGTAAAGGTTTAGATTTATAGGAGGTAGTCAATTGCAAAACAACCAAGTTGGTTATCAGAAAACTGAGAGAAAATATAGTGAATATTGATGATGAAGTTCAAAGTTAACCTTATGTGATCATCTCACTTTATTTTGACCCTGAAATATCTATATTTTTGTAGGCTTGCTCTGATCCCTAACCATTTATGTGCATCTCTTTGGTAATTTATTTGTTAATTGGCATCAACTCCATGGCTTTTCATTTATTTTTAGACAAGAAATTATGAGAAAATAATTAAAGAATTTCCAAATGTGATAAGTGGTTTGTGGTAGCATTGTTCATATTTTCAATGAAGCTAAAACAGATTCTGCTGGTTATCTGAAGAAAGAAACAGGGTCTACACTCATCATGCTCATACTTCTATTTTAGCACACTATGAGCTATGGCTAGGCTTAGAGGGCTAGGTTGACCAACCACCCATCCACCTATACTGGTCCACTTCACTTGCTTATAGCTTTAAACAAATGTGTGCTTTATGCTCTTTGGTCACACTTCTGAGGGAAAACATTCTCAACTGGACTCTTGTTCATTCAATTATTGCAAATGTAAAGGCTAGATAATGCCAAGAGAGCAGGTCATAGCCCATTTTCTGCTTCTGATAACACAATAGTACCCACTAGGTTAGTTATAAGGAAAAGAGACTTCACTTGTGACTCTGGCACAAAGCTTTAGCTTGAGCTGCATGTGGTTGGTGATGGCCTTCTCGCTGGCAGAGTCTTGAAGCAGGGGAAGGCATCATCTGGGTGTGGGACAGAGAACTCGTTGGGGACCCAGTCAAACAGGCTGTTATAGCAGGTTCACTCTCAAGATAGTCCATTAACCCATTAATCCATTAATTGTATGAATGGATTATTCTATTCATTAGGATAGACCCCTAATAACCTCTTTCAGGTCCCATCTGGTCCTACTCCTTAATATTGCATAATGAGAATTAAATTTCAACAGGAGTTTTGGAGGGGAAAACTCATATTCACACCATAGTGGAACATATCCAGATTTTATTTTAATGGATAGTTTAATTCAGTAAGAATGAGCATACTGATTGAAGCCAAAGTATAATGAAATTGCTGAATTTTTGAAGGAGTGATGTGACATGGGTAGAATTAATTTCTACCTAAAGAAATTGCTATTCCCTCCGCATCTCAAAAAGAAAAGGAAGAAAGAAGGAGGAAAAGAAAGAAAGGAAAGAAAACAATGGTGTCCTCATATCTCACACTTTCTCCATCTGTAAAACCAAGATAATTTTTGTCTTCTTTGTAAAAAAAAAAAAATAAATGTTCTTATGTTCCTCTAAAAGGCTTAGTTAAATATGAGATATTAAGTCACTTCTTAATGATAATCAACTCGTTTTTTTATTGTGAGAATACTGTACAGAGGAGTTACAATTACATGGGCAAGATAACGAGTCCATTTCTTATCAAGCATTGTTGCCTCCTCTTTGTTTCCCCTTCCCATCCCTTCTCAGACTCCCTCCCCTCCCCACCTCATCCTGCCCCCCCCCCCCCCCCCGCCAAAGTTGTAAAGTTCGTTTTTTGACATAACGACTTGTCAACTCAAGTTTTTAATGGCTTGATCTTCTGAGAATTAAAACCCAGTAGGCCTGCCTTGGAACTCTCCCTTGGGGATAGCATATGGCTCCTGAATTCTGTGTAATTAAACTTCCTGGAAAGGAGAGGGATGGGAAATCTTAGACCACTGAATCAATAGATTAAAAATAACAACAATAATTAATAAGTAAAGAGGTTAAATGGTTAAGTGGTGATCCATCTGCATAGTAGCCCTTCTCTATTAAATCTACTATCAAAGGATGAACATCATGATAAGATGTTCAAAAGCACCCTAAGCTAATACCAGCTTTGGAGAAACCAAGCTGGTTTAACTGATATAATTTTGTGCATTCATTGAAGCCTGAACAGCAAAGTATTTAAAGCACTGTCAGGAAGTATTAAATCTCCCTTCTGAGAGGGGGATTGAAAGAAGGTAAGACAGCTCATTTTTTATGTTAAAGCAGGATTGGGCCTGATTAGTATTTGAAATATTTCTTCCCCAATTTGGGGCAGCATTAGATTTTGGCTAGTGAAATATAAATGAACATCAATT
Organism: Dipodomys merriami; assembly: GCF_024711535.1. NCBI lineage: Eukaryota > Metazoa > Chordata > Mammalia > Rodentia > Heteromyidae > Dipodomys > Dipodomys merriami. Next base: position 28,767,985 of record NW_027202270.1, read on the forward strand.
GTACATGACAACTTCTGATCCAAACCACTTAAAATTCCCGGAATGTTCTTTTCTCCCGTAGATTGGCTGCCAGGGTCTCCTCATCAAAGCCAGCACACAGACTAGAGGCTGTTTGGAGAAGGAGGTCCCTCTCCACTGGGAGGGGTTAGAGAGATAGCTGTTTGCTTTGTGAAGATGTGAATTACTTTCAGGGCTCTTACAACATTTCAAGCTAGGTCACAGTACTGCAAGTCCCTCTGCACTTTGCTTTTTGTTTCAGTGGAAATGCTATCCACTTGCTTCCTAGGTAGATCCTCCTGCCGCAGATTAATATCAAAAGGTTTAAGAGAAACATGGAAACATTGGATTATCAAAACCACTACAGGAAGAAAATGGCTGTTTCACCTTTCTTTTTGCTCATTATTTGGAAAATGAGTGAAAGCTATAAATGTTTAATGATTTTTCAGTTCATTTTTTGAAGAAAACTGTAATCATGGTTATTTCTTTGGCATCATAATGAGTTATTTGAAGCAACACCCTTTGGCCAAAATAAACAATTCAAATGAATTGGAGAGATAGCTTTGATTTGACCTTTTAGAATGAATGTCTTTCTCTTAGTCTAGGGTAGAAATGGAGTAACCAGATTCACCTGATACAACTTCTCCCCCAAACTCTCCTCCCTTCCACAATCTTGATTTCAAGATCCTATCTATAAGATATATTAGAACCAAGAGTCCACTAACTAAACAGCTAGCCCCAAGACTGTGCTGTTAGTCTGGGGTAGGTTGGGGGTGGGGGGGGAGGATTTGCTTCATTCCATTAATTTGAGAGCAGCTACTATATATACAAGGCATAATTGGCATAAATCTATCTCTACCCACTTATATAGAAGAATAGAGCACACTTTACCTTAATTTGAAGTCAGTATTATACCTACCACATTTACTGCAGATTTTCTCCAGGTTTTGTTTGTTGTTTGTAGTTCATTTTTGATGTTATAGGAGACCATTCCCCTTTTAACTATTACCCATGCAAATGTTTTGTGTCTAGTTAAATCTGTAGCTGATAGAACTCCAATGCTTAGGAGATTTTGGATTGATTCCTCTCTCCGCAGCCTGGTCTGCTCTTTGCTATATGAAAGGTCACAGTGAATCAATCCTGGCTTGGGTTTTTTTTTTTAAAAAAATGTGAATAGAAGGTAGTCAGTCATGGTAGTTCCCTTTTGTGAGAAGGTTATTAAAGTTCACTGGAAAACAATTTCCCCAATCTCACATTTATAATTGAATACTGCTGTTGTGAAGTTTCAATGAGATGAAGTATGTGAAAGTGCTTTGTAAACCCTGTAAAATCACAAGTCTGAAAGGAAGGCCGCATAACTACTAACCGTGGCACATACTAAAGAGTGTAGCTTTGCAAAGAAAACTACCAATTTACAGCCTTCTCTAATTTAAAAAAATTTAAAGGCACAAGTGTGCTTTATTTATAAAGAATAGAAAAATATAGGAGATATTTTCTTTTTTTAAATGTGTTTTCCACCAGAAGAGACTTAATATTAGGCTATGCCTTTCCATTATAACTCTCTGTACCTTGGATTTCAAAAGACCACAATGGGAATAATTTGACAGCTCTTTTCAAGGAAAAAAATCATTGGGTATCATATATATATAGTTGAGGAGAAATGATTCTAGATTTTTTCACAATCACAATGTAATTTGCAGTTATACATTTTTTTGGGGGGAGGGCAATGCTGGAGATTAAATTTAGGGTTTCATGAATGCTAAGCATAAGCTCTACCACAGAGTGACATCCCCAGCCCTGCAGCTACAATTCTGATGTTGCTTTTCACAAAATTTGGATGACCTGATTGTGCTATTAGTTTAGCAGGTAAAGATAACACAAGCACAAGAATTCTGGGGAACTGAAACGGAGAACCGTTTGGCAGATGGGCACTGGGCTATTGTAGCTTCATCAAGAGGATTGTCCTGTGGCTCAATGTAAATGTGATAAGAACATATAGAGATGTCTAGTGTCTTCTAAGAAGGTCCCTGTGAAGGGGACTCCTCCACTATCACATTCACTCCTCCTCTTCCTTGTTTAAGAAGTCTTCACTCAGCTCCTTTCTCATTGTTTTCTCATTTTGAGCTCCAGACAGCCAAAACAGCTAGTTCCAATCTCCCTTGGACTTGGGAATCTTCCCAAAACCAGAGTTCTAATTCTAGCTCCGCCATTTTTGAGTTGTTTGATGTAAGGCCCATGCTTTAAGCTTGTTGAGCTCCTTCCGTGAAAGGTCTGAGAAAATGAAATGAAATTGGCAATGAAAGGAATCCAGAAGTGCCTACCCACAATCAAATGTAAGGTGGAATTTCATTTTTCTTTTCCCTTTTACCCTATTGGCCAACTTTGACAACTGATAGTCTTCTTGCCTCTGGATCTTGTTTTCTGTAGTTAATCTGCTAGCTAAACACTGCTGCTTCTGTGTTGAGGGCAAAAATAACTTAGTGTTTGGCTCAGGTAATATATTTACATTCCAAAGAAACTGAGGAGAACTTTTCCTACTTATGTTTGGGAAAGAGAGGAGAGCTTGGGAGGCTTGTCTGCCTGTTAGTAATTCCTTATTCCATGGGGTTTGTACAGGTGCCAGGTTTCATAATCAATATTGGGCTATCTGTAAGTGGATCAATTCATTAGAGAAATGTTAAGATTACAATATGAGCAAATCAGGAACTGATAACAGGATTAGGAACTTGCATCTTAGGAAAAATACCATCTCTTGCAATGTAATTTCATTCTTAATAATAGATAACCTGAGTTATAAGTATGTGTGCAATCATGCTGAAGAAGATAGGGGGAAAAAGAATCTCTCTGTTGAAAAAAGCAGTGATTAGTTCCTCCTTATCTGAATCAATGGAAATCCTGTGCTCACCAGTTCTATCATGTTAATTGACACCAGACTTCACAGATACAATGACATGGATGTCCCAAGTTCAGTTTTCCACTCCATGTCAGCAAAGCTACTTATTTGGTCTTTTAAATTAGGTCCTCTCAGCTAGCTGTAGATCAATTTTGCCTAAAGTCAATTAATCATCAACATTTGCCAGGTGTTTCAACTTTTCTAATATTGTTTAAATGGTAGTTACCAACTTAAAATTACCACTTTCTTCATATCCAGTCTAAATTTTGTATCAATCACAATTGAAATATAAACTTTCGGCATTTCAAACAAATAAAAGAATCTCTCTGTTGCTTTATTAAAAATTTCAAGCATAAAAACAAGAGAGAATAATATAGTGAAGCTCTATATAGAAAATTCAATCCCAATTCAACATTTATCAAGATTTTTTCTCACTTGTTTCATCTATCCCTCTTTTATCCTGAAGTATGTTAAAGCAGATCAAAGACTTCATGTTATTTCAACCTTACAAAATGATGACAAAAACTGATAATTTTTCTTTCAATAAAGGCCTTTCCTTTCATCAATTAGAATTCATTGATTAAAATTAAAGTCATTGTAGTAAAGTTAGGTTAAGTGATTTATTTTTCCTTCTGAATTGTCAGTTGAAGTATTATATACAAGTTAACACCAATGGTGACCAAAGCAGTTTGTGTATATCTTTGTGTATGTATGTATGTATTTCATTTTTATCTTATTGGCTACCTCTCTTTGTTGTAGTACAATAATGGGCTCATGCCTTTGTCATTATTATTGCTACTGCCTTAAATTACTTTACAGTTTTTAGAATATATTGAGTGTTTTATTGTATTAGTTTACAGGGTTTAACACACACACACATACATACATACATATATATATATATATATACATTGTTGTAGCAGATATTGTCTATGCCCTACTAATATCATCTCAACACTTACTTTATATATGAAGATGTGAGCACTTGTAACTGTCCATCTAAGTTTTATCCCATCCTAAGCACAGGGAAGATGAAAGCACCAGAGAAGCAACACCTTGGAAGTATCCCTGGGTTGATAATGTAGGAGGACAAGTCTGAAGTATATGCCACGCAGTTTCTCAGGATAATCTCCATAGTAATATGCTTATTAACATGCTTTATATTGGCTTTTCATCTTTTCCTATCTTATTTTTTTATTCTTTTTTTGCCAGTCCTGAGGCTTGAACTCAAGGCCTGGGCACTGTCCCTGGGCCTCTTTGTGCTCAAAGCTAGCACTCTATCACTAGAGCCACAACACCACTTCCAGATTTTTTGAGTAGTGTATGGAGATAAGAGTCTCAGAGGGAATTGTCTGCCCTGGTTGGCTTCCAGCTGCTATCCTCAGGCCTCAGCCTCCTGAATAGCTAGGATTACAGGTGTGAGGCACTGGTTTCCAGCTTACCTTTTCCTATCTTAAATCCACTCCTTCATCTTTGTCTTCTGAAATCATCTCCCCAAATACCACATGCACTCAAACCCCTGTTTAAGGGCCTACTTCTTGGAGAATTCAGCCTCAGAAAGATGATCCAAGAATGGTTATAGAAAGCATACATACAAACTAGAATGCTAATTGGAAATTTGTGATAGTTCCTACTCCTGGCCATTCAGGGGAATAATTAGCTCTGTTATAACGTATCATCACAGTTCTTAGATTTCACTTATGGTATATTGAAATGAGGAACACATGGAAGGAAAGGTACTGGATGGTATAATAACTCTAGAGTTTGGAAAACGTGGAGCAAGAGTAATTAGTACAATTGGACAATTAATTATTAACATCCACAGGAAAGAAGAAAATAACAGAGCCAATTGTAGTTTGCAAAGGGGCTCTTCTGCATCCGGGGCTTATGCTAAATATCAGTTCCAGGATTTAAATGTAAGTCTAGTAGAACTACAAAGAAGCTGGACCAGAGATGCATTTGAGGCACCAGTGTTCCTCTCCTTGTGACTGGTGGAAAGTAACCTTTCGTTTTCTGCAGACTATGCACAATCTTTACCTGACATAGAGACCCCTGGAGATGCTGCTTGTTCTAAGATGCCCATTCTTTCCTAATTCTCTTCATGCTATATTTGCATTTTCTAATCCATTATCTACCAAACACACACAACTATAAATCAGGTAACATGAAATAAAATGCAAAAATCTCTCTCTTAGTCACGCCAGCTGAATTAAGATATTTTGTCATCACATGCTGCCAGTGGTTTTCCTGTTGGACAGTGGAGATGATAGAACATTTCTGGCATTGCAGAAAGTTCTGTTCTATAGCACTGAGCTAGACCAAACATTGGCAAACTTGTAAAAGAGTTAGGCAATGGTTCCCACTGCAACTACTCAATTCTGTCACTGATAGCGTGAAGATAGCCATTGACCACACAGAAAGAAATTAGTGGAGCTGTGAGCTTATTTTTACAGCAGTTTTCTGTGGCTAGTCCATTGGTCTTACTTGTTAAGCCCTGTACCCAAAGGATGGTGTAAGTAGGAAGCACTACCCATGATATGGGAAGGAAGGGATTCATTTGCCAAAGACTTAGATAGGCCAACGTGTTTGAGGATAATATGCTCAGGAATATAACTTAAAGTTGCCCAGAAAGGATGATTATCAGGTTAGACAGTAAACGGTATTGACTTGAGTACAGGAAAGATTTAAAATTCTGGCAAGGACTCCTGGAGCCAAGCCTAATAGACTACAGGAATGGCTCCTTAACTCTCAAGCTCACTATTTTCTGGAGGCCAATAGTAAATGAAGTGGAGATGCCAGAACTATCTTGGCAGAGTATTAAGGAAAGGGTCAAGAGGATCAGAGATGTGGACATGTTTGAATGGATTTACGAGATCACATCAAAACGCTCAGCAATCTATGCTTTCTATGTGAGCCTAGAGGATATCACTTCACCAAAGCTGCAAGGAATGAGAGAAGCTAATAGTTGTTGTCATGTGTGGGCCAGGAGGTGGGTTGTTAGAGACCTGGGCTACTTAGTATCAATGGAGTGAAAAGCTTCTGGCAGGCAAAGGTGAAGTAGCAGCATTTAACCATCAGGAGCAACGTGAATGTAATTTCCATAGTGGGTAGCATAGCTCAGATGACAATAGGAGCCCTTGACCTGCAGAAATATGTGAAGGTATCTAATAGACCATGTTCTCCTATGGTATTCTTGGGGTAAGAGCATTGGGCAGCTGATGATAGAGTTGTTTGACTTACGAACCCAGGCAAGGCCAGTTGTAAGAGAGCAAAAAGCTGGTGTCCAATGTCACATTAGAAATTCATAATCTCCCAGACTATATTAGCTGAAGGGAAGGCTGTTTCCCTTTGAAGAAATATGTTATGATATCATAGAATGTATGGACAGTTGCTATTTTCCCAATGTCTCCCCAAACACTTGAAGTAATCTACCAGCTAACAACTCAATTAGGGAAAGTCCTTCAGTGGCTGTTAAAGACTGGATTATAGGTGATATTGAGAAAGAAACCAAAGACACACAGCCCAGCCTGGAGCCATTCTCAGGAATGCTCAAGGACTTGGGAAGCCATGTGATACAGGGCATCTTATCCTAGGTGTATCCTAGGTGACTGGCAGAGACCAGCACCGTTCTCCCGAGTGTAAAGGCTGCTGAGGTGGAACATTGTGTTGTCTTTCCACGCACTGCCTTGGTCCCTGAAGAATCAAATGGGTCATGGCGGAGGATGGTAAACTAACATGGACTTAGGCAAGTGGGATCCCCAGCTGCTGCTGCTAAAGCAAATGTGGAAGAGATCTGTAAACAGATCAAAACAGCCTTCGGGTGCTTGAGTGTAGCTATTGATCTGGTGGGTACATTCTTTTCAATCCCTATCATGAAAGAGGATCAAAAGAAGTTGGGACTCAGCTGGGAATGACACACATTAGTTTACAGCGAGGCCTGGGGCATAGCTGTAATGTGATATCCCCTGTATTCCAAAGAAGCTCATATTGGTCTAACACATTAATGATGTCATGGTAAGTAGACCTGATGAGCAGGAAATGTCAAATACTTGAAATGCCTTGACCCATGCATGCACCAGGCAGTGTTCATCGAGATATGTTATATTCATAAGCTGCTTTGTGGAATGACAACTCCTTTGTACAACTATAAATAAAAATAAACCGGGTGCCAGTGGCTCATGCCTGTAATCCTAGCTACTCAGGAGACTGAGATCTGAGAATCATGGTTCAAAGCCAGCCTGAGCAGGAAAAGCCCATGAGACTCTGATCTCCAATAAACCACCAGAAAACCGGAAGTGGTGCTGTAGCTCAAGCGGTAGAGCGCTAGCCTTGAGCTGAAGAGCGTAGGGTCAGTGCCCAGGCTCAGAATTCAAGCCCCACAACCGACCAAAAAAAAAGTTATTAAAAATATAAATAAAAGAAATCTCAAAATCTCATCAAGATTCAAAGACTTCTCACATTGGTTATGTTTCTAGGGATACTATCGACTGACATGTGTCAGGACTTTCCTTCCAGTGTAAAAGTCAGGGTGATTAGCCCTCAACTCTTCTGTCATCAAAACATTCATATGCCGCTCAGGTTATTCAGTTCTTTAATTTTTCCAAATAACAAAAAATATAAATCTTAAGTATACAACTTTTGTATTTTAATCAAATTTATTAATTTGTTTCTATTTTTTATTTTGAGACAGGGTCTTGCTATAAAGCCCTGGCTAGCTTCTTTGATGCAACTGCCTCAGCTTCGTTGGTGCTGAGATTACAGGTGTGTGCTACCATGCCCAGCTAGTTAAATTTATTTTCTTAAGTGATACATTAAAACATAAAAATTACACAAATCTATATGGTACTAAATTGCACTGCAAAACATGTATATGGTTTTATACACACACACACACACACACACACACACACACACGCACCTCCTTTTAACTAAGGGCAAGATATAACATATCAAGAATATTCCTTTCATCCTAGGGAATTTTTCTCAAGCCTTTTCTAGTCAATAACTTTCCCCAAATGTAATAATTGTTTTGACTTGTATTGCCACACATTAACAGGGCTTTTTGTTATGTTATCTAAACAGTATCATAGCTTATAGTTTATGCACTTTTGTCTTATTTTTCTCAACATATTTTAATGATCTAGCTAGGTTTTTTTTTAAAAATTAGGCTATTGTCCTTTCTCATTGTGGCATAGTATTCAATGTCTGAATACATCAAAATATCTTTATCTAATCTTTTGTTGATGGATATTTTGGCTAATATTGAGTTAGGAATATTGTGAACTACACTTCTGGAAGCATTCATGAATAAGCCTTTTTGTGGATATATATATATACATATTCGTTAATTTGGGGCATATAGTTAGGAGAGAAAAATGACTATTTGTAAGATAAGCATATATTTAACTTTATTAGAAACCACCAAATCATTTTGCAAAGTGATGTCACTCTTTTCCACCTCCACTGGCAACATGGGATTTATCAATTGCTTAACATCCTTGTTTCCTAACATGTGTAACATTTTAGCTGTTCTTACATATATGCAGCAACTTCTCTTTGTGGCTGTGATTTTCAGTTATCTAATGACTGATGCCATCCAGTGCCTTTCCATATATTAGTGGCTGCTTGGCTATCTTGTAAAATGCCTATGAAGACATTTTCCTCTTGCTTTATTAGAACGTCTTTTTCTTATTGGTGTGCTGTTTATTCAATTTTATAGACATTACTCTTTTGTCAAATATACATAGCCTAAGGCTTCCATTTTTACTTTTCTTCCCTTCCCAGTCCTGGAGCTTGAACTCAAGGCCTCAGCACTGTCCCTTAGCCTCTTTTGCTCAAAACTAGCACTCTACCACTTTCAGCCACAGCGCCACTTCTGGTTTTCTGGTGGTTAAACGGAGATAAGAGTCTCATGAACAGTCCTTCTGTGGCTGGCATCAAACCATGATTCTCAGACCTGAGTCTCCTGAGTAGCTAGGATTAGAGGTGTGAACCACTGGTGCCTGGCCATTTTTGCTTCTTAAATTTGTCTGTTTTGAAGAGAAGTCTTCAGTTTTAAAGGAGTTCCACTGTAAGTCTTTGTGGTTAGTACATTTTACATCCTCCCCAAGAAATCTTCCTGCATGTTGAGGTCACTGGTAAGTTTCTACGTTTTTCTCTACAATATTTAGAGTTTATGTCTCTCCATTCACCACTGTGATCCAACCCAAACTGATTTATATGTGTAAGTTGGTGGTCAAGGCTTGCTTTCTCGTTATAAGGATATCTTGTTTCTTCCCTATGGTTTATGGTAAAGACTTCTGTCTTCATTGAAATGTGTGTGGCTTTTGTTGAAAAAGAAATGATTAGATGTATTCAGGTCTATTTCTGAATCTTTCTTTCTGTTCCATATCTGAACAAAACACTGTCTGAATTGCAAAGCCTTATTTGAAGAAGTCTTAAAATCTGACAATGCAAATACTGCAGATTTCCTCATTTCAAGACTGCTGCAACCACTCCAAGTTCTCTGCTTTCCATGTCAAATCTAAAATCATTTTGTCAATTTACATAAGTAAATCTTGCTGGAATTTGATTGGGATTGTATTAATCTATAGATAAATTTGGTGCTTTTAATAGATTGTTTTAATAGATTATAGGTTCCTTTTAACTCTGTACACAATCATATCATATGCAAACAAAGGCAGTTTTACATCTTTCTAATCTATATTTATTTCCTCTTCTCATTTTGCAACACTGGTTAGGACCTCAATTACTGTGCTAAATAAAAGTAGAGATGGTGAAGCCATTGCCTTGTTCACAATGTCATTAGATTTGTCAACCTGTAAAGGGATCCCATTCCTGAACACTGGGGCAGAGAAAGTGCTAGGCCCATTCAAATTATTCATTGTTTGAGTCAACCCATTTTCAGTGGCCCCCCATTGTTCTAATTTGCAAATCCCCAGTAACATCTAATCCTGAGCATCTTTTTATATGTTTATCATCTGTGTGGTTTTTTTTTTTTTTTGGTGAGGGGTGTCTTTCCAATCTTTCACAATCTTTTTTTTTTTTGGTCCTGGCGCTTGAACTCTGGGCCTGGGCGCTGTCCCTCAGGTCTTCAGCTCAAGGCTAGTGCTCTACCACTTGAGCCACAGTGCCACTTCCGGTTTTCTGAGTGGTTTATTGGAGATAAGAGTCTCACTGACTTTTCCTGCTCAAGCTGGCTTTGAACCGTGATCCCCAGATCTCAGCCTCCTAATAGCTAGGATTACAGGCGTGAGCCACCAGCACCTGGCTTTTCCCAATCATTTTTAAGTCAAGTTGCTCATTTTCCTATTGCTACAAACTGAAAGGGATCCCCAAATTCCTGTGTGGAAGTCTTATCCCCAAGTGGTAGCATTTGGAGGTGGGGAGGGTCTTTAGGAAATGATTGTGTTATGAGAGTGATCCCCTCAAGAATGGTATTATTGCTGTTTATAAGAGACACCAAGCCTGGTGCTGTTCACTCATGTTTGTAATTCTAGTTATTCAGGAGGTTGGGATCTGAGGATCCCAGTTTGAAGCCAGCTTGGGCAAGAAAGTCTGTGAAACTCTTGTCTCTAATAAACTACTCAGAAAAGGCAAGAAGTGGTGCTGTGGCTCAAGTGGTAGAGTTCTAGCCTTGAATACAAAGAAGCTCAGGGATAGCTTGCAGACCCTGAATTCAAGCCCCAGGATTGGAAAGTGGGGGAGTTAGGGGAAGAAGAGACAAGATGGCTCCCTAGATATGTCTTTTCCAAATAATTTTCCCAGTCTGGGCCTTTTTTTTTTTCATTCTTTTGACAGTATTTTTGTGGAGCAAAAGTTTTTCTTTTAACCATGTCTAGTATATCAATTGTTTTGTCCCCCTCAGGTGTTATCTTCAGCCTTAGATCTAAAAGGTCACTTCTAGAATATCCAGGTTTTCTCCTGTATTTTCTTCTAGGAAGATTTTTAGTTTTCTGATTTAGATTTAGGTTTGTGACATATTTTCAGTTAATTCTTGTGAAGATTAAGCATGTGTGTGTGTGTGTGTGTGTGTGTGTGTGTGTGTGTGTGTGTATGTGTGTGTGTGTATGTGTGTTTGATGCTAGCAATCAAACCCAGGGTTTCATGAATTATGGGCAAACATTCTACCAGTAAACTTCATACTCAGACATCCTATAAAAGTTCCCATTTCACTTATACACATACATGAATATGTATATATAATAATAATAATATGTATGTATATACATAGTTTTAGTATTATTACAGTTTAATCTCAGGGCCTTCTGCTTGCCAGGCAAGTGCTCTACCACACCTCAAGTTGTATATTTGGTTATTTTTCAGCCAATAGCTCAACAATAACTGTCATTAGACTTTGATCCTCCTACCTAGCTGAGACTATAGAAATGTGCAGTTATGGCACGCATATTCTTTGAAGATATGGTATGGCCTTGAACTTGAATCCTCATCTCTGTCTATGAAGTAGCTGGAATTACAGTTTGAGCTACCTTATCTGGCCCAAGGTAATATATTTTGAAAATATATTAGACTACTGGGTTCAAAGTCTAAAGAAAGAAAAGTACACAGAAATTTCTTTCTGATAGACAGAGGTTTCACAGACCTTTTGTAACAAGTCTGTCAAATAGAGCTTACTATTAAATCACTTGTTCAAGGTCACACTAACCTACTTTTTCATAATAATTGGTTTAAAAACTCACTAAGGACCTCTTATTTGGCAAAACCAATGGAAACACTTCAATACTTTACATACTGTCAATATTATCAATACGCATCCAAACCTTCTTCCCTGATCTTTCCATGATTCTTGTGACATTAAACTTTCTCCCCCTTCTGCCTGGCCCCTTCTTCACAGTTCTTGTCTCTCATCCTTTGGGTTGTTGGCATTCAAGAGTCCCAACCTCAACCTTCTTCTTATCTATGCCTTTCCTGGCAATGATATTTCTCTTTTCCAGGGATCCAATACCAAGGATCTCCTCCATTTTCAGGTACTTCTCCAAATCAAGTCACATGTCCATATGGGTTCTCTCTACCACAACAGCTCAGCCCTAACATGTCTAAAACTGACCCCATATTCTGGAGCCATCTGTAAGGTTGTCAAGCTAGAAAAGTGGCCTCAAGCCTTTCCCCACTCTCCTTTTCAGTCTTCCTTAAATTAATCTTTGTTGCTCCTTCCATCCACTTCTACTTACTCATATCTAGTGTTCTGTTTTGTGCCTTTTTCTTGAAATGAGCCCTTAACATCCCTCTTGCCTCCAACATGCTCTCCTCCAGTCCATCTTCTGTCATATTGTTGGGATGACCTTTCTAAAGTCATATTTGTTCATGTTCCTCCCTTACTTAAAACCTTAAAGACTTTTCCCACTGGCTTTGGGAAACATAAAACACATCTTAGAATATGATTTTTAAACCACATTCAAAGTCGACTGATTTATCTGTGATGTCATTTCCCATGTCTCTCATTTTCATTTCCTTGGGAAAGCCATGCCTCTCGCACCTAATAAACTTCTCCTCTGCTGTTTCTTCTTTCCAGGAGTTACGATGCTTTCCTTTATACCACTATTGTTTCCTGTTGCATTATATATTGTGTTTTCTTCTAATATTATGTTTATCTCACTCCTATCCCTGTCACATGGTACACCTTTGGAAGGGGCAGTACAATCTGGCTCTAGAATCTCCAGCCTCACTAGCCTGAAATCCCCTCTTGTCATCCTGCTCAAATGACTGTAACAGACTGTTCCAATATTTGTATCTGGCCTTACATGCTTCAGCATGCCATTCCAGAGCCTTCTGAATCTTTAGTGGCCTGATTTCATCATATGTAAACAGGCTTGCTGCAGTTCCATTACTCCCTGACCTTAGACCTTTACCTTAGAAGACCTAGATACTTGATTGTAGATTGGACCTCTATAAACAACATTTCATGCCCTGTGATCTCCAGGTCCAGTTTCTTTCAGCTTGGAGCTCCCCTAGCTTACATACTGAAAAAATTGTTGGACAGTTTCACCCCAAAGATCTTTCCTATTGGCCTCTGCTTACCACCTTACCAGTAATTGACTATTGGAACCCAAGGTATTATACTAATAGTTTGGGATATACACATATAGATACACACATATGTATATATAAATACATATATACATATATAATATTATATATGGCAATAAATTTTGGCATAAATGTAAAGAAAAACAAGGCATAACTCACAAAATGTAAAATCTGGAAACTACCACTACCACCCACACCCACCACCATGCACCTCTGCTACAAATCCAGGAATGAATAAGCAACACAGAAAAAAAAGCAGTAGAAAGTAAATGAGCCAAGAAACATGAGCTAGGATAGGATAGTCATAAAATAACTTTCCAAAGAAGACACTCAGAAGCTTCAGAGTCTCAAACCCCTCTGCCAATGGATTCTGGCAACAAGCTCCAGGTTCCTGGATCCCTAAGGAACAGTGCTGAGAAAGCAGGGGGCTATGAGTGGGATGTGGACCTTGGGAGGCAGGTGATGGCAAGGGTGAAGAGCAGATTCTTCAACCAGACTATTGTTGTGTGAACACTGGTTCCACTCCTGGGACCAATCCTTAACTTCTTTGTGCTTCAGTCTTCTCATGCATTTGTAGGGCTATCACAATATATGAGATACAGTGAGGGATGCATGAAATAACTGGTATCCAACTCTCAGTTTTGTAAATTTTCCTCTTGATAATATCCTGAGCATTGAGTTAGCCCAAGAATAAACGACAGGGACTTGGGATTTATCTACTTTAAGTTGCAGACTTGAGTGGTTTATTCCCTCCAAGCTATCAATTCCTCCCACCTTCTGCAGGCTGTCCTGGCTCATTTGGTCTTAGATCCATCCAGCTTTTCCTTCGTTCACTTCTTTTGTAGGGTGATGTTCAAGCTCCCATGTCTGCTCTCTTCTGATCATTTAGTGAGAAGCACAGGAAGATTAGAGGATGGATGAAAGGGAAAACACCATACATCTTTCTTTCCCTGACTGGCCAGAAGGTTTCTCTGGCACCCACTGAGTCTCTTTTCTTACTCCAGATATCACTTGAAAATTCCTATCATGTTCTAATTTCTGCCACTGAGACCAGTTAACTCTCCTTCCCTTTTCTCTTTACTCTAAGGTAGCTGTTGATTTCTCCTCTGGCTTTACTGGACTTGCCTTACTATCTCCTGATTGACTTGGTTCTTCAATTACCTTGTCACCAATCCCTGGTATCAAATTTCCTCTTTTAAAGAAGAGAATGGATTCTGTTTTCTGGCTTGGATTCTGATCCAGAACCCTCCATTCCCGTCCCAGACATCCTATCATTGCTTATGGGCTGTCTGGAGCCAAGGGACACTATTTGCAACCCAATGTGCCTACCAGCCCCTCCTGCCCACTCCAGGAGATTCTCAGAGTCAGAGGTGGGATGTCCTTCAAAGACACAAAGGCTGTCAGGCGGCAGTATCCCTCTCCTCGCTGTGTGGGATGATTCCCCAACAGTCCCAAACATTGCTGCTATCTACATGACAGCAAGGAAATGTTTTGGCAGAAGCCAGTCTGGGCATCAAAATGCTGAGGCCCATATGTTTCTGCTAACTTCATGCCAAAATGTTGTTGTTTGAGTTCTGAAGAGTATAACTTTTAAATGCAGAATAAAAAGGGAACTCTAACCCAGGAATACATTTTAAGCCAGAAACAACAACCAAAAAAAAGGCAAAACAAAAAATGAGTTTAGAATACAATTAAAATGAGAAATTGGAAAGAGTGATTGAGAAACTAGCAGCTCTACTGTCCTTCTCGTGTTGGGGTTTCAACCCAGGGGCTCATACAAGCAAATAATGTGATGGGCTCCTCAAAATGAAATCAAAGACAATAGCATTTCTATGCACTTAGATTCATCCCAGGTACACTCCAACCAACACACATTTGTCTCTGGCCTTCTTACTGTTTCAATTCTGGATTCTTCCTAAGTGTATATGCTTCTTTCCCCAGTGGCTTTGGTGACTCTCCCATTTGGTGTATCAAGCTTAAGTTTACTGCTATGCTCTCAGCATTTCTTGTTACCTGTTGACACCTATTTAGGCTCAGGGAGAAGTTCCTTGCACTCTTCAGGAACATAACCAAGCAAAGACCTGTCAAGGAGAATTTGACAGGTTAAAAAATAGATAGCTCAAAGCTGGGCTTGATCTCTCATGCCTGTAATCCTGGCTATTTGGAAGGTAGAGACAAAGAGAGAAAGAGGATAGGGGTTTGAGGCCAGCCACATAAAAAATTCACAAGACTCTCATCTCAGTCCATAAAAACCATACAAACCTCTGCATGTACATCTGCTATCTGAGCTGTGAAAGAAAACATAAATAGAGGGGTTTCAGTATAGTCCATCCCAGGAAAACAAGATCCTATTGGAAAATAAACAAGAGCAAAAAGGGGCAGGGTCATAGTTCATGTTGAAGTTGCCTTCTTTGCAAATGCAAGGGCCTGAGTTCAAACCTAGTATGACAGAAAGAAAGAGAAAAAGAGAGAAAGAAAGCAAGAAAGCAAGAAAGCAAGAAAGCAAGCAAGCAAGCAAGCAAGAAACAAGCAAGCAAGCAAGCAAGCAAGCAAGCAAGCAAGAAAGAAAGAAAGAAAGAAAGAAAGAAAGAAAGAAAGAAAGAAAGAAAGAAAGAAAGAGAGAGAGAGGGAGAAAGAGAGGGGAAGGAAGGAAGGAAGGAAGGAAGGAAGGAAGGAAGGAAGGAAGGAAGAAAGGAAGGAAGGTTGACTCTGAAAGAGAACTTACCTGGCTACCAATGATCAAAATTGCTTCCTATGATTACTTTAGTAAAATACTAAGGCCTGAATTAGTATATAATACTCCTATATATAAACCCTAGGAAAAATAAATTTTCCCTTCAGTTTTTAACCATTAGTAGAAGTTGTTCTAGCTCAGGTATTATATTAGGACTTTATATATCATGGTCCTAAATCATCACCATCATTTGACTACGATCATATAAAATTAAGTGCATTTTAAAAAATTAAGAAAGGGGGCTGGGAAGGTAGCTCAGTGGTAGAGCGCTTGCCTTGCATGCCTGAGGCCCTGGGTTCAATTCCTCAGCACCACATAAGCAAAAACAAAAAAAAAAAGCCGGAAGTGGCGCTGTGGCTCAAGTGGTAGGGCGCTAGCCTTGAGCTGAAGAGCTGAGGGACAGCGCCCAGGCCCAGAGTTCAGGCCCCACGACTGGACCCAAAAATAAAAAATAAAAAAATAAAAATAAAAAATAGAAAATTAAGAAAGCAAGTAACTAATGTTGAAGTAATTTGCCCCGAACTTTACATTCCTTTTATGGGTATAGACGAATGTGATATTCTTGAGATACATATGATAGCAATGTTTTCAGGGTCCCCAGATCTAGAAGTTCCAAGATTTTTCTAACTTTGTGTTTAAAGCTATTATTGGGGATTCTGGCTAATGCAAAATGAATTGGAAAAAAATGTAAGCCGCTTCCAGCTCTTACTCCACCAAATTCAGCAACTTCAGAGGCCCGATGTTTAAGATGGCAGACTCTACGAAAGAAGAAAGCCACCTGCCAGGGACTGCATGTTCTGTGAGCTGGAAATCATGTTTATCTGAGTAACACTGGGAGTCTGGAGGTTGACTATTCTACAAAGTAGGAAGGGGTATTTGGGCTTTCACTTTTTATTATAACTTTGGAACTCAGGGTACCAGGATATACCATTGGTTTAGTGGGTAATCAGTAGGTGATGAAGGTAGTAATAATAGAGGCTGGAAAATAGTCTTGAATTATGTTATGCAAAGGCAAAACATTTAGACTTGCCACCCACTATAATTTGCTAGATGGACTATGTAATTACTGAGCTGGTACCTGGAGAGAAAAGGTTGGACTAATGTGTGTTTGTTTCTATGTGGGCTTCTATCAGTGGTGTGTGGTAAGATATTATATAGAACGAAACTGACCAGCTTCTAAGCAGAAATGGAGTCCAAATACATGAGTTGTTGTTGGATGGGAAAAGCCTACTGCTTCTGGATTCTAAA
Organism: Dipodomys merriami; assembly: GCF_024711535.1. NCBI lineage: Eukaryota > Metazoa > Chordata > Mammalia > Rodentia > Heteromyidae > Dipodomys > Dipodomys merriami. The sequence continues at coordinate 28,784,904 of NW_027202270.1, forward strand.
AGGCAAGAGATGGAATTTAAATAACTTTTGGCAGGAAACAGCTGGTAAAATATGAATAAGGTGGTTCTGAGCCCGCATCAGATTGAAGGAGTGATCTTCCTGTCCAAACTCAAATATCAATGTAGCCACACCACGAAGTTGAAAGAAACAGGTACAGAGGTATGACACTAAATAGATTCAATTGTGGAACTATATCTAGGTGATGAGTTCAGATGGGTTTATTCACACAGAGAACTGACAGAATCAAATAGACCAAAGATCCAAAAATCTATGAGGTCTTAAAGTTCTTTGATGGTGTGAGATGGTGTGGGAAACCTTGGTCTCCCAGCAGGCATAAGCAGAAGCAAGCATTGAAGGCCGTTGGTGGGAATCTCCACCGTTCTCATAATCCAATGCTGCCTTCATGGCCCATTGACCACCCCGCCCCCCCTGTTTGGGGCCAGTTCTCAGAAAAACCTCACCCCCAGCCCTTTCTAAAAGTGCTCACTATCCCTGGTGAGACCATCTTTGGTAGCTGCCTGATTTCACAACCTAAGAGCTTGCTTATTTTATTATAGCCAACTCTGCCCTCCACACTCCTTGAATCTCCCACTCTGTTTGGTGCTACCTGTTACTCCTCTGCAGTGATGATTAAAGTCTGATCTGGTCTGTTGAGGTCTCTGTCTCCTTGCTTCCCTTTCATCCACTTGATCTTTCCTAACAGCTGTGTTGCCTGTGGGAGCTGATTTCAATTTCAGATGTGGCTCAAGAGAATGGTAAGGAAAGGGAGTACCCTTCTTGGGAACAGCATCAGGGCCACCTGAGGGACTGATCTCACCTATGGGGGTTGGGTTTCATGTAGAATTTCAGAATGACAGGTCTTTAATTGCTTTGTGTCTTCTTGTCTATTTTCTGCATAGAGCACTGATTATTGTTAATACCGTATATCTGTTCTACCACTGTACACTGGATAGGGCAGGAAAAAAATGCATCTTTTAAAAGTTTATTGGGAAAGTGGCGCTGTAGCTCAAGTGGTAGAGCGCTCGCCTTGAGCTGGAGAGCTGAGGGACAGCGCCCATGCCCAGAGTTCAAGCCCCATGACCGACAAAAAAATAAATAAATAAAAGTTTATTGGAACTGGTCACTAATGGCTCACACAGCTACTCAGGAGGCTGAGACCCAAGGATCTCAGTTCAAAGTCATCCCAGGCAAGAAAAGACTTTTATCTCCAATTAACCACCAAGCCAGAAGTGGAGCTTGGCCCAAGTGGTAGAGTGGTAGCCTTAAGCAAAAATGTATGCATTGAGTTCAAGTACAGAACTGGGGCACACACACACACACACACACACACACACACACACACACACACACACACACACGTGTATCCATGTCTGGACCAGGTGAAGCTGAAGCTACAGCCAGACTTCACAGAGGCTAATGTAGATCACTCAGAGATCATGGACTTCAGGCAGGGGTAGTGGGTTTAAGATTGACTCTTTGGATGGAAGGGAGGGGAGGGTGCCCATGTGTGAAAAAGAAAGGACCAATGGAGAGTATGAAATAATAAAGTAGTCCAAGGCAGAACTGTGGTGCTCTGTGTATATAAGTGGTTAGGTGGGTGACGTGACTGTACTGTGACCACTAGGTATAGGTAGAATCAGATCACGTGATATTCCATCTCCCTCTTCCACTGTTGCGGTGACCTTGGAGGCCTTAATTCCTGGTGGTATGGGAGGAAAATGAAGGAATACTGCCAAGAAGCACATTGATTGTGGTATGTTGGATATGTGTTCATACATGAAGGCACTGAGATTCTAGGGCTCATGTATAACCAGATCATAGCTTATCCTAGCCTTAGGTTTCTATCCTCTGCTATTCAATTAGAGAATAGTAACAGAAACAAAGAATTGTGAGATACTTGTTAGGAGTAAGGAAATGAACCGTATTCATGGCTGCATCTAGAAGTTGGGGTGGTGCGTGCCAGAATCTCTAAGAAAATGTGGGGTGACTCTTGTTTTATATCATAGTAGATACTATACGTAATATGAAATAAGATTTTAGAATTTTATGGGGTGACATTTTATAGAAACTGAAAATTAAATCCAAAAGGCCTATTTCCAGAGATTTTTGCAGAAAAGCTATTTTGAAAAAGGTTACACTCTTCCCGTTGCTAAAAGTATTGCTTTAGCCAAATATTACATTCCTCTGCTTGCCTCACCACGTTTGGTTTTTTTCATCATGTGTACATTTTTCTCTCTTCTGATGTACAAATCCATGAATTTTCTCAAGAAAATTTTTGAGCACTGTTCTTTCATCTTCTAGACCAGGAAATACACTTGCTGAAGAGGAATGACAGCATTGTGTTGAGGAAAAATGAACAATGTAGGGATATTTAAATGGTAAATATCTTCAAAATCTTTGCTACATCAATATACTTACATGGCGTGCTGGATAGTTTACCTTGAAGGAATGTAGAGCAACCATGCATTTACATACTGCAGAATCTTATGCCAAGAATCTGGATGTAGCATTCCTAGTTTAGATATTGTACTAGTTAACTTTTTCTATTATGTCTAATTTCTTAACTATTGAAACTAGAAGGAAGACTAGTCATTAAAAGGATGCTATTGGTCTTTTCCTACCAAGAAATCTGGGACAAGGATTGCATATCTATTGCTGTAACCATTATCATCCATAGATGTGGAATGTGGTGTTTGGCAGCTTAATAAATCTTTAATGGCAACTGCAGCTTTTCCTGTGTTAGCCAGTTTGTTGATATAAGGCTTGAAATGTTTGCAGTGTATTACATACCCCATTACTCCATACTATGATGTTGTACAGAAAGAAAGAACACTGTCAGCCCTCAGAGTAATTCATGTGTTTCTTGTTACAAAATTGAAGTGCAAATCAGAAAATATTGGTTCTCGCCAATGGCCTGACACCTGCTTTCTAATCACCAAGAAAACGAATAACAAAAACAAAAACGGAAAGTGTGTGAGAAGATTCCTGTTTTCCCCAAACTATGTTGTTCTGTATTCTATACCCTCCTTCTGTCACTCCTTGGGCTCCACAGGGACATTTCTTCTTCCAAGAAAATACCTCACATGCTTATTAAGAAATGAATTCCTAAGGCTGATATTATTGGCAATCTACCAAACTTCCCTTCTTCCTTTCAAACTTCTTGGGATTTTTTCAGCTCTCTGACCATCCACTCCAACTCAGGCTTTCCCTTTGTTATTGTGCTCCTACCTTTATTGCCTAGGCTGCCAGGAGTGAATTGCTACCTGCCCCCTACAGGAACCCTGCCCTCTGATTGTGAAACTGCTGGTTCTCATGCTCAGCCTTGGAAAAAATATCTCTTCAGGCCCTTTGTCTTTGCTGATCCCTGTGCATGGAACACTTCTCCCCAGATAATGCTTCTCTTGCTCCCTCACTCTCCAAGGTCTTTGTTCAGTGGCTTTGCAGTGAAGCCATCCCTGCCTACACCACTTAGAATCTCACTTCCTCCCTGTATCCATTGGTTCTCATAATCTTCTTTTCTGATGTTTCTGAAGCAATATTTTATTCATTTTTTGTCTGATTCCCAAATTTAAAAGTGGATTTCATGGAGGTAAAGTATTTATCTGGGATATCTCTACCACTGATTTCCTCACTGACCTCACCTTAGTTTCCCTATTTTCCTCCCTCCCTTTGCTGGCAGAGGGGTACAGGACTCTGGAATAAATCACTAGTGTATACTGATTGATCAACAGAGCCTGGGAGCCCTGCTTCAGCCCTTCAGAAGGCATTTTAGGGATGGTTCCCATCAGATTTGCAGACTACATAATCTGAGAGACTTTCTAAGTACATCCTTTAAAGAGGAACTCTACACATTGCCAAAGAGGGGATTCATAGCAGGCCATTAGTGAGGATGATGCTAATGATGATGATGATGACAATGATGGTACTTAAAATGCCAAGATATCTAATGAAGAAATTAGAATATTAGGTCAAAGCTTAAGGCAAATAGGACATTTCAACAAATTTTTGCTTGCTATCTCAGAGAGTCACGCAGGAGACAAAACAAGAAAACAGAAACAAAAACACAACAAAAGAAAAAGAAAAACCTCATAGCACCACATAAGCCTAACACATCTAATTTTTCTTCCAAAATCAGAACAGATTGGTGTTGCTTCATGTGCACGCCAGATGAAGTTAGCTGGCTTATGTTTAAAGGACATGGCATATAACAAATGCATACTTTGCAGATCTCGTGGGGGTGGGGGGTGGGCATGGCGGGGGGGAGATATTCATTATATGAGAGATCTTCAGAGGCTGAGACTGACCAAAAGACCCCAAAATTCAAAGCTCCCTTCTCATGGTTACTCCAAGTCATGCACTCATTTAGTGATCACACTATTTTGAAAAGGTATTTATCTTTCTCTTTCTTGATCTGTCTAAGGACATATGTTGAACCAAATTCATCTGAGTTAATGGTGTTTAGATCTATACTCAAGATGCTATCTGGAGTACTTACTATGCACTGACATGTTCTGATGGCTTATGTGAATTCTCATTCATATTTCAAGACAGCTGTCTGATGAGGGCCCCGTCATTTTGCTCCATTGAGATAAGAACAAATGAGTATCAGAAAGGTCCATTTTTCTAAAGGTCATAGAACGAATTCAAGATAGAAAATCCAAGTAGGAATTCAAAGACTTGTGCCTTTACCACTCCATAACGTTGCCAATTTCTGCATTTAAGTCACTTTCTTCTGATAGCTTCCTATGAGAAAAACCTGACATTGGCTTCATTAACTCTCACACCACGAACTCTTTTACTTTACCTGTATTTCTGCTGTGTAGTAGCCACTAAGGCCATTTTACCATGGCCTGGAAAATGAGTGCTGCTTTTCATCTTCGCTTTGCCACTGGCTTCACTTCTGATTTTGGGCAAGCGTCCCAACTGAGTTGATTGTAAAATTAAGGTTTGCTACCATATCATCTTTCATATCATCCTCATAGCTCAACCTTTTCATTATTATTCCATTTCATGATTTAATGCGCCTGTAGTTGTCACAAAGCTTTTCATAGGAAAAGCCTCATGGCAACATTGTCACTGAATCGTTGCCACTTTCAAACCATTTTTCCAAAGCCAAAGTAGGATTTAGAAAGTGAGGTAGGAGACAATTATAGATAAAAGCGTCAGTGAAGAGGACATACTCAGCCTCAAAGATAGACTTTGCTAGTGTGTGCTCCAAACACGGAGAGTATCACACCACTCCTTTGCTACAAAGGCAGGAGATATTTTGAGAGAAGAGGACTCTTTCACAAGCATAGAGATCTGTGGGCCTCCTACTGCTCCAATGTTACAAAGCTGTGGATGAAAACAACTATGAATAAGCTTACCATTGTCTGAGTGATCTAGTAGTGAAGACTGAGGCTTCAGGGGGTGAGCATTAGTTACCAAGATAGGATATCTGAAATCTATTTATAATCAGCACCAAAGCACCAGTGCCTGAACAAGATCGTCATTGAATTGGGAGGGAGACAGAGAAGCAACACAGTGATTAAGGGTCTGACACCACCACTTAAACCAAGACCCTCACCAACACTTTGATAAGGGATGATACAACACAGGGAACCACACTCCACAATGTCTGAATGTGTGTGTGTGTGTGTGTGTGTGTGTGTGTGTGTGTGTGTGTGTGTGTGTGTGTGTGTGTGTAGTTTCACTTTGGAGAATTTTTCTCAAGAACTTTTAAGATTTTATAATATCCCTCTCTCCTTCTGTTCTTTCTCTTTTCTTCTCTTCTTCCCTTTCTAACCACATATTTGTTTGTCTCCTTCGAATTCAGGTGCTAGGTATGAATAAGACACAACGATTCTTCCTGTTTCATAGTTTTTAGATTTCAGAGCCAATGCAAAGTACTTCTAACCATATTAAGAAGGATTAGATGAACCAGGAAAAAGTAATTAATATTTTATTCACTATTCGGACCAGAAAAAAAATTTTCTCATAGCTACATAGCTCTGAATAGCTCTCCTATACATGCCATGCCATGACACTCAACTTTCTGGGGAAGCACCAGGCAACTTAACTAAAAATTCATAAAAAGTCACAACAGTCATTTGCACTATAGCAGAGAAAGAGTCCAGAACAAGTATTTGAAAAGAATCTTCTCAGAAAATGAATTTGAACAAATTTAGTTCTTTTTCTCTCCATATATATTGAATATTTACATGGTATTCCCTATCAGAGTATCTTCTACAGATTAGGAATTGAGTGAGTACTCCTATTCATAGATCCAGAGGTGAATGAGATATTTCTCATAGATATTGCTCACTATCGCTCCCAGTTTAGCTGACAAGAAAATACCTGCACAAATCATTACAAGAGTATCAAAGAGCACAGTAATCAAATGTTTGTAAGCTGCTGAAGTAGTCTTGAGAAATGAAGGAGTAAGATAGAGAAAGATTCTCGAAAAGGGTTTGAAATTTGAATAGGAGCTGTCTTGACACAGAGGAGAGCAAGGATGAAGTAAAGGGAAGTAGGGGGAAGGGCATTCTGAATGCAGGGAACACCATGTATGAAAGCGTGGATTAAAAAATTGGGGGAGGATAAAGATGAGGTTGGGCGAGCTGGAAGATGGGGATGAGGATGAAGAAGGGTGCTGATCCTTGTGTGCCCACCTACAGCTTCAATTTCTACCTTCTAGTCTAATTAAGAGGGAACTACCACTGAGTCATATTTGCTTTTCCCAGTTTGTCATACAGGAATATGTGCAAGAACCCTACAAAGCCCCCTCAACCTTGTCGCTGCTTCACAGTTATCCTGATGCTTCAACTGCTTACCCTGGTAAGGAGTGAGCAAGCTCACCCCAGAGGGAGTCCAGGACAACCCTGGTATTCTTTGAAGAACAGCAGCTGGCAGGTGACACAAGTCTCATGGCCCAGGAGACCCTTTCTTTGTCTGTTCTCATTTCTCTCAGAGAACCCATCAGGTTCTTATAAAAAGAATGTTGGGTCCTGAGAGAAGCTGAGTGATTTCAGCATCATCCCTTAGAGACCATCTTGTAGATCCAAGGTAACAAACTCAACTCAACCTAGCTTAATATGTAGAAATAAACATTCAAAATAGGCTATTTAACTACATAGTGGTAGCTCAAGGAATCGAAGTGCAATGACAGGATCACTTCAGGATGTCTCAACTATAGAACTAAAGTCTTTGGATATACTCTGTTCCCTTATCTCATTTTTAATAGTGTTTATTTGGGTGTGTATATGTTGAATATAAGCACATTGAATATATACATATATGTATACACTTATATATACACTCAAACACACACAAGAATGCATGCAAACACATACAGCATTAAATGTTCCCAGTAAGAAGTAAGAGTAATAATGAAAGTAGTTGTAGAGAACCAAAACTGGAATCACTTAAACTTCCACAGTTAAGAAAAAAATATTTTAAGTAAAATTTTACTATAATGGCCTTTTTATTTCCTTCACTAAGATTTTGAAATCAGTAAACTCCAAGAGCTCTCCTAATGCTGCAATTCTTTGATTAAAGGCATAGGGTGTTGTCAGGTATAGATAGCATGAATTTCCACATATCTTGTACTTTCTAGTAATAAATTAAGCTCAGTAGACATTTCGCAGTCTACAGGTACTTTCATGAAATATCTTGTTTAAATGAATAGCTGTTAATTTACTAGTTAGCCTTGGATCCAGATTAATATTTGACATTTGAAAAAATCAAATCTACTCTCAAAGAACAAAATATTTCTCCCTTGACTAGAGTCAGTAGAAAATACTGTGGATTTTAGTAGCAAGACCTATCAAGGGGTTACAAGAAAGCAAAATTAAGAATAAAAACCACTATTGAAAACTAAAAGCTAAAATGACAAAAGCAAAACACCTGGTCCTCTTAAGATGTCTACTTCTAAGGCATTTATGTATAATGTCTGGGCTACAGATATATACATTCTGGTATGCTTATCTGAAAAGCCAATACTACTGCCTTGTTATTATTTTTTTCAATGTGCAGGCATTGTTATGTGAGTAATACACTGTTTGGGGTTCAAATGTTTGACAATATAATGCTTACTATGCTCATTCATTAGTTACCCTCTTGGTTTTGCAAAGTAAAAGAAGGCAAGGGGTTAAAAAAAGTACATACAAAGATCCCAAACTATACATGGATTCCCAGGAAAATGAAAAAGAAAGGGAATAGATAGTGTGCATTAATGTCATTTCAGCCTTCTGCATAATTTAGGGCTCTCTGCAGGCTGATTTGGTTTAGATCAGTGGTCCTTCACATGACTATTCACATATCCTTACATTATAAATCTACTTATTAATTTTTGCAGGAGAGTATTCTGGAGGCGATTTCTACACGGAGTTCTTCACACAGATGATAATGGTAGATATGTCATCTAAAATTCTTCTGATTTTCTTTAGTCTGACAAATCATTTCTTCCTATCACAAATTTAGAAGCCCTGAAGCATATGGAGCAAGAGTATTTTTAATGGACAAAACAAAATCTTCATCATATATATATATATATATATATATATATATATATATATATATCCATTAGGAAGAAAAAAATATGCAAATCTCTTCTCAGAGTGCAGCTGAGGGGTATATAGGCAGTTGATGACATTCATTTGAAATACAATTTCTCTGTAGTTGTTGGAATACCCCTGGCCCACCCTCTTCCCAACTGTAGGGACTAGATGGGGGAGAGGTTACTGAGTTATGAATGCATTTTCCATATTGGAGAGGAAGCAGGAATAGAGCTAATGTACTGTGTATTCAAATGAGATTCTTCAAAGCAGAGCTGAATTGAACTTAGATGCAAATCACAGTGGCAGGAGCACTTTCTGCTGGCCTTTGTCCTTTCTGTCTGTGTCCTTATGCACATAGTCAAGGACTTCCAGCTGAGATGTTTATCCTTCTGAGAAAGTAAACAAACGCGTCCTCCCTCTCTTAATATAGACATAATCACCATGTGCCCTGCCTGCTGAAAATGTGGCAGCCAAAGTGGTCTCATCTGCGGTCAGGGGAAGCTGGGACGTGGCTCTTAAGGACTGACCAAAAACAGCAAGCAAGCAAACTCCATGATGGAGGCCAGAGGGATACAATATAGACAAGTGCGAAGCAAAAGGAGGACCTGAAATTTATTTGTGAGAAAGGAAGGAGACAAGCTTAGAGGAAATATGTGAGCTAAGTATTGCATAATATCGATTACTCTGCACCTTATAACCAAACAAGCCTGAAGAAGCCACGCCTGGAGCACTTCAGGGAGAAAGGCCCTTTCCTAAGTGAGATGTTCAAGCAAATCAAATGAGGGAAGAAAATTTACCTCCCCCTATCCATCCCTCCCCACTAGAGGTGGTATATTTTAATTTAAATGATAGATTGGGCCTGAACTGGGTTGACAAGGGTAACAGGCTGCTTCCTATGGCTCCTCTCCATGAATGCTTCCACCCCTGAAAGAATTCCATCACTTTCCCCATCACCCAGGGAATTCTCCCACAGGTTCAAGCAAGGCTCCCACAGCCAATGGGGGGGCGAGGAAGCCAAATGCAAATTTCTGTTCCACAGTCTTCCTTGACCCTTGTCTTTCTGCCACACCCCATCTTCTGTCTCTTCACATAAGATAAAGATTCATTGGAAAAGTGATGCATAGCATTGAGATAAAAAAAAAAAAACAAAACAAAACAAACAATCTGGATCATTTGGCTGGAAATAGAGCCCTAAACAGCTTGTGAAAGAGAGAGTGAAGTCGGGGGTAGGGGGAGGAGGGAGGGGGAAGGAAGGAGGAGGGAGGACTGTCCTTGTGTACTATGTAAGGACTGAATTACTTCAAGAATAAAATGATATGTGATCTCCTTTAAAATATTGCTGAATAAAATTCAGCAGGGCAATTTAAATACATGAGCTAATTATCTGTTGCAAGTGAATTAAAAATATGGAAAGTTTCACAAAGCATAGTGATTTTTTTAATAATAATTTTGCTTCTGCTATTTCTGCCATCTAAATGTCAGCTCCATTGGCAGGATCCTATCATATTCTTTTAGTTTTCATGATTCTATTTATTATTCATAAGAAAGAAAAGTCTCCCATTTCCTAATGCTATAATGAGAAGCATACTGCTCTAAGTGGACATGAGAAGAAATATTTTGGAAGGGTAGACATATGGTATGCTCTTTCCGTTGCCACACTAGGTGTCCTGTGGGTGCAAGTTAATTTGGGTCAATTGGGCCTATAGATAGAATCCTATAGTGGATGTACAAAAGACACACAGCTAGGTTGAAATGTAATCCACAATAAACACTTCCCAAGTTTCTTATCCCTGTGATAAGCTTTGTCCATGGTGCCCAGCCTCTCGTAGAAATGGATGCTGTTATGATTACAAGGTGTGACCTTGGAGGACAAATGTAAAATTGGCCCTGCTTCCTATTTTTCCAGTCTTTGGTGATAGCTGACAATTATTTTCCAGTGTGTATAGAGCTTCATTTCACTGAAAACAACAACCACCACCAAAACATCCCTTCCTATAAATCATGATGAGTTGGAGGTTTGAAACTGTATTTGTTATTCCTGTAAAGGAAATAATCCACCTCCCCATGCCGAGTAATATTTATACCACTTCAATTATTTTTATTTTTCAAATGGAAAACAAGGAAAGCAAAATTTCCCCCACATTAACAAGATCTGCAAAAAAAAAGAGTACGTTTCTAGATGGGTGGAGGACAAGAAGGAAGGTAGCATGGGCTAGAGGACAAGTCTGATCACTAAATGAAAGCAGCCGCAGAGAGTTAAAGCTAATTTACAGCGTGATCAATGGGCACAAATCAGCATCTGCCTGCTTAGCCACAGATAAGTACTGGCTGTCAGGCAACACCATGCTTTTGTTTGGGGAAGCCAAGGATAAAAGTGATGAGAAAGAAGTGGATTTTGGCAAGCAGCACATAGGTGTGAAACAGTCTTTGCTTGCTGCCTTTTCCCAAATGACGCTTCCTGCAGAGACACAAGATGTAGTTGGTTCCCCGGAGGCTTGTGTACATGGAAAGGAAATAGTTTTGGGCTCTAGAACTTGGGTCTGAATGACCTGGATAGGCTCTGTCTCTCTCAAGACAACATAGCTTTTCCCAGTTTTCAATTAATCACCTCTTCCCAGAATCTTTCTTGGGTGAATGAAGAATGCAACAAGCTATTTTGTAGGGTGGCCAAGAAGCCAGGAATCAGCTCTCAAAATAATGTGAAAAAAATAATTAAGTAGCTGACACATTCTGAGAAAACTCACTCTGGGAAAAATCTGTTGCAATACTACAGAAGGGTCAGGAGAAAAGAAACAGGAAAAAAAGAGAAAGGAATGAAGACAGGAGGGAATGGAATGACATGGGGTTTTTAAAAAAGACAACAACCCAACAGGACAAACTGAAATTGCCTTTATTTGTCCTTTCAAAAGTAGCTCAAAAGATTTTCCTTTCATCTATCTCCAAAATATTCCTGTTCTGTTCTCTCCTGGAAGAAGCAGCAAATTGTTTCTTTAGGAGTTAACCCTGTGTGCTGAATATACAATTAACCCTAGTGTTTTTCTCATTCACAGCCTGGAGGCGCTGGGGAACCCACAAATCATCTAAACTCAGCACAACTGACTCTACTTTCTGCTCCAGAAATCTGGTCTGTTCTTCCAACAGCCTTCGGCGAGATGGCAAAGAGGCCCTGACCCTCCATGAACAAGGCAAGTTAAAGGTCAAATAACTGATTATCTATCTGACTTCCTAAAACTTTCCCTTTCATTCCTTGGGTTCAATATATCTGACTATAATTTCCAGGATAAAGGATATATGTGTGGATGCTTGACCTTTCCATGGCTCCTACTAATTGTTACTCTATTTTGAAGGATTCCTTAAGACTGGGAATGGAGGGAAGTCTGGGAGTTGGGCAATGAACTTAGTCCTAACTCTTCATCAGTGTTGTGTGGTATCTGGCATTTTTATCAAAATAATTCCTGACAAAAGCTGAATGAAACATGAGAAAATAATCACTCAAAAGATCCCTGTTTAGTTGCTTGCTTTTTTAAACTGGAGATTTAGCCCCAGGACCAAACTCCAGGGCTCCCACAAGTCAGGTCCTGCCATTTGACTTTATATGCCAACAAGAGAGAGAGGATGAGGGCAGAATAAGGCTTATTACACTCTACATACAGCAGCAGTGGTAAGAGGCCAAGGAAGTACATTCACCCCTCTTCTGCCATCTTCAGGTACAAATCTAGATTTGTATGCAGATGTGAATAGACAGAGGATTTAAGGCAGAAGGTCGAAGGTCTGAAGAAACAGTCCTGGTTACAGGTGTATTCCAATGAGATTGATCCTGAGATCATTCTCATTCTCTGGTACCAGAGAAGTTAATTGCTGTAACCACTGGTCAAGACAAACAACTTGTTTCCTCGTGTGGTCTGTCCTAAGAAAGTGCTGCTGTTTTGTTTTTTATTCCTTGGGAGCAATCCATTTTCTCTATCCCTGCTTACAAACATGTTACAAATCCTGTCCTTCCTGGATTGCAAGGTGATTGCAATGTGACTTCAGTGAGAACTGCCCAGAGCAAAGACAGAAAGAGAGAGAGAGAGAAAGAAAAGGACGGAGGTGGGAGGGTGGCTAAGTTTTTTGTTAATTCTGGAGCCTAAGTAAAGTGTCAACGTTTTACAACAAAAAGGCTAAGGAACCTGTTACAATTGACTGGGAAGACCAAAATAAGCATGGCACAAGGGTAGAGACTTGCACTACTAGAAGGAGCAGAGATTTCAGGTTGAGTTCCAGGAACAATTCATTAGCTGTGGAGTTTCCAGATAAAAGTACATAAAGAGCTAGGCTCAAGAGGCTCACACCTGCAATCTTAGCCACTTAGGAGGCTGAGATCTGAGGATCCCCATTTGAAGTCAGCCAGGTCAGGAAAGTCCATGAGACTTTTTTTTTTTTGTCAGTTGTGGGGCTTGAACTCTGGGCCTGGGTGCTGTCCCTCAGCTTTCAGCTCAAGGCTAGTGCTCTACCATTTGAGCCACAGTGCCACTTCCGGTTTTCTGAGTGTTTTATTGGAGATAAGAGTCTCACAGACTTTCCTGCAGGGACTGGCTTTGAAACACAATCCTCAGATCTCAGCCTCCAGAGTAGCTAGGATTACAGGCATGAGCCACTGGCGCCCAGCCATGAGACTCTTATCTTCAATTAACCACCAGAAAACCAGAAGTGGCAAGCCACTATGGCTCAAAGTGGTAGAGTGCTAGCCTCAAGCAAAAAAGCTCAGAGACAGCACCCATGCCCTGAGTTCAAGCCCCATAACCAACCCCCGCCCTCTCCCCCCCAAAGAGACATAATGGCTTAGCTAAAGTGTGGGGTCCTACATTTAGGTTCCAGCAATAGTAATAATTGAAATGCTTTACATATATTTAATTACTTCACCCTCACAATGACCCCTATCCTATCTTATAAAGGAGACAATCATGGCTTAGGGGGTTTAAGTAAGTTGTTTTCTGTAGCTGGTGAGTTGTAGAGACAGACTTGAACCCAGACAGGTTGCTACTGGAGCCCATAATCTTGGCCATTACATGAACCAACTCAGATATATAAACATAAATCCTGTCTGTGTTAAAAGGAGTTTTCCCCACAGTGACAATGAACTTGAGTGCTTATTGCTTGCTGAATTGAGAAGAAGGTTCTGACAGATCACTGCCAAATTGTGAATATTCAATGACAGGTACATGTTATCAAATAAAATAAGATGATTTTCAGAAATCTCAATGGAACGTCTAGGTTTCTGGATATTAACTCCCGAGTCTCTTGTTATTCAAAAAAGGCTTACAGTGATTACAAGCTTGTACGTTTCGGCCTACTCTTAAAGAGAAAGTATAGCCTGCAACTAACACTTAGACTCTATGATTTTTTTCTCAAAGAAGTTAGTACAATTGCAGAGAATTAAGTGTTCTCTTATTTATTCAGTATTTGCTTCATTTCAAGTCGTATTTCTATCTATATCTTATGCCTGACACTCAGTAACTGCTCAGGAAATACTTGTGGAGTAAGTGAATGAAAGAAGAATGCAGCCTACTAGCATCTTCCTAGTTTGCCAAAGTCAAAATTTGCCTTCTAGTAGTCACCAACCCCGTGGAAATGAAGGTGACATGTAGAACGCTTACCGTAGGCTCTTCCTGGGCAAGTCATTCAGGAATTTTTCCGTTTGTTAGCAGATTCACATGCTTGCTTTGTTTAAGAGGGGTTTCAGTGTATTACGCAGGGGACTTTTTTTTTTTCCTAAGGATATGATTATTCCCGGCTTGATCCTGCTGCTATGATCTGGCCACATTTGGCAGAGAGCTCACGTGGCATGGGATTAGGCTTCCCTCATTGTATGAAGTGACTTGGACACGCTGCTGTGCTTATTAGAGTGGAGTATTGTGGATCATTTTACAAAGGCAACAGCTGCAGCCATTACTCCAACAGTTATGTCATAATTTGGTGTGTGCGACACCTCTGCACGGCGCACGCAACAAAAACATTTATTCTTCTCATCTGTCAATATATTTGTGCCTCTCATCTCTCTCGTTCTCTTTTGCCTCTTTTCACAAGTGGCAGAATACATCCCAATTCCCAGACAATTAGTTTCTCTGCAGAAATATCCTAACAGCAGCTGCTTTCTTATAGCACATTTTTGAATGATTATATACATTTTTTTTCTTAAATAAAAAACAGGCTTTTTGAAATGCAAGGACAGTTTCAAAGCACATAATGATATTCAATTAGCCAAATATGGCCTACACTCAGTCATGTGGGTTCACACAGATACTCTATTTGACTCTTGAGGAAACTGAGACTTTCATGAGATTATCAGGCCTAAAAGACACCGAATCCTTAACACAGGCCAGAGGAGGGCACTTTTCATAATGCATTCATTCCACTTCTGCCCCCCCAAATGATACAGGATCTGAGACAGTGTGAGATAATCCTCCAATTAGGTGCCGGAGGAAACGGAGCTGAAATGGCTTATCTGAAGTCACACAGTTAATCAACACTAGAGCAGGATTAAGCTCAGGGTTGTTGGATCACAGCCATGTATTTATAATACTTCTTTAAATCCATTAGTCTGTGAGTGAACTTGACAATCATTGGTGTGACCAGGGTTGAAACATTCAGCTTAGGTGACCAAGTCAGGCATGACATGAATGTATAGCAAAGGCAGCACTGGTATATGAGAGCACGGTTTCTGGACAACTCTATTTCTCCCCCTGAAAGGTGAGACCTTTGGGCTCTGTGTGCTGTTGTGCCTCTCTTTACCTGAAAAGCCAGACTTGTACAGAGTCATAGCTTGCCTGGAACTTGGATGGTAAGGCTTTTCTGATCTAGCCATCTGAATGTGGGCCCCTTCAGCTGAAGGATCCAATGAGTCTTCCAGAAGGAGGAGGTGGTGGTTGGTCAGATAGGTCAGTTAAAGATGAGAGAGAGAGAGAGAGAGAGAGAGAGAGAGAGAGAGAGAGAGAGAGAGAGAGAGAGAGAGAGAGGATGTCCTTTATTCAGTCCCAATCATGGGCTATGCACAATGACAAGTTTGTTATTAGGACTCTCAGAGGATGTGAGGCATGATTACCTTCTGGCTTTGAAACTTGGTGTATCTGATTCCAATATTCCTGACCAGAGTATTGTCTAGTATTGTTTATTGTTTAGGTCAGATGTGTCCAAGAGCTAGATTCAGCAAGAGTCTGGGAGATGAAATCCTCACCACACTATGTGTCCGTTACTAGATCAGTGGTACCATGACTTCTCTATTTCATCCCTTTATTGCCCATGATCTGAGTATCCAAAGGAGTGGCTAGCATTCGTACAGTATATTTGAAGAAGGAATAGAGATTTGTCTGTAGGTGATCGAATCAAACTATCTTTAATAAGTAAGAATAAGCAGTACTCAAAGTTTAAACCAGATTCCAAAAACTATTTTAGGAATATAGCAATACTAGCAAGACTGGCTTCAACGTAGGGAAATCTGTTATCCCAAATAAAAAGAAGCCGTTGGGAAGACTTCTGAGTTTATTGATTCCACAGCTTAAAGATCTCTTTGGCTTTAGGCTTTGCCATCAGTGGCGCGAGCTCTATCTTAGAGCTGGCTCCCGACGTGATCACATGATGTTTGCCAACAACAACTGATATATATATATATATATATATATATATATATATGCATTGGTGTTTGTTTCCAGTTGGATATAGACTGGATTTCTATTTCCAGAAACCACAAGCAAGCCTCTCCTGGCATCTCATTAACTGAACTTGACTTAGTTCTAACCCAACCCAGAACCAGTCTTGGGTAAGAGTGAGGGAACCATCACAATTGGCATGGACTAATTTTCTGGGGGGAGGGTGAATAAATGGTAGAAGCCTTTTAGTTCCCTTCCAAAATGTCATAGTAACCTGCAACTCCCACATCTACAGTTATTTGGCAGTATTGAAGCCAAGAAGCCTCACTGATATAAATGGCATACAATACAGGATTCGTTGGAGAGGTTAGATCTTGTTCAGTTGTGAGAGCTAGCAAAGCCATCACATAAGCTGCTACTTCCACATGTAGCATTGAACTTGAAGTCATTATGGCACAGCTAGACCAGAAATTAGGAAGGAAGGCCAGTGCCCTTGACATGAGACTCAGCCATTAAAGGGGAAGATCTGAGGAGCTGTTGGTTTAGTGAGTCAGCAAGGAGTGACCATGAACAAAGGCTGTCACAGGGCCGGCCATTCTGCACTAGACAAACTTCAGAGCATAACCAAAGCTCCATTCTAACTCCCAAATAGTACATAGAATGTCTCCTGTGGAAAGTCCTAAGCTGGAAAGGAAAAAGTTCTGGAGGGAATAAGTTCTAGCTTAACTAACTTGATAAAGCACAATGGACCTACAATAAGAATAATCCAGAGTTCATGTCCCATGACCAACAACAAAAAAATGTAGTTAGAATAATCCAGTGTCATAATTTCTCAGTTGGGATGATTTTGTCTCCCAGAGGACATGTGGCCGTGTTTTGAGACATTGTTTGGTTGTTAAAACTACAAGAAAGTGACTGGTAGCTGGGCACGGTGGCTCATGCCTATAATCCTAGTTACTCCGGAGGCTGAGATTTGAGGATCACAGTTCAAAGCCAGCCCGGGCAGCAAAAATCTATGAGACTCTTATCTCCAATAAACCACCAGACAAACAGAAGTGGCACTGTGGCTCAAGCAGTAGAGTGCTAGCCTTGAGCTGAAGAGCTGTGGGACAGGGCTCAGGCCCAGAGTTCAAGCTCCACAACCAAAAAAAAAAAAAAAAAAAAAAAAAAAAAAAGCAACTGGTATTTGGTAGGTAGAAGTTAGAGATAAACATCTCTGTTTACAAGTCATCCTATCACTGCAAAGAGTTATCTGACCAAATTGTCTGTAGCACCAACTTGGAACTGGGGTGATCATCAATTGTAAACAAGTCTTATTTAAAATTTGTCTCTACTTTAAACCCATGGGGCAGGAGAGCCCACATTCAGTAGTGGCAACTAGTGACCTAGGTCTACCTTTGAGAATACAGCCTACGTCTGCCACATGTGGACCTGTCCCATATAGCCATTCTTAGAAGGCTTTTACTTAAGATGGATGGATTGATAACTGAATGGATGGATGAATGGATAGATGGATGGATACATTTTATTCTTAAGTTGGTTGCATGATTCATAAAGAATATAGACTATCTCCTGTATTACCTTGACCCAATCCCCTTTCCCCATAGTGACTAGTATCATAATGATTTTGCTAGAGTGTAAAAATTCAAATAATTCTTTGTATGCAAACACAGTTCCATCTAATCATGGTCTTCCTGTGACTAGAAATGATACATCCCGACTGGCAGATGGACTAGGCCTACTGAAATGTTTATAGGTACTACATGGATTCATTTTTAGGAGGATTTTTATTCTGCTAGACAATGCCAGCATTGATATTTCCAATTAAATTCTCAGCAAAACTCTTCCTGGCATCATTGGAGGCATATTTCATTTGATGGATGACATAGAAGCTGGAGAAAAAGCTAAACCAAGAAACGTAGTGTACTTCTCAAAGCCTTCTTATTTTTTCAGTCAGATTGTTAGGACTTTCAGGGAATTCTATGGTATGGATTCTATCACAAGGCTGAGAAGCAGTAGAATATAGGAAAAATTGGGAAGAGACTAATAGCAAATTACTCATGGAGCTAGTACTGTAACTCACAGACATTCATACTATTGCTCAAAAAAAGGCTCAGCTAAATGGTTGCCAGAACTACGTAAGTAATAAGATGAACTATACTTCACTGAATCAATTCTCTATTATTGGAATTGGGATTTTGCTAAAAAGAATAACTATAAATAATCTCTGCTGAATACAGTTGCTATGCAAATCATTGCATTACTGTGCACTTGAGTATTTCTTAAAGATAAATTTCTATGAATAGAGTCACTGGGTAAAAGGGCATTCATAGTTTAAGGTTGTAGATATTAATTTTGGAACAGATATTTCAATATGTATAGGCTTATTTCTAGAGGAGGATTGTATATGAATTGTTATCATGGGTTTTGCTGGGTATAAGTGGCCCATCTTTATGCTTATTCAAAACTTAAATGTGTCTGTTTGCAGTAAATATTAAACAAAACCTCAGTTCTGCAATCTGGTACTCAATTGTTCATTTCTTCAATATAACTGGGGAAAAATGTGGTTTTGATAATGTAGCAAACACATTGATGTAGTGAAGCACTACCATAGGCCTATTTAATTTCTGCTAAAATAATTGGGTCTCCAGGAATAATTATAGCTATCAAATTGGTTCTTCAAAAAGGAAAGAAAAGAAAAGGATTTAAACTATTAACTACCAGAGTCATAGCCCTTTTGATCTATAGGATAAGTAGCAAGAATCTTGGTCCAAATTAGGGGGTGGGTGATCGGAACAAAGGAAGGGAGAAGTCCTTATGGCTCTGTCTTCTTCAATTCACAAAGATCTGGCAAGTTCTCAAGCTCCATCTTTCAACTCTTTTAGCTCCTTGTCTTAGACAAAGGTCGAAAGGGTATAGGTAGGGGTGCTAAGGGAAGGCTTAGATTTTTTTGCCTTCTATATGGCAGATAAAATCCACATGGCTCATGGTAATGAACCTATTGATATGCTTTCTTATGCTCTCTTTTTAATCATCACAACCATCCCAAGCAGTTTATACCATTAGATCCAACTCTGTAGCTGAGGGAACAAGGATTAAACAGAATAAAGTTTGCAGTGATTTCTGTTTGTCATGTAAGTTACAACAGAATAGGAAACTAAGTTTGAATCTACATTCTGTGTATTAGATGTCCATGGCAAATACTTGAGATAAACAGTTCAAAAAGAGATTCATTTTGGCTTACAGTTTTGGTGATCTTTATTCATCATGGCAGAGGTATTATACTGGAATGACGCAGATTACATCATGGTGGCCAGGAAGCAGAGAGAATGTGTATTCCTATACTGCATGCTTTTGCCTTTTCCTTCTTTTTGCTCAGCTGGGCTCCAAACCTATGGGATGGTGCACATTCATGGTGGGTATTCCCATCTTTAGTCAATCCCCTTTAGAAACACCCTGCAGGACAAACTCAGAGTGTGCTTTATTAATCTACAAGGTCCTCAATCCAACCAAACTGACAATCAAGGTTAACCGTCACATTCTGAAACTCCAAGCAGGTAATTTTCTGATAACTCAACAGTCCCTCTGTGTTATTTTTTCCCATTATTCCTCATTCCATATATATATATTCCCACCACCACCAACAGCAACAAAAAATCCCCAAAATCTTCTGTGTATAATTCTTAGAAAACTCTTCTGAAGTTTGTGTGATCTACATTAGTTTCCTAGGCATACTGTAACAAAATACAACCAATTGGGTGGCTTAAATATATATTATGTATTATCATATATAATAATATATAGAATAGGTATATTATATAATATATATCAATAGAAATTGCATAGTCTGGAAGCTGCAAATCCAAGAATAAAGTGGTATTGGGGCCATGCTCCATCTAGGTAATAGGGAAAAACCTGCTCATGGTAGGTTTCTCTCCCACTGCTTATGCAACTACCTTTGATAGTTTTTAATTTGTGTTCCTGTAATCCCGGTCTTCACATGGCCTACTACCTGTATATGTGTGTCTGTCTTCAGATGTTCCTCTTTTGTAAGGACCAATAATTTTGGATTAGAGGCCCATCCTACTCCAAGATGAGGAGTTTGAGTTAGGTAAGTATGAGCTCATCCTAACTTAAGTAATTATCTCTTCAATTATTTTATTTCCAAATAAAATCACATTCTGAGGTAATAGAGGTTAGGACTTCAATATATAATTTGGGGGGGGGACACAATGTAATCTATAACATCATCTTCATTTTTCACAAAACTAAATTAATTTACCTGAGGTTTCTGAGAATGTAAATGTCAGGGCCAGGATTTGGAGTCAGCCTTTCTGACCAGAAGCTCACAGCATTTTGCTTTTAGAGTCCTCCTCCTCCCTACATAAATATGGATTAAGTGAGAGCCAATCTAACCAACCCAAGCATAAGCAACTGTCATGCAAATTGTATATTAGAAATGCAAATAAAATGTAATTACAGAGATGATTTAATCCCAGGCCAGTCACTTGGTACACTTAAAAGCACATGGGAGATTCTTGATTTGGAGAATATAGGGCTTTCAGACTCGTGAGACTACTATGAAGGGGGGAAAATAGATTGGAAGCCAAGAAAATGACTCTTTTACCAGTTCATAGATGGTTCAGAAGAGTAAACTGAGGACAGTGTGCTTTATAATGTGCAAACAATCTACATTGGACACTTACTGATCTTGAAATCGACAATTTCCCTTCAACTGGGCGGCATTTGTCCTTCTCAGTAGAGGTACAAATAATGTGCGCCTGACATTTGAGGTTGAGGTTGGGTGACAAGTGCTTTGCCTTGTCTGAGACTGAGAAGTTTTCCACAATGGAATTTGCCATACTAAACCCCAGGTAATCCTAGGCTAAAAGGGATGCTTGTCAAGCAAAGCCTTTACTCTCTGTTCTGAAGCTAAGCAGGAGGTACTAGGACAGCCTCCTGGTTTCAATCCAAGAAGAATGTGTCAATAATTTGCCACAGGAACCATCAACTTGTAGTGCAGTAAGATAGCACAGATAGTCAGTACAGTTTCCAGCCCCAGAAACACACACTGTGGTTTTGGTATATTGCTTACCCTGTAGTTGAGTTAGAAATGTGAGGAGACAGCAGTCACAGACAGAGGGCTTTAAGGGTCCTTGTTGACCACCTTGAAATATGTCAAATACTAAAGTCTCCCCCAGAGAAGGGTCTTTGTGTTTCCATTCCTCTCAACTCCCCACTCTGGTCCCTCATTTGAACAGAAAGGAGAGAAGATGACTTCTCCCATTTTTCTGATCATTAAAGTCAAGTAAGGCCCTTATAAAAATATAGAAGCAGAGACTAATTTATTCTGAATCTCCAGGGAGGAGCCCAAGATAATCTTAAACAAACAAGTAACAGTAACAACAAAACCAGATTTCCCAGAGGATTACTAAAAGTGAGCAAGCCAGGAAACTCAGGACACGATGTGAGTAGGTCAGAAGCTCCATCCTGGAAGGCTCTCCCTGCTTTCCCTGTACAAACAGGGTCCAGGGGTAGGGTCCAGGGGCTGGTCACAGGTGCGTGGAGGATTGGAGATGCCAGCTGCATCCACTTACTTGTGTCCATTTCCAAGGCTATGTTTTTTTTTTTTTTTTCTTAAAACAAGCTAGGAAAGAAGGCACATAGAATTTTCCCTTTTCATTTGTAACTGGACTGGGGAGGGTCTTTAACCCTAGGTTTACTTGAGCCCGATGATTCTGGCAGCCTAAAAGAGCTTGGAGGGAAAAGGGGAGGATTGATCTGAGGGTGCTAATAGAATCCCTCCGCATGGGCAGGTTAGAGTAGCTTCATCCCGATGCTGGGCCCCTGCTCTCTGACTGATGGAAGAGGGTGGGGGGGTTGGTTCCAGATTGTTAACCAGTGGCAGCTGGCAGCTTTATTGTTTTTTAATTAAATAACCCCCAGCCACAGGAGCACACACCAATCCCCCACCTCCTTCTCCTCCTCCTGAAACCTCATTAAGCAAGAGGACTATAATTAAACCCGGAATCCACACCGGTTGACACTCCTCCCATCAGTCTACTGGGCTGTGGGCAAAAAAAGAAAAAAAAAATCGCTGCATTTTATGGGCAGGGGTGATAACAGGGAAAGGCCATCTTTATTTGTCACTTAATGGGCACATTGGCCCTCCCTCCAGGGCAACCAGATGTATCTCAGGTCCTTAACCTCCTCCACGGTGGGTGTCTGCCCATCAACTAAAGCAAGATAGCTGCCCGGAAGGGCCAATTTACCCCAGACAGGTGAGGACTTTGATTCTAAGAGCAAGGGAATTTACCTGATATTACTCTGTCATGCATTTGGGTCCAATATGTCAGGAATATTTCACAGGACTGGAAGGGGGACGCCATGAACAGTTTTCACTTGATGCCTGCCTCCTTCTTGCCAAAGACCTCCGCCTGAGAATGTGCTTTCCTGCCTGTCCCTCATTCTTTCCTTCCATCCTCACTTTCCTGGCCTCAGCTCGCATTTGAGCTTTGGGCTAGCGCTTTCTCCTTCTGCAGTCTCCCGTTTTCTGTGCTGTTTTCCAGTTTCTAATGGTGGAGTCTGTTTTTAGGAAATCAGTTTCTTAAAATGGGTATAGAGTCCTGTAAAATTCCTTACCAGATGAGGGGAGGACCAGGGAGGGGAGGAAATGAACACAGAAGGTGAAGGGGGCTCTTTCACATGTCTGCTATTGTGTAAACCCACATTCCTCTCCCCACTGCCAGCATGTGCAAAGCTTTAGTAATATTGTTTCCAGCACAGCCCCCCAAACCCAGTGAAAATGAATTTATCATTTACATCATTACTCTTTGTAGCTCTGACAATTCGTATTACCCCAGAACCTGACATCTCCACTTTCTTCCAATTGATAAATAATCTCTTTTTGATTTCTGTAACTGAGAAACATCATAAACCCAACATACAAAGGAAGATTCATTGGTCTTTTATTTCACATGTGAGCTCCTTGAAAAATTGAGTCTGCCTCACCATTTGGGCATTAATTCCTGACATACCACTTATCATGTTTTGATTGTTTCTGAGAGAACACCATATTTTAACTCTTTGGAAATGCTTTAACTGATCAAATGTGCGGCATCTGGTTGTTATGGTAACTAAAGTTCTAAAAATAATATAAAGAAAAGACCACCTTTAATTGAAATCACAAGAAGTTGTTATGGTAACTGGAATTTTTTTTTCAAGTAACTAGGTTAAACTCCATTTCATTTTATCTAGCACTTTGCACAAACAAATTCTGATTAAAATATCAGGTTTAATTTAATCAGTTAATTAATGTCACTAAATGTCATTTATCTTACAAGTCTCATTTACATTCACTGCTGAATTATCCAACTTGCTAATTCGTAACCAATCTGCCTTCAATTTAACATTTGGGGACCCAGGGCAATATGTAATGACACTGCCAGGTTAGGTTTGGATGTCTAAGGTCTGAATTTGTCTCTCTATAGGCTCCTGCAACCTCCATTTCTTTATCTGAGACTGACCCATTGTGTGGCTCTCATGAACATATTCTGGTATACCACAGTGGACTTCGATACAGTTCATTATTGATCATTTTCCTTTGTTCATATATTCCTTAGATATAAGCTACTCCATGAAAATAAGCTAGAAATGTTTACTGACCACAGAAATTTGAGTCTAGTGACTAAAGTAATTAAGGAATGGCATATTCCTATCTCCTATGAAAAATCCCCAAACAAAAAGGGGGTATGTTGAAAATGAGGATAGTATTGAACCCTTCTTTATATACCAGATGGTGTCTTGCATATAGAAAGTACTTAGGTGCTATTTCCTGAATTTGTATTAAAACATTGTTTTAATAGTGTACTTTCATGTATAGATAGTCAACATCATCTCCACCTTGAGAAGGAAAGTAGGCATGTAAATAAATATTCTCTATTAACCTCTGCAGTTTCTATGATATGAGAGTCGATTTAAGAAAGACTTACGAAGACAGAAATCCTTGAAGAGAATGTTTCAGACCTGTGGGGAAGGCTGAATGAATGGAAACTCTAACCTGTTCCAAAGCTGTCCTTAGTGATGGCCAGACTAAGCATAGGACCTATAAGTGGAATATACACAGCACTGGGCCATTTTCCCATCTAGTACTAGAGAGGCTAGAACTTCCTGTTTCTGACTTAAAGAAAAAAAAAACATTATTGGTTCCAAAAGGAAAACTGCAAAACTGAATTCAATAAATGTTTAAACAACTATAAGATGTAACACTGGGCCAACTTCATTAATTACCATGTTTACTACTCCTAAATATTTCACCACACTTAAAACAACTTGAAGCTTTTATTTTTCTCACTTTGCAAGAATTTCCAACTATGCAAGGTGACTTGCCAAGAAATCACAGCCAACCTCAAATTAAGTTAGCCAAATTATTTCAAAAGCAAAATTACATTGTTTGCCCCCAAAGTAGATACATATTAATACATTTAATTTGGTGTAGTAGGTAAGTTTCACTATAAACTTTTTAATAGCACAAGCAAGTCTTTTATTTATTATTTCATAAGATGCAAACCTAATACATAAAAGAGGAAATAATGTAGCAAAACCCTGATAAAGACATCAGTATGTATGTCAGAACAAGGATAGCATATATTTAAGAAGAAGAAACCCAAGAGAAAGGAGTAAGATCTGAGGTCTAATCTTGTCTGCATTACCAAATGGAAGACTGGATACATGGCATGCCTTCTTTGGAGCTCACTCTCTTATGCTTCAGTGGGATAGGATGCTATGAGCAGCACCACGGGGGGGAGGGAGTTGTTGCTGTTTCTTTTTCTTTCTTTCTTTTTTGTTCTTTTGGGTTTTTTTTTGTTTGGGGGGTTTTATTTGTCTGTTTGGTTCGTTGGTTTGTGTGCCAGTTCTAGAACGTCAACTCAGGTCCTAGGATATCCCTATTACTTTTTTGTTGTTCAAGGCTGGTGCCACACCTCTACTTCTGCCTTTTTGGCAGTTAATTGGAGATAAGAGTCTCGTGGACTTTCCTGTCCCTGTTAGCACTGAACTGTAACCCTCAGACGTCAGTCTCCAGAGTAGTGAGGATTACAGATGTGAAACACCAGCACCTGGCTTACACCAGCACTTCGCAGAAGTCCTTGTAACTACCTCACTCCCCAAAAGCTCATATTGGAAGTTGATTTTTTTGGTCTTCTTTCCATCAGCCCTTTCCATAGTTTTTACTTACTCAATCTCTTCCATTAAACCCCTTCCTATTTCACATATCTGTATCTGATTTCTATTTTTTCTGACCAAACCATGATTCATATCCTATTATTATTTTTACAGTTACCACTGTTGATGAAATGGCCCTCCACTAGTCTTGAGAAACAGCATTTTGTCCATGGAGATCATAAAATCTCTAGAACCAAGTACAGTGCTGTGTGAAGAGATGGTAGTCCACTTTGGGGTAGCTTTCCTTTTTTGTGTAGAGGAGGATTGGTTGAAAATCAGTATGCCTGTCTCATGCCTATAATTCAGCTACTCAGAAAGATTGTAATTTGAGGCTGGCAAAAAGTTAGCAAGACCCCCCAACAAAATGTCTGGGCATGCTAGTTCACACCTGTAATCCTAACTACTTTGAGAAACAGAAGTAGGAGGATTGTTGTCCAGGCCAGCTGCAGGTGTCAGGGAGGCAGGGAGAGGAAGGAAGGATGTGCCACATTGTATTTGAAAAGAAACAATCAAGAGAGGGGCACAAGTAAGCCAATTAAGCACATATATGCTAATTGCAGAGAGGCAGTGACAAAAGTGGGTTTTTAAAAGATAAAAGTGAAAACAAAAAGTAGCTACTTTGAAGTAAGTCACTGAGGGAAAACTACACTGATCATTAGTCATGAACACTGAGGTGCAGGTGGAGGGCCAGAGCCTCAGACCCCTGGAGAACAGATTAAAAACAAAATCTTGAAAAGCCATCATATTAATAGGACTCATTTATAAAGTATCACCTCCTTGACACTTGGCTTCAAGATTATAAGAAAAGGAAAAGGAACTGTTTCCCTCCTTCATTTTGTACTGCCTGTGTATATTTGCCACATGAGCTAATTGATGGCTAAGAATGCAGATTGAACTGAGATAACCCTTGGTGAGATGTTGTCACATCATTATCAAATGATTTTTAAAGGGTAGCTCCACAATCTTGAGTTCAACTCTCCTTACCAACCAGTTATTTCATCTATGCTATTTGTTTTTTAATAGGGAGGCCTCAAATATAGCGGCAAAGACAAGTAAATTTCGCGCTGTTTTAAAACATCCTTTCTTTTAAAAAAAAAAAAAGTCTGGGAATACTGGTGCGGTGTTGCAAGTGGTATACAGCCATATTGCTTGCTCAAGAAGAAAGGCAGTGCTGTCAATAATAAGTGGTGGTGGCATCCATTTTGGGTCTCTTGTAGTTACAGGCAGCATAGGTACCCTCCATTGTGAATAACTAGAAATCAAGACATATTTTCGCTACTTTCAGACACTACACAAGAGTGTAGTCCATCAGAGTCTCATTCATGATAGAAGGCAAATCAACAGGTGAGCTGTGAATTCACATTGGGTAAGTCAATTACTAGTCAAGAAGACTAATAAACACCATCTCCATAAAGGAAACAAACTAGGATGCCTTCCTTACATCAAAAGCCTGTAACTCTAAATGGATTATATACTTAAGCATGAAAGCTAGACACCATGGCCTTCAGATACAGGCAAAAGATTTTGCCCTTCCTAAGTCAGCATTGTTAAAATTAGAAAGGCAAATCAAAAATGGGGGCTGGTATCCATCACACATACATCTAACAGAAAAACTCATAAGCAGAATGTAGAAAAGGCAGCTACAATTCAGTCATGGGAAGACAATCCCATGAAATATGAGTAAAAGATTTCAGCCAACATTTTATAAAACAAGATATGTGAATGGACTAAAAATCAGCACATGAATAAAAATCTCTATTGCATCAGTCATAAGGAAAATATAAATGCAATGTGCAAGTAGCTAAAATGAAAAAGATTGACACACCAAGTGTACACAAAAATGTAGGGCAACTAAAAATCCTGCTATGTAGAACTGGATAATCATTTTGGAAAAGAGCAGATTCACCATACAATCTAAAATTTCTACTTCTAAGGTTTGACCAGAAAGAGAAAAAAACAGAATCATACAAACACTTGTAAACACATTTTCATAGCAGTTTTAAACAAGTATAATAGCCAATAAATAAGAATGAGTCAAATACTCATCAAGACAGGAGAAGATAACCATATTATAATATGCCATTAAACAATAGCATTCAGCAACAAAAGAAACTCATCATAGATACCTACAAAAATCCAGTCAATTTTCAAAAGCACTGCACTGAGTAAATAAAGCCAGATATTATACAGTGTGTTGTATCTGATTCCATTTCTATGAAGTTTTATAGAAGTTAAACCTCATAAAAGGACAGGCAGGTCAGCGGTCTTCAGGCCTAGGTTGGACAATGATACACGAATTAATTTGGGGAGCAGCAGTGTTTGATTTACTGTTAGGTTAAATGAGTGTGTGTGTGTATGTGCATGTGCGTGTACATGGGCACACATACACACACATATTTAATGCACTTAAAATGGGTACATTATGTTGTCTGTAAGCATACATTTCAAGATGAAATGCCAAAAGTGGAAAAATATTCATATCTTGTTACTCTTCCAAACTTCTCCCTTTCTGTTTTAATTTCGTTATGAAATTCACAAATCACTAATAAATCTGTGTGATCTATCAATAATTTTCTATACCTCAGACATATGGTACATAAATATGGACATATCCTTTGGGAATGACTTCAAACAACAACCAACTTGACTATTGCATTGCCTGTCTTTTTTAAAGAGAAAAATCTGCATTCCTCTTGCCATCTCTCATTGAATACAGTGCTTTTTCTTGACAATAAGAGATCATTAGGTCATGCTAGAACAGCTAAGAACTGTCCCTTTCCCCCTCCTTACACATGTGAGCCCCTGGGAGCCATCTTTTTATCATATGACTCTGTCTTCTGATCTCACCTGAGAGCCTGGCTTAGACTTGTTTCAATCAAGCATGGGCAGAAGAAAAGGGTCACAGGACAGAACCATGAGCATACAGAGTTCTATTCCTGTCATCTACAGGGGTTCCTTGAGGGAAGATTAAGGAATTCTTTTGTCTCTTAATACATGGCTTTTCCTTGTATTTATATCTGGGTAGAAAAACAACAACAACAAAAACACCATTTTTTTTTTTTTTTGCTATTTTTCTCTATGATGTCTCAGGACACATGCTTGTCACTACACATATTTCTGACAGTGTTCCTGCAGACAGTTGCAAACACTTTCCAATAAGAAATAACACAGGACCACACCAAGAGCAACAATGCTACACATAACATGTGATGAGCCACTACCTTCAAGGAAACGTTCTCCCTGAGATGTGCATTTCTCCAGTACTTCAATTTTTTCTTTTGGTGTGTGTGGGGTGGGGGGGGATGGGAGGGAGGGTGGCAGGCACCAGTGGCTCACACTTATAATCTTAGTGACTAAGGAGGCTGATATCTGAGAATCACAGTTTGAAGTTAGCCCAGGCTGGAAAGTATGAGACTCTTCTCTCCAATTAGCCACCATAAAACCAGAGCTGTGTAGAACTGTGCCTCAAATGGTTCAGTGGCAGTTCCCAGGCCCTGAGTTCAAGCCCCAGGAGGACCAGCACCAACCAAAAACAAACTTTTTTCTTTTCAGGTACTGGGGTCTGAACTCTGAGCCTTGAGCTTTCTAGGCAAACACCTTACCACTTGAGCCATACGTTCAGCTTTTCTTTTGTTTATATTTTTGATGGGTCTTGTACTTTTGCCAAGGGCTAGATTCAGATTGCTATCCTTCCGATGCTTCCTAAGTAGCTGGTATTAAAGGCATGAGTCATTACATCAGGACTTCACCTGTATATCATGATTCTTTTGTGGTCCTTCAACCAAAGTGAATCAAGTAATTATATCAGCTTGCTGGATGTACTGTAATATGAAAGAATGAACGAAAAATTACACTAAGAACAATGACTCCTAATGCAAAGAGAAAGCTGCATGAAGAATAAGTCTTTGGGTACTACCAGTGAGGCATGGAAGTAGAAGTTATTGTTCTTCACAATACTGGTACACCTTTACAAGTTATGACCCTCTTTTCCTTATTCTCCGCTCACCGTCATCTTACCTTTAGCCTAAGCCTTATTTTGCTTAGCTTCTTTACTTGGTACAATTCTGAGCCAGAAGAGATTCAATTTGTAGTTTATATCAGTTGTCTATTGAACTTAACCTATGGGCATAAGGATATAATATGCCTGTGATACATTCCTTTAATTCCATCTACATTGTATAGTAGAAACATCTTGTTTTGAAAATCATTACTAATTATCTAAACTAATGATATGTTCTCCATTTTAAACTTGTATCATCTTTTAAAAATCACTACAGGGCTTTTTTCTCTCTCTGTTTGTTTCTAGCTCTTGCTGCTCTTTTCTTGCTCTCTTGCTCTCTCTCTTTCCCAGCCATGTGGTGTGCCAACCTTGCCTGGAACCAGCAGGTCTACCCCTTACCTGAATACCACGTGAGTGCTACTGTTCTTACCCCTCTCTCTGCTCTTTTCTGGCTCTTTTCTCTCTCTTTCCTCTCTTCCCAGCTCTCTCTCATTCCCAGGCCTTTCCCAGCCATGAGGAGTGCCAACCTGGCCTGGTCCCAGCAGGTCTACTGAATAAACCCCTTACCCGAATACCACGTGCGTGGTGCAGTTCTTACTCGGCTACCTCTTTTTAAAAACCTAACATAAATGGTGCCGTGACTCGGATAATGGCTTAAAGTCAGGATAGCTGGGATTTCTCTGTTTTTTTCCTCTTTTTTCTTTTTTTTTGTTCTTCCCTTTTTGCTCTGAGGAATACCCGCAGTTCTGATGGCCTTTTGCGAACCAGTCTGTCTGCGGCGGAATCAACGCATCGATACCATTGCTGCCTTCACATCCACGCCCACACTTCTCTACTCTGGAATGAGCACTGGAGCCAAGGTGATCCAAGCCTTCAGGGGAGCCCCAGACCCCGGGGGCTGAGCAAAGGCGCGACTCCAGCATTATCTCCAAAGCCCAAGGAACTCGATTCCAGTGACCATTAGCAGCAGCAGAGGAGGCAGGGATCAAACCCTGGAGTGCACTCCAACTGCACCAAAATGCACCAGGAGCACCAATGCCCAGAGAGCACCAATTAGCTCCCAACAACCCAACTCCGCCTCTTTCTCACTGCCCAGTGGGTGAGGGAGCTACCGAGGAGCAGGATGCATGGTCGCAGCTTCAGAAGAGGGACTGAAGAACGCAATATATATATATATATATATATATATATATATATATATATATATATATATATATATATATATAATGACAGCACCTAACAGCCATTTTTGCTTCTGTATGAATTGCTTTGTACTGGATGATTGTATGGTTTTTGTATGATTTTAACTGTGACTGGTTTTAGTTACTTAGTAGTGGAATGTCAGCCTGGGAGCCTAGAGTTGCTTAGTAAAAGACTTCAAAGGGTTTACAGCCCTGACCAAGGGGGCAAAGTCCTCAGAATTATCCCCACAGCTGCAACGCCCCTCCTGGAGGCTGAGGCAGTAAAGCCCTAGGGAAGAATTATAATGTTTTAAGAAACCTAAGCAACTCCATTTTTGTTTAACACTCCATCTCAGTTCTGCCACTTGACTCATGATCCACTTTAGCCCCAATGCTAGGAATTTATGACAGAAAGCCATGCACAATTCTTGGAGCCATAGATGGCATTTGCTTAAGGCAGGTGTTAGCCCCCAAGTGGTGTTGCCCCACACCCACCTAGGACTAAGAGTTGTTAACCAACCCATTCTTCAGAGCCCGGGGCAAGGCATGCCATGCATTCTGTTGGTCCGGGTGTGACGTAACCTTTTTCGGTCAAGCTATGGACCAAGGACATTTTTTTCTGTAAAGGTCAACCAATCATTATTTGTCCAGTTTAGCTTGCTTTAAATGTAAATGTTAACCAATCATGTTATTTCTTATGTAAAAGTTCCTTAAAGTTGTTGGTTCAATACTATAAAAACGGCCCTGATTCTAAAAAAAAAAAAAAAAAAAAAAAAAAAAAAAAAAAATCACTACAGGAATTTTTTAAAAAATCCTTATAGCTAAAAAGCAAATGAAAGTACATAGCAAGATTTCTTTCTTTACCCTTTGTATTTTCCTCCCAGAGGTGGCCACTATTAATGGCTTAATATGATTTCTTACAGATTATTTGATGCATCGTAACATATCTGTGCTTCTTGTAAAGTACCACATCAAAGACTCAGGGCTGATTGCACTTGCTGTCTTTGGTTTATAAACATTAAAATGACCAAAGACTAAACAATATGAAGTAAATGTGCACATGCAGTGTGTGTGGTTAATTTGGCCAATCGGTAGCTCTGGAAGCTCCCAGCAGAGTGGAAGACAAGAGTTAGCCGCTGGGGTAATGAACTGGTCCTTGTGTTGCATTGAGTATGATTCATTCCATGTTCCCTGACTTTAGGGGTGGGATTGGACAGCATCAGATGAGACACAGTTGTAAGAGCCCTGAGAAGCAGCAGTTTTGGTTTTCATTTTAGCTCATGGAGACTCAGCAAGGACAATGCCAATGATTGCTGACAATGTTGAACAGAATAAGAGTTTCAGCCTATCTGGATCAGATTTAGGGCCTGGCCCTTGTTGGCCAAGCCTCTGAATTGGTTCATTCTAGCCAAGGGCTAGGTGACACAAAGGAAGCAGGTGCCAGAGATTTTGTACTATAATGGGTTTTGTGGTTTCTTTTCTTTCCTTTTTTTTTTGTTTTGTTTTTACATTTTATCCTGGATGTTCCAACAGCTTAAATTATTACTATTATTATTATTATTATTATTATTACTATTATGTACGTACATTAAGGTTCCCTGCTTTTGTTATGAAGTTCTGAGCCTGACAAGTGTACCATATCACATATTCACCATTATAGTCATACCAAATAGTTTCATCATACTGAAACATCTACTTGCTTTGCCTATTTGACTTTTCCCCACTCACCTCTCATTCTACAACATCAGCAACCACTGATCCATTTACTATGTCTTGGTCTGGCCTTTTCCAAAAGATCATGTAAATGGAATTATATAGTAAGTAGCCTTTTTTCAAACTGGCTTTATTCACTTGGAAGACACATAACTCTGTGGCTCATTCTTTTTATGGTTGAATACTAATCTATCGCACAGTTTGTTATCAATTATCTATTGAAGGACTGCTTGTTTGCTTTCAGTTTTTGATGATTATGAATAATACCACTGTAGATATTCACATACAGGTGTTTGATTGGCCATATGTTCTCCAATTAGTGAATATTCAGACACCCAATTGCTGTGGGATAAGATGGGTTAGTTTGGTACATAATAAACTGTCTTCCAAAATGACTATACATTTTGCACTTTCACTAGTAATGGAAGAAGAGTTTGAATCTAGAATCTTCCATAAGGAAGAAGATTCTGTATTTCCCTCTGACGCGAGCATGTTGGATTTTAGTCATTTAGTTATAGTTTTGTACCTACAAGGGTGCTGCTGTTTTGTCCTTTTCATTCGCATTTCCCCAATGAAAACTGATGTAGGGTACCTTTTCATATGCTTATTGGCCATCTGTGTATCTTCCACAGTGAAGTGTCTGTTCAGATCTTTTGCCATTTTTTAGTTGAGCTGTTTGCTTTCTTAATGTTAAGTTTGAAGAGTTTTTTTATGTAGCTTGGTTACAAGTTCTTTATCAGACATGTGTGCTGCAAATATTTCTCTCCCAGTTTATTAGTTCATTCTGTTAACATTGCCCTCACAAAAGACAATTTTAAAATTTGAATGAAACCCAGAATTATTACAAGTTAAATTTTAATAAAGCTCAATTTTAGTAAAATACGAAGTCATTTTTTGTTTCATAGGTCATGTTTTTGGTATTGTATTTGGAAATCTCACCAAGCCATAGATCATATATATTTTCTGGTGCTTTCTGGTAAAAGTTGAATCCTCCTGCATTTTATATTTGGTTTTCTTTCTTTCTTTTTTCTTGTATGGTATTGGAGATTGAACTCAGGGCTTTGTACTTATGATGACAATTCTGTGTGACTTGAACCACATCCTCAGTCCTATAATTAATCTTATCAACTTTGGGGGGGGTTGTTTATTTTACATTTGTTTGTTGTTTGATTTTTAGGTGCTGGGGGTTGACCTGGGCCTTGTTCATGCTAGGCGAGTGTTCTACCACTCAGCCACATCCCTACCCTTTAATTTTGAAACATTATGTAATGGACTTATGATATGTTTCTGTGGGTGTATATAAGGTTTGTTGGTATTGGTGGTGGTGATGGGGTTTTTTGTTTTGTTTTTGTTTTTGGTCAGTCATGGGGCTTGAACTCTGGGCTTGGGCTATGTCCCTGCGCTCTTTAGCTCAAGGCGAGCACTCTCCTGCTTGAGCCACAGTGCCACTTCTGGTTTTCTAGTGGTTTATTGGAGATGAGTCTCATGGACTTTTCTGCCGGGGCTGGCTTTGATCCTCAGATCTCAGCCTCCTGAGTAGCTAGTATTACAGGTGTGAGCCAGTGGCACCAGCCTGTATGTAAGTTTTAATTTGCTATGATATATTATTCTTAGGTAGCTGAGCTTGTGGGAAATGGCAGCTCCTCTGAAGAAGTTATATTTTTCTTTCTGTGACTTTGGAAAGTAGCAACTCTACCTCCTGCCCCTCTGGAAAAGTAGACTAGGTCAGAAAAGAAATGATTAGCTCACTATACACATTGGATGAGTTCAGAAAGAACCTGTTTCATATATGGTGTCAGGAATTATACTACAACAATCTCCATATGCTAAATTAATTTGATATAAATAAAATCCCGTATACAAATTCTAAATTGTTTACTCGTTCTTGGATTGACAGAGGGTGGAAAGAAATATTACTTTTCCTGGCAGGTGGGAGGAAAAGGAATCCAGGGGCACCAGCCAATTCCATGTGGTTAAGGTACCGTGGCCTCTTCCTCTTATTATATCTTTTGCCCTAGTTGCACAGCACATTATTTCCCTTTTTCTCCTGCTCAACAAGTCATACAAACCTCTCACTTTGTATTTGAGTACTTCTTTGACCACATTCTGTACATTTTGATAGGTATTATTCTTACTCTTCTTCATTTCTAATTTTTTAAATAATTACAATGTCAATTTTCTCCTTGACTTAATATGGAGTTCTTTCCAAAATGAACTGTACATTTTACCTTCTTATTACTCTATTGATGCGTGATCTTTATTAGTAGTATTTTGGTGAAAGCAAAAGTATTTTCCATAGTTATATGGGATGAGCTTTGATTTCCATTTTTATCACCCTGTCAAAAAGAGAATGAAATATATTAGCATTGTATTTCTGTCCATTTCTCCTAATTTATACCAATTTCACTTTTTGTGTTTTAATGCAATGTTGTCTGATGCATGTAATTTCATGATAGTGTTTCATTTATTGTGAAATATATGTTCAGACAGGACATCTTTGTACAATTTAATATTTCTACCTTAATTTCTATCATGTTTGTTTTTACTGCTGGGATTATTTTGTATTGCCTGATGATGTATTTCTTCACTTTTTAAATCATTTAATGTAATTTTGTTTAGTAATTCTTTTATCAAGTAGGTCTTTGGAAAATGCCAGATAGATAGATTTCACTTTTATATAGCCTTTAAAGAAACCCTCCCTCCCAATTTCCCCCCTCCCCGTACGCCCCCCCCCCCCCCCCGCTTCCACTCCCATCATGGCTGTTTTGTATTACTGAAGGTTTAATTCAGGGCCTCATATTTGCTAAGCAAGTAGTCTACCTCTTGGGCCACATCCCTAGCACAAGATTTTCTCTTTTATGAAAGGAGATTTCCCCCAATATAATCATCGTCTTCACATAATTAGCCATATTTTGTGACATACTTCATTTTGTGATCTCTCTCTGTTTCTAGTGCTTCTTATTACATGATTATAATAAACACATATAGTTGATACTGAGGATTGAACCCAAAGTTTGGGCATGCTAAGCATGAGCTATTTCCTTAGCCATTTTTGATTTTATTTTTATTTGTTTACCTTTTGGGAAGTCTGGGGGTTTAAAAACAGTGCCCTGTACTTACTAGGAAAACTCATTCCTACTTGAGCCACAACTCCAGAACTCAGATTGTAATTCTTCTACCTCCATCTCCTGCCTAGTTAAAAATTATAGGTGTGTACCACCATACTGACTTGTATATTGAAATAATCTTGCTAGTATTTTGTCTGGTCTGGTCTTGATCTAATATCCACTTTCTCTGCAGTTGTGGGGCTTGAACTCTGGGCATGGGTGCTGTCCCTTAGCTCTTCAGCTCAAGGCTAGTGCTTACCACTTGAGCCACAGCACCACTTCCAGTTTTCTAGTGGTTAATTGGAGATAAGAGTCTCATACACACTTTCCTGTCCAGGCTGGCTTTGAACAGTGATCCTCAGATCTTAGCCTCCTGAGTAGCTAGGATTACAGGCATGAGCCACAGGCACCCAGCTCATTTTATTTTCAAGAGAGGGTATCAATGCTACCTCTACCCAGTGGGCCTTCAACTTGAAATCCTCTTGCTTCTGAGATTACAGGCATGTGTCATCACATGGAAACAGGAGGTTTTTCTTTGTTGTTGTAATTTTTTTTGGGGGGGTGGGTCTTGGGACTTGAACTCTGGGACTGAGCACTGTCCCTCAGCTCTTCAGCTCAAGGCTAGCGCTCTACCACATGAGCTACAGTGCCACTTCTGGTTTTCTGGCGGTTTATTGGAGATAAGAGTTTCACGGACTTTCTTGCCCAGACTGGCTTTGAACCGCAATCCTCAGATCTCAGCCTCCTGAGTAGCTAAGATTACAGGCGTGAGCCACCGGCGCCAGGCTGTTGTAATTTTTAATGTATTATGTGATTTAGTTTTTGTTTGTGTTTTTTTCC
Source organism: Dipodomys merriami (assembly GCF_024711535.1). Lineage (NCBI taxonomy): Eukaryota > Metazoa > Chordata > Mammalia > Rodentia > Heteromyidae > Dipodomys > Dipodomys merriami. The sequence continues at coordinate 28,821,129 of NW_027202270.1, forward strand.
CCACAGTTTATTCCCTGTTGTCACTGTATTTGATTTTGGTACCTTGGGTGTTATACATACATTTATCTGAATTAGGGAAGGGAAGGGGAAACAACTAAATGGTGAGACAAAGGATGAACCAATGCAACAGCGATATTCACAAGACAATATGTCGATTCTTTTTATACTTAATCTAAAAATTTAGAAGGGATCTATCACATATACACTGTGTGTTCAATTAAACTGTTTAACCTTTTATTATTAGGCAGTTATAAATTTATATGTTGTTGCAAGAATTAATACCTAGAGATCACTTTTACCAAGCTCCTCTGAGCATATCTTAATTGCATAAGGAGTATTAGTCTGACCTTTCCATAAATGCCTACAATGTACCTTTATTAGTTTTACTCTCGGTATCACTCTTCCACATCCACTCTCCCTTCCCTTCTTAAACCAAGTTCAACAGCTTTGGTTGTTCTGTTTTCATACATGTACATACAGTATGTTGGCCCTCCCACTAATACCCACTTGTTTCACATTTTTGATACTTATTTCTAAGTGTTTTATCCAGTAATCACTATCCAGGAATCACTTTATTTTTCAATCTCCTTCATCCCAGAGATGACCCATGCATTATGTTCTGCTCTCCTCTTCCTGTGAAGATTGAGAGTAGATCAAGGCTATCTCTACTAAAACCCTCAAGAAGTCACCGCCAGTTAACAAGGGTGGAAACCTAAGCTGAAATAGACTCTCCTTACTCTTTCCTACTTAACTGTTGGAGTCAGTGGTACCCAAAAGTTGCTGTACATTGGAAGTGGCAAAGGAACTTTAATTTGTACTCCAAACTAATTTAATGAAAATATGTGGGGATAAGAGACAAGCATAAGGGGTTTTTAAAGATCTCCAGCTCTTTCCACTTCTCTCTACATTCTAATATTTCTCTCTTAATTCTCTCTCTTTTCCTTTTCTTCCTTACCCCTTTCCTCTCCCCTTGCCCTCTTTCTTTCTCCTTCCCTCCCTACCATTACATATTTCCTAATTTGAAAATAGGTTTTTGAAGTTGCCGTTGATTTTCATAACCATATTTACAAAAATTTGGAAATCTCTCGATTCTAAATAGTTCAGTGCTTGTGGCCAGTTTTTTTTTATACAATCATCTTCACATTTTGAAACTTGACAGATTTTTGTTGTCTATCTCAAACATGACAGTTACAGATCCATTTTTTCTTCAAGGAGTTTATGTGAATGATAAATGTTTGAAATAACCTTTTTCTCTGGCTTCAATCACAAAATCTGGCTAGGTATAAGTCCTAGAGGAAAATTGTTTCTCTTTAAAAACTTTATGTCTTCTATAATGTCAACCCGTAAAGAAAGGATGTTAGAGTCAGTCTTATTTGTGTTTATGTGCATAATCTTTCATGGGATGGGGGACACAAATCACAAATTTCCCCTTCTTTCTCTCAATTACCAAAGTTGGCTAGATTATGCTTTGATTTGTGTCCTTAAACATTCATTCTCTTGGGTGTAATAGATACATTCAGTCTGCAAGAACAGAACCTTTTCCAGCTCAAGAAGGCAATACTTTGCAGTGCTTGGTTTTTTTGGTTTTTTGGTTTTTCACTTCCATTTATACTGAACACCAAAGATTTGTGGTTGTCCCTCTTCTGTGATTTCCATACCTATCCTGTGCCTACTATTTAAATCTCTCTGACTTCACTTCTGCAATCAAAGACAGCTTTTCATTTTACATCCCAAGTAATGGGTTCAGAGGCTCATGGCAGCGTTTAGATTTATTGCCATCATCCATGGTCATCCTATTTTCCCGCTGACTCTTATTTCAAAGGTTCTTTGTGTTTATTGGATTATTTATTGTTGCTTCTTTGCTCCATTCTTGTTTCATATGTGCAAATCCTTTAGGCTTTGAAGATTTAAATTAAGGGTTACTCTAATAATCTCTTCTCTTTATTTTTCTTGTTTTCTCCCTTTCCTTTGCTAGTATGCTGGGTACTTTTGTTGTATTTATGGACAGTATTGATCATTCATGCAAATGCCAGAGTAGGGGGCGGGGCTAAAAGGCTGACTAAAGCACCTAGGTGCAGCCTGGCCTCTGAAGCACTGAAAGTTCAGCACTGGGGGGCCTGTGTCATCACCAGCTATTCATGTTCTCTTTAGAAGATTCCTCCTAAAAGTCTGCATTTAGGAGCTCATGGAAGAAAGAAAGGAAGCCCACTATTAGAAAACAAATGTGTACTTAATCTTCCTGCTTGCAATAGGGAGTCTGAAGGGTCTTATTGTTGTCTCAGAACCTAGAGATGCCTGCATTATCCTGTCTGTAACCAAAATGCTCAGGGTCCTCTGTGGATAGAGAGAAGGGCATCCAGAGCAATGTGGAGAAGAGGGCTGGGAAGCAGACAGACCTAGCGGCTTCTTGTTTGGTTGTCTTTAGATATAGGGTCACACTTTGTAGCCCACGCTGATCTTGAACTCATGATCCTCCTGCCTAAGTGTCCTGAGTACTGGAATTACAAGAAGGTGCCACAGGCTACCACCAACCATCCTCGCCTCCATTTGCTTTCTTAGATTTCTGAATCCTTCTACTTTTTTTCTCTGCCATCCTTTATCATATCTTTTAGGAGGACTAGTGTTGCTAATTTCTCAGTGTCCTATGGCACAAATAGTTTAGGATTTGGCTTTCTCAGATCCATTAAGTCTTTTGTTATGTACTCTCTGTTTTCTGGCCTCAAAATTTTACCACTAATTTTTTTTCTTCCACTTTAAGCAACTGGCTTTTCCCTTTCTTTCTTTCCTTTCTTCTTGTCTTCCTTCTTCCCTCTCTTTTTCCCCTTCTTTCCCCTATTTCTCTCCCTTCTTCTCTCCTATCTTCCCTCCCTTTCTTTTAAATAACTCTACTGTAGTTTTATGAGGGCTTGGAATTCGATTTTGTGTTTTAGGTTTCACTTTTACGAGGAAGTCCTATAAATTGAATTTTTATTTTTATTTTGGTCGGTCTTGAGGCCTGAACGGTGGGCTCGGGTGCTGTCCTTCAGCTGTTAGCTCAAGGCAAGCTCCCTACCGCTTGAGCCACAGCACCACTTCCGGCTTTCTGGGGGTTTATCAGAGATAAGAGTCTCACAAACTTTCCTTCCAGGGCTGGCTTAGAATTGTGATCCTCAGATCTCAGGCTTCTGAGTAGCTAGGATTCTAGGAGTAAGCCACCCACGCCTGGCAGTTCTCTGAATTTTAATCCTGATTCATGTTTGTTGCCGTTTGTCTTAAGTTCACAACAGTTTAGATATTTTCTTCTGAATCCTGTTCCTGACCATTTTCAGAGATGAGCTCCTTTTCTGAGTCAGTGTCTCTGTGTCTCTGTGCTGTAATACTTTTTTTCCAGGCTCATTCATGTTCATGATTTCTCATTCTAGAGAGGACAAGGATAAATATAGCTAGATACATTTAAGACTGGAGTTTGGGACTCAGATTTGGGCTTTATGTAAAACTTGCCCTAAGTCATCAAGTCACCTTGGTCCAGACACTTATTCTCTGCCCAGGAGATAGTGACACACCCTTCAGAGGAAACACATCCAAGGGCACAAAGGGTCCTCTACTAGTTTCTCTCTTTAAGAGAAACAAACATCCTTACCTAGGAGCTCCATAGCATCCTTCCCTTTGAGTTTCATGAGCCATGACTGGATCACATGTGGAGGAGTCAGCATGAGCCAACATCCAGTATGTTCATCTGGTGTGCTTGTGGTAGTGGCCAGGGGTGTCTGCAGCAAGAAAGGAGGTAAGAAATGGCAGTTATATAAGCAACTAACTAATGGTCTTTGCTACTAGCCTATGAGAATCCTTGTTCATAATGTATGTGGCAAATACCAATTCAAACAACCCACCATCTTCTTTATATGAGAAAGAATTATGTCTTGTACCCACCTGGTTTAACCTTCCTTTTCCTGAGATAATCCACAGAGACATTGCCAATCAAAGAATAAATCAATCTTGTTTCTGGTTTGGGGCAGCCACCTGAGAAGCTCTGAGACAAATTTATGGCTCATCACTGGCAAGTTCTGTTTCACAGGGTCTGTATTTTCTAAACTTATTTTACTTCTAGCTTCATTTGAACTTCTCCACCCTTAATTCCCCTCCAAATCCTCCTCACATAATCCTATTTTATGTCACTTTGACCTATTATATGTATTTTTGTAAGTAATCTTACATCTTAAATCCTTTCTGGAACAAGGCCAAGTCTAAATAACAATTAATTAACTTCTGATGTTTTTATAACCTGGTATTAAATTATACTTGAGAATTGGGACTATGTCTTGCTGATCTTTATATACCCTAGGCTTCCTTGTATGTCATAGCACCCAATAAATGTTCGTGGAATTGAATTGATTCATCCCTAGGGTTATTTGACTCCAGCAATCCTCTAAATGTGGCCTTCCCTTTTATTTTCTAGGGGAATCTTAAGTTTACAGGTGCCATGCAATTAATCTTGTATGCAGAGACAGATGACAGGAAACCAGTCATCTCCATCCATGTGGTTCAATGTGTGATTTCGTGGAGTAGCTTGAGATTATTATATCAAACAAATGCTTAGAAGTATTGATCTGATTTGACTAAATAGCAGCTCAGCCAAGCCAGCACACAGCTGCCAGAGCCACACTGGGCCACAACAGCTGGAGACAGACATAGGAAACTAGGAATTATTCAGTTGCAGCCCCCTCCAAACCATGTTTGACATGCTATTTATCTTCTTCCACTGAAACTCTCTCTTTTCCAAATAAATGGGGGTGGGTGATAGCTTGGGGGTTGTTTACCTTCTACTGAACAAACAAGTCTGAATTAGGAATTAGAATCAGTGCGTCTAAAATGATGAACACGCTTACCCTGGCATTACTTAGAAAATGGAAAAAATAAATTAGATTACTACTTGGAAGGACTCATTGGTTTGAAGAGCAGCAGGGACTTAATTGCAGGTCGAAACAGCACAGCCTTTATTTTTCTTCAGTTCGAGCTGGGACCCACAGAAGGTGCTGTAATTTGCAGTGAACCAGGGGAGACAGAGAGCAGGATGGGATCTGCAACAGAGCCTCTAATGATGGGGTGATGTCACATTTTCATGGGCCCTGGGATCGTTACCTGGTATCTTGTTTAATGCATTTGTTGGGTTGGAGAGCTTCAGGACATACCTTTTTCTTCCATGGGATGTGAGGAGCTATCTAGTGAGAGAGCTTGTGAAGTGCATGAGAGGATTTTTATTTCTCAGGCAGAGTAGACAGGATGTTGTAGTCCATCAACAGCTGTGCTTGATGTGGCATACTCTTTTGGAATAACACATAACAACACAATGCAGTTTGCTTGAAATTCTAATTAAAATGAGGTACCTGTCTCCTGCCTCAGCCAAATGAAATTACGGAGTAAGACTTACAAACAGCAGGGACTCGTTTCACCAACGCAACTAGCCTGCAACAATGTCAGCTTTCAGAATGATGGGGCTTGGAGGACAGGACAATTGGTCTCAGCATCCTATAAACACAAACGCATGTGGAAGCTGTGTGTCTTTCTGTGTGAATGTGCAGGCAGGGTATTTTTGAAAGCTAGGGCTTATTTTTGCAAGCTAGGGCCTCTGAATAACATTCACATAGCAGTAATCGAACACATGTTAATATTGATGTGCAATATAATATGTTAAGGTCTTCTATAATGCCAGCCTCCAGTTAGATGGTAGAAGCTGACCTTTTAGGTAAAACCACCTCATAATTAGGTCCATTTGTTACCTCAGGAATGACTGGTCTGGCTGAGGCCCAAGGTTCACCAGTTGCATGTGGCCTCATCAATAAAATCTAATGTATTAAGAAGGAATGGCATTCTTTGCCTCCAGATAAGTTCTTTATGACTCATTGTGTTTTAAAACCAAACCCAGTATGAAACCAAAAAGTGTAAGAAGTTCAGAAATCTATGATGAAATCATACAGAATGAATTTGTTGTTGTGGGTAGCCAGCATAGTTTACCAGAAAAATAATATAAATTGGTATTATATTTATGCACTTATTGTATTAATGGCTCTTTTTAAATGCCAGACACTGAGTGTACCATCTGTTGCCTGTCCAAGAATCCTGTGATGTACAAACAGCATTCACACCTAAGACAAGAATAAGTACATTCAGAGGAGTTAAGTGACTGCTCAGCGTCCTGGGCAGACCCAAGACTTGAATCCAGGCAGTCTGTCACAGACTGCAAACCCTAAAATGACAGTACCAGTAGGCAATATGTACATGACTTACTGGGGTAAGGCAGTATTATTGAAACTCACTTAATCCTCAGAGTAAAGTTACTACATAGATACTATCATTAGCCTTGCTTCTATGAATGAAGTAGTTGGAGGTCATGTGGTCTTTCCAGGGTTGTGGAGTGTGGAATGGCAAGGTGGAGTGGGGCTGGAGAAAGTTTTAACTATGATTCTTCTTTCTCCACACTATGTCTTCCCAAATGTCTAGCAGGGTCCCTAACACCTCTGTCTGAGGACTGCTTAAGCAGCATTTTGTGGGCTTTGACTTTTCAGCATTGTTTATATTTCTTATTAAAACAATGAAAATAATTTTTTCCAAGTCTTTTTAAGTGAAGTAAGCCAGGCCCAAAGAAACATAAGTCTCAGGGTTTCCCTTATTTGCAATAACTAGTATATGTCTGAGTCAAGCAGAAAAGGTCAGATAAGTTGATATTGGGGGAATGAACCCCAAGATAAGTATTCAAATGCTTTTGTTTTCTTTTCCTTTCATGCAATTGTTTCTAACATATTTATAAGATGATTTCTATGTTGCTTTGTATGTCCCTCCCCCATGGTAAAACACATGCTTTCACTGTATTTGATGTTGGTATAATTTGTGGAGGGGAAGGGGAAAAACAAATCGTTTAACTAGGGATACAGGTGGACCCATTGCAACAATGAGATGTACAAGTCGTTATGTCGAAAAATGAACTTTACAACTTTGGTGGGGGTGGGGAGAAAATCAGGTGGGGGGAGGGGGGAAGTATGGGAAGGGATGGGAAGGGGAAACAAAGAGGAGGCAACAATGCTTGATAAGAAATGTACTCATTATCTTGCCCATGTAATTGTAACTACTATGTTCGGTATGCTCACAAAAAAAAAATGAAAAGCTCTTATTTAAAAAAAAATTGAAGAGGCTTTCGAATGTATACCTTTGATTCTGTCTGTGGTTCTCCTCTATGGGTATCAGCTGGAGTTATGAGGAAGTGTTCAATAGATGAGGTGGACTCAGGGCAATGGGAAATTATGGGACATAGAGAGTCGGACACTCTTCTTCATTTATAAGTCCCAGATTGCTTCTTGGAAATAAGTTAGTGGTCCTGCTTAGCTATTAACTTAGGCTGATATGACCAGTATTTCTATCCAAGTCAGAGCAATCAGGTGTGTGAACAGTTTTGCTATAATAGCTGACATCTAGGAAATCAGATAAGACCAATTAATCTAAAAATAAGAGTGGTCTTAGAAGGCTGCCCCCAGTATAAGAAGGTCAGCTGGTGCAAGAAACAATGCCACATACAAAGCCAAGAAGCTCAGGAGAAGTCAAGTGAATAGACAAGGCTATTCCCAAGACCCTGGGCAGAGGAAAAGGGTAAGATAAATAAGATTGGAGAGCAACATCAATGTATGTTCAGGGACACCAGTTCATCTTAATATCAATCTGGAAAACATAACTCATAGAGCATCACACTTGGCACAAATCCCTACCACATGCAAAAATAGAAATAAATTAAGAAAACTATCTGTGCTGTTTACTTCATGGGACTAAATTGGAGATGTAACTCAAAGGTTGACGAAGCAAATATAATTAGCAGCATTTTATGGTTTTGATAAAAAATAGAAGAGCTGGTAAAATTCTCAACACAACAAAAGATAGTTTTCATATGATTATATAGAAAAATCATCTGATACATGCACACAAATGTACACACATACATTTATATGTGCATCTGGATATTTTTTTCTTCTTGGGACAGCACGTCCCCTTTAGAAACCACTGGTTACTGCATTCCTTCTCTCAAGTTGTGGAATTCAGGTCACATCTAACCTCATTAATAATAACTACTATGAATCAAGTATTTCTTTTTTAAAAAGGATCATAAAGTAGTTGCACAAAGACATTAAAACTCCATAAGTCAGGTTATGAGTACAGTGCATCTTGATCAATGGACCCCTTCCATGGTTCTTCCCTGCTTTTCTCCCTCCCATCCCTACGTCAAGTTGATATAATGTACGTTGAATATAATGATTGCATTTGCTCACTCTTCCTCCTGCTGTTAGGTCAAGTGTTTTTTTAAGACACTATCACATTTGTTCCTCCTGACAACACCCAATGGATCCCTAATGTTATTCTAATATTGTGGGTGAGAAAACAAAGCTTAACGAGGTTAAGTAATTTGCTCAGAGAGGGAACTAAGTGTCAGAACTACCTGGGGTGTAAACTCAAGTCAGCTTGGTCGAGAGTACTGAGTTTACATTTTTCCAGAAGCAGCTATTCAGAAGTGTACAGCTCCTCAAAATCTGCAAAACCCACTGGGATTTCTCCAAGTCCTTGAACAGCTTCATGGAAGGCAAGTGGCTATAGCCATGAACATCATAAAAGTAATTCTACACTGGAAATGCATCCTAAAGTTATACATACACAAGGGGGACCAGAAAATTCAGAGTTCTCATAAAAATATAGCAGTAGGGTAAAACGTAAATAAACTGTGATTCAGCTTTAATGCTGGACAGGAGGCAGCCATGGAGGAGCATGAGATAGTGATCTATGATTTAGTGATCTTAAAGGGAAAAGAAAATCCTTCAAGTCATACTTTTAAATGGCCAAAGTGAGTTGCAAAACAATATGTATGATACACAATCTCATTTCTGTTTTAAAAGATGCATACATGAATACACGTATATTGTAAAGCCATAGGAAATAAACCAGAAGTGGGTGTCTCTTCTCCCATAATGGAGAGTTTAGAAAGGATGAAGGTGGAAAAAAGCGGAAGTGTAAAAGCCAGCTTTTAAATTGTGTTCTATAAATTTATGTATTTGAATCTTTCTTAGTGAGAAAGGGCCTTATTACTTATTTAGGTAATTAAAAAGGATAAAAATAACAAGAGTGGCCATGTTAGCAAGTACTATCTCCTGGAAAACATCTGTTTGTGTTTTCATGAACTTTTCAGATCCACTGGTGCACATATTGTTCTCTTTTAGTAATGTGCTAAATTCTTTCAATCTTTCCTTTCCCTCTTGCAACCTGAGCCAATTTCTGCCATTGGATTAGTTAAATCCTGCCATGGATAGGTCATATAAATAGTTACTTCAGAAAGTCTTCCTTCTGCCTCATCATGTGTTGCAATGAAAGAACATCAAGAAGCAATAACAAAACTCAGCAATTCTAGGTCTCCTATTCATTCAATAATTCCATGAAACACACTGGCTATTTGGGAACAACTTATCAATTATTTGGGAAAGGTGAGAGCAAGCAGAAACTTGAGACTCCATGGGAGAGCACTTCCCTAGAAACACTCCAAGCGTCCACCCTCTAAGGAGCTTCAAATATAAGAGGCAGAATGGTTTTCTCAGAAGAAATGTTGTGGCCTCGGTACAACTGTCTGGGCCATCACAGAATCCTCCTCCAGGGGCACTGGGGTGTTAGGAAAGATTTATCTGACGATTTGACTTCAAGTCTGGGAACAAGCATGCTTGCAGCACCATCTTACAGGCCGGCCTTGAGGGTGTGTGTTGGAGGGATAGCTGTGATACTGGGAGGTCGTGGGACACCAGGAAAGCTGAACCATTTTGAATTGCCTCAAAAGGTCAAATGTGACTTTTCCTAGCTATCTAAATAGCTGGTGTCAGATCTATCCCAGCATGACCCAACTGACAACCCAAACGGACTAAAAGATAGCTGAAATGATCAGGCAGGCTGGCCCAGCATCTCATTATCTTGATAGCACAAACATGCCCTTTACTGCACATTGTCATTGTCATATTTGTCTCAGAAACATCAGATGATGGGGGACTATTAGCTTGCATGTTTTAAAATACATCTGAGTATCGGACAGGATTTAGAGACAAATTAAAATAATCGCCAAGAATTCTGACTGCTGGCTTGTCCTGCAATTGTCCAGGGTGATATTATAACCCATGATGATTTTAACCTACCCTTCATTTATCCCTGAAGTCATGGAGAAAAACCTCTGTAATAATAGTCCCTTTGGCCTTGAAAATGTGAAATCTTTAAATGAACAAATGGACTGTGCCATTTCAGACAGGCTTTACAAGACATAAAGAAACTGGTTAGGTTTGACCTCGGTGATTAAAGACCTGCATATGAAAATGTCTCCCTCTTAACAATTCTAACACATCATGACTATTACCTCCCTAAATTTGGCTTTTGTTTGGTTTGCTAATTATATTTCCTCCTACTCTTGAATTATCAATTTGCCCATCCTGAATTACTTTATCCTATTATCCATGTAAGCATCATCTAGTTAAGATTATTATCTCATGGAGAGCCACCCTTGGCAATATTTTTTGCATTGTGTGCCAGAGGAAGCAGAGAAACATGTTTGAGGGAGAAAAGGAGAGGAGGAGAGAGAAAATAGGATGAGCAGTGGGTTCAGTGATTCTGAGAGGTGATAGCATAGACAGGACCTCGCTTTCCTTCTACCGTTCAAGTAGAGATGGCTGTAGAGTGCATACAGGGAGAGACCCAGAAAGATACCTGGCAGCAGGCAGAGAATGGAGACTCTAGGAAGCATCATGACTTGGAATGCAAGACAGTGCATCAAGTACTCTCCTCAAATGTAGCTGCTGCCCGGTCTCAAGCTCTCTCATCTCTTTTATATACTGCTCAATGGCATGCTATGTACCAGGAGCAGGTTCAAATTATGCATGATAATGGTACATACAGATTAAAATAAAGGTGCTGAGAAGCCATGCCTATTAACTCACCTTGAGGTCTTTGCCCTGCTAGAAAAGCCAGCCAGAACAAATGGCCCTGCAATGTTCCAAGCCCCAAACCCCCAGTGGGAAGACTTTGCGATCAGTGTGTGTGAAGAATTAACTACACGCTCTCTTTCATGTTTATCAGAATCGAACACTGCCAATTTAGAGCACTTCAGCACTTCGGGGCCCCTTAGAGTCTTTCCAATTATGCTAGTGGGGAGGTGACTGGACAGCCGTCCCCATGGCGAGAGTGTGGAAGCAGAACTTAGCAACCGAGTCCTAGGGTTCCTGTGTGCCTCTCCTAATGAAGCTCCATGGTTCCCTCCATTCTTGCTGCCCAGGGCCCCTGCATCTGGCTCCGCATTACTCTGGCGCTATTTCCCTGTACCCATCCTGGAAGGAAGAGAGAAAGCCATCACACGGCCAATTGTAGAAGCAGAGAGTGTGTAGCCTTATATTCCTTGTTAAAAAGCAATAAATCTTAAAGTCAGGTAATGAATTCCATTTTGAGTAATTTCATTATGGACATCTATTCAAAGAGTCTATACAGCACCAGCAGGACGGCTGGAAAAGCTAGTATAATGTGCTGGCTTTTTTCCCTGTGCCAAATTAACATGAAGGCCTTTTAAAGGATGCTTCATTTAGGCTCTCTTATTATCAGAAATATTCTACAGGCTGAAGCTGGGGCCTGACTACAGTCGCACTGCTGCCGCGATGATCCTTACTATTGGATCCATGGCTGGCAGGAATCCACCTCTAGAGGAGATCTGAGCAGTGATGTGGGCTAGGACCTACGGCCCAGAGCACTGTGTCCTGTAGAGCCCCGGAGAAGGAAAACACAGGGAAGGAAGGCATGGGGAGATATAAGTGATCCTGCAGAAACAAATAAGGTATATTGTGTATGACCTCTTTTATTCACCCTACTTTACATTCAGGTAGAAAATCGTTCTTCCTAAGGCCCTGATCAGTTATGGTATTACTTTATAACCTTCAGCTATTCCTCATTACTATCTCAGAAGTTGATTTTTTTTTCACCCTGAAACTCAATGTGCTTCTCAAACTTTAATATCTACATCCATCACTCTGGGCACTCGTTGAACTGCAGTTCTGGTTCAATAGCGGTGAGGGGAGGCCTGAGATTCTGCATGTACAATAAACTTCTTCATGGATAACACGTGGAGAGTCAAGGCCCGAGAATGCTGGGTTTTGACACTTGTGATCCCATGAAGACATGGAGGAAATGAAGCCAGAGATCTCGAGCCAGAAATCCAGTTTTATAGGCTACACTTCACCCCACAGCGCCAAGCCAAACACACGCTTAATTGCAGGTTACAAATGAGCTCTGGAATGAATGTGATGGTTGAAATGTTGAAATGTAGACCTGCACTGTGACCTTGAAGATACTGCAGTGATCGCATTGCAAAGCATCCCAGATGAGCAGATGCTTTTTGCAAGCAGATCTGAACGCAGTTTCAGTTCAAATATCTACAATATTGGTTAAAAAAAAAAAAGTATGTGCTTAAGGAAAAAAAAAAACACTCATTTTCAAACTTTGACTTGCATTAGAATCACCAGAGCATTTATTAAAACAGATTTTTGCCTATTTTACTTCTAGAGTTTCTGATCCTTCAGGCCTGAGAATTTGCATTTCCCATAAATTCTCAGGTAACGAGAACGCTGCTGGCCCAGGGAGCTCGCTTTCAGAATCAGTGCTCTAGAGCAATGGCTGTCAAATCTGACGGCATGGATGTATCATCTAATTAAATGAAATCAGAATCACGAAATGGGGTCCCCGTATCAAAATCCTTTTCCACTCCTTAACTGAATTTTAATATACATTGAGAATCATCTCTCTGTGTATGGCTTCCCACATAATTTTCCTACAGAAGCCAAATGGAAAATCATATGACTATGTCCTCATCTCCAGCTCTGCCTTCGCTGCCATATTCCACAAGCTTAAACTGGGATTCCTCCCTGACATCATTTTTATACATGGTCAAAAGCCATTATCTGTCTAACCTGTCTTGCCTCAAATCCCACCTCTCTTATCAGACTTTCCTTGAGGGCTTGGGCAGCTGAGAGATCTGTGCCCTGCGCTTGACCTTCCTTGGTACATTGCTTTTTAATTCCAGTCACGATGGAGATTCTCACCTCCCTCACCTCATTCTTCCTCTCTTCCCACAGTCCTCTAGGGCAGCCCTTGTAAAAACCTGTGTTCAGGTGACAGTTATTTGTGAGTCCATTGGCTTCCCACCAGCTTGCCTGAACTATTCAGTCAGGAACTAGGTTTTATGCATTCTGCTCACCCTTTTGGGGATATATTTGCTGCCCTATAAAGCTTTGTATCTATGAAATTGTTTTGCATCTGTGTCTCTGTGGCCTTTGGCATGCAGGTTCTTTTCCTAACACTGTTCTCAAATACTTGTCCTAAACTTTCCTACTAATACAACCTTCTCACATATGGGAATTCAGACGGTTCAAGTGATAATGAACTTGATATCCACCCCCCCTCCCTGATTCCCCAAAGAAGCACAAGAATTATGCCATGCATATCTGTATATTCTCCTACATACTCCTTTTCAGGATCTTGCTATTCAAAAAGGGGTCCATTAACCAGCAGCATTGGTGTCAGCTGCTGTTTGTCAAAAATGCAGACTTTCACTGGGTGCTGGTGGCTCACCCTTTGTAATCTTCACTACTCAGGAGGCTGAGAGCTGAAAATCAGGCTCAAGTCAGCTTAAGCAGAAGAGTCTGTGAGATTGTTATTTCCAGTTGACCAGCAAAAAGCAGAGTGGAGATATGGCTCAAGTGATAAAGCCCCGGCCTTAAGTGAAAAAACCTAGAGAGTACTTGAGGACATGAGTTCAAGTCCCAGTACCAATACGCAAAAAAAAAAAAAAAAAAAGAAGAAGAAGAAAAGGAAAAAGAACAATGCAGACTCTAAGGCCTCACCCAGCCCATTGTATCAGAATCTGCATTTTTAGCAAATTCCCAAGTGATGTTCATACCCATTATAAGAGGCAGGCCCATTTTTAGGAGATCAAATAATAAAAAATAATTAGGAATATACCTTAATTGCCTTCACTATCTATACAATATGGATAACAGGAGACCTCACCTCAGGGAGATACAGGAGCACTAACTAAAGTAATTCAAGTAAAACACTCAGGACATTATAATCACTCAATAATACAGTATCAGCTATTATTACCCAATTAAAACCGGTTAACTTTAATTGAATTTTAACTGCCACCTAGAAGAGACAAGAAAATGAAACACAATTCTGTATGGATTTCAGAAACACAAAGTGCAAAAAGGTAGTAAATAAAAATAGTTTTTAAAAACCCTTTAGCAAACATTAAAGACCCTGTCTAATAATAATCCCTGTGTTGAGCTTTTAGCAATTTGGTGTTTGGAGCCTTTTAAAATGACCATCCAGGGGCTGGGAAGGTGGCTCAGTGGTAGAGCGCTTGCCTTGCATGCCTGAGGCCCTGGGTTTGATTCCTCAGCACCACATAAGCAAAAAGAAATAAAATGACCATTCACAGGTGGACCCATTGAAACAACAAGATGTACAAGTCGAAAAACGAACTTTACAACTTTGGTGGGGGGGGGGGAGGGAGGATCAGGTGGGGAGCGGTGGGGAGAGTATGGGAAGGGATGGGAAGGGGAAACAAAGAGGAGGCAACAATGCTTGATAAGAAATGTACTCATTATCTTGCCCATGTAATTGTAACTCCTCTGTACGGTATTCTCACAATAAAAAAAAAATGTTGATAAAAAAAAAAAAAGTAAAATGACCATCCCCCAATTTTCTGCTGTGTCACCAGGTTTTTGTTTTACTGCACAATCCTTTCAGGCTGCCTTTATTCTGCTCTACCTAAAGAACAACCTCATATAGTGTATTTTGTTTCTTAGGGCTCCCCCAACCCCAAGATCTCCTGTTGGCTTCTCAATTACCTCAGCAGCCATAAAAATCATAAAATGCTCTCCTCCTTGGCTGAAACATATGCACACACTGCCCCCTAGGGGAGAGCTTCTGTCATGATCCTCAAAACAAGGAAGCATGAATACCTTGATGTGTGTGGAACTGGCTTTCAGGAAAAGGGCTGAGATCCGGACTGTGACACCTTGCACAGCTTTGAAGTTACTACGTGTTAAGTAATACTGATCTGCACCAAGTTGGGAAGCGGAGGCTGATGTCTGTGTTCTGGTTTTGCTTCCTTCAAATGTTAGCATTAAATGCAATGTGTCTGAAAGGAAAATCCATATTTGAAACACAACCTTAAGCAAACTGTGTTTACTGATATGCACATAACACATTCCTGCCCCGTCCGTCCAGTGTGTTCAAACTTAAGATGTTGGAAGGATAGGGTGACATTAGCAACTGTCAGCAAATGATAACTGAAAGGTTCCTGCATACCAGGAAGAGTTCTGAGTCTAAATAGCCCTCACTGACAGGGAAGATCTCTGCTCTCAAGGAGAGGGAGGGGAGGGTGGGGAGGGTGGGGAGGGGAAGGAGGGACATTCTAATTAATATCCATGACCACCCACCCTCATCTCCCTGCTGTTTCCCTCAGCTTCTGCTAAGCTTGCCTTGGGTTTGGGGAGGTTCTGATTTGCCTTGAAACAGAACATAAGGCAGCTATTGGATACCCTCACTCATGTCACTCCAAAAGCATCGTACATATTTACCTCCATCTCTTTCTTACTACCTAGTGGCATTGTTTCTTTCTTTTACGTTTCCTTGTTTACTGTAGTGTTTTATTAATGTAATTGCTGGATGTCAGTTTATCTTTGTTCATTCCTAGCAACACCCAAAGCCTTTCTGGAGCCTTATGAACCTGGAAATGGAGCTGTATCTCACAAACTAACCCCCAGCCCTGGGCTGTCCTCTGTTCTTAACCTTGCTTTGTTCTGTGCATCTCCTATGGCGCTGGTCAGTGAGTCCCTACATACAGTGTCCGTTTTTCTTAGATTTCTTATATACTGTGTGGCTGCTCAAAGTAAGAAATTAATACTCAATAACATTCAGGTTGCAATGCTGTTATACAAATGTTCCAGGAATGACAATAATATTTGAAGGAAAAAAGATTCTAAGAGTATATATATATATACATATATATACACACACACACATATATATATGAATATGTACATGCATGAATGTATATAACTACACATACACATGCATGTGTATGTATATGTGCATATATGGCCATACACATGTGTGTACACATACACATGTGCATATACATGTATGCAATGTATCTGTATATGACTATATGTGCATGTGTATGTGTTTATGTGTGCCCACACACAAATATGCAGTTAATACATGCATGTGAATGTGTATTTATATGTCTGGCACATGCAGATCATTTGAATATGCATATGTGAACATTCACTTGTGTATACATGTGTATGTCCACTGTGCATGTGTATGTATGCATCTGTTTTAAGCAGGTGTGCATTTATATGAGCATGTATGTGAGCATATGCATGTGTGTCTATGTAGATCTCTGTGTGCATGGGTATGTGTTTATATACCTGTGTGCATGCACACATACATACATGTAGGTGTACATTTGATCATTCATATGCTTGAGAATGTATGCATATACGCATATATATGTATACATATGAATTGCTGCAGTACACCTGGGATCTGACCCTTATCTTGGAACTGGAGTGGAAGAGAGAGAAGAATAAAGATCCTTAGCACAAGGTTGCTCTCACCACAATATTGCCTTGAGGCACTTGTGGAAAATCAAATTGACTTCCAATTATGTGAGTCCCCCAAAAGTCACTTATGACATTGAATCCACAGTTGTGCCGTGTTTTCTTTCTCTGTACATGTTTGTCACTGTCCTCACTCTGCCTGTCTGCTATGTTCTTCAGCTGACTCTTGGTTGTGCCAGTTCCCTCCTGGTCACCACTTTGGAGAGACATTGTCCAGGACCACTTTGCTCTGGAAGTGCCTTGGAGATGACTGAAATCTCCTTGTGGAGTTGCTCTACTTGCAGTTACTGCGGTGTATCCTTCCTAATTCTTAAGCCCTTTCCCATGACCCTCACTGCGATGATGACCATACTGACGGTGAGGTCTAAGGGGACACTGTGCAGTTCAGCATGGCCCGCTGCATACACGTGGTTAATTCTGTGCATCACAATTTCCTTCTCCTTTTTCAGTGTGTTCTTGAGACTGGATGAAGGGCTAACAATGAAAACCTGTCTTCTACTGCTTCTGTGTCCTCTTTACCAAACAACTGATAGCATACCTCATGTCCTGCTCTATGGGCAGCCTCTTGTGCCTGTTCTCTGCAGAATCTAACTCTAGAAGATCTGGGTAAATGGTAAGGCACACACACAAAAAAGCAAAACCTGAGTCAGGTGTGGAGGTACATGCCTGTGACCCCAGAACTAGGGAGGTAGAAATAGGAAGAATATGAGTTATAGGACAGCCTGGGTCACACTGTGAGTTCAAGACCAGCCTGAGCTATTAACAGTGAGACCTTGTCTCAACAAGCCAATGACTGGGATATAGCTCAGTGGTACAGCATTTGTCTAGCATGAAAATGCTCTAGTTTGAGTCCCGGCAAAACAAACAGCCAAGCAACAAGCAAATAAATAAATAGGAAAGACAACTGACAAGTATAATTGTGGGGGCCCAGTTTTGTACCAATCACTATTTTTTTCTTCATCTTCATTATAATCCTGGTTTCACATTTGAGAAACAGCAATCTTACGGCACCTCAGCAACTTGCTGAACATCATATAGCTCGACGTGGCCATGGACTTTAAACTCAGGGAGTTTACTGCCACAGCCTCTATTCAGGCTGTTCTGCTGCTTCCTTTCCATATTGGAGACCCTCCTGCATCCTTGTTTGGAAAGCAAGTCATCTCAGAGTTTTCTGTACTGTCAACCTTAGGAGATGGGTCAATAAATACTACTCTTTTCTCCCCCTTCCTCTCCTCTGGACTGAAGTTTCTTCCCAGCCTTATTCTACACTAGTCCAACCCAACAGGTACCCTTCCAGCACCTCTACCTGTATCAAGGCAATGCTAACTTTTAGTTGTGGCTTCTTGGCTCAAGACAGAATGCAGACTGCAGCATCCCGTGCGCCTCGGGAGCCAGCCAGCAGGGACAACGCCATAACTGAACACTCACTCGGTGCCTGTCAGTGCTTTCCTAACAAATGGCCTCATTTAGACTTTCTCTCCTACAGGTCAGCCGCCGCCTGTCCACCCGAGGCTGCTAAAGGCCACCTCCTGCAACTCTCTTTCCTGTTCTGGAAAATGACGCTGGACGGTAATGAGCCTGGAGGAAGCCAACCAGACAGGAAATAAAGTCACTCGGGTGCATGTGGTTGGGGAAGAGTTTGGGAAGACGGTTCATCCCTTGGGAAAACACTTATTTGGTACAGTCGTGGACAGCAATTGTTTACCATCTCATCAGTGGGGAAGGCCCATGGGAAGTGATTTTGGAGTGAACCTTAAGCTAAGAGGTGGCTTTGGAAGATGACTTGGCCACGGACCAGTGGTCATGTAAGAGGAACTCTGAACAGGATTTCCTGGAGCAGTAAGGACAGAGTTGATGAACCTTATTTATAGATGGTCTTGATATTTTTAGTGAAAGTTCAACCAATTTTTTATTTGGGGGTTGGGGGGGTTATGGTGTAGAGGGAGAAGGGATGATTTCCGGGAGTCAGTCATTTCCTCTCTGCTGGTCATAGGATTTATTTAGTAGGGTTCCTGTGTCACAGGAAGTGCCTGGCCATGGTAAACACTGATGACATAATGGGAACTTACACTGCTGATATGTCAGAACACACACATATTCCTTCCTGTTCCCTAGGCCAGGTGAGTGCAGAGAGGCAGGGAAGGATGCTTCCTGTTTACAGTTCTAGGGGGAGCTTTCTACTTCCTACTTCCGGGAGTTACTCTGGAGAATAAATCAGAATAAATGTTAGGGTAAGCAGCCAGGGTTGCAGACATCAGACGATGCTTTGTGGTAAGAGTTGTTGAATGTGTCTGGGCATCTCCTGGAAGCACTAAGTCATACTTCCTTCGGTGAGGTGCACATGGCAGCCAAGGTAATCTAGTTCTAGTACCATAAAGCATTTCTCATCTGACACTTGCTCACCTGCCCAAGAGACCAGGATCACATCCATTCCTAAACACATCCAGCCAATCCCACTGAGTTCACCTGTGAAATCTTGCATGACCTGATCCTTCCACTCTCCCTCTGGGATGACAATGATGTCTGTCATCTCTCTGATAGATCAAAAAATCACCTGCTCTCCTTGACTGTGATTTCTCCCACGTGGTCTCTCCACACTTCTGGAAGTGGTGGCAGTCTGGAGAGACACAACAACCTTGTCACCATATCCCTTGTCTATAAAAGACACTGCTAATTGGTCATGGCACTAAACTTCTAAGTCCCAACATAGGTGACCACACTGTCCTAACATAGTCCTTTAACTCTCGTCGCCAGTCAATTGGAGCTGGCATTTGACACAAAGTCAATTTGCCACCTTGGTGCTCACTTTCTCTTCTTGAAAACTAAATCCCACTATGTGTTGTTTTTTCCCACCCCTGAGTAAGAGTCTTCCACTGTCGCTATGTTACCTGTGAAATGAATTCCTGATTCCTTAGCAGATGACTCTACCTTTCACAGTCTCATTTTTCTCTACCTGTGATTGTTAATGTAGCTTATAGGTGTAGTTAAAGCCTTCATCCTAACCTCATCTCTCTAAACTTCTGTGTTCCTCTGTACCTCTACTTTGGTGAACTTGATTTCCTTCCCTAACATGTTTTGTTTTGTGAACTCATCACTCTCGCTTCTTTTTTTTTCTCCCCTATGCAAAAATCTCACTTGCTTTCCCAAATCCTCATAAACGTCTTCGATGTTTTCATCATCCCTCTAGGAAGTTTACTCTCCTCTGTGGTCTCACAGGCTTCTATATTATGCCAGGTATGGGGGCATATGCAAATAATCCCAGCATTCAGGAGGTTGAAGTAGGAGAATTGTGAATCTGAGGCTAGCCTAAGCTTTATAGGAAGACCCTTTATCAAAAACAAACAAGAGTGCCGGGTGCCCGTGGCTCACGCCTGTAATCCTAGCTACTCAGGAGGCTGAGATCTGAGGAGCATGGTTCAAAGCCAGCCCAAGCAGGAAACTCCGTGAGACTCTTATCTCCAATAAACCACTAGAAAACCGGAAGTGGCACTGTGGCTCAAGCGGTATAGTGCTCACCTTGAGCTGAAGAGCGCAGCCCAGAGTTCAAGCACCACGACCAACAAAAAAAAAAGAGAGAGAGAGAGAAAAGTATATATTCTCATGCTGTATTACATGCCATAACATATTATGATTATTAAAATATGTGTTATAATTGTGACCATACATGTGATCACTAATTCAACACATTTGTGATTGCTTTTTATGTGTTGTGTGACAAATATTCAGATTAATACAGAGAACAGGTGTGTGATGAACATTTAATATGCAAATGATACTACTTTGCTAATCTCAGATACTTTTAGGCTTTCTCTACAATATCTTCATCAACATTATAGGGTCATTTAGGTTCTATTTTTAAGTCTTGATGATGTTTTTTGTTACAAAGACTAAACAGATAAATACTTTTATATGAGTGTATGTATGATTTTAATCATAGCTTTACCCCAAACTTTGTTTCTCCATGCTATATATTGGCACCTGTAGTATGACTATCAGTTATAGTTTACTTGAGATTGTCCCAGTGAATATGCATCCCAGGAAAATCACTTGCAGCAAAACACCCTCCACCTTTTCAACACCAAGTTCTTACCAAGTACTCAATGCAAACATCCAGTCTGTGATCTTCCATATTTTTCTTTGTGCTAATGTAACACAAGTTTCATTACTGTCACTATTTTACAAAATGAAGTTCTAGTCTTCTATCTATTCTATTCTATTATTATTATATTCTTTCTATTCTATTTTCTATTACATTCTATTATTTTATCCTTTACTATTGTATATAATTTTCCTCAGTCTGACTTGCCCATAACAAAAGATTGATTAGTCCAAGTCAACTGGTGTGGTTCTAGTTCATTTTTAATTGGTTGTTTAATACTCCATGTTGTAAATATTCCATAAAACTTTATCTATTAGCTTATCCAGAGGTGGTTTTATGGTAGGGAGGACACTTGAACATACATAAATGCTTTCTTTGTGTATCAGTACTTTTGTTTTTAGTGATACATTGCTGAGTTGAATAATAATTACAATTTTTAAATTATCGCTGCAGTTATTAGCTGTTATTCTTAAATAGTTGTAATGTACTGTGTTTCTATCATCACATGTCCGATTAGTACCTTTATGTCATATCCCTCTAGCCCACCATCCCTGAGTGTGATCATTTGTATTAATTTGAATATCTGATGATTATAAAATAGCCTCTTATTGTTAACTTTAATTTGCATTTCCTTGACTACTAGTAAATTTAAACATTTGAGTAATGATTTTGTCTGTTTGATTTGTTCACAAGTTGTTTTTCTACTGTGTCTGCTATCTAATTTTCTAATGAATTATATAATTTACTTGGGATCATTTCAAGAGCTTTTTGTTCATTATAGATAGTAACCCTTTAAATCTAAATGTTTTAAATATGGCTGATACTTGCCAGTCATTTTATTTATTAGATCTTTTGCCATACAAATACTCTTGATTTTATGTATTCACATATACGTTTTTTTTCTCCCCTAGTTTTTCTCCTGGTTTTGGTTATCAAGTTATACTTAACACTTAGATTATTTAGGCAATCTTCCATATAACTCTATATTTAAACCCTTTGTCTGTTTATATGTATGTATGTGTGTAGGTGTGCACATGTGTGTGTGTGTGTGTGTGTGTGTGTGTGTGTGTGTGTGTGTGTGTGTGTGTTGGTACTGAAGCTTAAACTCAGAACATTCTCACTCAGCTATTTCACTCAAGTCTGGTGCTCTACCACTTGAGTCATATCTCCACTTCAGACTTTTTGCTGGTCAATTGGAAATAAGAGTCTCAAGGACTTTTCTGCCTAGGCAGGCTTCAAATATTGATCCTCAGATATCAGCCTTCTGAGTAGGCAGGATCTTCCTGCCTCAGCCTCCTGACATTACAGGCATGCACCAGGCTAAGTCTACAGTTTTTGTCTTATTTAGATTGCTTACTTTATAGCTAATTACTTCCTGATCTCTGATCTGATTTCTCCAAGTAGTACTAGACGTTCCACTTTCACTACGTGTTAAGTAATGCTTAGCTTTCTTTCCAGGCATCCCAGACCGAGGTGAGTCTGCTTGTGCATTCCCTCACATCTTTCACTGGGGGAATTCTCCAATCCAAATGCTCAAGTCCATCACACTGAGTTTATGCACAGCCATGTCTTTCATAGGAACTGAGTGAAATCCAGTCACATCCATGGACTGATGATGCGGTAAGTCTACCCTACCCTATGTGTGTTTGCACAAAAAGTTAAATTAAGTCTTGACTAAAATACATATGACAGAAAAGGGAGCCATGGACAGAAGCTTGGACTGAGTGAATAGGGGTTATATGGGTGATCATAGTAGCTGTCCCTAGTTCAGATAGAAGAGCCCATGTACAAAAACTAGAACTACTCACTGTAAATTCAATCACATCTTACCTGACATCCTGATCTATAGCCTGACTGTCTCCAGGTTTGAGATCAAGAGAAAGAGAGAAGACCAGAAGAAGGCAGACATGGAAGCAACATCTCAAGGGAAGATACTGTCTACAGGAGGATGGATGCTCAGTGTGACAGATGGGGCCTGGAGGGGACAACAGAAGCCAACAAAACTGGCAATGGTGCCCAGGGTCATGGCAGTGCCTGGCTATCCCCAGGCCTCCACGCAGAGGGAGCAGAATGAAGTAGAGAAAAGGGCATGGATGCTTTCAGGCTAGCTCACTACTCTGTTCATGAGCACATGTGACACCTTCTGGGAACTCCAAGGAAAACCTCTGTATGTGAGGGGTCAGGGGGAATGTGTTGGAGAGGCTTTTGGTTCGGCCTTGGTGATAGGAACAGAATCTTGCAAACAAGTTACTACTGTAAATGACCTACAATGGAAAGCCAGAGTGCATTGTGACTGCTTTGCCAGGCTACAGGTAGCACCATGCCTGTTTCTCTCCTGACTTGCACTCCCTTCCCTCTAACAAAGTGCTAAAAAACCCTCTCTTCCCTCTAACGAAGTGCCCCTGGATGTCTGGTAGCTAGAACCCAACACATCTGGATTCCCATGACACCTCTGAAACGTCTCTGTTCTTTAACCCGTTTCATGCCTTCTATAATTTACTTACAAACATCTCCTCATCACACTCTGAACAAACAGTGTCACGCTGAGTAGAACACTATACCTATCACATACTAGCTGCTCAATAAGTGTTGGTAGGATTACTCAAATTCACACACACACACATACACACACACACACACACACGCACAAACACACACACACACCCCTTTCTCGGTCTGTCTTTGAGAAAGAACATACTTAGGACCAGCATTGGTTGAATTGCTTGCCCCATCCAAAGCAGAAGAGTTTTGTGGGTTCGATACTGATCTTTTCTTGTTGTTTCTGCTTTACTGGGAAACCACACTTTCTCTTGTTATTTTCCTGGATAAGAGGGGATGTGGCTAGAAATCGAGGGCACTTGACTAGGGTTTTTTAAATTAGTGACCTTAATCTTCCATGCCAGAATTAATCTTTCTTTTGTGAGGACCCATTTAGCCGACAAAGAGTTAACACTTACACTACTTTACGGACAAATTGCTTCATTCAGGAAAGGGGAAAAAAAATTCTCCCAGAAAATTGGATGTCAGTGGATTATTCCCCCTCAGATCCATGGATTAGTGTGTGTGGGGAGGGCATCCAAGTGGAAAAAATGTAATACCAATGCATTTTCGGGCAGCCCTGTGCTTTCGCACCACCTCAATTATGGGTCTCTTTATCACAGGTATCATACATCCTGTCTCCTGCCTACTGCACCTAAGCCTATTATGGAACTTCTTGATTATTAAATATTTGAGAGTTCTTTAGAATTAGGATATACCACATCTGTATCGACTGAATCAGCCTCCTCATTTCTTTCATACAAACATGAGCATTTCCAGATTTCTTTAAGATGAAGAGGACCTTAAAAGATCCTACTTTATGGCCTCATCATGAAATGCACATTTTATGTAGTGAAGGTACTTGGGCTTATAAATTGTATAAACATGCTTTTTTTTTCCTTTAGAAGAAAGATTCACAATTTATGATGCTCCTTGCAAAAGATAAATGTTTGGCCTAGGAAGCCAAAAGTGAAGTTAGTGAATGTATTTTTTTATACAAACTATGAGGTATGAGTCCTCATTTTCCTTGATCATTTCAATAGCCCTGGATGTTTTGTGGAGAATCTCTCAATGCATTCTTCATTAGGAATGACATTCTCATGAGAGCGGATATATATTTTCTTTAACAGTCCATCTATCTCTTCCTGCGTAGCCTTCACCTTCCACAACATAAAGGCTGAGGACAAGTGTAAGCTTTTGCAAGGTGACTAATAGAAGAAGAGGTTTGATGGATATTGTAGGGCCTCCAATTCTTCTCTTGAGATAGTCACTCCAAAAGGCCCAAGAACACTAGCCAGAGGAAACATTGGACGGGAAAGGCAATGGAGGAAGAATCATTGTCCATCCCAGGAGGAACAATGGCTACCATTCTGCAGGCACCTGATCATGTTGATCAGATCAGAGTAAACATATGGCGTCATCTGGGTGTTTGAAATCTACCCTTGGGCAGTGATGTGGCACCTTTGCTGTGCTTCAGAATCACAATGACATGTAAAGAAATCAGAACTTTCCTATAGAAATGGAAAGTAGGGGCGCAGGAAGAGCAGGGCTGTGGCTGCATTCAGAGGAGAAAACATGTCACCTATTTCTACACAGAATGATAGTTTTCCAGAGATGGCTTTCATGTGTTGGCTGTTCATGTGTGCATATGTGAGTGGTATCTCAGGTGATGTATTCACTGAATCAAGAAGGTTTGTTGGCAGAACGCTTCAGTGGTCACTGGATGTTGGCAACAATGGGGAGGCCTGCCAAACCCTCAACTAGCTGCTGCCCCAATTCCTTGCCAGGCACACTGCCCTGTGGAAAAATGGCATATACCCAGCTCCCTTGCATCTGAATGAGATTCGACATACATCTCACCAGCACGTAGAGATGAAAGTGAAAATAAAGTGTGAGGAATCAAAAGGAAGTTGCAGAATGCATGGCAGATGTTGTTAGATTTGTCTAGCAAAGCCCACGTGCCAAGCGCATGATGGATGACATTAGCAAGAGAGGTTAATAGCTCTGGACGGGGCTGCCTGGGCTCTTTAAAAGTACGCACAGAATGAATGCTAGGGGCACAGCAGGAATGGCCAAATGAAGCAAGTGGGACTTTCAAAACAAATAACGTGTCACCTGCCCATGGAACATCAATGTAAAGGCAAGTGGAAGGCAAAAGTAGTCAGTGGTCCCCGGATTGGTAAAGAGAGAAGGGTCCTTGGCTTGCGACTGCCTTGAAGGTGACATCCTTTTGAGTGACAAGCAGGTCGCTGTGAATTCTGCAGGAGGCAATGACATGCCTAGTTTATATCGTGAATATTTTGGTCTTAATTTATGCTGTGAGCCCGGGTCCATTACGTGCCCACTGAAGATGATTTATGTGGGTTTCATGTAGTGGGACTTTAATTATTCACATGATTATCAATAAAAAATAAGGTCAGAACAGTGTTGAATGAGAACAGGTTGGCGGGGCAATCAGCAATGGCAGAGATGACGTTTAGACCAGAAGGGGCCATCACAGCCTCTTCTCTCCACGACAGGTAGGAGAACAAATTCATAAGCAGAATTTACACTTTTCCTCCTTGTTTTTTCTTCACAAACACACAAACTGCCATCTTGTTAATCAACTCCCTGATGGCAGACAAATGTCTCTGAGAAACACGTTGCCAAGTGTCAATTGTTATTGGCTGAAACTCAATAGGGCAAAATGAACTGATACCGCCATTCTCTTCCATGCAATGCAATCACCGATCAATAGTGAGTAATTGAACATCACTCTGTGACGAGGAGAACGCAATGAGTTATGGTGCGTATTAATCACTGTCTAACCATTTCATCAATATGATTTCCTTCCACCACCTTGCCATAGAATCTAACTCTAGCATGGGGCAAGGGTGGGAGTTGGTGTGGTACTCCTTGTTCTAATACAGGTATTAATTTGAAGGTTCAGATTGCAGGCCTCAAAGAATCCTAATGGGGATTTGATCTGGTATGAGCTTCACTATTTCAAGTTATAACGACCCACTATGTACAACAGGGAATGCTCTAAACCTGAGGGAGAAAGAGAAGGAAGGAGAAGGAAACTACCAGCAGCAACTCTTCAGGAATGTGCCTTTTCCCCCAGAAGCAGCGTTTGTCTTCACTTTTTTTCTTCTCTCACCTAAGACTGTCAGAGGACCATGAGAAAAAAGAATGTTTTCCAGTCAGGCCCAAGAAAAAGTTGAACTATTTAGAGGAGGACAATGGAAATACTCAGACATGTTTCTATCTGTGGTTGGGTTGTTTGGTGCAGAGGTGCATGCAGACTGCGGGGCGGCTGAGTGAGTTTGAGGTTTGACGGCCAGCTGTAGATGTGGTCAGGAGCTCTGTTCCTGCTTGGGCAATTTATGTGTTGAATCATGTTGGTTATGCATTGTGGTTGCTACTGAACAAAGGAGCCCTGTTAGCCATTAGTTCTACCTTTACAGAGCAGGATTTTCCCGAGCTTGGAAATTTTAATGGTTAATTCTCAGTGTAATATGCTGGCTATGATCCAATTCCTGCCTTCCAAAAAGTTATTTTCCCTCAGAACTCGGGAGGTGAGGCAGAAGAATTAAGAATTTGAGTCAACATAGTGAGCTCCTGTCTAAAAACATGCATACATGTTCACAAACCTAATTTTGTTGTTCTTGTCCTAGTAGATACACAGACACACAGACACACAGACAGATAGATAGATAGTTATTTTTAATTCTCTCTTGTCTCTTTTTTTTTTTTAATCTCAGTATTTGGGGAATAAAATAAAAAGTGAGTTTTGTCAGAAGAAGGGAGGCCTGGAATAAGCCATAATTTGATTAAAAAAAAATAAAATCCCAAGGAAGTTTAATTTTTTTTCTAATAAGATAACTCTACTTTGGAAAGGGGTGACTCTAGGACCCCAGGAAATTGTCTCATCAAGGGAGGCAGTTTGGAAAAAAAGTAGAATGAGTAGGGGAGGGGGGACTTGGAAGGTGTCAGGAACACACACAGCCAGTAACAGGAAGGTGGTTGTCTCTCTATACTAAAGCCAAGCCAGTTGGGAACAGGCTCTGGAGTAGTGATGTGTGTGTGTGTGTGTGTGTGTGTGTGTGTGTGTGTGTGTGTGTGTGTGTGTGTGTGTGTCTGTGTGTGTGTGTATGTGTGTGTGTCTGTGTGTGTGTGTGTCTGTGTGTGTGTCTGTATGTGTGTGTGTGTGTGTGTGTGTGTGTGTGTGTTTTAATAAACACTTTCCCAATTAGTGAGATACTAGTGGAGTTAAAGAGACATTGTAAGAGGAGAGAGGAGAAGGCTGGGTCTCTAGGGCCTCTGCATTCTCCTCCGCCTGACTCCAAGCCAAACAAATGGCACCAGCATGCTGTGTGGAACGTGAGCCATTTTCCAGAACCTGTTGTGGGGGCCTCTTGGGCAACTCTCCCTGGCGCCTTTTAACTCTGTGATCTCCTCCAAGTCTTTTCTGATGAGAATTGTTTGGAAATGGTTGGAACAGGATGAGAGCCTGTTCACCTGGACCCAACAGAGCCAAGTGGTTCAGCGGGGAGTTCAGAGGTTTGAAATTCTAGTTGGAAGTCCTTGGGTTTGTCAGACTGTACTACAAGGCCAGGCTTCAAAGTGAAATCTCTCCATTTCCTCTTGACAGTGTGTTAGAGATATGGTGTCAGCTCAGACTTCTTGGTTCTTACAGAAATGAAATGTGAGTGGTTTATATAAAAATACCTTTCCATAATGATGTTTTACATTGGCATAATTGTTTCCACTGTTAGGTATTTCTACATTTATTTGATACTCAGTAATGTGAGGTAAGCAATACAGGTAGTTTGGGCTCCAATTTATAGATGAGGAAATTGAGGTTGAGGTAATTACTTTCTCATCTCCCAAAATAAATAACTTAAAAAGATGGAACGAAATGAAGTCTTGTGCCTTAAATATTGATGTTTCCTTTATTTTTATGTTGCCTCATAAATTCTATATAAATTGACATGAGAGGGCCAGTGGAGAATGTTGCTCTAAGTTTAAATGTCTTAGGAAAAAAAAAAACCCACTTTCCTTTTAAAATGCCTTCGTCGTTTCAAAAAACAAAAGATATTTAGAAGAGATTATCTGGTTATATCCTTTCCTCCCCCCTCCCAAGGATGAGGCAGGACCTTTAAATCATTTAAGACAGCTCAGAAAATCTCCTATTTTTAAATATCCCTAGAGAAGAAGATTCTTCAGCTCCGATGAGTAACTTTTCCTGGTGTTTAACATTTCTCAAAGTCAGGAAATTCTTTCTTGTGTCCTAAATCCCTAATGTTGTAGCTTGAGCCTGTTTCCTCCCGGTTGGTCTTCAGTAGAGATGCTGAACAGCTGGCTGCGTTCCTGAACGTGGGAGATCATTTCAAAGAGGAGGAGCAGGCTGTTAAATTGCTCTGCAGCCCATTCTTCCACAGGTTCAATAATCCCTGTTCCTTTCACTATTTCTCATAGGTCTCATTTTCTAGCCCTTTAATCCCTCTTCTGCCTTCTCTCACATAACTCACGGTTTCTGTTGAGATATTGGGTTGAGAGAAAGAAGGACCTTTGTCCTTGGGGTAGAAGAATCTGGAAGAGGGAATGAATCCATTAGAACTAACCAGCTCCCTTCCCTTCCCCACCCCAACCTAAGTAGTGATGATGGCCCTAGGTTGACACTTAGAAATAAATATTTTCCTCAAAACTTGACCTGAATAATTAATAAATTAAGTACTAAAGTCATAACAGGTTGATTTGGCAAACAGTTTTCTGGAATATCTCCATTGGTATCAGTGCATACACTTTTTGGGCTGAGAAAGTTTCTGAAACAACTCAAAAACTGTCTGAAAATAACTCACTGGGAAACTTTTCTGGGTGGAAGTTTCCAGAACATCATTTGAAAAAAAAAACACATGCTTCTATGTCTTCATTATAATACAAAACGGGTCCAGTAAGGCACAGGCTTTATATAACACCATGAATTTTATCCTGCATTTTACATTTAGCCATTGGCTTAATACATAATTATTATAAAAATCACATAGTGCATAGGACTAAGATGTCAAGCAGCTTTAAATAAAAGAACAAAAACTGTGGGATAACTTTGAACTTGAGACTATTTTATGTTCTTGCTGAATTCCTTGAGAAATAGCTACAGGTGTTCCTGGAATGAGGTCAGAATGTCATATGGAGGTTGTGGTGATGGGAATGAGCGCATCAAGGGGTAAATCCTCAGCACGCCATGCATCTGTTACACATCTAAGGTTGGCTAGGTGCATAGCAGGCCTTGGGGTCTTTAAAAGATGAGGTAAATAGCCACGTAATAACTTTGATGGAAATCAAGTTGATACCTGCCAATAAATTAAAGACAGAAGACATTGGCACAGTATTTAAGGTAAAATAATTGAAGAAAAAGAAATGTGCTTGCAGAAGGTCTAAAGATTTCTGGTCGGGATGATCCCAGCTGGCCTTGTTAGTCAGTGGTAATTTATACCAACAGGCTGTGTCACCGTACACATTTATTCATTTACTTAGCCAAATATGGTTACTGAAAGCCTTTTGAGCCTGTGCCATATAGAAATTTATTTTTTATTATGAAAGGTGGTTGATAAAGAAGATTTAAAAACCTTAAAAGTGTCTATTCATAAGACCAGTTCCCCAGGTCATCCAAATGACCTTTTCCTGGGCAGGAAACAATTACTTACTTGTTTATCTTCTTCATTAGGACCAAATGACCCTCTTCAAGCCATGTCATCTTATTTCCACTGGCTCTTTGGTTCCTCCCAGTGGGGTTAATAAGAAGTAAAACCCTGGGGCTGTGATTAACAACCTGAAATCTTATTCACCACTTCTATTCCAGACGATTTGTGGGGAACAAAACTCTGCAAGCTGGGTCTCCCAGTTCATTCAGATTTCAACTTCTTTATACTTGGTACCAATGCCCTGGCTATACTACTTGTTGAACAGAGAATAATGACGATCTGACAGAGAAAAATGACAATAAGCAGGATGGAACTGTCTTTATCCTATTGATATTTCTGTCCAGCAAGAAGTAAATTCCATGACTTTAGAGAAGGTTCATTCCTATGATATGACTGCTTATATTTAAATCAGTTGACCACTAACTACCACAGTGACTTGCCCAAATTAAGACTCCATCTTCATCTGTATTAAGGCTCATATTAAGACTCTAGTAAGAATACTAAAGGAAAGCTGGGCACCAGTGACTCACACCTGTAATCCTAGCTACTCAGGAGGCTGAGATCTGAGGACCATGGTTCAAAGCCAGCCCGGGCAGGAAATGTCCATGAGACTCTTATCTCCAATAAACCACTCAAAAAACCTGAAGTGGTGCTGTAGCTCAGGTGGTAGAGTGCTAGCCTTGAGCTGAAGAGCTGAGAGACAATGCTCAGACCCAGAGTTCAGGCCCCATGACCAACAACAACAACAAAAAAAGAGTTGTAAAAACAATATTAAACAATCCACATAAAGTTCTTGATACACTGCCTGCCATAAGAAAAATGGTTAGTATTTGCTATTATTATTAATATACCTAGACAAATTAGCATATGTATCAGGCTGAGTCCTGCTGTTGTTTTATTTGTGCGCCTGTGCTTCCTTACCCCCATCATTTCTCTCTGGTGGTATGAACAGAAATGGTGGTGCTGTCCAGGCATCAATAACCTTCCTCTTAATTCCTTTCCTTTTGGGAAATCCTTGAATCTTTCTGCTTACTAACATTACCTATTATCTCATCATTTAAGGTTGTGTTGTATCTGAAATCATCAGAATAAAAATGTTATAGCACAGAGAAGGGAATACATATAGATTGACTTACTCTGGATCTAGACAACCTTAACCTAGCCTTGCAGGTCAGATGGATTTAGAAGTAGATCTAACACGTGATGTCACATCTCAGGTATTTTCTTTTTTTGCTTCCTATAGCATTTAGTTTATCACCTGAATACTTCTAGACTTCTAGGGTAGAGGATTTGATAACTGAGAAAGGATAATTCTAAACTACCTGATTTGGAATAGAATATACTAAGTCAATTGATGGGGGAAAGTTGGTCTTAAGCCATACATTGCTCCAGAAATTATGTTTAAATGATGCATGTCTTCCTTTACTACTTGGAAGACACTCAGTGTGGTTTTTTTTCTATCTAAAGGCAAGAGGTAGCTAAGAACATACCAGATATTTATTCATCTTTTCGTTTATAATCTCTGATGAAAGCAAGAAGAATATCCTTGGAATTCAGAGCTCATGAGGTACTGGAGTTGAGAATCAAATCGCTGTAATTTTCTTCTCCAGGCACTTCTGGGGAAAATCATTTAGTCTTGGTACAAGTGAAAGACTTGTTTGAGTTTGACCTGCTTAATTCTCCCTAAGTTAAACTGCATGTGAATTTAAAAAAAAAAAACTTTTTTAAAGCAGATCCAGACTCTACCAGAAAATCACAGCTCATTACAGAAGTCCTTGACAACGCTGCTTACCATCGCCCTTTTAGGAAACCTTATTTTGAAGATAATAAGAAAGTGACTTTCTTCCAGTATAACTCTATCCACCTCCCCATGGGATATAAGGGGCAAAGGAGATCAAACCCTACAAATAGCAAAAGTTTTAAATCTAGTATCTAGGATACAAAAGCCAATTCTCTCTTTTTTCCCTTCCTCATATAACGGTGCGCCTGACACCCATTTTAATGGAGCTGAGGAGAGAGATAGGAAAGAAGACAAAAATCTTGTTTGTTATTGCTGGACCACCATTAGGAGTTCATCATCATTCACAGCTACATATAGCTAGCGCTTGCTGACTGTGTTAGACAGTTTCCCACCACTCTAATGAACATTTGAGATGATCTTATAAAGAAGAAAGGTGTATTTTTTACTCACCATTGTGGAAGTTTCAGTCTATGATAGGTTGCTTACCTTGCTGTCTGTGGTAGGTCAAAAGCATTCACTTCATGGCCAGAAAGCAGTCAGAAAAAGAAAGAAGACTAAGTGTAGGTCCTACTCTCCCTCCAAGGATACACAACTAGGACAGGAAGAATGCCCATCACCCCTTGGGCTTCACATGTCAAAGTTTCTAGTATCTCCCAATAGGTCTATGCCAGGCACTAAGCTTTCAACCCATAGCCTTTACAGAACATTCATAATTCAAACTATAACAGTGATACCCCCTCACCCCTTTTGCTTTCTTTATGGTAACTTTTATTCAGCCCTATCACACTGCTGCCATTTAGACAACTTCAAATCTCATTGTGAAGGAGATTTTTAGGCCCTCCAGTCTTACTTCTTTCTTCTTTCCACAGAATGGAGAAATACAAGGAAAGGGGTGGGCTGAAAAGGGGGGTGAAGAGGTTGAAATAGTGATGCAGAATGAGATGCATTGCACATATAAACTGCTTTGTTAAATGGCAAAAAAACAAAATCAGTACATAACCTAACATTAAGATAAGGGAAGGGATGGTTTGGAGTGGTGGGTGAGAATGTTGAAAGGGGTGACATTGATCAAGATGCATTGTATTCATCAATGGCTTTGGTAAATGGCATCTCTGTTACCCAACTACTTAAAGATAATACAAGTATTGTTTTAAAAGAAGCCTCCCTCACTCAGAGATATGGCTCTTTTATCTAAAGCAAGAGTATATTTTCCACATTCTATTGGAGTAAAAATAAATATACATGCATGTCTTATCTTAAGATAATATTCTAACAGGAATTTATGAAAAGAGCAAGACTTTGGACTTAGTGACCTAAGAGCCTTTGTGTTATAGCCATATGCAAAGAGCTTCAACTTTCCAACATTCAGTTTTCCCACCTGAAAAATGCAGATGATGCTATATTAGTCATGATTTCTGGATTCCTTCCTCTTCCTCAGTCATGCTTTCATGCTTGATTGCCAGAAAACTAGAGCTCTTCCAGTCATTTTGTTTTATTTTTTTTTTGGGGGGGGGTGGTCGTGGGGCCTGAACTCTGGACTTGGGCGCTGTCCCTCAGCTCTTCAGCTCAAGGCTAGCGCTCTACCACTTGAGCCACAGCACCACTTCCGGCTTTTTTCTTTTTGCTTATGTGGTGCTGAGGAATTGAACCCAGGGCCTCAAGCATGCAAGGCAAGCAAGCGCTCTACCACTGAGCCACCTTCCCAGCCCCTCTTCCAGTCATTTTGAACTCTTTCTATTCAGGAAGAAAGGAGGAAGGAAGGGGGATGGGGGTGGCGTGTAGCAGACAAAAGGCACATGCCAGCAGAATCTGTCCCTTTTTGTCAGAGGGCAGTGGTTTCCCTGGGGGCTTTCTCTGCTGACTTATACTTCCTATTCATTGGCCAAGTCTTTGTCACATGCTCTCCCATAGCTTCAAGGAAGCCTAGGACCTTATTTAGTTGTTCAGTTGGCATATATCAGCCTGAAAACAAGAGTAGGGAGATGAAAGGGAAAAATAGATCCGGGAGGCCTCATCCTTGTGACGATAACACAAGATATTTATGTTGAATCCCTAACAGTCTAAGGTGCTTTATAATAGTGCTGATCACAACACAGCTTACATGAATGTGGGTGTTCAATCAAGCACATACTGATGGCTTCCACGGGGGACTCTGACATCTTCCATCAACACGCCTGACCTCGATTTGTAGGCCTGAGGAGTTCCAGATTTGTGTGGTTGAGTCTCTCTCCCTAAGGGAACTCCCAAGAGTTCAGAAATGTAGGTCTGCCAAGACCTCGGCTGGCTTCCTGGGCTCCCCTACATCTGAATATAATAATATGTTGATAAAATACCTTGTCAAGCTCCACAGCAGTTCTCTGCCACGCAGCCTCGTTATACTCTGGCTTTGTAATTAAAATTGAAAAACACAAACCCACTGGACTTGTCCTTAGAGAATGGTATAGCTGCCATGGAAGAGATGTCATATTTGATTTCTGGTGCTGGACACATAGGCTGGCAGAGGTTTGGGGCCTTTGTTCTATGTGGAGATTCAACTGCCTCCAATTTCTTATCAAGCAATGTGTGTGCGTGTGGGTCTGCTTTCCTGTGTTCACTGGGGAGCTGGAGGTAGGAAGCCTTTTAGTAGAATGAGAGAGGAAATGAAAGAGACTAGAGAAAAGAGTGACCTGGGAAAGATGCTAAACCATAGTCTCATACACTTGTAAGCAAAGAACAAAACTGCAGCTCTTCGAGTGTTCCCATGGAACACAAGGGCAGGACTTATTCAGAACTTCATAGCTTACATTTCTGAAAGTACTCAGAGGGCTGGGAACGAACAGAAGAATGTATGCATATACATATTTAGGGAAGGGCTTCATTTTTAACATCAATTAGGATATGCCATTGGGACTAGATGAACAGTAGGGCAAATAATCTAAGCATGAAGATACCCACCTCATAAATTTGCCCCTTGGAAGAAAGAGAAAAGCGACTGATAGCTCCTGCATCCATCTATACTTTTCTGTCCATCCATGAGCATCTAGTCTTCTCCAAGGACAAAACTCTGCCACAGCTGAGGGAGAGACCAAGTGATATTTTCTACAGGCCACGTTCTGTTGTGTCTTTTGTAAGAGAAGAGGATAGATGTGACAATCTGGATTTCTGGAGAAATTTCAACTGGAAAAAAAAATCTCTTCTATGCCTTCCAAAAAACATCCAGCTGGCTGAGAGCCATTTTTTCAGGCCCTAGAGATGGCAATGTGGGTAGCAGGAAGTACAGCCAAGAGGCACAGAGCACACTGAGATGGCATAAAGGACATGTATTAGCCTAGGCTATTCTTGTTTCTAGTGACAGAAACCATGTTAACCAAAAAGTTAAGGGAATTTATGGCCTGAGACTGTGGAAGCTTCACAGGTAGACCCAAATGCTTTAGGCAGTGGCCAGACTCAGAAATCCAAGTACATTCATTTTTCTCCCTATCTCCACTCTGCTAGCCCCTACGTGACTCCATTCTCCACTGAGCTGTCTCCATTGGAAAGCCACGGCTAACCTGAGTTCACATTTTTCTAGTTTAGCAACCACATGGAAAGAATCTATATTGGTTTCCTATTGCTTTAAAAGAAAACTTCTGTATAACAACTACAAAATTATAATAACACAAGGAACATTCTTTTTGTTCAATTTCAAGGTTGATTATGGGGAGACTGCATCAGTCTCAGGTACCCAGAGCTAGCTGACAGGGCATAAGCTTCCCCAAGGAAGCTCTTCTCAAGTCAAAAGCTGAAGTTCAAATGAGCAAGGAAATCCCAAAGCACAGTGTATTTCAAGTTCTTGCTTGCCTGATATTACTAATATCTCACTGACTAAAAAGTAAAGTCACTGGGTCAAGAGCAAGTCAAGGGACATTTACCTTCTGCATGTTTATAGGAAATGCATAGTTACATGGTAAAAAGTACGGGTATAAGGAAGACTAAATCATTAGAATTAATTGTTGAACTAAGAAGACATGTATTTTCCAAAGACCAGATACAGATTTTAGGATAAATACAAACTTTTTTTCTTTCTTGTGGCACTGAGATTTGAACTTAAGTCTTCATGATTGAGGCAGGTATCATGCCACAGCTGGGTTTGAATAATATGATCATCTTTGCACCAATCTTTAAGATGCAAATCAGGAACTCAGAGAGGCTAACTTGAGTAGTCTAGTGCATTCAATGGAATTTGTTCTAAAGGTGGGTAACTGGACCTAAGAAATAGCTCCTGAGCCAGGTGCATTAAAGGCTCACACCTGTAATCCTAGCTACTCAGGAGGCTGAGATCTGAGAATCATGGTTCAAAGCTAGCACAGGCAGGAAAATCCAGGAGACTCTTATCTCCAATTAACCACCAAAGAAGTTGGAAGTGGAACTGTACCCAAGTGGTAGAGAACTAGACTTAAGGGGGAAAAAAAAGCTCAGGAACAGTGCCCCTTGAGTTCAAGTTCCAAGACTGACACACACACACACACACACACACACACACACACACACACACACACACACACACACACACACACACGCGCGCACACACACACACACACACACAAAGGGAAGAAACAAAAGAAGAGAAGAGAAAAGAAAGCAAAAAAATGAAAAGAGAAAAGAAAAGAAGGAACTCCCAAGAACCACATGCAGTGCAGTATGGGAATTCTCCAGAGGAACAAGAAGCAGAAATATGAAAAAAATATAGATAAACATATACAAGACAAAGAGTACCAAAATAGAAAAGTGACACCAGCAGGGAAAACAAAAGGGGGGAGGGGGTAGAACCAAAGAAAAACTGCATATAGTAGGCTAAGAAAACATAAAAGAGACCTGTCTCTGGTTCATTTTGATTAGCACCATTTTATAAGGTCATATGATTTGCAGATGAGAAGGCTAATCATAGAAATGTTGAGACAAAGGACAAAGGGTGAACCAATGCAACAGTGACACTCACAAGACATTATGTTGGCAATGAACTTTACAACTTGGTGGGGAAAGGAGTTGTGTGGGGGGGGGGAAATGGGAGAAAATGAAGGAGGAGGTATAACACTGTTCCAAAAGAAATGTACTCATTACCTTACTTATGTAACTGTAACCCCCCTGTACATCACCTTTACAATAAAAAATAAGAAAGGAAAAAAATACATGCATAAGAGTCATAGCCACCACTACTCACTTGTGTTAAAGATAAAAGAGCACCTGCCTCTTTCCCCCCCCCCCCGGAAACATTGCAGGGGCTAGGTGGGAGCATGCAGCGGCAAAGGGGTCTAGACTATGATTGATTGTCTTGAGTTCTACGAGTGCCATGCTCAGGACCTCCTCATCTATACATTCACATGTATTCACACATCCATTGCTACGGTTTACATGACCCCTTGGAGGAACCAAAAGGTTCATGTGTTGTAGGCTGGGTCCTGTGTGGATGTGGCGGAAGCCTTAAGAGATAAGGCCTGTTTGGAGGAGGAGGAGGTTAGGTCACCTGCCCTCAGGTGAGAGTAGCATGGTTCTGAAACCCAAGTTACTTGTCTCAAAGTGAGTTGTTATTAAAAAAGAAGAAGCAAGACTGGGCCTCTGCATTCTCTCTGACTTCTTAGCTTTCCATGTGATTTCCTCCTACTCTGAGGCAATAGAGCTAGCCAGGCCCTTATTGGAATGTTGTGTTCTTGAGTCTGTAAAACTGAGCAATATAAACTTTTCTTTCTGTATTATCCAGCCTCAGGTATTTTGTAAGGGTAAGAGAAAGTGAACTGATACATACAACATTAGACAGACAGACAGACAGAAATAGATAAATGCATGCATGCATACACACGTAAAGATGAGTATAACCTTTCACGTTGTTCTAAAATCATGATTCTAGGTATAAAGTTGATACTCTTTGGGGTTGTTTCTATTGCTCTGCATGTATAACAAATCATGCCCAAATTTAATAGCTTCAAACAATGTCAACATTTATTTTGCTTGCAAATGTACAATTTGGGCTATCACTTATAGCTCATCTCTGTACCAAGAGGTGTCAGCTCAAAGGCA
The DNA here is from genome assembly GCF_024711535.1 of Dipodomys merriami. Lineage (NCBI taxonomy): Eukaryota > Metazoa > Chordata > Mammalia > Rodentia > Heteromyidae > Dipodomys > Dipodomys merriami. Next base: position 28,858,935 of record NW_027202270.1, read on the forward strand.
GTGGCTGGATCATCGGAAGGGTCACCTGGGGGTGGGGGGATAGCAGAAAGCAGATTTTCCCCCCATGATCTCACCATGAACATCTCAAAAAATCACTTCTGTGCTCACAGAGACCAGGGCATGACAAAGGGAAGGTGTGATTCACCCTCTTGAGGGAAAAGGATTGGAAACATCATGGAGGCCATTTTTGGAACAGTCTTTTGAAATCACTCGTCCTTTCCTGCTGTGATCTGAGTATGAATAAACACGGGTTTCAAAGTCATCCAGATGAGCGTTATAATTCTTGCCCTACCATTACTTAAGTGGCTGTGTGATTTTTTTTTCCAGTCTGGGATTTGAACTCAGGGCCTGGGCACTGTCCCTGAGCTTCTTTTGCTCAAGGCTAGCACTCTACCACTTGAGCCACAGCACCATTTCTGGTTTTTTCTGGTTACATAGTGCCTTCTTTTTTAATCCAAAAAGCAGGAATACAAAATATTTTTTAAGTGGGAATGCAAATATAGCTACAATGGGCAGTTGTGAAGACTTTAAGAAGTAATTTAGGTAAAGAACTCAATAGAGTGTAATCTATCGTCCTCAATATAACCTCGAGGAATTTGCTGAATCAGTAATGGTGATTAAGGTCATGACCTCAATTTTTCTCTGAACACCAGGGCATACTGAGTATAATACCCAATATAAGGGAGTCAAAAACTGGAATTTGACCAGTAGCAGACAAGACCCATTGTGCTTAAGGTCTTCAAATCTTTTAATTGTCAGCAGGTTGTAACATAATTAAATGAGTGGTGGGGGGAAAATAGTGGGACGAACTGAGGTGCCCGACGCTAACTCAGTGCCCAGGCCCTGAATTCAAGCCCTAGGACTAGTATAAACTCATAGACACTCATAAACACAATAGCTCTGGCCTTTCTAACCTATACAAATCACAGGAGAAAGTAAAGAGTCTGAAAGAAAGAATTTATCCAAATAAAATCCTCATTAGAATGTTTTCTAACCTTCTAAGATTTCTATTTGATATGTATAAGCTAGTATAAAACTGTCATCTATTGCGTCAAAGGTGTAGTTTGGTGTTCTGCTTACTCCCTACATGAGTCTTTCTTTTTTTTTTTCCTCTAAAAATACAATTTTCTTTACAGGAGATAAAATATGATGGCCAACTGCTTCCTTACCATTCTACTTTCTACTTTTAATGAGTTACATTCTTCCAGGAAAGGGTAAATAAATAAAAATGTGCAGTCCTCCTTGAGGCAGCTTACTAGGACTTTGGAAAGCTCACATTCCAAGTACCAAATCTTTCCCTGGCATTCCATTCGTACAAACCACAGCTCCCCACTGACAGTTTCTGTCTGACTCATGCAGGCCTAGAGGACTTCAAGGGAAAATGGGTTTGACTGAGGTCATCTTAAGACTTCTGGTTCAGAGTTTGCAAAAAAGATATTTCCAGGCCATCCTAGAAAACTAAATCTCTCCCACTAAGTTCCATTAGCTCGAAATCTGCATAAATTAGGCTCATATTCCAAGAACTAACCAACATTCAAGCTGAGGTTAAAGGATGTACAAAGTAAATGCCAAGGAATTTGCCATGTTAAATGTCCATCTAGACAGATGCCCTATTCTTTTCCGACCAGAAAAGAAAAGTCCCACTTGGAATGCTGGCTAGCTGTGAAATGACATACGTATAGAATTGGTTTCCAGATATCCCTCAACAACTAATTTGTCTCATGAAATATGAAATGTAATTACCCATGTTGGACATATTTGTGTAATCACATATTTCTATTGCACAGAATGATTCAGTTGTTTAAAATAAAGGATAGAGTCCTGGTTACAGAAATGTCTTTGACATCAGAGATTTGTCTAAGCAGACATTTAGTACAAATAACTCTTCTAGTATTGATTTTCCTGTTCTGTCTTTTGCAAGTGTTGAGCATCCATTGGACCCATAATTTGCTTGTTATGTTGACAAAGGAGGACCAATGAGTTCTTATTAAACCTTCACGGTGCAGAAGCCTGCTATCAAATCCATCCTTATCATTTGCTAATCCTATTCTTCACTGTTTCTCCTACTATATAAATCTTCCTCCACCTCTGAGCAAGATCAGGCCCTTCCTGAGCATTTTTCAATCTCAGCTCCACTTCTTGAAACAAGGTGACCAGGAGTGAAAATGATACCTCCCACAAGGACAGAGTCATACCACTGCTTCAAGGGGAAGCCAATTAACTGTGAAATGACCGGCCATATTTTCAGCACTCTCCTCATTTTTGTAAAAGAAACTGGGAGGTCACATATATTTGGCTATGGCTAAAAGCTGGTTATCCTGAAAAAAAACATATATGTATATATGTATATGGTACATGGTACATATATAATTATATATAATAACTATATATAGAAAGAGAGAGTACTAGGGGTTGTATATATAGTGGAAAGGGTAAATAGTCCTGGCATTGGAATGGCAAGAGGAATGTAAATATCAAATAAGTATGCAGAATTTAATTTGTGCCAATGAGTATTTGTAGGTGCTATTCATGAAGTAGTTCATTTAATCTTTAAGAAGTAGGCATTGATATCAGTCATTTTATAAAGGATACGGAACCTTGAAGACAATCTCTAAAACTCTCTAAGCCGCTGATCTTAATGTCTCTCACATCAGTAGGTCCTTTGGGTTTCTTGTCTGTTTGTTTTGCTTTTGTTTTTCTGTAGCACCAGGCTTTGAGCTCAGGGCCTTATGCTCTTGCATGTCTTTCCTGCACATGACTGGTGTTCTAACACATGAGTCACATCTCCAGTCCAGAATTTTGCTGGTCCATTAAAGAGGGAGTTCTCAGCCTCCCGAATTCTCAGCTAGAATTATAGGTGTGAAGAAGGTACTTTTCCTCTGCCAGACACACACCAAGCTCTAGCAAGGTTATACAACGTTCTCAAGTTCACACAGCTAGCCAGGGGCCGGGGTGAGGCTCAAGCCCAGTTCTGTTCACAACACAGCCTTTCTCAGAACAAAATCGCAGGGCTGCCATGTGATGGCCAGCGTCAGAGAGCCAGGAGTGCACTGCAAGTCCATGACCTGCTTGAGGAAACACAGGAAGTCTGAGCTGGAGTTTCCAGCTTTCTCTGTTTCTTGCTTTCCTGTCTTTGGACTTCTTTAGTGTTTGACTGGATGAAATGCCTTTGGCATTTTAATCACCTTTTGTCTTCTTGGAGAGCTCAAATTAGCTTGTTAGTTCTTTCAGGAAGCCGAGTTTGTAAGCAATCACCGAGTCCAGAAACAGTATACTGCCAATCAATAAAAACAGAAAAGCTGGGAGGCGAGGAGAATGAGGTAGTCCTGGATGGTGTACACCCTCACTCTACCCTCACCCAGTCGTGAGATGTCAGCCGCTTATCCTGTCACAACAGAGTCTCTGTTGTCACAAACATAGCAAACTCTGCATCTCAGAGGTCAGAGGGTAGAGAAAGCTTTTTGGAAAAGTGCTTACTATGGAAGGACACCAATAAATGCAGCTTTCCATAGACTTTTGTTTCACAGTACTCAGGTGTGAACACAGGGCCTCGCCTCTGGCCCTTTTATGCTCCTGTTCTTTATCAGATAGGATATAGCGCTTTTGTCTGTGCTTACCAGCTTCTCGTTATGATCCTTCTACCTGCACCTCCTGCATACCTGGATTACAGGCACTCACTACACTATCTGGCTTAGTGGAGATGGGGGTTTTGCTAAAATTTTTCCCAAACTGGCTTTAAAACTTCAGTCCTCCCAATCTCTATTTCTTAAGTAGCATGAGTGACATCTGACCTCTATTCTTTATTTTGGTGTGAAAACTGAGCATCTGGGATCTTTTTTATTTTAATTTGTTTTATTGTGAAAATACTGTATAGAGGCGTTACAATAACGTGGGCAAGATAATGAGTACATTTCTTATCAAGCATTGTAGCCTCCTCCTTTGTTTCCCCTTCCCATCCCTTCCCATCCCCCCCCTGCCCCCCACCCAATCCTCCCAGCTCCCCCTCCCCCTACACGCCCCCCTTCCCCCCCCGCCCCCGCACCAAAGTTGTAAAGTTCATTTTCGACATAATGACTTGTACATATCATTGTTGCAATGGGTCCACCTGTATCCCTATTTAAACGATGTGTTTTTCCCCTTCCCCTCCACAAATTATAATGACATCAAATACAGTGAAAGCAGGGGTTATGCTGTGGGGGAGGGACATACAAAGCAACAAAGAAATAATCTTATAAATGTGTTAGAAACAATCGCATGAAAGAAAAAAAACATTTGAATACATATCTTAGGGTTCATTTCCCTAACATCACCTTATCTGACCTTTTCTGTTTGACTCAGACATATACTAGTTATTGCAAATAAGGGAAACCATGGCGCATCTGGGATCTTAAATAACTTATTCAAAGCCAGTAACAAACATCACCATTATATCACATTGTTACATAATTCTAGGTGACTCAATAAGCCAGAATCGGAACCCAGGCCTATGCAAGTCCTAAACCTTTTCTTTCTAGGTCCACACTATTAAATAAAGTGAGCATTACAGTCTATTCACTACCTGTCTGTTCACTCCTTGGGGGGCAGTTATCTATGTCTTCTTTTCCCATTTCCACACTGCCCTGAGGATTTGTCAGTAATGAAAAATGCAGAACAAAAGCCCTGTCATTCTTTCACTATTGTCATGGAGAATACAGTTGTCATCCTTTGTACTTTATATTTTTGCAGTGGCTGTAGCTACAGTTCTCAGACCTGCTAACTAAAGTCCACGTATGGCTGACCTAGTGACCAAGCACACAGAAAGCTACAAATTATCTCCACAGAACATTAATCGAAGGTCTCTGCACTATCAAATCCTTCTCTCAATTAGAGAGCTGTCTCGGGAGTAATGTTCTCTCTAAAAATCATGATATACACGGCTCTATAAATCGATGGAGGACTTGTGACTATTAAACTTAATTGATACTGAATTTAGAGAAATGCATTTCAATCATGTTGCCATTTTATTTGGAAATTGGTAGCTGGCATTACCTCTTTCTTCTCTGGACATGCAGGAATACGCTGCGTGTTGAAATGAGGAATCCCAGAAGCAGCTCCGGTTAGAAGTCCTCAGAACAGGGCAGAAAAAACAGATGTTCCCAGGTGCTATAAACACATAAAACAGGCAATAAAAACAGATTTTAAGCTGGGCATTGGTGGTTCATGCCTGTTATCCTAGCTACTAAGGAGGCTGAGATCTGAGTATCATTGTTCAAAGCCAGCCTAGGCAGGAAAGTTAGGGAGATTTTTTTTTTTTTATCACCAATAAACTTCCAAGTGGGAGAGTGCTAGCTTTGAGCAAAAGAAGCTTAGGGACAGCACCCAGGCTCTGAGTTCAAACCCTAGGATTGGCACCAAATCAAAATAAAACAGATTTTAGGCAACATCAGCAACAACTTCGTTTTATATAGGATCCCCTATGGCCTTTCATAGGCTACTTTGAGGCTCAGGCTAGGAAAAATTACTTTTTGAATATGTTTTCAGGCATGCATAACTGTAATCCTTTCCTTGTAATTGAGATTAGTGTCCTCAGGAGTCAAGGGAGGTGCTGTTTTATGTAATTTGATCTGGATGGAAAAGCCAGCCAGACTAAAGGAAGGAATTAAGGCAATAGTTAGAAGGCTGCGTGTGTGTGTGTGTGTGTGTGTGTGTGTGTGTGTTTGTGCGTGTGCACGTGCTCACGCGCGCGTGAGTATGCATGGATGTGTGTGATCATGCACAAAGGCTGTGAGTGTGTGTGTAAGCAGATGTCTGTGTGTACACAGAGGTGTGTGTGTGTTTGTGCATGTGTGCGAGTGTGCATGAATTTTAGGATCTGATCTCAAATAAAAACCCTCCTGAAATGGGATGAACTGATCTAGAACCACCAAGAGAAATCCAGAATTCCTTATGTCCCAGGCAATCCAGTATATTCCTTCCTCCCTGTCCTACCTCCTATGCGTTCACAGGAGAGAATAAATGCCAAGAGAAAGATGTAAGCTTAGCTTTTAAAAAAGAAATTAAAAAAATTGACAAGATGTATGTTTTGCACAAAATCTTCTGGAAAAGCATTTTTATATATATGCTCATTTTTTCTAAACAGACCTTTTCTAGACACATGGACTCATTCTCTCTCTCATCTTTTATATCTAGAAATTCTATTGTACCATGTCAGTTATTAATGGCATATAACTAAGCTTGCTTCAAATATATTTCCTCTGGGAAATAAAATACATGAATAGGGATAATTGACTTTCTTGCTTAAATCTGTCTAATTTTTTATTCCTTTCTTTGATACTCTGTATATCAAAGAAAATGTGAAGCTTTCTGGCTAGAAATAAGCTTTCAATGGCAAAGGTTTGCTGTATGGGAGCATACTTGTTTACCTACATGCACTGGCTGCTGTTCCTCTACTTGAGGGGGCTGGCTGTTAGCAAGACACCTAAGATAGCCACAAGTGAGAGTGGGTGTCTAAAGAAAACAGTTAATTTAGTGAGTGTAAAGAAAACTCTTGATTTACTTCTTCAGCTCTTAAACATGACATTGCTAATCTTTTGGTTTTTTAAAAAATATTATTTTATTTTTTAAAGTAGAAATTATAGGATATAAGTTGAGATACGGCCATGTTGTAAGTAGACAATAGGTGGGTAAAGTTTTAGAGACAGGATGATAAGTACTGTAAGAATTATAATAGTATTCATTTATTCATTTGAGTAAAGAAAATGTATGAGGGTTGGGAAGGTGGCTCAGTGGTAGAGCGCTTGCCTTGCATGCCTGAGGACCTGGGTTTGATTCCCCAGCACCACATAAGCAAAAAGAAAAAAGCTGGAAGTGGCGCTATGGCTCAAGTGGTAGAGTGCTAGCCTTGAGCTGAAGAGCTGAGGGACAGCGCCCAGGCCCAGAGTTCAGGCCCCACAACCAGACCCAAAGAAAAAAGAATATGTATGAATATCCATTTTATTTGTCCATTGCATCAGATTATTCCTAGAATATACACAGACAAAGCACACATAAGATAGAAACTCTGACTTTTTTTCAGGGAGGGGCCAAATACAAAGCCTCATGTTTGGTAAAGTGTTTACCACTTGAGTCATGCTGCCCCTAGAATTTTATGCTTTTATTTTTATTAGGGCCTCATTCATTGTCCTGGCTGACCTGGACTGTAATCCTCCTATTTATGTTTTCATTAATTCAGATCAAGGTCTTATGACCTTTTCACCTAGGTGAGTCCTCACACTGAAATCCTCCTGAAAGGCCTTATAATAGGCATTAATCAGCACTGCAAGGAACTCCTAATGTTTTTGTAAGAACTTCAATCTAGAAGAGATTTTATATAAAATTAAACGGCCATTTTTTCCAATGTGGAATATGGATATTTGACACACAGAAGATATGAAACGCAATATAAGGTCACAAAAGATCAAGTTCAAATCTATTTTCCATAGGTTTGATGCATACAAGGAAGTCTTTTATTTTTATCAATTATTGTATATTGATTGTACAAAGGGGTATTTCTACAGATGTGTACAATGAACTTTGGTCAAAATTGCTATCTTTATTGTGCTTTCTTACCTCCCTCCTTCCTCCTCCAATTTTCCAGTAGGATTTAGTGGGTTTCATGATGCAATAGACAGACAGTCAGACAGATACGGTATACTCACCAGTACCCACTCTTCCCCCACCCTTCCTTCCATAATATTTCCTTCTACTGTCTCAACCCTCTTACCTTGCTAAACAGCTTCCCATTCATACTCATGTCTCAGGAAAGCCTCCATGGAGGAGTTGACATGAAGAGTAATTTGAAACCTCTGGTAACTATAACTACAGTTATATAATAAATTCATATATTAATAGAGTTTGGAAAATGTTAAGTAGGCTGTTTTGTAAACAAGGAAATTGAATTGAGATATCTGAATAAGTACCACGGGCGCTAACCGATTGCTCCACTTGAGTTTCTGAATTTAGATATCTGATTGGAAAAAGTACGGCCAGAGCATGATGACCTGGTCATTGTGGTTGCAAGATGGGAAATATGGAGGATGAAGAAAGAAGTTACATTAAGAAGACAGTCAAAGACCCTAAATTTTGAGGATGAAGAGAGCATAATTTTGTGCTGGGAGTGACATAATCAGTGCTGTAACATTGTTTGCAAACAAAATCTTGATTCACTTATGTTCAAAACAGCTTTCTTGGAAGTATATGTGGTTGCTCAGAGAATCTACAAGCAGGCTGAGAGTAAGTGTGGGGACATGGGCAAAGGCTGACAACATAGCTGATTCTGCTGCAGAAATAGTCAGAATATAAACCCTTCTCCCAATAACCTTTTGCCAGGGGACACTACTGGATTCCAGTCCGTGGCGTCATCACCACAGATGCTGCTTGTCAACTCACTGGCCCCACAGTGGATGTTCAACTTTTCTTGTCTCTGCATTCCTAGCTCTAAGAGTAGATTGGCTAAGCTTAAGTCATGTGCCTTTACCCTAGCTACTGTCTCACAGAACATTTATCTGGATTTCAATATGCCTACTGCAGGTGTCTCCAAATGAGAAACGGAACTGAGATATCAAGCGCTCAAAATATCCAACAAATTTCATAAAGCAATAGATGAAACTATATTTACACAAGATCATAGAGAATAGAGATAATTTCCAAGAGAAGAGTATTCAGTGTTACTATGACACAAAGGAAGTAGAAAACTGAAGAAGGCAGTTGGAGGGGTAGGCATTGACCATTATAGTTGTTAGGTCATTCATGCCTTGGAATTTTATAAATGTTATTTGCATATATTCAGAGCATATACATGCATATTCAAATCACATGGCATGCAAATATGCAGCTGTAATGTTTATTGCTATTCAAATTTACATCTTAAGAATTCAAAATTACATGTAAAGAATCTAATGTATCTCTTGAGTTTGGACTGCTGTCATCCAAAACTGTGAAATAATAAAACTGTTTTTTGAAGATAAATAAATGAAGAAGGAAAGAAGGTAGGAAGGCAGGAAGGCAGGAAGGAAGGAATTAAGAGAGAGAGAAACAGAGAGACAGAGAGAGAGAGAACTTCTTGACATGTCATTTAGTAAAGATTATTGACTTTCCAGTCAACATGAAACCAAACAATTGAATTTTTTTATGTGAGTTGGTGTGAAAGTTGAATGAAAATAATGTACCCACCTGAATATATTACAAGAAGGAATAGGGGAAACATTAGGCTCCTTGGCACTGGTTGAAACTTTCTTAATAAAAGCCCAGAAATGCAATAAATCAAAGAAAAGTTGTATAAATGGGATTACATTAAATTGCAGAGCTTCTGCATGGCAAAGAACATAGCTAGTAAGATAAATAGAAAGCCCACAGATTGGGAGAAGATCTTCACTAGCCATACAACAGACAAGGGCTTCATATATAAAATATACTTAGAGCTCAAAAAGTAAAATCCCCCCAGAACAAATACTCAAAGAAACAACCATCCCATTAACAAGTGGGCTAAAGACTTAAAAAGAGACTTCTCTCAAGTGGAAATAATGGCTAATAGACACATGAAGAAATGTTCAACATCGCTGGCCATCAAAGAAATGCAAATAAAAACAACATTGAGATTCCACCTCACCCCAGTTAGAATGCCCATTATCAAGAAATCTAATAACAACAGATGCTGCTGTGATGTGGCCAAAAGGGAACACTACTGCATTGTTGGTGTTCAACCACTCTGGAAAGCAGTATGGAAGTTCCTCAAAAGACTAAAACATAGAGCTCCCCTATGACTCAGCATTATGACTCCCACTCCTGGGACCCAAATGACCATAAACAAGACCATGCTAAAGCTACCAGCACAACCATGTTCATTGCAGCATCACTAAACATAGCTAAGATATGGAACCAAACCAGATGCCCCTCGATAGATGAATGGATCAAGAAAATGTGCCATATATATACAATGGAGTTCTATGCTTCCATCATAAAGAAAGACATTGCCCCATTAGTGAGGAAATGGAGACTGGGAAATTATTACATTAAGCAAATCAAGCCAGAAATGCAGGTTGCATGGTTTCCCTCATTTGTAATAACTAGAATATGTCTATGATATTCTTAGCAATAGATCACAATAGCCCAATTCTAGGTGTGTAGGACCACATATAATGAAACATATCAAAATGAATTCCATGGATTGGAAACAAGAGGTTCTTACTATGTCCGGTATACAATTATTTCTATTTTTTGTTTTAGTGTTCTGTACCCTTTGTCTTGTATATAAGTTTATCTAATACATGGAAGGGACTGGGAATCACAGAAACAGCAGGACAAATATGAATTATTGCAACAATGTTAGTCAATAGACTATATTAGAAATAAACCTTACAAATTGGTGAGGAAGAGGATGTGTTCAACATGAAATCTATTCATTACCTTACTTATGTAAGTGTGACCCCCCTATTCATCATATATATATATATATATATATATATACACATATATATATTAGAGAGAGAGAGAAGGAGAAAGAGAGAAAATAATGCATCCACATAAGACCAGTCTATAGGAGTTTATGTAAAACTCTAATCTGCCTTCAAATTATAAATAAAGTGCCCAGTATAAAGCAAAATCACCCCCAAAGCAGACTCCATAATCCTGCTTAGCATTCACATAGCTTTTCTAGAAGAATTTTAAATCTTTTTCTTTTTCTTTTTCTTTTCTTTTTTTTTTTTTTTTGGTCAGTTGTGGACCCTGAACTCTGGGCCTCGGCGCTGTCCCTCAGTTCTTCAGCTCAAGGTTAGCACTTTACCTGAGACCACAGTGCCACGGATGTGCTGGGCCTTGCATGCATGCTTACCTTGCCTCCTGCATGCAAGGCAAGCTCTCTACCACTGAGCCACCTTCCCAGCCCTAGAACTTCAAATCTTGAGAAATCTGTTAATATTTCCTAATTTGAATAGAAAGTAAAACCAAAATGAAAACTCACAAATATGTTCAAGAAATTTATAACATGAAACATCTCAGCCATTGCCAATACTTAAAGGTTATGTCCATCACATTGGGAAGTGGCATAAAGTTTTCACCCTTTTCAAATAATTAGGCATCATACTGATAGGTAAAATCGTGCATGTCAGTGATCCTTGCACTGGTGTAAGGAAATTGACAGACACTGTTTAAAAGAAGCCCAAGTTTTGTGCATCAACATGTCATGCTGTGAATAATTATACAACTGTTTTGTTACCCTCAGCATTGTGCCATGTAGTGTACTGTCCACTCATTCTTTCAGAGTTCTTTTGATTGTTTTGCACAGGGCAGCAGTTCTGGGTAATTTCTGTTTGTAAAACAGTTGATGCTAACATACTTTATAAATGAAGCTCAAAGCTCAGTAATACTGATAAACTTGGTCCTTACTACCAAGGGTGCCTTTAGATATGGACCTCACTCTATCTTCATTAGGTTTAGTATCATCAACATGAAATTACAGGCTAATAGGGATAGAAGGGTCTTCAGGAGGTCAGCCAATATTTGCTCCAACTATCAGGTAAGCCTGCATGAATCCAAATCAATAAATTCTATAGTACTCACTGTGTGTATATTGTGAGGTCTTGAGTGTGTGTGTGTGTGTGTGTGTGTGTGTGTGTGTGTGTGTGTGTGTGTGTGTGTGTGTGTGTGTGTGTGTCTGAGTATGCCTGGGGAAGCAGCTGGCTCCAGAATTCTTTAGCAATGTCTGTTTAAGTAGCTTGTTATTATTTACACAGCATCTCATATTTATAAAGGGATTTCCAACCCTTATTAATCCTGAGAGCACAAGTGTAAGAAAGGGCATTCTTACTCCTCTCTCCACACATGGTACAACAATTAAGAGGCTTGAAGAGGTCTGCAAACTGATGACAGAGGAAGGATTAGAATCAAGAGTTCTTGACCCAGAATTCTTTTCAAATCCACTACTTAAAACAAGTTGACCTTTCACTTGGTATTATCTGAGACTATTAGGTCCTGAAAAAACCCAATGGGACCAAAGTGATTGGGGGAAAAGGGAGCTAAAATGAGACTTCTTGAGTATATCTACCAGGTGCTGTGACTACCAGAAATTCCTTTCACCAGAGTGGCTTGTACCATTTTACACAATTGTCAGGCTAGCTTACTTGCTCCTGGCCCTGGGGAAAGAAGGCCTGGTAATGGGGCTATGGAGGGTCATGAGTCTCCTCTCCATGAGGTGACAGAGGTAAGTTTGCAAGTTTATTTTTCACAGGCTGAAAGCAGAAAATGGGTAATATATCCAGAGTTAAAAGAGGATATATTCTAATAAATAAAGTCATTTCTGACTTTCATCACCAATATTAAACCAGTATTGTGGGATGGTGATATTTATTAAGTCTACACAGATGCAATGGAAGGGTGGTTACTTCACATTGCAGTCATTATGACCAGGCCAACCAGTTGAAATGAGATCTGGATATGTTTTATTCCCAAACCTTGCTTCAGATGTCCCTTTGGAACTGACAGGTTATTCAGGTGAAAGTTATCTCCTGCCAGTTTTCTGTGATTTTTCTCGGCTTCACACAACTTTTTCATTTTCTTGTTTCTTGTCATGGGCAAAGAAAAGGAGCCACCTAATACCTCTGGGATGGCATTTGTAGTTTGGCTGCAAAGTAAAAGTACTAGACAAGTCAGGGGAGGGTTGTCTTTTACAACAGGATTTTGGAATTTGTCAGCTGCTTTGCAACTAGCTGACAGAAAACAACATGGGGTGATTTCTATTACTAACAGGAAGCAGTTTTTTTCCACGGGTAATAGCTGGACAGCTCTGATTTAAAACTCCGTACCAACTCTGCATATTTACCAAGGAGATAAACAATATAGGTGTGACAATACAAGAGCAAAAATAAGAACTTGCACTCACAAATTAGAAATCTTAGGTATAGAAGATAAATCAAATGTTCTCAACATGGGTAAGAAAGTAGTCTCAGAAATCTGACACTGCTTGTTTGAGACAGCTCTTTTCTACTTTTTAAATGAGCTGAACATATTTTTAAATATATGTAGTTGTGAAAAGAAAGATGCAATATTGTTTGGGAGTGGACTATCCATCAAGCTGGGATACTTTGACCGGCATGAGCCCCAGATATTTGAATCTGGGTACTGGAGTTCCATTGCAATGGATGATCAATATATTTACAATTTTCTTGATAATCAGGCGTAGGGAATCACTGGCCTATGGGTTCAGATGTATAGAAGTGCTAACCTTAAGTTTACTTTGAGTCATATAAATAAATAAAGTCATGATCTTTACCTGTTACCTCTCCCCAGTCTCGTCCTCTTTCAAATCTAACAATTTAGCTTGAATATGATCACCATTCAACCAGTTATATAAGTCTGAGCCCTCCTTTCTTCCCTATATCCAATATACATTACTCCTATAAGGGCACATGTTCATTTACATGGCTCAGAATGATCATGCTGCATCCATTTGCCTTCTGCAATACATTTTCTACCCATTTGCTACTTGAGCCCAAATTAAATCCTATCTCTTACGTTCTTCCTTCATCACTTTCTAGTTTGTGAAAACTAAGACTCACATCCTTGACTTGGCTAAAAGATTCCCTGTGGCCTGTCCATACCTTCCTTTCCAGACACATCTCGAACTATCCTTTCCTTTTCTTTCTGAATCCAGCAGCACAGACCAAGCCTTGTTCGTATCCTACCTTGTTTTATTGATATATAGATATATATATGTATCTATAGATATATAGATAGATATAGATCAATCTACATATAGTATATGTATAGATCTCTCTCTCTCTCTCTCTCTCTCTCTCTCTCTCTCTATATATATATATATATATATATATATATATATATATATATATATAGCCTCAGGATACCCAGTTTTTTCTTCCTATTTGCATCTGCCCTTGTGTATAGGTAATTCTTTTGCACCTTTCACATCTCAATGTGAATGTTACATTCTCAGCTATGTCTTTCAGGAACACCCTTCCAGACTATAGATGGCAGATATACCTCTTATACCATTTCCTGGCCTCTTTCTTTTAAAGATCATGACAAAATTATGGGTTTTGTGGTTGTTGATTATTTTTGTTGCTGTGGTTTTTAGTTTTTGTCAGTAAGACTCAACTTCCCACTTGCTAGCTGGGTTCTTTATTACTTGAGTTACACCTCCAGTCCAAATTTGTTTTACGTTTACTTCTGTCATTATTTGGTCAGTAACTATTTTCACTTATAGATTTTGAGTTCCATGAATACAGAGCATATTCTCCTTCTACTGTGCCTCGTTGCTGAACCCAGTGTCTGTACTTATTAGACAACTAATACTTTTGTTGCTATTAACTGATAGAACAACATTGACTGACCAACACATTTGTTTCTGGAATGAAAAGAAAGTATATCTTTTACCATTTATTCTTTAAATGTTTGTGTGTTTGTTTGTTATAGTACTGGGGTTTGAACTCTGGGCCTCATGTTTGCTAGGCATGAGCTCTTCTGCTGAACCATGCCTCCAACCCACCATTGATTCTTTATACCAACATTTATTTACTGCCCAGTATATAAAAGGACTATGTCTTGGCAATATAAATAGATAAAGGAGATCATTTCTATGATACAAAGGACTTTGGGTGGAAGAACATAAAAGCCCATGAATATGAATTTAAATGACATGTTTCTATCCATTTCAACCACTGGAGACAAACTTCACATTGACAAAGACCTTTCTCTGCCAACAGGAATTATATATTCCAGAGATTTGCTGTCTTTGTGCTGTGTCAACTTCCCATGTGCTTTACCTGCTCAGTAAGTTTTCATCAAAATTGTTTTCGGTTTGTCTGTTTACAGATTGCAGTGATTTTATCTGAAGTTGGCTGCTTTCCAATGACCTATGTTGAGGAGCTATGTTCTTATAAACAAGTTAGACTTCCACCCCCACCAGGAGGAGACTTGAGTCTTTTCAGCCAGTTTCCTGTAGGCAGCTACTGCAATGACAGAGGTGTGCATTCTATGGGGTTTTCTCCTCAAAAACATGAAATGTGAGAATGTCCCTAGAATGTTGGTTCATTTATCTTTGCATCTGAAATACTCTCTTTTATACCCATGTGTTACCAGCCTTTGAAGAAGGTAGTTTCTGGGACAGTGGAGAAAGCAAGAATTGTCAAAATAATTCAAATATGAAGTGGTATTTCTCTGAAAGTAGAACACATTCTGTAAATATCTGACAACTGTGCTACAAAAAGCAAAAAGTGATTTTGTCCGTGTTTGGTGTGTTGGATGAATAGGACTCAGAGAATTCCTTTATAAAGACAGATGATTCTTGGTAGGAAATTCATCACAGTTAGGTGTATGAAGGCTTTGGGTTAGGCAGAAAACCTCTGTATCACACAGAGATGGGTGTTCTTTAGTAAATTACTCTGCCACTACACCTACATATTCCAGGAGTTGAATAAAACCTATTCTGCTATGGTCAAATGTCAATTTTTGGTGTCATATGAACTCTCCCTCTTTGCTGTTACCCTTTGTATATGTTTGTGTGGGTGTAAATTTCTGGGGCTAGAACTCAGGGCCTCACATTGTCATTTAGCTTTTTCACTCAAGGCTAGCGCTCTTCCACCTGATCCCAACCTCTACTTCATGTTTTTGCTGGCTAAGGTTCTCATGGACTTTTCTGTCTAGATTGGCTTTAAACTTCAATCTTCAGCTCTCAGCCTCCTGAATAGCTAGGATTACAGACATGAGACCAGTTTGTGTCTGTTTTATATATCCCCACTCCTTGTAGCTGTATGAGATAGGCAACCTTTTACATCCTTATCTCCCAAACTGAGGACAGGTGAGGCTTAAAGATATGTACAATGTTTCTCCTCTTACCCCAGGTATAGATCCTAGTACTTCTTTCCTGAATCAGAGAATATGTATCTGGTGGGACAATAAGGGACATTAGGATTCAATTAAGAACCCACATGGCGATGAGGTGATGGCTTTGAGACACCAAGTCATTCCTGATGAAATACCGGGGCCCATAAAACAGCTTGATCTTTATATTTTTCCACGGTTTCCTTGACTTCTACCACACATATAAACCTCATAATATGCCTCTAAAAGATTGCTTTGCTAAACAAATTGATTAAGATCGCTAGCATGGTTTCAGTAGCTTGCAATTATTAATTACAAATGATATAAACTCAGAGGGAAGAATACACACACACACACACACACACACACACACACACACACACACACACACACACATACACTTGTCCTTAATGTAACTAAAAACATATGATTTGATACAATGAAGAATTTCTCCATCCCCATTCCATGTTATCATTTGCTTTACAGTGGAAATCCCCAATGTAAATAATTACAGCACATTATAGCTGGATGAAAAGCATTTGTGTATATTGAGTGTATTTGTTTTGTGATTGCCATAACAAATACCACAAATGTAGTGGGGTAAAACAACACAAACACATTCTCTCTCTATTTCCATGGATTGATATCAAAGGGCCCAAAGCAAGATGTTGGTTAACTTGAGCTCTTATTTGGAGGCCCAGGGAAAGAATCCCTTCCAAGTCCATTAAGTTCCTGGCAAAACTTAGTTACATTTAGGTTTGAGTTCGCTCTTTCTTATCTAGTATTGGTTGGAGAATTTATTCAGTTGAATTTCCCCAACATCCTCTTCTACTTCAACTTTTCTCCATGCTCCCTCTTCTGCCTTCCTGTTATGAACATTCTTACTCAGTAATATAACAGTGGTTTCATCTTATTGTGCTCAGAGAGTACTATCTGAACAGAAGGACTTAACATCTTTTATTAAAGTAGTCCTTAAACTTGAGAAGATGAGTAGGGATGGGACAAATTATAGACAATGATGAAAGAGGTGACATTGATCATGATGCATTGTTCTCATAAACCAACATGTTGAAATGAAACCCTTTTGTACAACTACTTAAAGATAATGCATTTCATTTTTAAAAGGAAAATAGCTCTTAAAACGAGTTAACAAATACTAGATGATGTGTGAGTTGATTTTTAGATTCTGTGCTAAATATTTTTCATTTTTATTATTTTTGCTTTACTGGGTTTTTGTTGTTGTTGTTGTGCCAGTCCTGGGGCTTGAACTCAAGGCCTGAACAGTGACCCTTCTGGCTTTTTCTGTTTATGTAGTGCTAAGGAATCAAACCCAGGTCCTCATGCATGCTAGGCAAGCACTCTACCATTAAGCCACATTCCCAACTCTTTCATTTTACTTTTTATATTTTGATTTCACAAATGGTAAGATTTAGAAAGATGCTAAGTATGGGTTTCCCTGAAAATCATGGCAAAGTTTTTACTTGGAAAGATACCCTAGGAAGCAGAAGGTATCATCTGAGAGATAGAAATAGGGATGGCAGGAGAAAAGTACATGGACACATGACTGAATTGATCCAACCAGTGTTGGATCCACAGGACCGTCTAAGGTACCTTAGGGTTATGAGAGCTGGAGATAAAAGATGAAAGGAGTGACATCGATTACGATGCATTATATTCACAAACTGACATGTTGAATTGAAACCCCTTTGTTACAACTACTTAACCCTACTTTAACAAAAATGTAAGACATTACTCTCAGGACTCTCTGGAGGAGGGAAGGGGAAAGTATTTATAATCTACTGATCCTATCCTCAACTAACCAATGCTGGCCTCAATCAGTGCTGGATTCTTTTTTTTTTTTAATTGTGAAAATACTGTACAGAAGAGTTCCAATTACATGGGCAAAATAATGAGTACATTTCTTTCTTTCTTTTTTTTTTTTTTTGGTCCAGTCGTGGGGCCTGAACTCTGGGCCTGGGCACTGTCCCTCAGTTCTTCAGCTCAAGGCTAGCACTCTACCACTCGAGTCACAGTGCCACTTCTGGTTTTTTTCTTTTTTGCTTATGTGGTGCTGAGGAATTGAACCCAGGGCCTCATGCATGGAAGGCAAGTGCTCTACCACTGAGCCATCTTCCCAGCCCATGAGTACATTTCTTATCAAGAATTATAGCCTCCTCCTTTGTTTCCCCTTCCCATCCCATCCTATCCCTGCCTCTCCCACCAGTCCTCCTCCCCCCATCCCCCACCAAAGTTGTAAAGTTTGTTTTCGACATACAACTTGTACGTCTCATTGTTGCAATGGGTCCACCTGTATCCCTATTTAAACGATTTGACTTGCATGAGCACAAGTGGAAGAGGTGCTATCACAACTTTGAGCAAAGGTGGTTGACTGTGAGAGCCATCTCACTGTGAAGCTGGTCTGTCCTGGAGTGAGGGAGAGGGAGAGAAAGAAGGAAGATCTGTGACTGTGGGTCATTGCTTGGGCGTTTGACAGGTCTGCATTTCAAAGTCCTGATATCCAATGGTAGTAGTTGTCAATTCAATCCATATGCACTTTCTTCCTTTCTGCTTTATATTCCCCAGCCCCCATCAATTCTTCTGGGATGCCTTGCCAAGTGAATACCCAATGGACTCTTTTCTCTCAGTTTTCAGGGAGGTCCAAACTCAGCTTCTTCATCAACAATTTCATTTTTAAAATCATACATTAAAATAAATGCATAGCCAGCAAAACTAAGCATCAGTAGTATCCTGGTAACAAAAACAACTTACCTATCATAGGTGTGTGTGTGTGTATGTGTCCATTTGAGGAGCATCTCCCATAACCAAAACTGGATATCTGAGAGGCATGTGTTCATGGCTACCTCTAGTTATATATAGCAATTAAAAAAAATTGGAATGATAAATACATGACTGAAGTTTTAGCAACCTGGATCTTCCCCCACCCCCCACCCTGAGAAACAGACTACATGCATTCTGTTGAAGTGCTAGTTCTTAAAATTCTAGCTACAAACAAGGAAACCCTTGTTTTGGAGGCTGAGGAAGGGTAGATTTTGTTATAAAGCTGTTCAAGACTTATTGAGTATATATTTCTTTACCTTTTATTGCTCTACTTCTTTTCTCACCTTCTGGCATTTCCTCTTCAATCTATAAGTGTTTCTGCTCTTTTACCTTCTTACTTGGTGTTTCCCTAGTCGACGGAGGAGATATTTTAAAGTAAACGCGAATGAGGGAAAAATAAATGCTGTTATTGGAATAATATCCTTTAGGCCATCAGTGTTTGTAAGGCTTTGTTTGCCTGGAGTCGGGTGGAGAGGATGGTAGCAACAGCAGACTTATTGAACAAATGCTTATTTAATTATTTCTCCACTGAGAATGGTATGTGGGCATTCATTTAACAGGGCTAACTCCATGCTACCTACTTTTAGTCTCTACTTTTATAGTTAGTGAGGTGGCATGGCAGATCTACCCTTAATTCCAGTTAAAGTGAAAACTATAAATGCAAAATAAGTCATGTGAATGGCGCTAGAAGAGAGACATATAGATGCTTTGGGGGTTTCTTTACAGAAGATGCTAAATTAGGAAAAATTTAGAAAGATCTAGGAATTCTCCAAATTTCTATGGTATATGAACATATTAAAAAAAAAACATGTACCAATTAAAGCAACAGCTGGACAAATACTGAGAAGGACAGAAAATGGGCTGCAGCAGCCTGAAGTCTTGAGGGAGAGCAAAGGAGGATTCATTTAACTAATTGTTGTATACTGTCCTGGAGCTGTCCTCTTTTTCTCCTTCTGGTGTGTCACGCAGACATACAAAAGACACAGATATGGTTTTTGTAACGCAGTACATTTTTAATCCTTTTCTTGTCACACCAAGTCAATAACTCACTGTAAAAACACTCAGGGGAGGACTCTAAATTGTAGTAGGATGTGAAACAATGTAAGAACATTTCAAATGTGATATTAATACACCAAGGCAGGGAGCATGTTTTTGTTTGTTTGTTTGTTTTCTGGTCCTGGGTCTTGAACTCAAGGCCTAGGCACTGTCCCTGAGTCTCTTTGTGTTCAAAGCTATCACTCTACCACTTGAGCCACAGCTCCACTTCCCGATAATTTGAGTACTTTATTGTGGATAAGAGTCTCACAAGGGACTTTTCTGCCTGGGTTGGCTTTGAATCCCCATTCTCAGATCTCAGCCTCCTGAGTAGCTAGGATTATAGGCGTGAGCACTGGTCCCAGGCCCTCAGGGAGCATGGTTTAATGGCTTATTATACCAGAAACATAGGCACCATTTATTTGTAAGTTTTATCTTCATATTTGCATATCTCTTAAATTGTGAAGCCATTAATTCTCTGGAAGCAAGTACCCAGAAGCAAATACTACAAAAAGTTCACCTTTTCCCATCCCCAAAGGACTGTGCTCTTTCAGCCATGCCCAGGATTATGGATATATGGATATTCATCTCCTCTTGAGTAGCAAAATGTCCATCTTAGAAAGGGAAAGATTGCCAGGTACAGGTGGCTCAAGCCTATAATCCTAACTACTCAGCAAACTGAGATTTGAGTATCACTGTTCAAAGCCAGCTAAGGCAGGAAAGTCTATGAGACTCTTAACCACCAAAAAGCTAGAAATGGATCTATGGCTCACATGGTAGAATGCCAGCCTTGTGTGAGAAAGCTAAGGGAGGGCACTTAAGCCCAGAGTTCAGGCTCCAGGACTGGCACACACACCAAAAAAAGAAAAGCAAAAGAAAAACAAAAAGACATTTGTGCAAGGTTACCCTGCAGAGCTAGTCAAGAATAGAAGAATAGGAGCAGGGCTCAAACCTCTTACCTTTTATTTCAATATTTTAATGTCTCAACCCCCCTTTGGGCATTGCTTATGTATGGAATTTGCATCCATGCAGAGATTTCTCAAAGACCTCTATTTAAGAATACTTAGTTGTTGCCCAGCTATTCAAATGTCCTCACTACAGCCACTGCAGCAGAGAATGAAAACAAGGGGAGAATTTAATGCCTATTGAAAGCTGACTCTGAGCATGTAAAGGTGAAAGTGTGTGGTCGGAAGGCTTAGCTGCCTGTTGAGTTCTTTTATTCAATAACTCAAGTAGCCTGTTGTGAGCAGCTTTAGCGCCATTAACACATCTGGAGCTAGTGGTCATACATTGGGGACTTTTTAGAATGCAAAAGTAGCTTTTGTAGGCAAACGTGTGTTAGAAAGAAATACTTCTGAAGAACAAAAGCTAACTTTATAGAGTATACCCCTCTCTCCCTGGCTCAATTCCACTGGGCTTTTGATAGAGGCCCGTGTTAAACCTATATACTTAGGTGGAGTAATAAAATTGGTTCTTCTGTTCTGGACTGTGTTTACTTTCAAGGTAGCCTTTTGGATCTTGGAACAGATCAAAAATGTCAAACAAGCTCACCTGACAGTTGATGGTATATGGACTCCACTGCTTTTTGCTGTTCTTTTCTTTTTCTTTTTTTTCATTTTATTTTATTTTATTTTTTTGTGAACATATTGTACAGAGGGGTTACAATTACACAGGTAGGATAATGTGTACATTTCTTATCAAGCATTGCAGCCTCCTCCTTTGTTTACCCTTCACATCCCTTCCCAGCCTTAAACCCATTCCCTACCCTTCTCTGGACTGACCCCTGGGGGCAGCTCTAGTGAGCTCCTTTGCTATTTGGCTGCTGGATGGGTTTAGCCAGTGGAAGCCATAGCTGAAAGTGAGAGATTGAGAGGGAGGTGAGGTAGTTATGCTGTGTCCGACTCATAATTCTGTGTCATTGTCATCATCATCATCACCACCTCTTTTATCTCTCCAAATTTCTAGATTTCAGAATAAGAGTGCATGGTGTCTTTCAGGTCACAGTTGGAAGATTCTGAATTTCTATATTGAAGGCCTGGCTCTTGACCAACAGCCATCTCTCTAAATTTACTGTCTTTGGGTCCAGGCATCTGTTCCAAGGGGCTAAGCTAAATCAAAAGAGAAGCCTAATGCCATAGAAATCAAGAGAAAATGGATCCAGAGCAAAAAAGGGGAAAACTAAAGGGAGCTAGGTGTTCTCACTTGCTTTATTGTGTGGTGCATTTCTGAGCCACATTGAATTCAAGTTAGGGGACACGGTGTCTTGAAATCACAACCCTCCCCATGTCCCTTCTACATGGACAAGGACTATCATTGCACCAGGACAAGGATAGCTACTGAACCCAAATTTGTCTTTTCCTTCAAGGGAAGTAAAAGGGATCAAGAGTAGTCCACAAAGGATACATGGTCACTCCTTTGTTTTTTCTTTTTGACAGTACTGGGGCTTGAACTCTGGGCCTGGGTATTGTCCCTGGGCTCATTTTGCTCAAGGATAACACTCTACCACTTGAGCCACAGTGCCACTTCCTTTTTCTGTGATTAATTGGAGATAGGAGTCTCATAGATTTTCCTGCCTGGGGTTGGCTTGGAACCAAGATCCTCAAATCTCAGCTAGGGGGCCTGGGATATGCTTACTCTTGAATTGATATCTAGAAATATGGAAACATAAAGGATTAAAAGATACCATGAAACAGACATACAGAAGGTAGTCACGACATGGAGAGCAGCTAAGCCACTACAGGCTTCTACCCAAGCAGCAGGGGTTCTCTAGTTATGAGGTTCCCTGCTGAGGTTCAGTGCCAACGTCACAGTTGATCTTAATAGAAGGCTCCTTCTCTGAAGCGAAGGTGGCTTTGGCAAGCAGACATTACAAAATACCATTGCAATAACAACCACTTAATGGGATTTACAGTGTCTCCAGTCAGTCTCTGAAAGATTCTTTCATCCTAGTGGCTCTAACATATCATAGAGGTCCTAGGTATTAAACTATCTCCTTGGCCACAACTGGGTTCTGGTTTGCCAGAGACAACATTTGAAATACTGGGCCATTTTGACCCACCCAACATCTAGAATTCCCCTGAGTTGCCTCAACACCCCTTGTCTTAATTTGTGAAAGATTTGTCCCTAGGTGATCTCCTAATTGGAGATAATATATTGGCACTATAATAATAGTATAATAATATATTGGCACCATCTTCATTTACATCCTGTCAGCCTTTTGGAGGACTTACACATGTTCAGATTCTTGCTTCATTTATGTTCCTTTCACAAAGCCAAGGAAAGCAGCATACACCTGCCCAGGAAGGGGAAGGCTTTGACTGAACAGTACATATGACCAATAGAGAGTAATTCACCGACCCCCAGGCCAACCTCGCTTAGCTGCTGAGATCTGATGGGATCAGAGCAGAAGATGACAAGGCTATAAGCTTAATTAAAGGAATGGTTTTGTTCAATCCATGCTCATCCTTCCCCCCTTCACCCAGTAATGCTCACACATGCCAAGGAAATCACATGAAGGATGAGATTATGACCCAGTGATCTCATTCAGGATGTGACATTATCTCATGTCAACAGCCTGAGAAGGGCAATGTCATTTTCAGCTCTGGAGAATTTTGAGCAAGGAAAGAGCACATGTTAGCCCAGACTTTTCATTTTCCTGTTCTTTTCCAAGGCGAGGGGTCCCAAGCCAGCTGTGTCAGGGAATTCAAACCCTTTCCCAATCTCTAATAAACAGCTTGTTGTCCACAGAGCCTCCACAACCCCTTCTCTTCACCACTAGTTGAATCCACATGTGTCCAAAAGCAAAACTCACATGTAGTCAGCACATCATAACAGAACATCTTCTCACTTTGTGGCATTTTCCCTCCAAGAAAGGCCAAAGATGTCTGCTTTCTTCATAAGAGGTGGCGATTTCAACCTCTTATACCTATTACTCAGAAACTAAAAAAATTTGGCCATGGAATATCCTTTACAGAATGTTCCTCTCAGCTTTCTATTCCAATCTGCTTTTGGTCACTTTCATTCATCTGCTCATGGCTGGCTGCCTGGATTAATTTTCTGGACTGAATACATTTCCTTGCATTACCAACATATGTGACAAATAACTAATCTGACTCATCAAAATGCATTAGAATGCAGCGTTCCAGTTACTGAAGGACATTTGAAATTCAGCAAGTTGTCTTCTTACTTGTACTGTCAGTGGTAGTAATATATATATATATATATATATATATATATATATATATATATATATATATATGAAGAAGGAGAGCTCATGTTCCTGAGCCCATTGTGTGCCTAGAATCTCCATCAGCTTCTTTGCTGTCGCTATTCCAGCAATCCAAGAGAACTTGGACCCACCTCTGTTTTGCACTTCTTAAGATATGTCTCAAATTAAAATTTTGAAATGTAACTGAATAATTTCTGAGAAGCCTAAGATTTAAAATCATCTAAAACCAGTAGTAAGTGGATACACCCAATATATCTAACACTGCTTAAGGTATCTTAAATATATCATTCCTTTTCTAGGACTATTTCCCTATTATGTATGCCAACGTAGGCCTTCTAAATCAGGCAATGGTTGGGCTGTATGAGCAATAAGTCTAAATGAGATGCACAACAATGCAAGTGCTCATGTTTAATCAGCTGTAATGGTCATCTATCAAGAATCTCCTATATGTACATGGAGTCACTGGAAATGAGATTTTTCACGGTATTGCTTTGAAAGAAAAATGGGGTGATTTTTACCTCTGTATTTTAAATTACATATTAAAATCTGTATTCGCACAGAAGACTGTCATGGAGTCAGGATTCAAAGAACATTAAACACCATTGCTATGCACGGATAAGTATATTTAATTTTATGTATTTAATTTTTTGTGCTGGTACTGAGGCTTGAACTCAGGGCCTGGGCACTGTCCCTTAGCTTTTCTGCTCAAGGTTAGCACTCTACCACTTGGACCACAGCTTTACTCTCAGCTTTTTTTGGTTGGCTAATTGGAAATAAGAGTCACAGACTTTCCTGCCTGGGTGGGCTTCAAACCACAATCTTTAGATTTCAGACTGCAGTGTATCTAGAATTACTGACACGAGCTACCAGTGAATGATCTGTAATTTTTCACCCACATAATTTTGTCTTGTTTTCTTCTGCTTTTTTTTTTTTGGTGGGTGGGAGCTCATACCCTTATTATTTTTTTTATAGCCACCACATGTTAGAAGGAGGCTCTTCTCAGGAGAAGAAAAGCCTGGATTAAGAGCCTGCTGAGAATTCAAGAGCAGCAAGACAAGCCCTGCTTTCCTACTGACTTTCTTCCTAGGCCTTGTGTGACCTGTTCTTTTCTCTCTCCTTTTATTTATCTATAAAAGGAAGATTGTGCATGATTTGCCTCTGAGGTGATTGTGAAGGAGAAACCATCTCATAAAAATACTGTAGATCTCTTTTCCAATAGAATGTGTGAAAACAACACGGCAGACATTCAGCTGAGGGCTGAGAGAAGCTGCAGCTGTTCCTTATGACAGAGGAACTCATTGTTGATTCCCCTCACGTGTTCTCAGGGAGAGGCAGGCTCTGTCTCTCTGGCTGCAGGCTGCCATGGTGGTTGCAGTATTCCCTCAGCTCAGTCAAGAGAGGGTAGGAGAGTGTAACACAGGAGTCAGCATATGGGCTCCAAGCTCTGGCTGCCACTCTTCAGAGTTTCCATCATCACCTTTTAACCTCATGCTATTTATTTAACCTTTGTAATTCTTACATGACCTTTCTAAGTCTCAGTTTCTGTATCTCCAAGGGTGATTATGAAGAATATGATTTAGAATGCCAGCTGGGCACCAGTGACTTGGGTCTGTAATCCCAGCTCCTCAAGAAGCTGAGATCTGAGGATCAAGGTTTGAAAGCCAGCCTGGGCATGGAAAGTCTCTGAGATGTTTATCTTCAATTAACCAGCAAAAAGCAGGAAGTGGAGCTGTGGTAGAGTGAAAAAGCTGAGGGGCAATATCTAGGCGCTGAATTCAGTACTGGCGTATAAACAAACAAAAACTTTCAGAATGCTTATAAACATCTCAGCATAGTGCCTAGCAAATAGTCAACACTTGTACATGTAAATATACTAAGAAATGTATGCTAAACTTTGAAGTGTTCATGAAGAAGGGAGCAAACAGAAATGAAAACAAGTTACACCCCAATCCCCATCTAAGGGACTGACCACCTAATTAGAAAAAAGCATATCTAATCCAATATGTAGACATCACTATAGGATGTGTGAAGGCTAAAATTAATTCTTGATTAAACCTCTGGAGTTGTCTTATTCAGGAAGTTGAAAGGATAGAAATATTGGCCACAGCTTGGGTAGACCAAAATTGGATTTGGATTAGGCAGGGCTAATGGTAAGTTAGGTCAAATTTTCTATTGCATGAGGTCAGATTTTAGAGCCTTTTAAAAGGGAAAAAGTCCTTTTAGAGAAAATTCATTTAACATTATGTCAATTTTTGTGCTTTCTATGAGAAAACTATCTTTAATGTATATGGTGTCAGAATTTTTAAATGAGTTTTTTTTTCCTCTACAATTAAAGTTATGCCTTTTAGAGAGAAGGGAACATCTCCCACTGGAAATGACTTTTGGTCCATTTGCAAACTGCTCAGCATTGAGTCACGTCTTTATTTCTGTGTATAGCTAATTGGGCCTGGGACGGTTTAAGTTGGAATTCGACAAGTTTTAATATAATTGAATCAAATTGGATCTCATAACAGGAAGGTTTCTGTTATTGTTTGGCGTGTATTCTGACATAGGCAAAATGGATTCAGAGGATAGCTATTATCCTTCCAGTATCTCCCTATAGACTGTATGTTTGCTGGGGCAGCTGGGGGGGGGGGCGTCTCTTGACCAACCCAAATCACTGATGAGATTTGAAACATCTTCTGTTAGCTCAAAGCCTCTCCCAAGTTAACCTGAGATCTTCACAAAGGGTTCTCAGTTTGGAGAGCAGTAAATAAGAAGTAAGATTTATCAGATTCGTTGACAGCCATAGGTCATTTGGAAAAAAAAAAAAAAAGTTCCCAGCGGATTCCCCACCATCTCTCTATCCCCATCCCAGAAACTCAAACCAATGGGAGACAACTGAGGCAAACTAACATCATCATCAGAAGAGCAAAGGTTGATTTCTGTCCAAATTCTTACTATTGTGTGACTGAAAAAAAAATCTTTGATCTTATTGAGAAGAACATCTCCCTGTTGTGCCCAAAATACTCATCAAAAATAAAATAATAACAACAAAAACTTAATTCTGAATGTAGAATTTAAACTATCAGTGTGAGATAGACTAGCCAATAATAAACAGGTTAGAATGAATATGCCACAAATATGGCTTGGGATAGTGAGGTGCAGAAGTGCTAGTGTGTATAGAACATAAAGAAGACCAAGTATAGGACTTTAGAAATGATAATGCTCTTGTCTACCACTGCAATCCCAGGAAAGGTTTCGGCAAGAACATAACTGAAACTCAAGAATTCTGTGTGGGGCAAACTCCTGGAGAAAGGAGTTCTTGAACAAATAAAATATCTCAACTAACTGCTCTTTCCTTCTCCTTTAACAGATTTATTATCTCCATGACTCAGCTGATGTGGGTAAGATTTAGGCTGGGTATTCTTTCTTCTAAGCAGGCTCTCAGCTAGGCAGAGCAAAGCAGATCCTTCACAAGAAAACATAGCAGCCATTCATGGTTAAAGGAGAAAGTCAACAGACCATAGGATTTTCCTACATAGAAGAGTACGCAGAAAGGCAGAAACCAAAATAGACTCAATTATGGAGTCTGAGGGCTAGTATCTAATGTCACTGAGCAGAGCTAAACACTGTCCAACTTCCATAACTGGCATAACGGTGCACGCCAGCCTTGTTCAGGTTAAGAAGCTAAAGCCAAAGCAGTAGGTAGCTGCATGAGAAAATGACTCCCACTGAGGTGAGGGGACCCTAAGACCTGTTTGATAAAAGCAAGCCCATTGGGGAGTGAGAGAGTGCAGATTCAGAGAGTATATTTAATCTCAAGAGAAAGACTAGAACTGCAATGTGTAGCAAGAAAAACATTCAGAAAGTTCTTGTTGGAGTGAGTTGGGGAAAGGCGATCAAAAGTCCATGGGATATGGTGATATAGCAAATATTAATTTTGTCTCTGCTCCTAAAACCCTTGAAATTTCTTCAGTGAGGTGTCTTTCTGAACTATTGAGATGATTGGTAGCTGGACCTACCCAAGAGCCTCAGGAGAGGGGGGCTGGATGCCAAGGGTTAGTTAGAAATGTTCAGTTCCATCTCCAGACTGCAGGGAAGGGAGAGAAGCTGAAAGTTGAATTAATTGCCAGTGACCAATGATATAATCAAGCCTGCCTATGTAAAGAAGCCTCCAGAAAAAAAAAATCCCGGAAGAATCGGGTTCAGAAAGCATCTGGATTGCTGAACAAATGGAGGCTCTGAACAAATGGAGGCTCTTGGAAAGGACATTGGAGGTGCTCATCCCTGCCTCATACCTATGTTATCTATCTCTTCCAGCTGTATCCTCTATTATATCTTTTATTCACAGAATACAGCAGCAAACAGAAGTATTTCCTTGAGTTCTGTGGGCTAGTCTAGCAATTTAGTCGAACCCAAGGTAGCGGTAATGAAATTCCCACTTTATAGGTGGTCAGTCACAAGTGCCATTGACAATTGTGACTACCTTCCAACATGAGAGCAGTCTTGAAGGACTGGACCCCCCAGTCCATGAGATCTGACTGTCAGTAGGCAAATGGTTGTCACCGTGTGATTATAGGATTCAAAATTGGTGCCCACTGGAGATCTGCTTGACCTGTGTAGGAAAAAGAAATTGTTTCCCCACTTCCCCCACAATTTGGTGACAAGAGGTGACATATTCCGAACTGTACTGAGTGTATCACGGGTAGAAAGTTTGGTTTTACTTCTCTCAAGGAAGATGGAAACAGGGAAAACAAACAAAGAAGCACAAAGGTCGGAGGGAGGAGGAGCCATACACATTAACAACAGTTAATATTTGTTGAGCGTTTGCGAGGGGCTGTGTTCCAACTTGTCAACAAAAGTAAGTTTCTGTACAACACACAGACAGTTTCTGTGTTCCCCCGAACACACACCCTCCATCTCCAACCCCCGTAGAAGGCCAAATATTTTTTTTAGGCCTTTCAGTATTTCCACAGCTATTTGGCTATGGGAAGTATGTAAATGAACTAGACGAGCTGGCTCGTAATGGTCCAGGGCTTGGCCCAAGGGGTAGAATTTAGCTCAGTAGCTGTGCTGAGAGATGGGCCATAGGATTCTCTGCATCATAGACATGAAGAATGAAGCTTGGCATTATGGAGGACATGAGTGGTTTGGTTCCTGCTTGGCGGGATCATTCATGAAGGGCAGGCATGAGCTGCACCTGGATGAGAATTTTGGCATGCCCCGCTAACAAGAGAACAGAGCAACCAGCCTGCACCTGATGCTTCTGGATATCCTTTACATAATGACGAGGAAAGTCCCCAGAGGAAATCTGTGCCATCAAGCAGACCATAGAGTACTGTAGAGCTGGGGAGAAAGGAGCCAATGCCTGGGTTCCATCTTTGGTGGCACATTCTCTCCACCCCTCAATGGGGTGATACAATATCACCAATGACTGGACATGAGGCACTGGTGGTGTGGGGAAAAGCACTGTGATCAGATACAAGAGTCCTGCCTTTAGCTCCTATTTGCCTACTAACAAGTGAACAATCTTAGGCAGTGGGCAGATGGGCCTCTGCCTCTCAAGAGTTGGAAATCTAGAACAGAAGGCACATAACACACTTCACTTTATCATGGATCTTCCTGAAGTGCCTTTGCTGTGGCATCTTTATGATGAACAGATTGGATCATCCATTTGCCTGGTAAAGTTTTGAGAGTCTGACACTCCTTAAAGGTTAAGGTCTTTCTTTCACTGCATCACTTTGGGTTATTTCCAACCTGACACTGGTAAAATAAATATTACAGTGACAGAAACAGGGTCTGTGTTTTAATTGCCAAAAGACTGTTAACTTTGCTAATGGTAAAAGAAAACATGGCAGAAGGCAGTAGGAGCCTACAATCAGAGCAATGTCACTCCTAGACGCTCTGTTTTGCAACTGTGAGAATTCATGGACATAATCTGTAATCTGAAGTGTGCCTTCTTTACTGTCAGTAGCCCTGCTTCCTCAGAATGAAATAGGAAATAACTTCCAAATCAAGACAGCCTACTACCTTTACTGAGAATTCTGCTGTGTGCCAGAGAGAAAGAGGCAAGCACTTCTGGCTAATGTTGGGTGATACTTGGGCCTACACCAGAATTAAGAGCTTGAAGAGAAGATGACAATGGGGAGGCTTAGTAAAATCTTTAACTGGATTGATCTGACCTGAGTCTTCTATGTCATTTTTGTTATCCCCAAGGATTATGATTGGCAGGTGTCCACCCTTAAGCTGTGCTCTCCTCAAGTACTATGTTGTACGGACCCTGTGGGGTCCAAAATAGTAACCATTAGCCACATGTGGTTATTTAAACTTAAATTAAATAAAATTCAGTATCATATTAGAAGCATAGGCAGAGGACCTGTCCATGCATGTACATGTACAATGTTCTCTTGGATGGTAATCACCATAGACAGGCAGCTCACAATCTGAGCTGGGGTCATGTTGTCCATACACTGACTACTTACTGTGATCATCATTTGTGTCATTTTGCACATGTTAGGGTTCAACAATACTTTGCTTACCAAGGCTTAAAATTTATAAATGAACAATATGAGAAGATTATATATCCTGGCTACTAAGGAGGCTGAGGTCTGAGGATCACAGTTTAAAGCCATCCAGGGCAGGAAAGTTTATGAGACTCTTATCTCCAATTAACCACCAGATAACTGGAAGTGGTGCTGTGGTTCAAAGTGGTAGAGCACTTGCCTTGAGAAAGAGAGTCTAGAGACAGCACAGCATCCAGACCCTGAGTTTAAGCTCTGTGACTGATTTAAAAAGAGAGAGGTGGGGAAGGAAGGAAGGAAGGAAGGAAGGAAGGAAGGAAGGAAGGAAGGAAGGAAGGAAGGAAGGAAGGAAGGAAGGAAGGAAGGAAGGAAAAGACAATGACAACAACAACGACAATGACAATAGTGACAACTATACAATCAGGCATAAGTGGCTCACGCTTGTAATCCTAGCTATTCAGGAGGCAGAGATCTGATGTTTGCAGTTCATAGCCAGCCCAGGCAAGACATTTATCTCCAATTAACTAACAAAATGCCAGAAGTGGAGCTGTGACTCAAGTGATAGAGCTGTAGCCTGGAGCAAAAAACAAAAAACAAACAAAAAAAAAACTTGGGGACAAAACTCAGGCCCTTGAGTTCAAGCTCCAGGACTGGCACAAAAGAAAAAAAAAAGACTACAAAAGAAAATATACCAGAATATTAAGCATGTTTATGTTAAGTGAAGGGAATGTGACTATCATTTTGTTTCTGGCCATTTGTACTGAACTGTGTAGACAAAACTCTGCTGGTCTCTCCCATGACATATGACTCAGGAGACATTCATAGTTTGAGTTTCCTGAACTAACCATGCCCGAAGCTCAACCCACTCCAGCTGGATCTCCTCATTATATAAGAGACTCCAACATGCTTGAGTTGGTTTATATTACTTGTAACCAAATAAATACTGACTTCTTTTGCTCCTGTTAGGAATCTGCATCTTCTACAGTGTACATGAATGTCTCCTAAAAATAGAAAATATTAATGTGAAACTAGTATGTAATAGACATTCTGTTTTGCACCTTGCCATGTGTTGTATCCATGAGCCTTTACCAAGCAGTTTATCTGAATAAGCTAGAATTGATTTCCAAAAACCCACAAGGAACATGCCAAAATAACTTTGCTTATTAAAAGGAAATTTGAATCAACTGTTATTGCTGAACTATGTGGTGTTCTGGCATAAGCTGCCTCCCCCTTCCACGCCCCTTAAATATGATTGGAACTTCTTCAGTAACTCCTGTTGTCAGGTTTAGTTGTAAAATACAGAGTAACATCTCACTTGACCAACAAAACCCAAATTAGCATAATTTATCATTAGAGAGCATTCTCATTTGCTAATCTGGCTAGTTCCAAGAATACTAAATCACAGTTTTCCATTTAACAAATGAGGCTATTTGCAAGTCTTCTAACACTCATAGGTTTGGCTGATCAAAGGAATCAACTAGACTTGGCTGTAAGCACAGGCTAGGGAGTTTGCCCTGGGATGATATTTTGGTTGGCAAAGCAACTGGAAAGATTTTGAATTACTCCATTCAACAGATTCCTCTTCCTTCCTAATTGACTGGCTAGAAATAGAGTCACATAAATATTTAGATCTCCTCACCATTTTTTTTTCAATTCTGCCAAGCATCTAATGTCCATGTCCTCTTATTTATAATTGTTGAGACACCTGATGAGAAGCACCTTATTAAGGCTGCTTAGAGTGGCTTCTCTTGGAGTCATTCTCCTATGTTTTCTAGGGTCTTTTATATGTCTTTTGGCAAGGAGTTCAACCCAGCCTTTGAACACATTAATCCTTTCCTTGAAGTCACACATTCTGCAGTTTGCTTAGAGGTAGTTCCAGTGGCAGGTTAACATAGGCTGGAATGTGTTGCCCGCTGACCCCAGCTCCCCTTGAGATTTGTCACTGGCTTACTATAGCAACCACCACCATAGTATCCTGCTGCCCCTCCAAGGAGAAGGCTGACCTGCAATGGGGTCATGTAAGGGCAGGGCCATCTGCAGCTGTGCAGAAGGAAGTGATGGTATTTACTGACTGGATGCTCTCTGTACCTGCTCCCTCCACATGGCCTGCCTTCCTGCCATTGTTATCCCTGGATTTTCCCTTTGAGTATCCAAAAAGCACAACTTCTCTTTTTCCTCCCTTGTCCAAATTGCCTCCCTTCCTCAGCTGTCTCTTGATTTGTGTTCCAGGCTCCCAGAACAGCATGCCAGGCCTCTGGTGTTTGAGGCTTGTGTAAATTTGGTCTTCCTCCTGACGTGGATGTGTCAACTCATATAAACTACACCGCTGCGAGGACATACACTTGTCAAAGGATCTTTGTGCTCACTGACTCATTTGAGCCTTCTATGCCCTGATCTCAGATTTAGACAAGGTGAGACTCGAACTAGTATTTTAGAGGTGAGCAAGGCTATTATATCTCTTTCTACTTAAAAATCTATCAGAACTTCCTTTTTTTTCTTCCACTTCATCCTTTGGCTTCAAGACTTGTTAGATGAACATCATGAAGGAAAAGAATGGTCTCAGTGTACCATCATCACAGAAGAGAGATAGTTTATCAGTATCATCACTATCAAAAGAAGAGTTGATTATTTGTAGCTGAGTGTTCTTGTTCAACTGCTTCAAGGAAGATAAAAATGTTTCTTTTTCATTCTAGTTTCCAATGGGAAGAAGTCATGTGGTCTGAATATTATTATAATTAGTAACAATAGTAATACTTACTGTAATGTATTATTATGTGCTAGGAACTGTGGTCAGTTCTTCATGTAAACAATACTATACATCATTTATCAAGGAAAATAAAGAACAAAATGACACTATCTAGCATAGAATAAATGAGAGACAGTTTAGTAACTGATTAAGAACATGGTATCTAGGGGCCTAGGTGTGATAGTACATGACTATTATCCCAGCTAGTTAGGAAATTGGCAAAAATCATGAATTAAAGCCATTCTGGGCAAAAAGCTAGCAAGACCTCATTTCAACCAAGAAAGTTGGCATGATGGTATGTACTGGTGATTTGAGCTCTCAGGAAGCAAAGGTAGAAGGAGTTAGGCCAGTCCCAGGCAAAAGTAGAAGACCCTATCCCAAAGAACAAAATAAATTATGGAATTTGATTCTTTCTTTTTCTTTTCTTTCTTTTTGGGTCCAATACCAGGACTCACACTCAGTATATGGCGCTTTCATTCACTGGCCAAGACACTATCATCTGAGCCACACTCTGGCCCCAAATTATGTAATGTGAAACTCAACTTTAGGTTCACTCCTAGTGTTCTCCCTTGCTTGGGCATGTGACTTAACTGTGTGGTAGTTATTCATAAAATGGAATAATAGTTACATTTCTTGGTTGTTTTGAGAACAATGGAAGTAACATTTACAAGGCCTTGGTAGCTGTTCAAATGTTCATCCAGAGAAAACACAATATGAGTATTGCTATGGTACTATATACAGTCATTGCTTATCCCTACCATCTGAATGTTGCTATGACTGTGTGACACCAAGCAAATTAGAAAATCTCTCTGCACCACCATTTTTAGCTTTTCTATTGGTAACATAACTGTCCACCTAATAGGACTGTTATGAGCATGAGGGAGAGAATCTTAAACTACTAGTGTCTAGCACATCATAAATGCTCAATAAATGCTAGCTATCATTGCATTACTACTGATAAAAGTGGGAGCCTGAACAATCACAAAGAAGCTACATTCAACAAACTTTGGCTGCCTGGCAACCATATTGAAACACTGGATCTATTTGACTTTAGAGGTAGTTGCTCCCCCAAATCATTCCTAGACAAGGCAAAACAAGCCCTTTACAAACATTATTTGTGAGGTAGGCACCAGTGGCTCACTCCTATAATTCTAGCTACTCAGAAGGCTGAAATCTGAGGATTGTGGTTCAATGTCAGTCTGGGCAGGAAAAACCATGAGACTCTTATTTTCAATGAAACAGCAAAAAGCTGGAAGTAGAGCCATGGCTCAAGTGGCAGAGTGCCAGTCTTGAGTGGATAAACTAAGATCCTGAGTTCAAACCTTATTTCCAGCTTTCTCTCTCCCTCTCTCTCTTAATCCCTCTCTCTCTTAATCCCTCTCTCTCTCTCTCTCTCTCTCTCTCTCTCTCTCATCACCACCACCACCACCACCATCATCAGAAGTTGAGAATTAAATCACCCTAGAATGTGTCCTATTGCTTCTTCTGAGGCAGTTCTCTGGCATTTTATCTTTCTCAGTTAAAACTTTTCTTTAAGGTAAGGAAGGTGGTCTTGGGAGCTTCTGTCCCCTTACAGAGGCCCTCAGTGATCTGAACTCTCAGAGGGACGCGCAGCATGGAGGCCCATCCGGGGATCTGAAGATTCAGATCTGCCCCTCCCCTCTCCAGCTCCTACACGATGGGGGAGAAAGCTGGCTGGCGTGCAGCATGCAGAAGGATCTGCGCATGCGTATGCAAAACTCAAAGTGCCCTTTGGGTTGAGAAGGATAATCTGGGTTGAGAAAGGGCTGTGTGTGGGCCACCAAGCAGCAGAAACTCACGTCGGAGGCCAGGGAGCAGGTGTCTGGCACCTCTGAGCTCTGCAGCCGCTTCTACCTCAGCTGACATTTAGAAGGCATAATGGCAGAGCCCATCTCTGCCAAGCCGTAAGGATGAGATTTATACAGCCTGTGCCCACCTACTTGCTCCCTGTTCTCATTTGTTTGCCCACCCACCCAATTAAGAAAAAGGCTGTAGAAAACCAGGAGGAGGGAATATTATTCTGTTGTGGTTGGTTTTGGACATGAAACTTTTGTTTTATAGCAGAATTCTGGATTACCACCTTCCTGAGAAAGAAAACACAAACAACCTTTGTATAAATCTTCACCCTTTTCCTCTCCAAAGTGTCACAAAATTAGGAATCTTCCCTGACCACCCACCACCTGCAAAGATGCAGGTTCATCTCTTGCCTGGTCAGAAATTCAATAACATGACAGCGTCCACAAAGCAGATGAGTGTGTAGTCT
Organism: Dipodomys merriami; assembly: GCF_024711535.1. NCBI lineage: Eukaryota > Metazoa > Chordata > Mammalia > Rodentia > Heteromyidae > Dipodomys > Dipodomys merriami. The sequence continues at coordinate 28,894,418 of NW_027202270.1, forward strand.
TTTCTGAGATGGTAGTGTGAATGAATCAAAGTCCAAAACAGACTTGCTCTTCTTTGTTTAAGTCATGTCAAAGCATGCTTTCAAAGTGCTCAACTTCACGCTTCACCAAGGCTGCTCAGAGTCCAGGCTCTAGAATGTATTGAAGCTCACAGGCCTTTCAGGACTCCTGCCTGGAATTTCATTACTGGGATTCTTCAGGTCATTTCCCAGGGAAGTCATCTCCCTGAAGACCACAAACCATTCACACTGCTGGGCTGACTCCCTTCACCCCTCCGGCTCCATCCCTCCCCACTAGATGCCTTCCCACCCAGGGCTGTGAGCTACACCTTCCAAGTTTACTAATGGTGGCAGATGTGTTGGGAGAGAAGAGGTGCTATTTTTCTTGAAATAGAATTGCCCCCCTCCCCCCCTCTCCCGCCCCAGGGAAGAATGACAACAACCTGGGGAGGTCCCATGACTGGAACAAAAATTCCTGTTAACAAAGACTCTGTGGAACACAAAGGAGAGAGCTAAGTGTATCCCCCCTAACCCCCAAAACCAAGCTTTTAGATGGCTCTTGGTTCCCTTTACTCTGCTTAGCAAGGTCTGTGGCCTGCATTCTGCTTTAAAAACATCACCGAATCACAGAGTGACAAAAACAGCTAAATACGCGGGAAACTCTGCACTGTAGACTTAATACAGGGCTCATGGCTCCACACACTTCCTAATGGATGTGGCCCAGGCTGTGGTTTTTGGTGTTTGTTTCCCAGACACAGAATTTGTTAAACATCAAGTTTTATTGATAGGGTGAAAGCTATAGCTTTCATGCTAGGAGAACTATTAATAAGGTGGGCTCTGACAGGCTGAGCAAATGTTGCTGAAGCTCTTGTCTGAGAGGTGCTGAGTGAGCCATCTTCCCCAGCCCCCACACTGGCAAGCCTGCGCCCATTTGTTTTCTTTCTCATGGTAGGAAAGAGTGGTTAGGTGCCGGTGGTTGAATTTTTCAGGCCAATTTAATATCCAACTGCCACTGTGGCTTTTCATTTAGAGGCAGAGATGTATCCTTCCAGACCTGGTATTTGGGGTTGAGCTGTGACTTCAAAGTTCCTTTGATCTCAGCCCTCCTCGATATGATATGATATCTGCCATCCCTGACTGGTAAACTCAGTGATGGAGGCAGAGTGGCTGCTTATTCATAAGGATACTGTGCAACTCAAGAGGCACCGAGGGGGTCCCCTTTGTGATCTGAAAGGCTCCCTGCTCTCAAAGGCTATACCATTAAGAGGTTGCATTTTGGAAATCACTTGGTGATTTCCCCCCCCCCCATCTTGAATGGCAAAAAAAAAAAAAGAAAACCTAAAAGAAAGCTTCAAATAGATCTACAATTAAAGCATGGTTTAAAGCCTTTAGTAATTAATTTTTTGTGCTACTTTTCAAGTTATCCAGGTGGCTATGGTGTGAGTCCCTTGAGAATAAGTGTGGTGGGACCAACTTCTTGGGTCTTTACTATGAATAATATCTGCTCCTTGTTTATGCTCTTGGCATGTTACCTGAATAAGGTATCTGTCCAGCTTCAAAATGTAATACTGCAAAAGTCTAAGCCTCGGAGATATATATATATATATATATATATATATATATATATATATATATATATATATATAAAATATCACCTAACATCTCTTGTATATCTTGCCTTCATGGCAATCTGTTCAAGGTACTGAATCACCCTGAACATGCTAACACAACATTTTGCTCACATGGATTCCTAATATCTTTATGGAATGCCTTAAGGGTTAAGATGGGAATTTTTAGTTTTAGAAATGCAATGACTCCTAACTCTCTACCACGTCTGAGCATTGTGTCAAGGTGCTGTGTGTGGGAGTATGTGCTGAGTAGCTATATTCCTTGGGACAAATATACACAACGGTTCTAAATAGCTCATATCAGTTCCACTCAGTGCCAAATGAGAAGAAAAACATTTTTAATGAGCTTTTGGGATTCTAGAATTAAGAGTACATACATTTTTCTAATCTGGGGTGGGGAGGGGAAGGGAAATAACAAAATGCTGAAGTAAGGATATGAGTTGACCCATTGTAACAATGAGATGTACAAGACACTATGTTGAAAATGAACTTTACAACTTTGGGAGGAGAGAGGGAAGAGTTTGGGAGGTGGGGAGGAAAGGGATGGTAAGGCAAAACCAATACTCGGTAGGAAATGAACTCATTACCCTACTCCTGTAACTATAACCCCTCTGTATAATAAAAAACATATATTAAGGGCTGGGAAGGTGGCTCAATGGTAGAGCGCTTGCCTTGCATGCATGAGGCCCTGGGTTTGATTCCTCAGCACCACATAAGAAAAAAGAAAAAAGCCAAAAGTGGCGCTGTGGCTCAAGTGGTAGAGGGCTAGCCTTGGCCTGAAGAGCTCCCAGGCCCAGAGTTCAGGCCCAAAAACCGACAAAAAAAAATTCCTCTCTGTCCTCATTCTTGCCTTGTCTTGTCTTCACTGAGAGTATACTATAATTAATGTTTCTGTCTTCAAAATTCGTTGAGAGAGAGTGAGAGAAAGCAAGAAAAGGAGAGTGAGAGAAGATGCCCTGAGGTTAAAAAACAATATTGAAATAAAGATTTGAGAGCTATTATGTGGGGGGAAAACAGACCTTATATAGGAGTATTAGGAATTACAGGGAGGCAGGCATGGAAGAAAAGGTCATTAGAGCAATAAGAAATAAAGCATTGACCTTAAAATGGACATGCGATCTAGACTATAAATTTGACGCTCTTCCCTGTCTGTGATGCAGAAGTCTCCTTGCTTCTTTCAGGAATGTGTGAGCAGCACATAACTCTTCAGGATGGGGAATGACCAAGTGGCTAATTCCCAGGCTCTGGGTACTGCCTGGGAGTGAGCAGATGTGGCCAGCAGCAGCTCCTCGGCTGCCATGTGGTGGGCTGGGCTCTATGAACAACACTTTGTTCTTCCTCTCTGTAGCCACAACAGTTGCTCTGTGTTTTATTTTCAATTAAATGTCGACTAATTCCAAACTACAGAAAAACATAGCTGCTGGCACTCCCCTTCCCTTCCCAAAGCAATGCCGTCTGCAGAGAAACCCTTCATTGTACAAGCCCGGCCTTATACACACCATAAAAGACACATATGCCACTGGTTTGCCGACAAGTGCTTTCAAAAAGGTGCTTAATGGGCCCCGGGACCCTGGGCCTGTAACCCATCTATGAATAGTGCCTCTTAAGAGGGTGGTTGCTATAGCGAGCCCTTGTTTTTAATTCAATTGCACAGTAAATAATACTTTATACACAGTGAGAAACAAATGGTCACTATAGATTGCCTTCTCTTCATTGGGTGGAAAAGGGGCATTTCAACTGTGAGGAAGGGATCCCAACACCTGTCTCCTAAACTTATTTGGATTTCAAATTCTTCTCCCACCTGATGAGGTATTGAGGCTTAATAGGTTCTAAAATACTTGCATCAACCCTGAAAGTCAGATTTATTAACACTAAAAAACCAACAAACCCACCGTACACAAACATTTCCAGTTTGTTTGGGCCCAGTCTAAAAGCAAGTGGAATTTCTACTCAACTGGAGACCTGGCCAGCTCTCCATTCCAGGACATTGGAAGGAGATGAGGAGGCAGGGAGGAAAACGTGGTTTGTAAGCATTAACATCACATGAAACACAGTTGACAGCTTTGGGAATATCTGATTGTACGTGTGGGAAAATGGGGAGCAGGCTGAAAGAAATCAGAGCAGGATAGAAGAAGCCCACCCCTCCTGGCGATATCCAGCTTGGGGGCCAGGGACGGAGGAGGTAGAGGGGGCGGGAATTATACACTGCTGAGGAATAAAAAGAAAAGGAATAAAAGGAGCGCAGAGGTTAATAAAATGGGGACATATTCCTCTCTCCAGACACAGTGAGGTGAAAATTACTTATCACCTGCTGGGGTGGAAGTGAGAAGGGCCAGTGGCTGAGCATGCGGCAGGGAATATTTTGTAGCAGCTAGGCAATCTAACAGCAGCCCTGCAACAGGCGGCCCGAAGAACAGCATCTGAGCGCTGCTGTCTCCTCATTAGAGGACAACAGCTGTTTCCTACTATAATTAGCTCACACTTCAATAGTTAGCTCCGGTCTCTTCTACCCGTACCATAGGCAACATGGAAACGACAGAAGCACATGTTGTTGTTGTTGTTTTCTTAAATCACCTCCACTTACACACGTTATTAAGCATCTAATAGAAAACAGCCGTACCTTCCCCAGGTCCTTCCCTCCTTGGATGGTTTTTCACAAGCCAAGTTGGGGGAAAGCCTTTTGTGTTCATGAGCCCTAGTTCCCATTTCCAATCTCACCTCCATGCTCCACAGCCCGCCCACCCCCCTCCTCTGAATTAAAGAAAGTCCCCAGCCTTGTCAACCAACCCATGCATCAGGCCATAAAATCTTGTTTTCAGCCACCTGCAGGATGAGGGAGGGAAGAGGAAACTGAACTGAGAAAGCAGGCGGAGGGAGAATTCCAGCTGGCCACTGAAGATGGTTTGCACAGAATTCTTGGGGGAAGGGGGATGGGAGGGTGCAGGGACTGGGGTCATTTCCTGCCAGGTCTGGGCTGTGCGGAGGGAGATTCCCCAATCACAGTCTATCACAGTTCCATTTATGTCAGAACTCATTAGGAGCCCACTCCACTCCACTCAGCAGCAGTGGGCACACAAAAGAAAGAACCAGCCTGAGTGTGCAGTGACTGCATAGTAGCTGTTAGAACTGGGGGACAGGCAGGTGGAAAGGAGGGATTGTAAAATTCATGGCTGGGTAATTAGAGTCAGCAGGGGAGCACATAGGCAATAGCAGGCCTCTCATTTCTCTCCTGGTGGTTTTAAAGGATTGGCAGGGGGCCACTTTCTCCCAGGGGTGAAGTGAGGTGCCTGTGTCATCATTCATAAGGCAAAATGATCATCCATTTACACCCTGTTCTCAGGGAAGCTGAGGAGACAAAACTGCATTGGATATTGTTATTGGGGTCTGCTCAGGACAAGAAGAGGATAACTGGAGGTGGTGATGGCCTTGGGTGTGATTAGCCAAAGCAACTTAGTGGAAAAGCAGACGTTTCATCTGTTAACATGAATAGTTCCTGTTCTTCATGTTTCTAAATATACTTTAGAAGGAAATTTATAAAAGATTTTGGAGGCCTGACAAAATATGGCAGTATTATTATCTATACCAACTGCTTTGCATTATAGTAAGCCGTTCTGGTTTTCTTCAACGGTAGCAGAGAAGCTAAGGTGATGTAGACAAAATAGAGACAAAATGGCTCATTTTGTCTGCTGTATTTCTCTTTCATACCAGTTTTATAAACGATGAAAATTCATCTACCTCCCAAACAGGGTTTTAAGCTTTCCTGGTGATTGAGGTATAATTGCTATGCAATACAATTCATCTACTTAAGTGTAAAGAGTTCTGACAAAGATATACATCATTGAAATAATACATTTCTATCTACCCCAAACAGTTTTCTTCTGCCACATTATAGTCAATCTCTATACCACCTGATCATTCCTCACCTTCAGCACTAGCCAACCACTGATCTGATTTCAACCATTATGATTTTGCCTTTTCTTGAATGTATGTGGATGGAATCATACAATAGTGTGTACAGTCTTTTCAGTCTGGTCTGTTTCTGATAGTATAATGCTGGTTGTGGATGTTTTCCCTCCCTGTATCTCTGTGTGTTTCTGTTCCTATTGCCTGGAGTTGTGTAACTTTGCATGTGTATACTACAATTTGTTTGTTGAGGTTACTGTGAATAATGTGGCTATGAACTCTCAGAGGAAAGTCTTTGTAGATATACATTTCCATTTCTCTTGATCTCCTCTTCTGTTATCAAAGAGGAAAATAAATGGAATCACGTCCCCTCCCCCACTTCTCAGTGGTATGCCTGATCATCCAGCTGAAGAGGAAGTGGCTAGCCACCTGGCTACATTATAGGAGAAATATGATTCTGTGTGTTTCATTCGGCACCAAACGCGAAAACAAGTTTTCTTCTGATAGGTTATCATTTAAAAAGTCTCCAGATGATGACTACATGCAAAAAATGTCAACTGAAAAAAAAAGTCAACTGAAAGTATAGAGACTGAGGGAGAAATAATTACAGCTAAAGTATTTCATCAAGCATCTTAAGATAACATGAAAATCCAATAATGAATGGTCCACATTCAGATCCTTTGGCTACCGTTCACATAACAACCTGGCTTAGCTTGTGTGTTAAGATACAAGGGCATGCTGCCCTGCTCTGCTGAACTTGATTCTAAAAAGTCTAACAACCTTCTTGGGGTTTCTTTCAGGGCAAAATGAGACACCGTGAGGCTTCAGCTAAATAGAATATGAAGGCTGCACCAGGGAAGGGGGCCATAGCTGTTTCCCTCTATCCTGGCTCACTGTTGGTCATCATAAAAACTACCTTTTTGTCAATGATTTCTCTCATTCTCCAAGAAAACTAAGAAAGTACTGAAAAACCCATTTTATTGATTTTTAAGCCAAAGAGCTTCGTTTTTAAGAATACCTGAAACCCAAATAATTCTGATTGCAGTTTTCTTAATTCCTTTGTTTAAGGTCCTGACCTTAACTTTGCTATTATACATTTTGGGATTTCTGGAGCCCAGCTTTACCCTAAGGGAAAAGGAGGAAACAAGCTTAAAAAAATGTTTTTTGACTTAACCCTACACCCTAAGGTCACCAGTGAAAACACATCAGATTGAAAAATCTGCAAGGTCTTAAGGCCAGGCTCACAGGAAAATCAGAAAAACTAGAAGCTGTGAAGGACATAGATCTGCTGAATATATTAAGCTCACATATGTGTACGTGTATGTGTTTTCTAATCCTCTAAGGTAAATTTATACCAATCCATACAGATGTACTCTTTTCTGTTTATTATTCCCAATTGCCCAATGGAGGTTAATGTTGTGCAAAGGGGGGGAAAATGGGGAGTTTGACAGCACCCCTCCCCCCTTCTTTTAAAAAGGCAAAACAAAGAAAATGAAAGCTTGTTCTTTAAGCCAGCATTTCTCTCTCCCTAATTCTACCCAGACTGGATCGTCTTAAATCTGATTTGGGATTTGAGCATTATTTGGATTAGCTCATTAGTGGGGCACCGTTCTGACAAGCCACTAATCTGGGGCACTGGTGCACAGCGCCATGACAGTATTACGCTGAAAATGAGAAATATAATGAGATTAGACAGGTCCTCGTGCAAATGGTCAAAAAGCACTTTGTATAGCTATCCACCAGCTAGGGAATGCAGGAGGCACACTGATTGAGGCATCAGGCTCAGAGGAACCCCAGGATCTGCAGAAAGGCAGCAGGGTTGGACATTTCTAAGCAGGTTCTGTGGAGTATCAAGCAATGTCCTGAACTAAAAGGTCATAATAATAAAAGGTAATGACCTTGGGGTAGAAGTGTCAGTGAGCGGGGCTGTGAGCACAGGGGTTTTATGGTACAAGGGTTTTATGGTATGTGCAGTCTCATATCTGTGTTGCAGGAAGAAAAAGTTATGGGTAAGAAGTAATTGGCAACTGGGACCAACAACATAATACACTGTACCTTCTCAGTACTAGCAGTGAAAACACATGTGGGTGCACGCATGTGTGCACATCCTTCACCCCCCACAAAAGAAACAAACAAACCCACCTCCTCCACTGATTCTTATCCCTCTGTTACAATAATGTTCCTTCCTCCTTTCCCCTGTAATTCCAGTTGTGTCTAAGCCAAGCAGAATAGACTGGTTCTCTTTTGCTTCAAACGAGGCTGTTGCTAAGATCAGAAATGCTAGACTCCAATAATGAGTGATTTATAATGTCCAGATGTGGTTACAGGACAGCAGACAGCACACCGTGGAAAGGGACTTTGTGCCTCCCCCATCCCTTTCTCCTCCTTGTTCACTCCAAGTGGGAAACAAAAGTTTCCATGGCATTTTCTTGCTTGTATGTGGAAAAATCAAGGCATTAACAGAGGTTAGGAGCTGGTCCCTTGGGATGTCATTCCTTTCTCATATTATGCTGGTCTGCCACCTACTGGTGACTTTTAGTACTCTGAAAAAGACCTGCTTACTCGATGCCTCCCCCAACTTAATGTTTTTTCCTTAAACCTGGAGGAAAATTCAACTTCAACCATTTTATGAGCCATTAAAACAATCATGTGTGAGACAAAAAAGAAATTCATTTCTAGTTCATGTTAACAACATACCAAGTTAAACACATGTGTTTTTTGGTATCCTTCCTTGCAGATAATGAATATTTTTACTGAAAAGTCAAGAATTACTACTTAAGTATTTACAATTGAATTCAAGGTATGACTGAGTTCTTCTTTTTCATTCACCTTGTCAAAGATGTTTAGGTATTTGAAGGAAAACATCACCCAGGAACTAACAAAGGAGACATTTTAGTGAAGTATTTCTGTTTTCTTCAAATATCTTCATTGATAGATGAAGAGAAGGACATTACAGGCTATTAGAAATAAAAACAAAAAAAACAAACAATGTCTACCCTAACATAAGGTACAAAAAAAGAGATTAGTTCCTGGAATCATAGACCCATACAAACTTTCTAAATAGTTGAAGTGATTCCAAAAGAGAGATAGAGGAAGAAAAAAATCTGTACTAAGTAATAAATATTCCAAAGCATTTTAACCTACATTGCTAAAACACATAAAAGCAAGTCCAAAATGGAGGTCAGAGAGCAGTCTCAAAGACCAAAGTTTAAAGAATCACTGGGAGATCACTTTGTATTTCATGCTGTTACTCTTAAAAGCCAAGCATGGACATATCCATAAGTTTTCATGTTTTCTAAGCAGAAAAAGAAAATGCTAGGAAGAGTGGACTAACTACATCCTTTGGTTAGAGCAAGAGGAATGATTCCCTAGCATTTTATTTTCCTAAACATTGTTACTTACAAGAATCTAGATGGCAAGAGAAAGAGATTTTAACTTTTCCCTTCAATGCCATACTTTCTGGGATTTTTTTGTTTGGTGTGCGGTGTGTGTGCGGTGTGTGTGTGTGTGTGTGTGTGTGTGTGTGTGTGTGTGTGTGTGTGTGTGTGTGTGTGTGTGTGTGTGTGTGTGTTTCTTCCATGAAAACCCTTTGTGGCTCAACTGTAGCTGAGCAGTCATCTATTATTTCCTTTAAACACACACTTAAATTGGTGATGTTAATTAATCAAAGTAGAAGAAGCAGACATGCTTTGGAAACAAAAACTCTGTTAGTGCTTCAGAAGCAACGCCCATTGGCCACCAGGAACTTGGTTGCTAGGGAGATGGTTACCAGGCATAGGTGGCTTTCATGGCAGCTGCATGTACAGAGGGGCACCCTTTGACAGCTTATTTGATACCCTTTGGACTGATGTTGTGAATGAAGGGTTTTCAAATATTTAATTTCTCCCATGTGTGTTGGCAAGAAGGGACTGGGCTGTGTGACTGCTTTTCAAAAGGAAGATTAAGAAAGGAGAAAAAGGAAATGTAGGGGTATGGAGAACACAGAACCAGAGAGCCAGGCTGAAAATGAGATGCCTGAGAAAGACATGGACAATGAGAGAATCCTGGTAATCTTGAACTGAAATGGGAAGAGCCATGGGGTCAAAGAAGTCAGGATGAGGTGACTTCTGTTAACTGTATTTATTGAGGGATAACCATGCATCAGCACCTCGGCCAGATTCCCCCATATTCCATCTGACTTCCTCCCATATTCACCAACATAAAGTTCTACTATTGTCAGTCAGCATGCAAGAATACAAATACTCAGCTTTGCCAGGGTAAGTGGTAAGGCAATGTCCACCTCTCCTCCCCCTTGGGTCTGTTGTCAAACTCTTTTTCTGCCTCCAGATTAGTTCTCCTTGGGGCTTTTTTAGATTTGAAGTCCCCAAGTTACATAGCAAATCTTTTCCAGCATCAGCTTTGTTGAAGGAACTATTTTTGCTCGATGTGTGTGTGTGTGTGTGTGTGTGTATGTGTGTGTGTGTTGTGTGAACATATAGTGTCATTGTAGACATAGATTTCGCCCTTAGTGGAACTTAGAACTTAGTTAAGAAAAAAGAAGTACATGAAAAAATAATAAAACATTTTTTTGTCTGAAGGCTTGAGAGAAGATACTGAAGAACAGACTTACTAAAAGTGGAACATTGGACTCAGAGCTGGGATGAATTTCACAGAGCTAAAGACAGACTCGTTCCTGATCCTGGATTGGAAAGCAGATAATGCTGAAGACATGGCTGAGATGACTTTTGTGGAAGAATGACGTTTGGCTGTCGGTGCTGTCTAAGAAAGGAAGGCAGCCAGCCTCAGCAAGGCAATGAAGGGAGCTATTCTATGAACATGTGATTTGCACTGACAGGTGAACTGGGTGCTTACATGAGAGAGAGAGAGAGAGAAAGAGAGAGAGAGAGAGAGAGAGAGAGACAGAGACAGAGACAGAGACAGAGACAGAGACAGAGACAGAGACAGAGAGACAGAGAGAGAAAGACAGAGAGGAGAGAGGGAGAAAATGTATGTGTGTGCACACATGCACAGTGGTGAGTCTGGGATTGAGGGAGGGAGATGGCAGAATGGAAGGGAAAAAGAAGTTGATGATCCATTTAGCTCTCTTCACCAATTCAATTTAATATGAAATACGCTCATTAGGTCATAGAATTTTTTTCCTTTAATGAAGAGAGACATACAAAATTGTAGCATAGTGTGGGATTTTATTATCTATCCATGAGAAAGAAAACATACCATGTAAACAGGTTGGAAGAGAGAGCTCTTTTTGCTAAATCTGGTGGAAAGCAAATGTCACTGCAAGCGGCTCAAGCTCTCCACCCTCAGTGTAAAGACAGGAGGAGCTGTGGTGAGCCTTGCATAGGATAAAAGGTTGCAAGCAGCAGCAGCAAACACAAAAGCACCGGGCAGGAGGTCCCATTAGGAAAAAATGAGAAGACTATGAATTATTTTTATAGCCTGCAAATGACATATCTCATTCATTCTGGGAATTATTTACCCTCTGGATTGAGTGCGAGGTCTTATGAGTCATCTAAATATGTTATTTCTTTATCTTTGAGGACAGAAAAGGGGTAGAAGGTTGTGACACATGAAGTCAGGGAAAAGAAAGGGTCACGTTGATAAATGCTTCAAGGCATCGCTGGGCAGGCACGGTGGGTGATGGAGTGTGTTCTTCCTTAGTTGCACCTCACCACCATGACAGAGTCATGCTTTTTCTCTGGCATAACCTGACAATCAGGCACAAACCCTGGACGCAGCTGGCAAGGGCGAGGTACATCCAAAAGGGAACAAGATTCCCTCCCCTGCAGTTTAGCCCTGTTTCCATTCCAGGAAGAGAGGAGGGGAGGCTGGCAGAGACCCTCTTCAGGTAACAAAATCGCTTCTGTACTTTTACCCAAGTCCCCAAATCAGACCAATATTTTCTGACTACCATGAGAAGACCTGCCTCATTAGCGGGCTATGGAGGTGCACATCTGGGTTCATCAAACCACTATCGAAGGAGGGAAGGTAATAGCCCAAATACAAATACTGCCCTGCTCTACTCTGGTATCTTAGTGAAAAATCAAACTACTCTGCCTTCAGTCCCATTTAAATAAAAACATTCACTTGCCTCCAACAAGTAGAATACATTTTCCTGGCTGATTGATGCTTTTCCATTTCTTTTATAATGTATTTTTTCCTCAGCAAGGGATTGTTCTCCGGAATGTCAAAGAGGAAATATTTCCTAAATCATGTGCTGTGATTGGCTGGTTTGGGTCTAATCAGATAGCACAGATAGTGCGGAAGGGAGATGGGGAGAGAAGCAGCAATTTGTCACACCCCATTCCAGCTGTGGATAAAGAGGTGCTTTGCAAAGCCAGCCTGCCATGTCTCTAGACCACAATCAAAATTCTCCTCTTCTTCCTCCCTTTCTCTTTCCTTCTTTTTGCCTCCCTTCCTCCCACACTACTTTTCTTCCTCTCTTCCTCTGTCTCTCTCATACCAGACACGCGCATGCGCGCGCACACACGTACATTTTACCTCATCAGATCTATCAATGACAGAACAGTTATTAAACAAAATCTTGCCCAGGGAATTAATAATCTCAAGATTCATTTCCTTATCAAATCTTATGGCCTGGAGGAAGAATACTTTGTTCTTACAGAAAGACCAAAGTGCATTAATCTCCCTGAGGGTGGAGATGGATTTGTGATTTGCCAGAGAAGGAGGGGAGGTGATTCTAGGAAGTGTTTGCAAACACCAAGAGGTCACAGATTTGCTTTCTGAAGGCTTTGTAGTCCTGTGAGCTGTAGAGGATTTGGGGAAGGAAGGGCATGGGAATAATGGAAAGGAAGGACCTGGAAATGCCATCGGTCACACTCTAAACCCCAGGATCTGATCATTCTGCCCCCATGCCACCCTCCTATCAACCACTGGTGAAAGGAGCACTGGGCTGTGGGAGGTCAGAAGAGTCACAGATGACAAGAACTGCAGATGTGAGCTCTAGTATGTTTAGCCACAACAAAAGGTGCAAGATTAATGCTCAGCTCTGGGCTTGCACTCATTTTGGCGGGAGCTGTCATCTGGCGCTCACAATCACAGATAGATGAAGTTTGGACAGGAAATAGCTTGCCTTTGTTCCCCTTGACCTTATTTACTGGGACAGTTGTGGACTTGTCATTCTTGTGATACCAGAGGAGAAAGGAGTCAAGAGGCTCATGAAAGAGCTCAAATCAGTGCATCTTGGTAGGGAACAGGAGGGTAGCTGGCTGGTTATCAGCATCACACACACTCCACTTGTCAATCTGAGCAAAGCTGTGATCATCATCCCAGACAAAGGGTGTCTTGCATCAAGTGGCTCCCTTTTCCTGTTCTGAACCTCTGATTAGTGTGTAAAATGTGCTGCCCTGGAAGTTCTCTTCCTGGTGACTGGGTGACAATTACAAATCAGAGCTGCTTGTTCACAGTTCCTCCCATCACCACAGTGCTGTGCTCCTCTGGGTGGTACTCAGGCACTAGGAAAGTCACACGGTATGCAAGTGTGAGGGAGACAATACCCCAGGGATAACTCCTTACCCAGAGGTGGGGTGAGAGCTTATGGCACATGCCTCAGTCTCCATCCATCCTTCAGAGATATTTCTGAGAAGCTTTAAAAAAATACTTCTCAGAATCTAAAGGGAGCCCCCAAGGCCTACAACAGCAGCCTCGAGGCTGCACCTTTATGTCGGCTTTTCCTTCTTCTCTGTCTCACAAGACTTCTTGTGATCATCTCCCAAATGAACCACTTTCTCCCACGTTCTCATTTTTTGAGCTTTGCTTTCGGGAGAAAGCAACTCAGACAACCACTACTGAGTGTATACAAGGACATTCTCACACCTATGACTCTGCCAGCCGTGTTGATGATTATCTAGTCCCCACGACGGCTGGCCTGAGAAACAGTAGAAAGCCAGCACCTGAGCAGGAGGCACAGATGCTTGCCAACCCCATCTTGTGTGGAGAGTCTGCAAATGCCTCCTCAGGTATGATGAGAGGAAAGCCACGTGAGAAAGGTTCTTCTTCACCCTCTTAGGTACAGACTGGCATCACAACATAAAACTCATTCAATCAGGAATTTCTCAGGAACATTTTGAAAGTAATTGTTTAGTTCATCTTTTATCTTGTCTTTGAAATGTCTCCTTTGTTTTCTATTGTGCATATGCTTCGAAATTTTTTTTAAATACCTACATGGAAATGATTATCCAATTTTTTCACTTATGGAATCTTGGAGATCAGTAGTTAGTTGCTTAATTTCTGGGGTGCGCTTGTCTGTGTTGAGAGCTCAGCCTCATTGTGTGTTTCTTAACCTTATTGTGTCTCCTGTCTGCTCATTTCTTAAAGAGGAAGGAGAGTCCTAATTACTTCAAGGGATTACTGTTAGTAATAAATTAAATAAAACTCAGAAAACCTGTATAATAGTACCTGACACATTGTGACACTCAATAAAGGCTAATGATGACTACCGATGTTGTATTTTATTCAGCTTATACCTAACTGCTTTCCTAAGCTCTCTTTTTGGTTCTCAGAGCCGATAAGTTGATTCTTTAGAGCTTTACTCATACATGAGAATTCCCTGGGGAATACTGAGAATTTCTCTATTTATTCAAGATTTCTTTGTCCTATCATCTGGTCTATGTGATCCTGAAGTCATAGGAAATGCCATCATATTGTGGTCTGATGAAGGCAGGTAACCCTGCATCTGTCTTCAGCATAGTTGTCTCTGCTGTTTTACTGCGAAATTAGGGTACTTGCTATCAAGTTCCAAAATTATCAAACAAAAGAAAGTTACTTCTATCCTTAGGCAGCTCAAATTGTGCTATTTTATATGGTAGAGGGAAGCTATCAGCACCCAATAATGGAAACAGAAAGTTGAATCCATTACTTAAGGAAGAAAAAGTGCACTGACTTAGCCAGTTTCTGAGAAAAGCAGTCCCCTGTTTGAGAAGGAGTTACTTTAGGACTATGTAAGTTACAGAGGAAGTAATTGATTGATATCAAACTTAAAATATTTATTGGACAGGTGGCACTGAGTCTTATTGATTAGCTAGATTTCAGAACTGCTATTGGACTGACTTCTCTTACGGACTGGTCTCTAAAGCATAGGACTGTCGTTGTATTGGTTGGCACTTATATGTGGGCTCAATAAAAGTGAATGTCTGTGGATGAATTAGATTGTAGTGTTTTGTCATTGATGGATCAAGTAGTGGGTAGGACAGTGTCTGAAAAATATGAAAAAGAAAACTAAGGACAAAACAGTAAATTGTCACAGCACATAGTTGCCTTTAGAGATGTATAACAGATTAAAAAAAAACCTAACATTGTGGCACAAGTGGGAAGATTCCTGGTCCTAGGACATCAGTTTAAGGTTGGAAGGTCAGTGAAACAAGACAGAACACAATACTTGATGAAGATAGTAAAAACAAGACATCCCAAACATTCAGTAGATAGTAATAAAACACAGCAGAAATGCATGGCAGGTACTGATTAGATATCTCTCTAGTTAAGCAAACTGGGAAGACAGGCTTTCAGCAGGTTGTCAACCTTTGGATGGACTTGGGGAGCCAAGATTTGGGACAGGAGAATTATCAAGAAGAAAGCAAGGTTCAAGTTCTAGTTGGCCTGTGGCACCCGGCAGATCGCCCAGCCTAGACACCAGGATTTAAGGTCACAGAATGAATACACATGTGTTTAGTGAATGGGTCCACCATACTCTCTTGAGAATATGCCGATTATTATTTATTAGGTCAGGGCACAAGAACAGACCCAACCAATAATACCAGTGATGAGATGCAGAATTTTCTCTGAGTATTGAAATCAGAATTTACTGAGGCAAGGGAGGTCCTTAGCAGCAACAGGTGGGTCCCACCTGTAACTATAGGACGCAGATGTGCATAGATGATTCCACTGAAGATCTCTTAATGCAGAGGCAATTTGCATAAATGTATTTAGAATTAAGGGACACTAAAAGATACCTAGGCACCCAGTGACTAGGCATAAGCTATACCTCAGGCTAAAAGGACAAGGAGGGGGAAAATAACAAAAACAAAAGCTAGGAACCCATTAAGAGTGGTGCCTGGGAAGAGGGATTTCCTGGTGTGTACTTTCAGTTACAGAGAGACACAGCTCCCTCTGGGGGAGGGAGGGAAGGAATATCTGAGCTCTCTGTCGGTAACTCTGATCTTCTGCTGGACCTAGGCTTCTTTTAGAAGAAAGGAGTTATTGAGAAAACCCAAGAGACACAGTCATTAAGGGGGTCAGTGCACTGGGGCACAAAGCTGCTACCCTAGTGGGGAAGAGGGGTCCAACATGGCAAATCCATGGCATTTCTGACATGCCATTGGGATTTCCATGCATGGCCCAGGGAAAACCACTTCCTTCTGGTCCAGTGTGTGTATTTGTGTTGCGCTATGAGCAGAACCTTCTTCCTAAAACTTCTTCAACAAGGGGACATGGTGGTGAGTCCAAGCTAGAATGGAGGCTCCATTTTCCTGCCACTCTGTCAAGTTATGACAAGTTGAGGCAGGAAAGTGATTCTGTTATGCCTTGTGGTATAGATTCTGAGGCAGAGATCCACTACTCGCGTGAGTCCAATGAGGCCTCATTAAGTGCCATGGCAAATGCAGGAGTTTGCTCTTTTATGCATAAGCAGCTCAAGTCTCTGCCTCTGACGATAGCCAGGGTTTTGTGAGTTAATGGTGTGTGACACAGAAAAGGAGCTGTGAAGGGAGCAAATCTCTCTTTAAAGTGAACATTTTATAGAAATCCCATTTTCTCTGGGGCTCAAAGCTAGACAGACTTAGAGGATTAAGCTCTGAGGTTTCACCACTGGGATGAATTTCAGGTCAACACCAGCCTACAAATCTGGGTGGGGGATGGGGTGAAACTCCCTGGTGATTTCTGCCATATCACCTCAAGATGTCCGAGGCTGTGATGTCACCAAATGGTATGGAATTAACTTGGGAGTGGGGGAGGGGGCATGATGCTATCAAAATAATGCTGACATTCACTACCAGAATCTGTTGAATTCCTAACCTAAGGCCAATTGCCTGGTGCCCACTCAAAGGAGGGCAACCTCCTTTGCCTTGTGCCAGTCAAATGCATTTTTGTCAGTTCCAGACAAACCTACACAATTATTTCTGTCACCTTCTAAGTCACTTCCCAGGAGGCAAGAAGCAGGTGTTTCTTGTCCTCATCATGCTAGTTTTAAGCACTCGCTGCCTCCAACACAACCAGCTGCCACAGTCCATACGAACATGCATCTTCACGTTCTGCATGAGTATGCTATGGAGACTTCCTCGGGTGCCTTGAAGTCAGTGGGATTCAAGTAAAGGTTGTTCAATAGGCCTGGCGTAATTAAAAGGGCATCCGGGCACCGCGACTTCAGTATTTCCTTTGTTTCACTCTCTGGTGTCTCAGCTAAGAGACTGTTTCTGGGTCTGACATGGGGGACAAATGGTACAGGGAACTACAATTCTCTTATTACTAGTTCAAAGGTACATTGAGGAAAGCATTCACAATTCTATTTTCCATCTGGGATCTCCAACCCCCTTAATATCAGGGGGAAATCTCCCCGTGAGTTTATTCTGATGTGGTCAAGGACAGTACTGAGATGGTTGAGGTCTTTTTAAAGTTGCTATTTTTGTAGATGTCTGAGGCCAAGAGACTGGACATCTGTCTATTTTCCTAATACCCCCTCCTTTGCACACTAGTAATACTCTGGATATGGCTAGAAAAGAGGAGCTCACAGATGGAAAGCTTCTATGCATTCTGTTCTCCCAGCTACTCTTCAACTGTCTTGTCCCTGAGCTTGAATGGAGTTCCTAATATCCTGTCACATCTAGCTGGGAAGAATTAGTTTCTGCTCTTTTAGCACTTGGGGAAAATTAAGTGTTTTTCTACAGGGTCTGGATTTTCATCTCTTTTAGTTACTATGATTATTTCCACAACGATATGCTTATTTATCACATCAATAAATGTTTATTCAGTGCCTGACTGGAGTTGAAGTTGAAGGACTGATTGGGAAGTTAGGGCATTCATCCAACAAAAGAGATAATAGTAGCTTAGGCTAGGATGCTAGCAGGGGCGGCGGCGTGGACAGTCTGCCTCTGAGAGGCATTTTGCAGGTACAACTGACAAGGTGAGCTGTATGCCAGGCACTAGGCTTGAGAAACTTGTCCTCACAGTAGTTATGTTAAAAGAAGAAGAAATATAATACAGCTACATGTGTGTAAAAATATAGACTTTAGTCATTGTTATCAAAGAAAAGGGGGCAGCAGAGAAGAGAATAATTATAGGGAAGTAGGTGGCTACTTAAATTGGGTGATCTTCCCATAGAGAAACTCCTAGAGTTAGTGAATGCTTTCTATTGAGAATTCAGATTCTGATGAAATAAAATAGTAGAGGGAACCATATAGAAGCTAAGGTCAAATCAGGAGTACTAAAACTCAAGGGATAATGAAGTAGTATTTTTTAGTAAACTGAAACAGTATGGAAGGGACCTTCCTAATTTTCTTGAAAAGGCTCTCATCAATTCCCTGTGGTCTGTGGATAACCACTTCCAACAAGATTTCAGTCCTCAGCTTTCTGATTCTCTTTGTAAGCTTCCATACTTCTGTATTGTGTGTGTGTGTGTGTGTGTGTGTGTGTGTATGTGTGTGTGTGTGTGTGTGTGTGTGTCCTGAGGCTTGAACTTAGAGGCTGAGCACTGTCCCTGAGATATTTTGCTCAAGGCTAGCTCTCTACCATTTGAGCCACATCTCTACTTACAGGTTTTTTGGAAGATAATTGGAGATAAATGTCTCACGAGCTTTCCTGTCTGGGCTGGCTTTGAACTGTGATCCTCAGATCTCAGCATCTAGGATAGCTAGGATGATTAAGCTACCAGCACCTGGCTTGGGTTTTCTTTCTGAAACTCCCTCTTCTCTAATCCTTCACTTCTTCTTTTCTGTCTCCATTTTCAGCTCTTTCATGATCTCATCCATTTCCTTGGAAACTACTGTGTAGAAACTCAAACAAGAGTCTCAAAAAACTCAAACTATAGTCTTAGGATGAATGCAAGATTCCATTCTTCTGATTTCCTGATGCTCTAAATCTGCACCAGCCTTGATCTCCCTAGCTAAAGATTTTTCCATCCACAGTTGACAATTTCATGGCCATCAGGGCCTCATTTTTCTCATAGTAGCACTCCACTCTTCCACTAGCACAGGACTTAAACCACGACATCATCTTTCTCCATCACTCCTTGCAACATGTCTTAGAATGTCTTTTCTTTCCATTCTCACTGCTAGCCACCTTTCTCCTGACCCACATGTCTCTTAATCTTCAAAATCTATGTTAAATTCATTTGGGTTGCATTATAGTTCGTTTACTCATCATGTGGTCATTGCCTTAAGAAATCATCTCAAATATCTTCTTATTCTTGTTTGTACTATTTCCATAACTGAACATGGCAAAATTTCTTCCACATAGAAGGTTCCAGGTATTTGATGATTTTCAAGGTAGCGAAACTATTTTTCCTTTGCCAGATAGAGACTTCTGTATTTGGCTTATTCTAGAACTCTACTTATTAACACTTGTAATCCTCCAACCTCTATTAAAACTTTTAATGTGTGCAAGTTTATCCAAGCAAGGAAAATTGTCAATTCTAATGAAGTAAGATCTTGTAAGGGTTGTGCTATCTTGGGCATGTCGGATGGCTAAGAAATAAATAGGCTTAAAGAATAAAAAAAAATCCATAAATTAGAGTAAAGAAGTTGGGTAATGAAAAGAAAATAATCTTGAAAGGATGAAGTGTGGGCAGAAGGCAAACATGTTCTTTATAAAGTAGCTGATCAAGATGAGCCATTACTACAACATGGTGCAGGTTCTGACACCCTTTTTTTCAGATGCCTTAATTGGGCCTGTGAACATTCTCCAAAGTAGTAAGATGTCAACACGAATGAAAATAGAACCATTTATCCTGGAAACTTCTATGCCAGATATTTTCTAATTTTCTTGCTATGGTTCAGAGAGATAAGAAGAGGAGTTACAGGTTCCTGTTAGAAGGAGCAAATGAACTTTAGTTACTACTGAATACTTCCAGAATTAATGAAAAGTATTTTGACTAGAGTGGGGAGCTTCCAGTCTCCAGGCTGCGCAAAGCCTACAAAATCGCGTATCACCTTTATTGGCTGCCCATGGCAATCTGCCTGCATTAATACTTTTGTATAGCCCTTGAATTATGTTATAAATACTCAAATGACTCTTGACATCAAAACGTTGTCTCTGATAATGTAAATATTATGTGATTCTCTTTAGTAATAAAGTTGGAGTACTTAATTTTAAAAAGTATTTACATTTCCTAATTGCTTACAGTGAACAAGGCTTTCTGTTTGCCTCTACCTCTTCTGTTTTGAAGAAATCTGTACTATCTCTTCTGTTAGGGAATATCAAATTCTTATACTATCTCTTCTGTTAGAGAATACCAAATTTTTTGTTCTTTTCTACATAGTCTATGCTCATTGGCAATGGTGGTTAGTGAGTCAATTCTGCACTAGGATTTTTAAAATCAGAAGTAAAGGAAACTTCTTTGGTGATCAGTCAGAATTTCCTTGGCCATATGTAAGAAATATGGTGAAATAGAAAATAAAGCCAGTTGCCACAAAGATAAAGCAGATGGAAAATGGAAAATGGAAACAGAGTCTCAGCAGTAAAATAATCCTGATGTTTGTGATTCCTGAAGTAAGCACAGATGGTTTCCACAGGTGAACTAGTAAGTTCTCTCGATGGCCAGTGTTGCATTCTCAAGGTCAATTTGTTGTCACCAGGAAACTAAAACAGCTCACCAAGTGATCCATCCTTCAAGCACCACACCATTCTCTTGTTCTCAATGATTGCCAGCTACTGTGGTGTGTCATGCCTTTGTCTCCATTTCAAAGTTAGCCTTCTAGCCTATTCGAAAACCTTTTAAAATTTTGTTCTTGGCATTATTTCCTATTATTTGATTGCCCTCTTTCAAATAAACCCAGGTCTTCAGGGTATGTTATACTGTACTATCCTAGTTTAATATTTCTTTGGTTATTTTTAGGGGTTTGTCTTTTCCTAATCCCTAATGCTAATGGTCCTAATGTCCTGTTACTCATTGTTTCTGCTCCCATCCTCAGTAATATACACTTTCTCCCAGCTCTCAGTGTTGAATGCAATGTAAACTGTTGGATATATACAAGACCAGAGGAGCTGGATGACTTGTCCAGGGCTGGCCAGTTGGACAGTGTTTTCCTAGCCCTTGAGGAACCTCCCCTGATATTTCCATCATGATATAGCACACTACAGTCTATTTTATGACAGTTTGTGAATCCCAAATTAGTGATTCATTATTTATAGTTGTCTATAACTATATATGTGGTTAGACTGTGGGAAGTTTTATCCTACTTTGACTGTAAAACTATATGGATTCATATTTATGAGAACAATCATTTTAAGCAAATCATCATTGTAAAAATGTCTTTTGTGAATCAAATTAGTTTAAACTAATTTCACTATTTGATTGATTTCCCCCATATAAACCACTTATATAATGTCCATTTTCTTCCATTTCAATTACCCAAACTAATTTTTTTGAAGACCAATTCTTTCTCATGAATTTTATGCAGAAGTTCCCAAACACACAAAATACTACCTATTATATCTTCTCATTGTGAGTTTTCTCTTATGATTCTCATTTCTCTTAGGCCTAATTGTCTAGCAACAAATTTCATATATACAGTTTTTATTTAGAAGATTTGCTTCTTCTATCTCTTTTTGGTCAAGGATAAATTTTCCCATAGCCAGTTTCAGTCATTCTCTATTGTGTGTCAATTATTTTAAGCAAGTCAATTTTTTTTCCAGATCCACTTTTGAGTTTTTGATGTTATTAACAAGATTAGTTATTTAGCCATTTAAAAATTTGTAAGTTCTTCAGTCTCCAAGTTTTAGCCATTGTCAGTTTTGTTTTATAAGTTTTCTCTGTTGCATTAATTTTAAGTTAGACAAAAACCTTGAAATTTTGTATTTCATTAATCCAGTCACAAGTATTAAGGAACTACACAGTAAATTCTGTTCTAGACACTTGGGATACATCTGTAGAAGCAGATAAGGCTTTTGCTGTGATGTAATTTCCTTCCTAGTGTTGGCTAGGGGGAACACACAGCAAACAAATAAACATGAAAAAAATCATTTGAAATAAAGACTGCCAAGAAAATGAGACAGTGTAATATGTCCCTGACCATTAAGGAGGCTGTTAAATGGCATTGTCCTAAAAGGACAATGGAAATCTTGGAACTAAGGTAGAAGGACAAAAATGATAAACACAGAACTTTTTAATTCTTATATTGTTAAATTATAAAAATGTGTTCATAAACTTTCAAATACATTATGTACCACTTCCCCAGCCCACATAAAGACCAGAGAGCAGAGGGTAGGATCATAATGGTGGAACTGTAACATGCTGTTTTTTGCAGATTGCTTTCTTGCTTTTCTGGCCATTACTTCCCTGACCAGGTATGGCCATGAAATGAAAATGGTTGTGCTAGCATGATAAGAGAATGAGCAATTTTATCACTCCCCAAATTATTCTATATTTTTGCTATAACTGTTTCCTAAAAATATGTGGAATATGCTCCTTGTGTGCTATTTTTTCTTCTTGTCCCTTGTGTGGACGATATATCCATTCTCCACAGTGGGATTGAAAAATCAATTGTGGGAACATTATACATTTTATTGTTCTTTTTCTTTGCCCTTGAGTACAAGGCATTCAGAAAAATCCTTGTGGAGTGATGCCTCCTAAAGATTTTCTATCATCAACTATAAATGAGATTTTAAATATGGATTTTCTGATGAAAAGCAGAATTTTAAAGTCTAAAACAGTTAAGCTCTTGCAGTAGTCATAGTAAGGTCTAAGCATTTGATTTCAAGCATTGCTGTGATGGGTAATCGCAGCCCTTACCCTTGCAGGGAAATAATGACTTAGTATGGTGGTTACACCTTTTTACCAAGTGACATTAAGCTGATCCCTTTTTCCAAGCAGGAGGAACTTTTGGAGGGAGGGATGTGCCAAACACCAGAACAAACTCTCCTAGAAAAATGAAAGGACAGCAAACAGCTGTTCACACACAGATTGAGACAACTATGACCATCTGTAGTTTAAATGGCAGTTATGTTTGCACTTCCCAGGAATAATGTACAAAAATGTGCTCTTGTTCCTGTCCATGGCCTGTATGGAACCACAATGAAGATATGAAGGTAGAAGAACTAAGGATTGGTCTTTCTATCCACACTCCCTTTCCATTCTTTGAGATATAAACATGCACCTTTATCCCCATTCCTAATAGAAACTGAGCAAAGTATAGGCTTTGTTTAGAGATCTCATTTAAACAAACAGATGAAATGCACATAATATTTTTACTACTCAAAATCTGGCCTACTTTAGCATTAACACTGAATCATTGAAAGAGCTCCAAGGAAAACTGTATAATGTAATGCACACTGCCAATGCTTAAATGTTTTTCCCCTTATGGAATCATAAAATATATGCTTAAATAAATAAATAAATAAAATCCAGTCTCTTCCCAGGAGTCTAGGTTTACATAGAATGGTATTATACGGAGCAGTAGGGACAACAATACTTGAAACTTTTTGTGTCGCATATTTAGTGAAACAACTTAGTCAAGCACTTGTGGTTACAGTCCAGAAAAAAAGAACATTTAGACAACATTCTTAGTACCATGACACATGTGGAAAATTATTTATCCCCTGTATTCTTATATTACATTTATAAAATACAATACATTTATCTACTCATTTATTCAACAAGTATCTTTGGAATATATATTATGTGCCAATAACATTCTAAGAACTGAGAATCAAAGATTAAAAATGTGTGGTATCTTCCCTCAAAAAGTTAATTGGCTAGCAAGGGGACAGTAATACAAATCAATATTGATGTGTTAAACATCTTAGTCTCTGTATTGGTTTTCAATCGATACTGTAACAAAGTACCACAAACTTAGTGCCCTTAAATAACACAAATTTATTCTTCTGTAAATTTCCTGAAGTCAGAAGTCTACATTTAAGGCATAGAAAGAGCTGTGTGTTCTTTCTGGACACTTGGTGGGAGAATCCAATTCTTTGTCTTTCCCAGACACTACAATCCTTGTCTCATAGACCCTTCCACCTTCAGATCATCTTGTACTAATCTCTGATCCTGTCATCACATCCCATTTATAGAGTTTGGCTCTCTTTCCTCTCTTACATTTTCTTTCTTTCTTCTTTCCTTTCTTCCTTCCTTCCTTCCTTCCTTCCTTCCTTCCTTCCTTCCTTTCTTTCTTTCTTCCTTTCTCTCTCTCTCTCTCTTTCTCTCTCTCTCTCTTTCTTTCTTTCTTTCCTTTCTTTCTTTCTTTCTTTCTTTCTTTCTTTCTTTCTTTCTTTCTTTCTTTCTTTCTTTCTTTCTTTCTTTCTTTCTTTCTTTCTTTCTTTCTTTCATTACAGTGGCCCACCTGAATACTCCATGATAATCTTCCTTCCACAATATCCTTAACTTAATCAGCCCTACAAAATCCATTTCCACATAAGGTAACATTATTCACAGGTCTATAGATTTGAATACTGACATCCATCAAGGGCCATTGGTTTGTTAGATGTTGTATTTATTTAGCATAAAGAGTAGCATCAATACAAAGTTAAAAAATAAGCTTAGAAGAAGATACATAAATCTAATGAGAATCAAAGAAGAAACAATATTAAGCTGGGATTTGAAGACTGAATAGGATTTTGCCAGATAGGAACATCAGAAAATAGCTTTGCAGGAGAGAGAACAATTGATATCCTATGTGCTTGAAGAAAAGAAAGCATTCTAGAGGATTCGTTTCAAAATCTCAGGATAGGTAGAAGAGTGTATGGGAACTCTGGTGGAGATCACAATGGTCATTTGAAAGGTCTAAAAAGGTCTGGTGACTTACTCAGAAGGTGATGATTAGAGAGGAACAGAACTCATAGGGACTAAATCTCAGGTCCCTTTCTTTCATCTAAGTCCTGGAGTCTAAGTCCAATGTCTCAGATGTATGTGTAGGTCCAGATGGCTAGAACTTCTGCCTACTTTCAAATTTTAATAAAGTGAATGTGAACGTAATACAGAAATCAACCCATTGTTAACTGCCAAAGTAGAATATTTGATTTTTAACTGAGAAACACAATATTTTTCAAAAAAATTTGGAGGCCTTCTGGATTGATAGTTTGTAGCAGAAAGAAGGATATAAATAAAGATAATGAGACATGTTCATTTTTAAAAATGACAACTTTATAAGCTCAGCAATTTCATCTTAGAATATGAATTGGCAGGTGTCAGTGGCAAAAGTTGTTAGACTACAAAAATGGATGTTTGTTTAATAAAATCCATTAATGCTTATGAAATTCACTGTCTGGGGGAGGAGTTCATAACAGTATGATGATCACAAAGACTTACTAAATGGCTTTTTTATCTATTATTTTAGTCACTGGTGGGGAAGAGGCCAGATTTGACTCCTAATCAACAGCCTGTGCACTTCATAAATACTGATTTAAGTGATAAGCCATAAGGAGTTCCAATTGTGCTACAGAACAATGACATTACTTAAGTGTGACTGCAGGAATATCCTGGCTACTCCTGATTTTTGCAACACTTTGATGGAAATTCAGAAAATGAATACTAATCTCTTTCCCATATCTCCCCTGGCAAAGGGCATATTCATTTACAGGATTTTGCTTTGTTTTTATATTGTGGCAATGAAACATTGGAGAGTTTGGGCTGGTCCTGCATTATTGGAAGACTCCATCATCTCTCTGAGTAGCCACACATAGCTCCCAATGACCCATTTCTCCTTGATTTCATCTTTTGCATTTTGGATAAGCATGGATATATGGCATGGGGACTTGGAGTCATAGACACTTAAGTCACAGATGAGTTACAAGTTCTCAGGAAATAATTTCCTTTGCCAAATGACTGTGAGTTTGAAATTTCAATCCTGTTTTACAAGAAAACCAGAACGTGAGCACTGTAAATAGTTTTTGAGACTCTAATATTGTAAAGAGATAAGAATGATGAAGCCGTCTTTCATAAATTCAGAAAGAAGTTTTTAAGCCCAGATGATGGAACTTGTAAAAGAGTCTGCAATGAGTGCAAGGGCTGGCGAATTAATTAGAAGTGGAGGTCAACAGTTTTGGAAACGTGTCCAGGCACATGGCTAGAGAACACGAAGACTGGAACAAGGGACTGTGAGTTTTGACAAGAAGGGTGATGTCCCAGATCCAATGTTGAAGAGAAAGACTAGCACATTTCAATATTAGCAAGGAAAGGACATAAAATTATAGGAACAAGAGACTCAGGGTGTCAGGAGACTGAGAGATATATACTTTGCTCTTAAAGCCTTAGACTCAAATTGCACCAAGAACTCAGAAGAGACATGCTGGATCTTGCTCTCTCTTTGTTGAAGAGGGAAGGGGGAGTGAAGCAGAAACTGTATTTTGAGTGCATCTGGAAAGTATTATCTCAAAGTAGTATTTATACAACTATTAATAATAACAATAGAAGTAATTTGAACTAGATTGTGCAGCTGGACACATAGAGTTCAAAGCTGACCCTTTCTACAAGAAATCTGTGACTCAACTCAATCTTTCTGGAATTTAGTTTCATTGAAAATACATCATCTTGTGAATAAAATGAAATAATGTGGGTGAAGTATTTGACCCACAGTTAGACTCAATCAATACTGGCTTCCTTTGAGGCTGTATGCTTTACCCACTCTTTCTAGGGACAATACTAAAATGGGCTCCTATACTAATTGACCCCTTATTCTTGATTCTTTTATACCATCTTTGACATTTTCTAATTTCTATGGTATAAATAGGCATTACAAGTGGCTAATTAATTGGCAAGAGTGTGCCTCAGCTGTAAAGTTACACACACACACACACACACACACACACACACACACACACACACACACACACACACACACACACTGTCCCTGCTTTTAATAGTTCAAAGTTTGAAATGCTTAAAAATATGAAAATTTTTTGAGTACCAACACAAATGTACATGTGAAAAATTTCATACTTTACCCTAAATCACAAGTTACAGTAACAACCTATGTTCAGTAAAACTATTGTAAAATTACCTTCAGACTATGTATTTAAATAAAGCATGAATGCAAATGAATTTGATGTTTAGACTTGAGTCCCATCTCTAAGGTATCTCAAGACGGGATACAGGTTGACCTGTTGTAACACTGTTGAACAACAAACTTTACAATTTAGGTGTGTGTGGGGGCACGAGTATAGTTGTGGAAGTGGGAGGGAAAAGACGGTAGGGGAAAAACAAAGAAGGCAACAATGCTTGATAAGAAATGTACTCATTACCTTCTCATGTAACTCTGTGCAGTATTTTCACAATGAAAAACATAAAAATACAAAAAAGATATCTCTTTATAGATAATATTCTAAATTTTTAAAAAGTGAAGCTCCAAAACACTTTTTGTTTTAAGCACTTCAATTTATATGAAAATACAGTATTTATCTTGTTTAAATATATGTATATATCACTATTAGCCTCTATAACAAGTGATTAATACTCCCTGGGATTTAACAGATTAAAACAACAAAAATTGGGAGAGGGCACAATTCTGCATAGTCTGAGTTACCCAGACTGATACAGACATTGTCAGCTACTAAGCACACTACTACTGCTTCTAAATCTTCAAAAAATAGAGAGGGAGAAGCAACACATCATTGCTTCAATGTCCAACCTTTTGCACTCCGTTTGTTGGCAACAAAGACTACCAATAAAGTTAGTAAATATAGAGAAGGTATTCTATCAAGCATATCACAACTTACTTTAGTGAAAAGCCATAAAAGAAACTAAACTCACCTAACAGAGGGAAATTATTCTTAAAACTGAGAAAGGCTCTTTTCTTTTCTGAGGAACCAAGTATTGCTAGTCCAGAGGCTCAAATTGGGTAATGAATGTTGTTCCTTTCCACCTCTGAGCTCAGCCTTCTTTCTTTTGGCTTCTGTCTTTAGGATATTGTTCTCCATGTGGTTAGTACACACGACCTTCAAAAGCCCTCAGCTCATATTATAACCCCTTCCTCTTAGTAACATTATTGGAGTAAATCCTCTTCCCAGTATTCATGGGTAAATATTGAGAATGGCTCTGATTGGTCTAGCTTGGAATACAAGTCTATCTTTGTACCAATGGCTATTGATTCTTGTGGGATGGCCTTGAATCACATGACATGCTACTCTAGAGATTGTCACAGGTTTTTGCTGAATATTTAGTTCCTTAACGATACAGGAAAAGAGCTGCAAGCCAGCAAATACTACCAGCTGACTATCTCAGCAAGGAATACTCTCTAACATGACCCTTTTTCCCGTACATCACTTGGGGATGGGTAAGTGGCTTCTATCATGCATGTCCAAAGACATTCTATTGGAAATGACAGGTGCCGATGGGCAAATGCCTCCTCAATCTTCCAGTACTTTGTAGAAATAATGATTATGTCTTTTGTAAATTTGACACAGATCACATCTGGGAGATATTTGAAATAAAAAAGTACTGTGATCAATGATCTATGCCAAATCATAAAATAGCTCTTCTTTATAAAGTAAAAGGGAAAAAAATAAGGATATATCACACAGGCAGGAGGAATTTCTCAGACTGCCTTTATGGTGTGCTTTATGGCCAGCTTGGATTACTGTGTTGCTGTGTCTCAATCTTTTCCAGGAATCCATCGCTCCATCTCCCATGCCCATCAGCCTGAATTCAATCCTCTGCCTCTTCCAGGCCTCCAGCTGAGTGGCCATCTAACAAAATAACCAATTACATTGGTGACTCCAGCCTCCTGACAACTGCCTCAGTGCTATTTCAAAAGGCCATTTAAAATACATTTCTCGTTTTACTACACATTCAAATTTTATTCCTCTGGTTATAGAACTATAAATGTCTGCATTTCATATAGACTCAAAATGAAGGGTATATAAGGGTGTATAAATCACACTGCAAAAGTTGCATTTTCTTCATCAAATCATACTCGATATGTGGCTGGTTGAAAATGATATTATCTGGTGACTGCTCATAGTCTTTCATATCTCAATATGCAAAGGAGGGCCCCACACACAGTGCAGCAGTCTTTTCACAATCAGGCTACTAGAGACCATATTTTAATGTGAAATAACATTTCTTTCTGAACTCTAACAATGCTCTAGTGGGTCTGTGTATATTTTTATGTCCATTTGATTGGAGTTAAGTTTCATTGTATAAAAATCTGGGAAGTTCAGTTGTTGGGAATTGAAAATTGATCTACTGTACCAAATGTGCAAAATGGGAATAATAATATTGACCCTGCCTCAGGAAGGTGACTTACAAAACAAGGACATAACCTCTGATGATATGGTGTGGGGGCCGAGAGAAGAGGAGGGAGGGATGAGGATGGTTCTTCAAACCTGGGACTGGATAGCTTTGTATAGGGGGACTGACCCTGTGGGGCTTGGAGAAAATAGGAAGGGAGAGGCTTTCCTTAAGGCATGCCAGTGGAGAGGCTATTTTCTCTGTTCCCTTAAACAAATAATAACAAAAACTCCTTTTCCATAAACAAATAGCCAGGTACTGTTTACACTAGTGAATAAGGTGATGGCATGAACAGTTCAGTTCTCATCCTCTGCAGCTGCAAATCCTACACAGAGGGGCCCTACATCTGTTTTCCTGCAACAAAGAAAACATGTCTTGGTCTGAATTGTTTTGTGAAGACAAGACTCAGGATTCCTGAATTTAACCTTAGGTTTACCCAACCATTATTGCTGTTTGACAGGTCTTTGAATTACTTCTACATTCAGTTTCTCAAAACCATCTGCCAATGCCACCAACATCTCTTATCAAACGAGGCACAAGCAGGATCCATCCAAATAAAGATGTGCAAGCACCCATCATGAATACCTGCAGGAAAAAGAACTCATTCTGAAAATTATCTCCCCTTTCCCTGAAGCTTTTCTCTGCATTTGAACATCTAGAAAGGACAGACTTTTCAGCCCACAGGTGCACACATTTCTGGCAGAAATCAGAGGGCCAGATCTGGAATCCATAACTCTTCATTTCCTGAATAAGTAACGTCTTTTTAGCAACTTATTTTTATGCTTTATTCAATATAATTACTGCATTTGAACATTCATGAAATATGAACACACATGAAGAAACAAATTAAGAGATGATTGGAGCGCCTCTAGTCTCCTTGCAGCTGGCAAGACTATACAAGTTTCTAATATTCACTTCCTTTCCTTAACTCATGACAAGCCAAATAAGAGATTCCCATCAAATTATAGAATTTTAATTGTTTTTTGTAAACAGAGGCTTATATTCTAGGAAAAGAGATATGTGGTTATTCCTAAGTATATTGAATTTTATTACTTCCAGAGTCTATGTTGGGTATTATAGATGACAATAGGCTAAGAACCTTCACTGGGCAGTTCAGTACCACTGAGACTTCTGACTGGGTGAATTAATTTCTTTTGGAAAATAATTTAATATTCCGATCTTACAGCAAATCTGAGCTTTTTACATTTAACAGAACTAGTCCCCATCAGCTCGGTTGGCTCTTCACTCTCCTTTTGCTTAGTGCTTCTCTTCCTTAGGATCACAGTTCAAAGCCAGCCTGGGCAGGAAAGACTGTGAGATTCTCATCACGAACCACCAAAATGCCAAAGTAGAACTGTGGCTCAAGAGTGGAGTGCTATCCTTGAGCAAAAAGCTCAGAGAGACAGTGCTCAGGCACTGAGTTCAAGCTCCTGGGTTGCCTCCCACCCCCTCCCCCCAAGTCCAAATTATAAAGTCTAGCTCAACTATGTCTAGGTGACCACTCACCTTGTTTCTCCAATCTCCAGAGATGCTATTGAAAATACCACAGCACTATTTTGGCACTAATCTCCTTTTAGGTTGTCTTTATTTTCGTTATGTGTTGCCTCTGCCCAATTAGACAAGAATTTAGGGACAGGATAGTTCAAGTGTCACCTTTCAGTGTTCCCAGAACCTGGAATTGGCACATATTATAAGCCTCCTGGAACTGCTTAAATTATGTCTTACATACTTTCCAAAAGCCACTTGTGATGCTCTTCTCCTTCCTCCCCCAGAACAGACCTTCCCAAAAAGCATCCCACAAGCAGAAATGGAGCCTCGGTTGTTCAGGATAAATAGAGCTAGCTCTGTTTTATACCTTCTTACTGCCTTGCTACCCTCAATTCTGCTTCTCTGTCATTGGCCTCCTTAATAGAAGAGTGTGTAGAAAATTTTGAGCTCTGTCTGTCATGGGGCTTGAACTCTGATCCTGAGAGCTCTCACTGAGCTCTTCAGCTTAAGGGTAGTGCTCTACCACTTTGAGCCACTTCTGGTTTTCTGGTGGTTAACTGGGGATAAGAGTCTCACAGACTTTCCTGCCTGGGCTTGGCTTTGAACCTTGATCCTCAGATCTCAGCCTCGTGAGTTGCTAGGATTACAGGTGTGAGCCACCGGCACCTGACACATGGTGACCTTTTAAAGGAAGACTTGCTACTTTGCTGCATAGAGTCAGGGCAGCAAGCAACCTCAACTGTCAGCTTCTCCAGCTTCTGCCTCTCTGACACTGCTACCTTTCTCAGGCCACATCCTACCTGGACCTACCTAGAGACAGAGAAAGTGGTATTGAAAGTTCAGCCCATACATGATGTCATGGACAGGCAATAATCCCGAGCACCTGCCAGGTTGCTGAATTTTCACCTCCAGGCTTACCACTCCAGTGGAAAAAGCTCCACTTTCTCAAAAAGAAAAAAATCTCGAAATTAAGCCTTATCAATGTAGTTTGTTGTTTTATTTGTCCAACCTCATTCCCATCACCAAGACCAGATACATAATTTATGAAGCTCCTTAATCAATAGAAATTCAAGCTATCTAGTTTTTAAAAATTCTTAAGAATTTTAAGATGGTGATAGATGTGTTAGAAATCAGGCATACCCTCTGAGTCTGTATGGAGTTGCAATGGCAATCTGTGGCAAGAGAAGATATTTCCAACTTGGCAAGGCTGAGTCACATGCTGATTCCCAAGACGGGTGTTCCCCAATGAAAGATTGAAGCTGCTGCTGGTGGTTGTCATAGTAGTGATGGAGGTGATGATGATGATAAGGAGGAGGAGTAAGAGGAGGAGGATATAGCTCAGAGCAATATGTAGAATGGAGTAAGATAAATGTTTGAACTCAGGTGTCAATCTTTGGGTAAAGAGCTTCTTCCTTATCTTTAAGCTCCTTCACAATAAAATGAAATCCCATTCTTTCTCATCTTTTGGGATTGTCCCAAGGATAGTAGGCTAGACTAGAAGGCCTGATACCACTGCTGCCTTTTGCTAACCTTCAGAAGACAGGAAGGGAAAAGTCTCTCTCAGTACCAGAGGAATGCTCATTCACAGGCCTGTAGAAAAGATTCTCACTATAATGAATAAAGTACAAGAACTAAACAAAAAGAGAACTAAAGGTAAGCTTGGCCTGTCTTATTTAGAGCTGGGTAAAATTTATATTAATTGATATGTGACATCTCTTAGCATCTGACCTCTGGTAATTTTTCTTCTCCTTTCTTCACTCTTTACTATTTCTCATACCAAGACTGGAATTACCAGTATATCCATTCCCTTGGGGCCTTACATTTACAAACAAATTTTCATATTCATGTAATATTCCAGGAAGTTGTATTTGCATTAAAAAACAATACCACAGGCAACTGACTTAAATGGATTTTAAAGGCAAAAATGCTTTGTTAAAACAGAATTATCAGATAGATACTCCAGTATCCAAATAAATTAATTTTTGTTTGTGTATGTGTTCTCTTTATTGTATATTTCTCAAACATTCAAATTTCAAGAATCATTTCTAGAACATTTGGAAGGTGTAACAACTACAGTATTCAATAGAGACACTTTTCTGGATGAACAGTTTAGGAATTAAATTAGAAGTATTGTTACACCATGCTGGGAATGTAATAAGAAAGTCATATTGGACTATTTTTTATTTAAAAATAAAATGAGAAGAATTGGAAATATTTACCAAATGATTGAGACATAATAATTGATACTAAGTACTACTTATTTGATTAAAGGAAAATTTTAAGGTTCACAACAGGAAAATTGGCAGTGCTTTAAAAAATAAATTGTTGCTTTTCAAGGTCTTCTATCCTTCTCCTATATTCCCCTGATAAATACCACACCTCATCCTGCTGTAATGAGCATGAGATGACTGTCAGTTTCTCAGGGATACTCATGGAAACCCTGAATTAGTGCACATGTTGTGGTCATGTCACCAGCATTGATGGATTTCCATTTTGTACCAAAAAAAAAAAAATCCAACAGGACCTGTCAGTTTGAGTTTGCACAGAAAACATACTAGAAATCAAGAAACAACCCTCCGGCTAGTTGTGATTTCTACATTCATAAGTATAGGTTTTCCCTTCTTGTCTTGAGAAACTGAAGCTTATATACTTCAAGAACAAGTGGAAAGGTGTACTTGTAGGGAAGTCTCTACATTTGCTTAAAATGAAAATCATCAAATGTAAGCAAAACAAAATGAAGCACCAACAGAGAAATCTCAAACCAGAATTCAGTGTGGGTTCAGATTCAAGATTCAAAATCTTTTTTTTTGTAATGAACATTACAAAAATCCTTAATTTTAGAATAATTAGGAGCACCGTAGCCCCATCCACTGTCCCTCTTAAGCCCTTGATTCCCTATTTTGAAAGCACCCAGATCCCGGTAGGCCAAGAATTCCCAATCTGTGCATCATTGGCAGGACTCTAATCCCGTGTAATTGTATTAGTCTCAGTGGCAGATTAGCGCTAAGTGCCCCCACAGAAAGGGAGCTGTCAGCTCCGCTATTGTTTTTCATTTAATGTGATTCCACAGCAAAGAAGAAAGGCAGCCAGGGCCCTCCATCTCACATTACAGACCTCAGTTCTAAACCAATTAAGGAAAGGGGATTTACAGTCCTCAGGATTACCCACTGTTTATATTATCCTATATTTCTTTTCATAATACTGTCTATTTTGTGTCTCCTAGCAGTCCTCTCTGTCTCTAGAACGAGGCTATGCGCTTGCCTGTACATTTCCCCATTTTCTTCTCTGGGCTTGCTGTTTGAGTGCAGTCACTGAGCTGACTAATTCTCTCTGATTGTTTTAATTATGTTGCAGAATCCTCATGCCTTTTCTGTCTGAAGAACCCAGTTAGGAAAATGCTGGGGCTCAGCCCAAGCCTGATACCAAAACAGACCTTGATAAAGCAGTGCATTTCTGTGCAAGCAATCATTCCAATTAATTGAATAAAAAACATCCTGCAGGATGCTTATCAGAGAAATAAAAGCTTGGCTCTCAGAAGGCAAATTGGTCAGTATCCTGATATTGTAACAAAAGGTGCCAATTTTTTTTTCTTTTTAGAATTATATCTGATGGAGAAGGTGAAATGAGGTTTGTAACTGAAGCAATGAATAAATGGTAAAATGATATTGAGGGAGAGAGAGAGGGGGTGGGGGGGAGAGCGAGAGTCTGACCATTCTAAATAAGCCACGGCCTGATCTGAGTGGTGGTCGAAAGCTTTCTTTTAGTCTTCCTGTTCTAAGGGAAGCCCTTGCCTCAAGAAGTCCTACTGGTTTTCTCCTGCCCAAATGTATGTGTAATTTTTCCCTTGGCTGGTACTGCAACAATGAAAACCTCCCTCAATGGATTTCTATTAGAACCAAATGGATCTGGAGAAGCAGTTTTACTCTTAATGGCGCTTTTCTATTGAATTCCATTTTTCAGAATTTTATTTTACTTTCACTTGAATATTTAAACAGGTTTAAAATTTAAATATCTATGCTGAACAAGCCCCGATATATATTTTTTAAATTGCTGTAATACTTCACTGGGTTTCATTTTTAGCTTGATACAATATGCATAATCCATTATGTTAGCATTACATAAGTTGGGTGTGCTCAGACACCAGTCTAAAGCACCCTCTTACAGAGTGAAGCCATACCATCGCAATGACTGTCTTATCAAATTATTTTTACAACAGCTTTGTTACTAACAAGGCATAAAGAGGGTTCTAAAATTCAACTCAGGGCTCATTACTGTAGGAATACCCATTCTGATTAATGAAACTTTTATTTAAGTTTGTCCTTAAATGAAATTATCATATTCCAGCCTTTATAAAAGTAGCAAGAAGAGAAAAACGGGGCCTCCTTTGGGGAGAATATTTCTATGCTTACTGGCTGGGTAGGTTTAGATTGTTATCCTGATTTTTTTTTCCCTAGGATAGCTTTGGCCCTGCAGAACTAACAGATATTTGTAGATTCTAGGCACATTAGTTTAAAAACAAAGACACACAAATGACACCCATTTCTCAAGGAATATGTTCACTATTCACCCATAAAGGCCTTTGAAGAGATGTACAGTAGAGTGGATGAAAGTTCTGGATTGATTTAAACCACCTGAGTTTGCAGGTCAACTTTAACACATACTAAATCTGTCCCTCTGGGAACCTCCTTTCATCTGAGTGTGATTTTTTTCTCATCTTTCAAGTGAAGATAATAGTTGTGCCCATCACATCCAAGTATCATATTAAATAAGTTAGCCCATAAATTGTGCTTGAGCCAGTGCCTACCTTGAGGGAAGGGGTCAGTAGCTATTATGGTGGGTGGAGAAGCTTTTCATTTCCAAATACAGGACACAACTCACAGATAATGCACAGCCAGTAACAGTTGGAGCTGAAGGATGGCTGGAAGGTGGTCTTCAACATGGAGACAGCATTTTTAATAAGCAGAGATGGGGGCAGGGCTATCTCCTGGTATTTGGGGACAAGCTATGGCAAACCTCTCCATTGTATGAAGCTGGATCAAGGTGAGAGATTGCAGGGCAAAGTTCCAATCAGTCCAAGAAGATTGGACTTGGCATGTATGGAGGAGAGGCCAGCAAATGAAACAGCTGTGACTTTTTTACTCCTGATGGTATTTAAACCGAAGACTCGGTGTACATTAGCAGTGCTTTGGAGAAATAACCCCCCTTCCATCCATCCAGCACAAAATCCACACTCACAATTCATTCGCTAGGCTTATAAGGTTCTCGGGCTATAGCAAATTGGAGAAATGGATGTTTGCCTTGAAACCTTGTACCATGCACGATTTGTAGCTGCTGTTGCCTTGGTACATGTTTGCCAGCGTGCCTGGACTTAAATCCCTGCATGATAACCTTTAACTCTTTGCTAGGAGGCAAAATCAATCGAGGGTAGAACTAAGTGAGAGGAGAGAGGACAGGGGAAGGTACAGGCACACACACACATCTATCTCCAGACTTAACATATTCTTGACACAGGTGTTTGAGAAGCCATTCGTGCTAAATAGCTACAATTTCTAGTCTTTCCTGTGCTGACATTTCTAAAGAGTTTCTGGTCAATGTAAGAGAAAAAGCATTTCTGGGAAATAAGGCTGATCACCTTGGGAAGGGATTTAAAAAAATACAAAGCTGAAGAAAGTGTATTTCTCTGTGGATGTAATACACATGACTGTGGCTATAAGAGGCTTCCATTACAATCCTGCATTCTCTCTCTCCCTCTCTTTCTCTCTCTCTTTTTCCCTCCTTCCACATCTCACCTCTCCTCTCTTTTTTCTTCTCTCCTTTGGAGAGATTGCATTGATTCATACCTCAGAGAGTGCAGAAGCTTTCTGCTTTCTAAGGTTCTTTTTTGGCTGCAGGTGTTTAACTGACTGTAAGGGCAGGCTGAGACATGTATGGAAATGATGCTTGTACTTTCAGTCTAATCATTATTATAAAATTTGTAGAGGATAAAACACTGGGCAACCATAAAAATAGAATTTTTACTTTGATCACGGCAAAGTTATGGGGTTCTTCTGTGATTAATCTTTTATAGGTCTTAAAAATCACTGCCAATGTGAAGTCAACAGTCTTTCTACTTCTGAGCAAATATCTCCAAACAATAAAGGAATAAACAAAAGCCACTGAGAGTAGATAAGAACAAATTTACTCGCTGGATTGTTTCAGACTCCATACTAATGGAAAGGGCACAGAAAAATTTGCTTGCTAACTTAGCATTAGGATACCACATCAAAATGGACCAACACAGTGGCCAAGGAAGAAATTTAGGGGTGTCCCTATTACTTAGGGGTGACTAGGTTCTCTTCTTTTCCCACTATTTCCTTTAAAGGGTCCATGCAGGCATTTGTTCATGCACTTCAAACGACCTATGCTCTCCTCCTGGCTGCCTCTGCTTAACTCTTCAATCCTTCCTTCCATAATCCGGGGACACAGGATTGCCCTTCTGACTCCCTGTGTCCTCCTCATTCAAGACCTGAAATAATAAACTAGAACTTATTTCTGTAGTGATGCTGTATTGCCTTTCTGCTTTCTATCAAAAGAACTACACTAGGGTTTGCCCAGCACTCCTGGGAGAACACTCACTCAGTCAGGCTTCCAGTGTCCACATGATGGTCAAAAAGGTATAAACAGGACAGGGTCAGATGAGAGCATCTGCCTAAAAACAGGTTTCCTGTGTGAGGCATCAATAGCCACAGGGGGGATAATTAGGCATTAGGCCATCTTCCAGGGAAAGGAAGTATTGTATGAAGGACATATTGCAGACACATCCATTACCTCCTCATTTCACATGAGAACAGGGCTGCCAGAGATCTGGTACTGGAACCCCAGTTTAGCAGGGGCTCTCAAAATC
Organism: Dipodomys merriami; assembly: GCF_024711535.1. Classification (NCBI taxonomy): domain Eukaryota; kingdom Metazoa; phylum Chordata; class Mammalia; order Rodentia; family Heteromyidae; genus Dipodomys; species Dipodomys merriami. Next base: position 28,931,703 of record NW_027202270.1, read on the forward strand.
AGCAGGAGTAAAACAAATGCACCTACCAAAAGCCAGCATACGATTCAGAGTGAGATGATTTGAAAGCCATATAGCATCATTCTCCTGATTCTGTGACAAGCCTGCTGGGTGACCTTAGCATGTCATTGAGCTTCCTTTAGCCTGGGTCTATTTAATCCTAAAATGGAAAGCTTTACCAAGTTTTCAGGGTCCATTACAGAATCATTCTTCTATAAAGAACAAAAATATAGCCAGGTGTTGGTGGTTCATGTGCCTATAATCCAAGCTACTCAGGAAGCTGAGATTTAAGAATTGTAGTTCAAAGCTGGAAAGTCTGTGAGATTCTCTAATTAACCACCAAAAAAGCCGGGAGTAGAGCTATGACTCAAGTGGTAAAGTGCTCACCTTGAGTGACAAAGCTCAGAGAAGAGCTCCCAGGCCCTGAGTTCAAGCCTAAAAACTGCAAGTGTGCACACATATACACAGAATAGAATAGGATGGACTAGAATAGGATAGAGTTCAAAACAATAAAATATTTACCACTTCATGTATGTATTTATATATATATATATATGAGTAAACAAAATCTATATTAGAAAGTGAGAGAACTTCACAGAATTCAGGAGTAACTGGTAGGAGAAAATGGCCAAGCTGAGAGAAACCTAGAAACATAAGACCCCAGAGTGAATAGCCATGTGACTGAGTAAGTCACTGGATTCCTTAGGATTCTATCTTCATCTGCTACCTGCAGGCTCACAACAGCAAGGCTGTCTGTTCCAGGAAGTAGCAGGTGAGATGTGAATCTAACAATGGCAATAACTATTGTTACTGTTCCTTTCTCCCAGTAGAATTGTCACAAGACCAGGTACCTTTGGATGTCTGCAGGTTCTCCACAGCACACAGCACAGGTTAAGCAGGTGACTTTGGTCACTAATTCTTGAATTAAATGGGTCTTAAGCAAGCATTATGTTATCTTTACAGATTCCTCAATAGTTAACTAAAAGCCTCAGGGATTGGAAGCTACCTAAGGTGGAAGTTACTCATGTCATGAGTCAAAGGCTATAAGCAAGTCCCTGCCTCTGTTTCCTAAGAATGCTGTGGGGCACCCAGTTCTGTGCTCCAGTGAGTAAGGAAGCTCCCAAGCCTTTTCTTCCTGTAGTCACAATTTACATTGGCATATGGAAGGCTCTGAGCAGCCTGGAGCAAAATAGTAAAGCAGTGTTCACTTCTGCTTATTGCTGTGGCCACAATGTTTCTTTGTGTCCTTGAAGTCTTTCCTGGACAGCTATTATCAGCTGCACAGGAAGCTTTATACTGTCACTCAAACAAGCCATCTAATCCTCGTGGTGCTCAGATTCCTCTCCAGTAAATTGAGTGCCATCTCAGGAGCCCAAGAGGAGTATGGAAGGCCATTTAGAGCGCCCTTCCTGAAGGCATTGCCACATTTTGGTCCCTGAAAACATGACCATGTACTACCCAAAGATCCTAACTTTTCCAACACATGAGTCATTGATACACTTATCTACTTCTCTACCACCTTGTGTCTGGGTACTGTATGCCCACTTCAACAGTTTATCTAGACAGCAAATATTTATGGAGGCCCTGACATACAGAGTGCTACAGGTGCAATTGTAAAACAAAAGAAGGCTGCTGGCCTTCTAGAACTTTCTCTATGTGAATATTGACAATTATACATGCAACTATAATTTTGTATGCTAAGTACTCTTAGTTATAATAATAGGAGCTAATAATATCATAATAACCAATACTTTCCCAGCCCTTGGTATATATTTACTTGTTTAACCTTCATAACTCTCACTGCATGTTCAATTTCTTTTTTTTTTACATCTTATTTTTTAAAATTTATTTTATTGTCCCCATAGACTCCACTCCCAAATTACTCAAGCTGACTCAAAACTTTGGCAAAGTAGCAGGGTATAAAATTAACCCCCAAAATCAATGGCTTTTCTGTATGCCAACAATGAGAAAAGTGTGGCTGAAATTAGGAAAGCAACTCCATTTGTAATAGCCCCACAAAAAATAAAATACCTAGGAATTAACTTAACCAAAGAAGTGAAGGACCTCTATGATGAAAACTTTAAAAACTTGAAAAAGGAAATCAAAACAGAACTTAGAAAATGGCAAAAACTCCCATGCACCTGGATTGGAAAGATTAACATCGTGAAAATGGCAATACTTCCCAAGGCTATCTACAAATTCAATGCAATACCTATCAAAATTCCAACCTCATTCTTCAAGGAAATAGAAGAGGCAATCCAAAAATTCATATGGAACAATAAAAGACCCCGAATAGCAAAAACGCTCCTCAACGGAAAGAACACTGCTGGAGGAATATCAATACCAAATTTCAATCTCTACTATAAAGCCATAGTAATCAAAACAGCTTGGTACTGGCACAAGAACAGACCTCAGGACCAATGGAATAGAATTGAAAACCCAGAAATGAACCTACAGACCTATAGCCATCTAATCTTCGATAAGGGAACTAAAAAAATAGAATGGAAGAAAGACAGCCTCTTCAGTAAATGGTGCTGGCAAAATTGGTTAACTACTTGTAGAAAACTAAAGCTAGATCCTTATATATCACCCTGCACCAGAATCAACTCCAAATGGATCAAACACCTCGGAGTCAAAGCTGACACTCTGAAAACATTACAGGATGGAATAGGAGAAACCCTAGGTCTCCTTGGCACACGCCAAAATTTTCTTAATAGAGACCCAGAAACACAACAAATCAAAGAAAGGTTGGACAAATGGGATTGCATGAAGTTGCAGAGCTGCTGCATGGCAAAGGACATAGCTAGCAAGATCAACAGAAAGCCCAAGGATTGGGAGAAGACCTTTATTAGCCATACAACAGACAAGGGTCTCATATCTAAAATATACTTGGAACTCAAAAAATTAAATCCCCCAACAACAAATCCTCAAAGAAACAACTGCCCAATAAATAAGTGGGCTAAAGACTTAAAGAGAAACTTCTCTGAAGAAGAAAGAAGGATGGCCAATAGACACATGAAGAAATGCTCAACCTCCCTAGCCATAAAAGAAATGCAAATCAAAACAACATTGAGATACCACCTCACCCCAGTTAGAATGGCAAAAATCAAGAACTCTAATAACAACAGATGCTGGAGGGGATGTGGACAGAAGGGAACCTTACTTCATTGTTGGTGAGAGTGTAAACTTGTTCAACCACTTTGGAAAGTAGTATGGAGGTTCCTCAAAAGACTCCACATAGAGCTCCCCTATGACCAAGAAGTCCCACTTTTGGGCATTTACCCAAAGGTTTACAAACAAGACCACACTAAAGCTACCAGCACAACTATGTTTATTGCAGCATTATTTACTATAGCTAAGATATGGAACCAACCCAGATGCCCCTCAGTAGATGAATGGATCAAGAAAATGTGGTATATATACACAATGGAATTCTATGCCTCCATCAGAAAGAATGACATTGCCCCATTTGTTAGGAAAAGGAAAGACTTGGAAAAAATTATATTAAGTAAGCCAAGCCCAAAGAAACATAGGTCCCATGGTTTCCCTCATTTGCGATAGTTAGTATATGTCTGAGTCAAGCAGAAAAGGTCAGATAAGGTGATATTAGGAAAATGAACCCTAAGATATGTATTTAAATGTTTTTTTTCTTTCATGCGATTTTTTCTAACACATTTATTTGATTATTTCTTTGTTGCTTTGTATGTCCCTCCCCCACAGTATAACCCCTGCTTTCACTGTATTTGATGTGGGTATAATTGTGGAGGGGAAGGGGAAAAACAAGTCGTTTAAATAGGGATACAGGTGGAACCCTTGCAACAATGAGAAGTACAAGTTGTCATGTTGAAAACAAACTTTACAACTTTGGTGGGGGGTGGGAGGAGGATTGGGGGGGAGGATGGGAAGGGATGGGAAGGGGAAACAAAGGAGGAGGCTACAATGCTTGATAAGAAATGTACTCATTATCTTGCCCATGTAATTGTAACCCCTCTGTACAGTTTTTTTCACAATAAAAAAGAAAAAAGAAAAATGTTTATTTTATTGTCAAGGTGATGTACAGAGGGATTACAGTTACATAAGGTAATAAGTACATTTCTTGTCAAACTTGTTACTCTTTCCTTCATTTTTCTCCTACTTTTCCTCCTAACCAAGTTGTCCTTTGTCTCACCATTCTGTTGTTACCCTTCCCTTCCCTAATTCAGATAAATGTATATAAAATCCTGAGTACCAAAATCAAATACAATGGCAACAGGTGTTATACCATTGGGGGAAGAACATATAAAAGAAACAAGAAATCACATAGTACATTAAAACCAACAACAACAAAGAAAAACCTCTTGTGCCCATGTATTGGAGTTCAATTCACTTATCATCATCTTATATGGTCATATGTCCATAGCTATTAAGCTGTTCTACTCACCTGCTAAGATTATCCTAGACATATGGTTTCCATTATTTGCAATGAATAGTATATGTATGTTCAATTTCTAGATGAGAAAACTGAGATTAGGAGAAGAATGGGATGTAAAAGAGTGTGTGTATCAGGTGCTTCAGAGGTGTTTTCTGTATTTAAGTATGGTAGGAGTCACCCAGGTAAAGGTCCTGAAAGCAAATGGGCAGTATCAATGAGGAGGAGAGAAGAAAAAGGAAAATGGGGTAAGGGGTGTTAGAGGACCTTAAAGAAACCTCATATCAAGATTATGATGTGCTCAGGTTGTGGGAATGTGTGTGTGTGTGTGTGTGTGTGTGTATGTGTGTGTGTGTGTGTGTGTGTGTGTGTGTGTGTGTATTTGGGTGATGGTGACAGATTACAAATTATGGAGATAGTTGCAATAGTTAGGTCGGGAAGGGCACTTCAACCACTTTAAAGATTCAATTTTATTCTAAGGCAAACAGAAACAAAGATTCTAAGCAAAAGTGTTAGGATCAGTTGCTCTTTTGGCATTTTAGGAAGAGAATTTTTCCACAAGGTGAAGAAGGAATTAGTTATAGGTAACACCAATGAATCAGTATGGAGCCTCACAGTAATCAAGGCAAGAAAAGAGAGTATTGTGAAGTGGACTATGAAGACAACCATTATAGAGTGATGTTGATGGGATTGAAAAGCATTTGGATCAGGGACAACAGTTGATTGGAATGAATCATGGTAATCATAGTAGTGCTTGGCTTATAGTTTGGCAGATGCTAGTGCCATTCACACTACCAGTGGTGTGAGGGACCAGGACTAGAGGAAGATGATAACTTCAGTTTGAGACAGGATAGACTGAGGGAATCAATGGGATTTCTAGTTGGGCATGCCTAACAGATACATGGACCTGTTGACATGAAACACAGAGAGCAAGCTAGCTAAATATAGCCTTTTAGCTGACAAATACCAGTAACAAAGACCAGTGTGGGTATTTTTTAGGTAGTAGAAGATGTAGGAAAAAACTACCCACTTGAACATGTCTACATCAAGTAGTTGGATGGTGGAGGCCAAGGATCAAGCAGGAATTAAGGAGGGAAACAGAATATTAATAGTCAAGGATCTACCAACTCTGCGTTTCCCAGTATGGTAGATGCTGGCTGTACCTTAGCCTTACCTCTTGGGCTCATTTGTAACTGTTTCATGCTGATAAATGGCTACATGAACACTTGTCTGCTTCTTAGCCTAAGAACTTGTGACAACATTCTCCAGTTTTGAACATTTACATTCAGATGCATCAGAGCCCCCTCAACTACTGAAAAAGTGCTCTTGCTCAACATGTCAGTTTTGCATTTCTTCAGAATAACTGTTCTACTGAAATGATTGCTGTATTCTACAAGGCTCCTCAGTATACCACTATGGGTTTGAACCCCAGTTTCCAATTTCAGAAGGTCATTAACACACATTCTTTTGTTCTTTCCTTCATTTCAAAGCTCTATTCTCACTTTGGCTTCCTGGTACTATTTCCAAAATAATGCCAGTGTTGGAAGAGCTGCTTTGGGAAAACTCAAAGCAAGATTAACACAGCAGGTTACAATTATTTGCATGCTTCTTTTTTGTATTTCCTGAGTTTTATAAAGATGAAAAGGTATTGAGGAAATATACCTGATAAACTAGACTAATGTTAAATAGGTACACCTAGAGCCTATTGTATGGGAAAGAAAGGAAACAATCAAAAAGTAATAATACCATAGGACCAGAATATGGCCTGAAAGAGCGCCCACTGGCACCATTTTGGATAGAGAATTAAAAAGACAAAACTAACATTGACATTTTAAAATGTCAAATGTCAATATCAGCGGGGCACCAGTGGCTTATACCTGTAATCCTAACTATGCAGGAGGCTGAGGTCTGAGGATTGAGGTTGGAAGCCAGTGGAGGCAGGGAAGTCTAAGAGATTCTTATCTTCAATTGACCACCAGAAAACCAGAAGTTGCACTGTGGCTCAAAGTGGTAGAGTGCTAGCCTTGAGCAAAGAAGCTCATGGACAAAGCACAGGCCCTGAATTCAAGCCCCATGACTACCACCAACAACAAAAATGTCTATGTCTATGATGATACTGAAAAAAATGGAGAACTTTATCTCAATGTACTATAATAAAGTTGTTAATAAAAGACAATAAAGAGAGCATTTGTTCCATCATTTCATATATTTAAGTTAATAAGGAAAATTCCTATTTGGAACTGTTAGCTAATAAGTACAAAAGTAAGTCAAAATTTTCAATATTCCAATGAAATAAGTTAATCCAATCAGAGACCAATACCATACAATGATACCATTTAAAAAAAGTTGATGGGGCTGGGAAGGTGGTTCAGTGGTAAAGTGCTTGCCTTGCATGCATGAAGCCCTGTGTTCAATTTCTCAGCACCATATAAGCAGAAAAAGCCTGAAGTGGTGCTGTGGTTCAAGTGGTAGGGCCCTAGCCTTGAGCTGAAGAGCTGAGGGACAGTGCCCAGGCCCAGAGTTCAGGCCCTATGACTGGCAAAAAAAATAAATTAAAAAAAAAAAAGTTGACAAGGGATCTGGCTTTCTCAGCATGCCAATAGCATGCCCTAAATTGCTAGCTAGTAGAAAAAACAAAGTCCTTAGAGATATAAGAATCAAAGGATCAGAAATGAAGTATCAATGTTCAAATTACATACATACATGTATGTATATATGTGTGTATATACACACAATATATATGTGTGTATATATGCATATATATATATGTATATATATATATAGCCAAGTGTTTGTGTCTCTGAAATGTTCATATGCAGAAAGTATAGCTCTCCTAGTACTAATAATTTGGAACTAGGACTTTGGGGAGGTGATTAGATATTGACAATAAAGCCATAGTGAATAGAATTAGTGCTCTTAAAAGAGACTCCAGAAATAGCACTCAGTCTTCCACAATATACGACATGGAAAGCTGCCACTGAGGAAATGGCTCCTCAACACGCACACTGAAGTTACGGATTCCTATTAGACTTTGCAGTCTCCAGAAATATAAGCAGTAAATTTCTGCTGATTTTAAGATACACCGTTTGTAGCATTTTATTATAACAGCCCAGTTGATGATTCAATCAGTACTACACTAATTTATTAGATTTTATGTATATGATACATAGACACTATATATTTTTTATGCATGCCTATATGAAAAAAAATCTACCGCAACATGACCAACAAAGTACTATTGTCAACGCATACATATATAGGTATGTAAATTTAGGCAGATATAAACTGTATGTAGATGATAGATACATGATAGATAGATTAGACTACATAAAGTCATAGATTGGATAGCTCTGAAACATTATTTTTTTAACTGGTCCCAGAGTACAAACTCAGGGACTGAGCTTCTTTTGCCCAAGGCTAGAGCTCTACCACTTCTGGATGTTTCTGAGTAGTTTATTGAAGATAAGAGTCTTGTGGACTTTTCTGCCAGGACTGGCTTAGAACCATGACGCTAAGAGGTCAGTCTCCTGAGTCACTAGGATTATAGGCATGAGCCACCAGTGCCCAGCTGAAACATAACTTTGAATGATAGTAACAATATTCTCTCCTTAGCTAATATATATGTTATACATTTCCTATAGTATATTTTTATTTATTTTCATTTTAAATTTATTATAACATTTTGCTTAAGGGTGAGGCAGCAGGTAACAGAGTGGGGGATGATGTGAAACCTTTTAGATAGAAGGGACTAAATATTTAAAAAGAATGCTATCAGACAAGGTAGAGTTGGAGCAATAGTGAAGACTGAGTCAAGGAGACCATATTGCTGTGCATTGCAAATATGCTGTGCATTGCATATTTGAGCTAGGAAGTCAAATCTGTAGATTTGGGGATTAGGCCTATTTGTTTAATCAATTTTTTTCTTTTGCTATTGAAGAGTTTAAATTTGTGCATTGGTTAAAGCTCTTTAGTAAAATCGCAAATGTTATGCAAACTGATGAAAAAGAAGGTAAGTAGGAATATTGACCCTGTCACACAAAAAAATCACGCTCAGATGGCCACATGGAAAGTATTTATTTGTGAGCTAGCTAAGATATGAAGTTAGAAATGTTTCATTGCAGCTCTTGAGCTGGCAAACAAATAGAAAGCCACAAAACACCAGGGTCCAGAGAACCCTTACAGGAAGTATAAGTGATAAGAGGCTGGTTTGCTTGGGAGCAGCTGAGATATTAGGAAATATAAACAACTATCAAGGATTAGATAGCCAGAGAAAACTGGTCCTGTTGTGCAAGCCACGTATCCCCTTGATGCTCAATTATGTCTATCTATAAAAATATTACAGATAAAATCCTATCGTGAGGAACTTAAGGGAAGGTAAAAGATCATTCACTGGGCTGGAATTTTCTGTAATCAACATTGTTCAAAATCTCATTGACAGTACTTGTAGGTCACTTCCTTAGGGTCAAGGACTAGACATAAAACAAAGCAGGAGCCAACTTTGCTCAAAGATGAGGTGGTTCATTAAAGCTACCCAAGCATGTAGACCAAATTAGAAATGTATTCTTGCAGAAGCCAATCTTCTTTCCCCTCTGATATGATCCCCTTGGGATTTTTTCCCCCAGAGAACTGGGGAGATTAGAATTTCTTGTGATTTTTTAAGATTTTCTTTTTACTTCCCCCACTGTATTTGATGTCAGTATAATTTGTGGAGGGGAGGGGGACAAACAAATCATTTAAATAGGGATATAGGTGGATCCATTGCAACAATGAGATATACAAGTCTTTGGTGTGTGTGGGGGGGAGGATTGGGTGGGGGAGCAGGGAGAGGATGGGAAGGGATGGGAAGGGGAAACAAAGGAGGAGGCTACAATGCTTGATAAGAAATGTACTCACTATCTTGCCCATGTAATTGTAACCCCTCTGTACAGTATTTTCACAATTAAAAAAAAAGACTTCCTTTTTATTTGTGTTATACTAAGTAGAACACTGTGTTATATGTCTTTCCCGGTTACATTGTATCATACAGTCAAGAGTTGGATGTTTTCAGGATAATAGACCTTAGGACTAGTTTAAAGAACACTGACTTTACTACAATGTTTGCACTGAGATTTTATACATATAATACACACACTATATATTTACATATTAAGCATTCACATCTGAAAAAAATCACTATAACAAAACCAGCAAAGTACTTTTGTCAAAGCATACAGCTTTTTATTGGACTGAATTTTGAGTTTCAATGATATTTATTATAGTGCTTATCTTGTAATACTGATGTAGAAACCCTTCATAATGGAGTCAAAAGCAAATTGAAAACACAAATATGACTTGAAAATACAAATATGAAACTTATAAAACCAAAGTGTGCTTCTGTGTAAGTAAGTCAACTGAGAAAGTTAAAAAAAACATTTACTGATGGTGCTCAATTTTTGCTGGTTCAACTCACATTTTATTCAAGCTTGGGATAATGCAAAAGCATACCAATACAGTTATTCTGTTTTTCTCCTTTTAGTACAGTATTCAATAAATTATATTGTGCTCAATACTATTATAAAATGGGCTTTGTGTTAGGTGATTTTGCCCAGCTGTATTTATGGTACTAGACTAAACTATGATGTTCAGTAGGTTATGTATGTTACATGCATTTTCTACATAGATTGTTTTCAATTTAGGATGGGTTTATTGTGAATAATCCCATCATAAAATGAGAAACATCTGTACTATGTCTGAATAAAATACACAATAAGAAGCAGGATGCAAAGGGTTATTTTGTTGTTATTCTTTTTTTAGGGGCAGGGGGCGGGAATTGTATTTTTACATAGAGTAGAAATGAAAGGCTACTTTAAGAATGTAACTTTGAAGGCCAAATAGGGTGGCAAATCTGCAACTCCAGGTGTGGAGATGAGGAGGATCATAGCTCAAGGCCAGCCAGGACATTAAGTTAGCAAGATTTTGTTTCAACAAACAAGCCAGACATGATGACACAATCTAGCTATGGAAGAAGTGTAGGGCAAATGATTATGAAGTTGTCCTTGGCTAACTGTACAAGATCCTATCTGAAGAGTGACTGAAGCATAAAAGAACCAGGGGAATGACAGGAGTAGTAGAGTAACTACCTAGCAAGAATGAGGCCCTGAGTTCTAAATGAGGCCCTGAAATGTCTAAACAAAGCAGGATGTTGTAGGCAGTTTTAAGAAATGAGAAGCCTTGAAGAGTGTTGATCAATGGAAGCATGAAGAACCATAGTTATTTGAGTAAAGGTATTCCTATGGAATAAGCAATACTATAATAGTCTGCCACTAATCAAGTGCTATGGTCTCAATGTTGGTGGCCCCTGAAATACTAGTCCCAAGGTAAAGCTGCTGGGTGTGTCCTGTGGACAGTGATTAGTTCATGAGGACTAATTTCTCATGAATGACATCCAAAAAAATACCTCACCTTTTCCTCAGGTGAGGACATTGCAAGAAAGAAGGCATGAACTATGAGCCAGGAATGGGATTCTTACTCAACACTGACTACGATAGCAGATGGATTTTGGATTCCCTATCTTACTCTGTTGTTTATGAGCCAACCCTATTATATTTTGTTATAGCAGCCCAAGTGTGTTAAGACATCACATCATGTTACTTACTTTTACGAGATATGAGTTATTAGAATCCATTAAAGAATAGCAACAGGAAAACAGATAAATATAGAAAATATGCAGATGATATCCCTTCCTGTAATAATAATAATAATGTCCACTAGTGGACAAGAGCAAAGAAGCAAATATGATGAAGTTGGGCTGGCTTGTAGCTCAACTGGTAGAATGCGAGCTGAGCAAATAATCAGAATAATCACAAGGCTTTAAGTTCAAACCTCGGTATAAGCAAACAAACAAACAAATAAGAATTAAAGGCAAATAAGATGGATGAAATTATTGAAACTAAGTACTCTGATGAAGGGAGAGGGACTAGAACAAAACAGAGAATGTGTCATCAGCATATCTACTCTGTCTAAATTGTCGAAAGAACCTCTCTAGAGGAAAACAAACAAGTGTATTATAAAAGCTCTGAGTGGTTGGGAAGGTGGCTCAGTGGTAGAGTGCTTGCCTTGCATGCATGAGGCCCTGGGTTCAATTTCTCAGCACCACATAAGCAGAAAAACCCGGAAGTGGAGCTATGGCTCAAGTGGTAGAGTGCTAGCCTTGAGCTGAAGGACAGAACCCAGGCCCAGAGTTCAGATCCCATGACTGATCAAAATAAACAAACAAACAAATAAATAAATAATAAAATCTCTGAACATATAAAGAGTGTCAGGGAAGAATGAAAGGAATATACAGCAAAATTGTATTGCTTTACTTTTATCCATATTCACAGAAAATATTTGCTGAAACTGTTGACAAAATGTACTCAGAGATTTTAGTTCAAAAACAGATAATATTAACAGTAAGAATTGAACCTGGGATGGGAAAGGGCTTGGGAACTTACTAAGGTACCTACACTACACATGAAATAGTACATCTGAATGTGGACAGGCATTCAGATGTATGGATTTTGACAACTCTGGGGAGTCACTTACATTATGTAGAAAACAAATAGATGTGATATTCTAATGGAAGATAAAACTAGAATCACCTGAAATGCCCCAGTAAAATGGGAAGGCAGAAAAACAGCCCATTGTGCCTAAGAATACTAGAAGCACTTTACTTTGGGGAACAAATCATCAGCAAACTGGAACTAAGCATATCGTGAAAGCTGAAACAACGGGAGGTCATTTGACGTCACCTAGAAATGCACACATGAGATGATTCAAATGTTTTGACTGTCTTCATCTGTCTGCAAGTTAACACGAAAGAGTGGTTAGCATTGATTTTGGAACTGCAAATAAATCCTAGTGAAAAAGTGAATTTGCAAATTCAGAAGCCAAAAATAATAAAAATTGAACATTTTTCTTAATTAAAAATCCCATGCTTGTTTTAATTTGTGGCTTTAGAACAAATGTTGAGTTAATATCATCATAAACTAACACAAAGATTGAAGGAGTAAGTCTATACCATTTCAAGGTAACAATTTTATATTAAGTAACATACTATTAATTCTAAGTAGATTATGAAACTTTATGGGTTGCAATCCCTAGACAACAACTAAGAAATTAATTCAGAGAGATGTAAATGAAAAGTCAATACAGAAAAGTAATAGGATACTAAAATATTCCATTACCCCATAGTAATCAATGCTATGAAGGACTGGCATAAGGAGAGATGAACAGATCAATAGAACAGAACGTAGAGTCCAGAAAAAGAAAGATAGGAAAGATGAAGCAGATGAAATAGGAAACCTGTAGGAAATGGCATTACTAAATCCAATCAATAATTATCTTATACTTGAATGACTGAACACTGCAATTAAAGCCAGAGATTGACAGAATGAATATTCCCAAAATCTACCTCAATACTGTTTACACAAGACACAAAAATACTCAATACTGCTTACACAAAAGATACACTTCCATACAAAACTTACAAAAAAGTTGCATGAAAAATGATTATAAAATTAAAATATGCAAATGCCAATCACAATATGGCTGGAGTAGCATTAATACTAGACAAGGCAAACTTGACAAGAACTCTTACAAGAGATAAAGCAGAATATTTCATAATAATTAAAAGGCTGGTTCATCAGGAAACCATATAATTTTAAAAGTATATAGGCTTAAGTTTCAAAATACATGTAACGAAAGCATACAGAACCAAAGGGGGAACAGACAAAAGCAAAATCATAGTAATTTACAGAATAATAAGACAAAAAAATCAGCAAGGATATAGAGGATTGGCTCACAATTAAGTTTCTTGATGTCATTGCATTTATATAATACCCCTTAATAACTGCAGTAAAGGAATCCATTTCCAAAATACATGGATCATTTACTAGAAGAGAACATCAGCCAGGCTTATTTAAAGGTCTCAGTATATTTCAAAAGATTAAAACCTTATAAGCATATCCTCTGACTATAAGGAATCCAAATTGGAATTTAATAATAAGCTCTCTAGAAAAGCCACAATACCTAGAAATCAAACAAATTGCTATATAACTCATGAATAAAAGGATAAATCACAAGAGAACCATGTGTAATTTTTATTTAAGTAATAATAAAAGAACAACATATCAAGTTGTGTGATGAAGCTAAAGCAATGCTTAGAGTGATATTGATCTTTCAAATATTCATATTAGGAGACAATATCCAATTATAATGATCTTTACACCTTAGGAAAGATGAGCAAAATGAATCCTTAGTAGATCTAGCAAAATGTAAGAGTAGGAGCCAATAAAATGAGAAGGGAAAACATAAAGAAAAATTTTAAAACACAATAAAGATATTTTTAAATTTTAGTAAAATTCATAATCCATAATAGTACTAATTAATGAAAGGGAACAAACACACACAAATGACCAATAGCCAAAAGTCAATGTATTAAAATAAATTGTTTCTAAATTGGAAACAAAAAATGACATCTAAAAATCAATTTGACTTATAATAGTAACAGATAACATAAAATACTGCTTGAAACAACTAAACTCAGCTAGCAGAAATTAAAGACCTAAATGAATAAATCTACCAATTCAAATAATGCAAGACTCAGAAATAGAGGTATGGTTAAAGTGGTGGAGCACTAGCCTTCAGTTCAAGCCCCAACACCCAAGAAAAAGAAAAAGAAAAACCCAAAAAACAAGACCCCACAAAAACTGGGAAAGACAAAGGAGGGGGTAACAATGCTCAATAGGAAATGTATTCATTACATTACTCATGTAACTGTAACCCCTCTGTACAGTATCTTTACAATAAAATATATATTTAAAAAGATACCAGTCTTTCTCAGATTGATTCACAGATTTAATGCCTTCAAAATAATAATGACAGTGGGTTTTTAATAGAAATTTAAAAGCTGATCCCAAAATTTATGCAAATATTTATGCAAATATTTGACTAGCTCCTCAATTAAAAAAATAAGTTCATGAACTTACATATACCATCTGCCTTCAAGACTTCTTACAAATCTACAGCAATCAATGTGATGAGATACTGGCATAAAGACAGACAAATAAATCAATAAAACAAAATGCAGACTCCAGAAATAGATGTACACTTGCACCAACAATTGATTTTTGACCCAATGCCAAAGCAATTGAGTGGGGGGGAGAAAATTCTTCTTAGCAATGGGCCAGGAACCAATGGACATCTACAGGGTAAAGGAAGGAGGAAGTTCAATCTCTTCTTTATACCACTCAAAAATAATAATTTAAAATAGAACTATAAAAAGCAAGGAAGCTAAAAGCTTTTAGAAAGACAAGCTTTCAAAAGCAAACAGGAAAATGGTAGTTTCTTACAAAGTTATACCTACCGTTTCCTATCAAGTCATATATATATTGGCTCAGCAATCTCATTCCTTATTATTTATCCAACCAAAATGAAAACAAATGCCTGCCAAAGGACTTGTACAAACATGTTTATGGCTGCTTTTATTCTCAATAGCTGACAACTGGAAACAGCCCAAGTGTCTATCAACAAAAGAATTAATAAACTGTGGTGTACTTGTATAATGAAATGCTACTCCACAAAAAGCAAAACATAGTGAGTTACGTACCCATGCAAAAATAGAAATTCCACAGATATTATGGACACGTGAATAAAAGACACAAAAATATGATTGATTGCAGGACTCCACATTTATGATATTCTTAAAACAGACAGAAGTTATCTAAGAAAACTTAGAAGTACCATGAGGCATGGAGCTTTCTGGAGAGATAGAAATCTATTTTATCATTGGAGTAGGGTTGCATGGGTCTTTCTTTGGTTAAGGCTGTACAGCTAAGATTTGTGCAACTTGGTGTACATAAATTATAGTTAGAATGATAAAAAAATGGAATGAAGTGATGGGGAGAGTTAGAAATACACAAGTATACAAAAACATGGAATGTTGGTGATTGTTAAAGGTGAGGGGATGGATGTATTCAAGTTCAATATATGATTCTCTTTGAATATATTTGAAAGTGTTAGTATTGTTTTTAAAATGTCTTGAAGCTAGTAAATTCAGTAATAAGTCAGGGATGCTAAATTCAGGCCATTGGCTTCAACTTCACACCCTTCTGTGAATATTTTAATTTTCTATTCTCAAGTTCCTTTGAGAGAAACCTTCTCCAAGTTGAAATTTATTTTATGGTTTTACTGTATTTTACCAGCAAATATTTGAGTGTCGTTTCCCTTCAGGTCAATTGAACACCACTGAAGAAACCCCTCACTCCTGTGGTTGTCCTTGGAATAGGAAATGAGCAAGTTCTCATGGGAAAGAGATTCAAGTTTGGGGATTAATTCACTTAGGGACTTCAATGTGACTGTGTTGTGAGGGCTTTGTCTGAAACGAGGGCACATGGAACAAATATCCTGAGACATGACTTGTCCGGCTGTTGCTTTCCTTGACTTTCCTCTGTGCTTGCTACACAGCTGGCTCTGCTAAAGGGAACACTACGTTTGTTTGTTTATTTCCTTGGACCTGTACAGATTCCTGTGTTCTTTACCAAAATCCTGTGAGGACAGAAAAGGACATTTGTCTTGTCTAAGCAACTTTCTAACATTCTTAGGGCTACTCCTGAGATTTTTCAGGAACACAGGGATGATGTGTCTTCTGTTATGACAGCAGCTAACAGCTGGTTCTGAGACTTTCCTATCCACAGCTCCCAGGTCCCCACCTCCTACAAGCGAGAGGACAGATACAGTATCTTTTCAATGAGTCCTTGTACAGTGATATTGTGACTCGGGAGGAGATAGGAGACATAGATGATTACAGAACACACTACCCCAGCATATGGTATCTTTACATTGGAGAAAACAAAGCAAGAAGGTCTGTCTACCTTCTCCCCTGATGCAGACCTTGAACTCATCCCCTGACCTTCATGGGACCCTCACTCTTCCTTAGAGCAGAAGAAAATAATGACTACTAAAAAGACACAAAGAAGAGTCTGAATGTGGTGCCTTTGCTGAGCTGTCGTCCTCAGTTTGTAACCTTAGATCATATGCCTTCATCCCGTTACACTTCTGCAGTCCAATCTCCACCAAACATAGAAGCATACTGTTTTCTCTTCCTCTGAGTCTTCATTTTGGAAGGTGCCTATGTCACTAAAGCTTATCTCAAGTAAATTGGCAGGCTTTCCTCATGTCAATCTCTCTTTATTATAAGGGGTCACGTGAACCTTGCCATAAGTAAGGAAAACATGCTGCTGTTGCTGACCTCTTGTGGCTAACACCACCTTGCATGGTGCATAGACAGTTTGAGGATAAAGCTAATGCACAACCACTTCCTTTGAGGTTCTTGGGATGGTGAGAGAGCAAAGGAGGCAGAGAAGAAAAGGGTGAGAGGAGAAAAAAGGAATGAGACAGAATTGATTCAGCTGCCTGCTAGAGTGGATAAAAACACAGTGAGAACAATTTGTGATGGAAGAGAATTAAGGAAGAATTCTTTCACAGACACAAACCTACCAATGCCTGGAAAACACTAATAGCAAAACACCCTGAAAAATATCAAAATTTGCCTTTTTCATAAACATATTTTCACAAACAATGTGAAAAGCTATCTCCTCACTGTGGAGCAGCAAAACAACCTGTATGGTTTCATTTGGTTTAAAACCATAATTCACTTTCATAGCCAGGGATCTTGGAATTTATTCCCTTTCCAGCTGCTCCTCCCACCCCCCACCCCCACATAAACCCTCAAACACTTTGGTTAAAATTACATTTCCTTTTCTTAAGAAGGTTAAGGGAATGAGAAAAGGAAAGCACCCAGGAGGATGGTCTAGACACCAGAAAAGTAAAGGAAATGTGTCAAAGCAGATGGAAACAGCCTCACTTACTTCCTCCTTTCCCCTTTTCTCCCCAAGCCAAGGAAACTTTTTCCTGACGACAGTAAACACCTTCTTAACAGATCAAAGAGAATGATTTTGAGGCAAGTTGCTTACTCACAAAATTCATTATGGTAATGCCCCATCGGTCTTCAGCCAAGGCATTCCCTTGGCTGCCTGGCTTTGATCTGTGCTGTGGCCTTGTGTCTGTTCCCGCAGTTAATCTACATTTTGTTGGCGTCAGACTTTTTCAATACTTATGCCTCAGGTTTGTGCAGAAGCCCAGTAGAATTAGAAGAGCCAGACTAGAGACAGATATTTTCTTCCTCCATATTTAAAAAACGTATTTTGAAACACTGGTGACAACATATGCTGGATATTTTGTTCTTCTTCCCTACCCCCCTGCAAGTGCATTCATCCCTTTTACTATCTTCTAGAAAATTCTCCCCTTGGAGCTTGGCGAAGCTCTTTTACACTGCAGCCTTCACGTCTGCAATGCAGGTTTCTTGCAGAGTGTTATTTATTATTAATGATAGAACAATTTATAGACTGCCAGCCTCCTAACCCTCAAAGTACCCTAACGAAGAGTGCCAACCACCTAATGTGCAGTAAATGGTGCCACCCTGACCTGAAGAGAGCCATCTTTTAAAAAGTCATTTTGCCTGTGTATTCCCCTAAGACAGCCCAGGTTGGCATTTATGCCAGCGATGAAAACCAGTGACAAATGCAGCGATTCTCTAATTGGCAATGATATAACTTTGACCTTTGGGAAGACAAGAGCATTTCAATTGGATTTCTGCAAATGACTTACCTGGGGTATCGCTCTGTTGTTCAATGTCCTGCTCAATAAAACTGATGGAAAATAATCTGTTTTGTCTTACCATCTGCCTGTATCCCGTGAATCATTAATTGCAAAACTCAGCTTCCTAAATGCTTTTTCTCTTCATTCCTACTCTCCTTGATAGCTCTGAAGCATTTAGAAGCATTGATGATAAATCTCAAAATGTTGAAAGTTTTGCCACCTGCCTTCAGAATGCTAGCTGTCCTATTCTCCCGCTGTCTCCGCCACACATTGATCCTGTCAACACACTAGGTTGTCCATTTCCCTCTTTTCCATCCTTTCATGACCATTAAGAGAATGCTCTCCTTTGCTATGAGGATGATGCCTATTGTATTGTATAAGTCCACCATTTCTACATTAAGTCTTTTCTCTCAGAGGCTTCCCAAACTAGGTGCAACTCGTCCTCACAATTCATTGTTGTTAGTTTGTCACGTCCTGGTTGTGTGCGATGAGAAAACTGTGTGCATTTGTCTTAGCTCACATCAGTAACCACAGTAGAGGCTAAGAAGGCATGGATATTATCAGCCTTATTTTTGACACATTGTATTTTACAGATAACCCTGATGTTTGGAGACATTTACCCGCAGTTACAAAGCATAGGATGTTAAATAGTGATAAAGTTGTCCTCAAGTCCTGTTTTGTTTTATTTACCTCTGGTAACTATTCACAAAACACAGCAAAATCTCTATGACAGTACATAACTAACAGCCAGTCTTCCTTAATTCATGGGATAGAACTAAGGTGCTTACTTTCTGCTCTTTCTCAGACTTACCTGGTGGCCAGCTTCAGTCAGAATATTGGAGAGAGATGAAGATGTGTAAACACCACTCTAATTCTGCTGCAGGTGAAGATCCAGAAGAAAAGCCCAGGACAGCTTCTTCTTCACTACGCACATGATTTCCAGAGTCCAGCCTAATCTGGATTCAACTCCAAAGAGTGTGACAAAAGCTCAGAGAACCAAAAGGACTCTGTTCTGGGTCAGAGATGATGGTGGGGAGGGGGTAGGGGGAGAGGAAGCCCCATTTCAACAGCTGTAGCTGATTCTCACTAAACTTGGTAAACAATTTCAAACCAATGCCTCTTAAAATGTGGCTCAGGACCCCAAACCTGTTGGAAAGACAATCACAGGACCATTGGATCCACCCTTGAATCTGAAGATAAGGCCCAGCAGAGTTTGCTAAAAACGGACTCTCAGGTGATTCTGATATACCCTAAAATGTAAGAATGTCCTCCTGTATCATTCTAAACAGGTGATGTGATTTACATGTGATAGCACGTTCTCTCCATTGTCCTTTCCAGTGTTTAACAGTTAATGGAATCGCATGTGTTACTTATTCTGAACCAAGTTCTCTGTAAATTTAGGTTTTTATATTCCTTCCTGAGTCAGACAGTTCAAGTTAATATTTCCTAAATGCTATTTTTCAGTCTTCATTATATGGATTTGTTTTGAGAGAAAGCTCTTTACCACATTGCAACATCCAAGTAAGCAATTAAGCAAATGACTTGCTTCTTTGGCCCCCATCTTATCCAAACATTTCTTTGAACTAAACTTGATATGGATATAGAGCTCAGTAAGCACTTACTGAATTTCTTAAAAGAAGCCTTTTGGTGTTACCATGGTACTCTTACCAGAGGTTGTCAGTGGAGGAGAACAGAATTCTCAAGGTCTGTGCTCCTTCTCGGCAGTCAGTGATGTTGGCCTGGTTCTCTTTGTTTTCCATTTTCCATCATGCCCATTTCATGCATTTTGACCCAGCTTTTTACCATTTCTCTTGTCCCTTTGCCTGTGCTGCCCAGATTTGAGACACTTCCCTGACTTTCATTTCATGGGGTCTTAATCACTTCAGTTCACTCACTTAGATTTCTAATCCTGTTTTTCCCAAAACCTGTGACCTTCTCTCAAATTCATCATAACCTGCAGGTATAAATATTGGGTCTCTCTTTTAATTCCGTCCCAGTGAGAGTTATTTGATCCATCATTGTCCATCTCTGCCTTTAGAGCTGAAGTCATGTTCAGGAAACACAGAGAACTCATGTAGAAAAAAAATTGCAGAGACAGAGAAGCAGGGTTCATGCCAAATTGAATCCCATGGGGGGTAATCTGTTATTAACATGCATTAAGCATTTGGACATGCTAAGTGCTTAATTCATGTCAATAACTATAATAATAAGACATGTCTTAAGAATGTAGCATTGTGTTTACACCCTTCTTGCCTGAGTAGCTATTTAACATGGTCAGTTGGGCATCTGGCCTCAGGCCAGTTGGTACCCAGTCTGATTTTTGCTAAGAAGAGACTGCAGCTGTTACAGTCCGTGAACCCCTTGTAATGCTGCCCAGCACCCAGCAGAGAGATGCAATTGTCCAGCAAACAGATTTAAGAAATGGACTAGAAATGGAGTTTCTTCACAGCATTTGAAAGAAAACTAATCCTTCCATTTTTAAGCTCTACATAGGAAAACGAAGAAAAATGCTAGGCGCTCAGAGAATCAGTTAAGATCTGAAATGTATAACATTTCTCCAGCATATTTTCCTGTAGAATTTTATACAGATCAAATCTTCATGTCTGTATCAGAATATCTTCCTCCATCATCACTGCATGGCTACTAGACATGTGCTTAGTTAAACTGGAAGAGTGGAGAGAACAATTCTTATGGATGGACTGGCCTTTTACATGAAGAAGGACACCACTGGGGCCATGTGTAAAACAGAAAGAGCGCTGTCTAGTCATCAAAGCATCAGGACATCCTGCTTTTGGAATCGCCTCCTAAAATTACCAATTTTATATATGAGCTGTGTCTCAAATTCTTTCTAAGCCTCTGCTGCTTCCTCTATTAAATGGAACAAAGATATGTTCTCTACTATCATAGCTATTTTGACCAACTTAAGGGATACATACACACAAAATCAACACCCAGTTTTGCTGTAATAATACTGTATAAACAATCCCCAAATGTAGTGAATTACGACAAGTGTTTCTCCCTCATAAGAATTGGGTCAGCTGTGATTCATGTGACATCAGCTGTGATTCATGTGACATGGGTTGGGCATGGGTTCAAGTCTGCTTGGGTGTCTCACTCAGTGAACCAGGCTGAGGGTGCAGTCACTACTTACATTATGCTCCTCTCATAACTGTTGACTGCAACTGCAAAAGGGCAAGTGGAAGCTTGCTGTGGCTGCTAAAGTCTGAGCTTGAACATAACACAGTGACATGCTAAAGTCAACAGTTCACAGAGCTAAGTCCAATGTCAGTGGGGCAGTGAGGTATCTTGCATTCCTTAAGAAGTATGATATGAATGGAGGGAATGTAGGAATGTTGAACAAATAATTACAATGTATTGCAGTGGGTGTGATTGTTCTGGAAACTTCATTCAGATTGATTGGCCTTGGGGCATTAAACAGTCTGAAATTGTCTTAGAAAAGATGGGAGTTGGAGCATAGAGTCTAGGCAGAGACTTTCTTCTGCAAATGTTACAGTTCTTTGTTAAAATCACAAAGGTATGATGCATTTTCAGCTCACTCTGTATTGAAAAAACAGGTGTTAAAAGATACTCTGTCTCCATCAGGGTCTAATGAGTGAAAACAGTGTCTATCATCTTCTCAACTCCGCACAAGAGATACACTGGCATTGGTGGGCTCTACATGTTTAGGATATGCCACAAGCTGAAGCCTGTGAAAATCCAGCATGATTTCCTTATATCATGGCAGAACACAAGCCACATTACCTGGGTCTAATGATTCTATAATGGGTAATAGAATACATAGTGGTCTTACCTGTGCTGGTTGTGCTGTTACAGCATGGCATTAACCAGATGGAGCGTACATGTGCTCATCCATCTCCTGTTATCAGGCCCATGAGATGCAGGGCCCAAAAAGCCTGGCCAGGGCTAAACTGCCCATTCAGTACATAGTTCTTAAACTCCTACGTGCTTATAAACTGGCAGGAACAGTAGTCACTATTCAAAATACATCCTGTCTACCATTTATGTTCCTTGACTCATGGTGAAGACATAAGCATGAGAGACAAGACTCCTCCTGGGCTTCCAGTGAAATCTACATGTGCATGAAATGTAGAAGATGGACATGAAAATTACAAAATACTGTGTTGAGTGCAAAGCTGACCAAAGTCATGTCAGTTTTCTCAGTCATTATTAACCAAGAGGCAATTTGCCTTTGATGACAAGGCAAACAGAACAGTTAGAAATGTGGGGGTTCTTCTTAATAGACTGAATCTAAGATAAAGCTGAGTTACTCTGAGTAGTAGACTTAGGTCCAAACAAGATTCAAGTGAGCTAAATAGCTTCAAAAATTCAGCAATGAATGATATTCATTACAATTATTCAAAAGTTCTTCTTAATAGACTGAATCTAAGATAAAGCAGAGTTACTCTGAGTAGTAGACCTAGGTCCAAACAAGATTCAAGTGAGCTAAATAGCTTCAAAAATTCAGCAATGAATGATATTCATTACAATTATTTAAAAGTATATTTGGTGAGGGGGTACGTTCTGCCCCTGGGTTCTATAGAGAATATATAGATAAACATATGACATATTGTGGCCCCCAATGCATGTAGTCTAAAAGGTGGTTCACCCTTTGTCCTCCCCTCAGCCTGCCAGTGGAGCCTCTACTGGTAAAAGATAGCAACAGCTGGGCTGGGAAGGTGGCAGAGTAGTAGAGTGCTTGCCTAGCATGCATGAAGCCCTGGGTTGGATTCCTCAGTACCACATAAACAGAAAAAGCCAGAGGGAGCACTGTAGCTAGAGTGCTAGCCTTAAGCACAGAGAGGCTCAGGGACAGTGCCCAGGCCCTGAGTTCAAGCTCCAGGACTGGAAAAAAAAGATAGCAAATGCAAGGAAAAGAATTTCAAGGAAGAAGTACAGATGAATCCAAAAAGTCTAGAACTTGGTTCCAGTCCTGGGCCATGGTTAACTTCCAGAAATGAAGACATGTTATGGTGATGTATGGCTTTATCTTTAGTGTCCTTTCCTAAGATCAGCACAAAGTTAATCCTTCTATTATATCTATTTGCCATTTGTGGCAGAAAACAAAGGAGGAAGAAAAGAGATATTAGAAATTCAGAGCAAAGGACAAATGGTCTGGCAGGATTTGACCCTACTCAAAAACTAAATAAATAGAATAGAATAGAATAGGGATAGAGGAGCACTAGACTAGGAATCAAACACAGAGAATTTGTGTCCCAACCCAATCATTAAGTCATTTGTAGCAGAGAGCTAATCTCCCTGGACTTCTATTTGCTTATACGTAAAATGAGAATATCTGTTTGGGGAATTGTAAGAATTTAATGGAAGTAGCCCTAAACATGGCATGTTTAAAAGATCAATGTGCATTAGACCTTCCCCTTACCAACCCAATAGGGGGAATACACAGAGAGAGAGAGAGAGAGAGAGAGAGAAAGAGAGAGAGAGAGAGAGAGAGAGAGGGAGAGAGAATCAAGCTGACCAAATATGATTGTGTGATGAGAAACTTTGCTCCTAAGAAAACTCATTCTTAGTTGTCATGGACTATTGCTCTCTAAACCTACAAATTCACATCACAAAACTATCAATAAGAAAAAGGTGTATGTGAGTAGCTATAATCCATTATGAAGATTACATGAGTTAATGCACCAAAGTGGTTTGAATAATGCTTGGCACAGATAAAAGCACAATTAATATTGTTAGTAGTAGTAGCATTAATACTGGCTGAGTTGGCCAGAGGAATTTCTTGCAAATAGCTGACCAGTCTTAATATCAGTGGATCCAAAACTTCATAATTCAATGTCTCCAATGGGGTAAGGGTGTCCAGGAGAGAGAAACAGAAATGAATGGTTTGGCTCTGAACACCACTATTTCTGGTACTAGGGCACTGATCCTCTTTATGGCTACCGGGAAAATTGAACTAATGTGACAGTCATTTGTGGATTCTGTCCAGGGTGCCAATATGCTGGAGGGCTGTACTTGCCTGGGAAGAAGGTCCTCTGGGCAGTTTCCAGGAAGACGGACAGATAATTCCCTGACTCAGGTTTGGAATTTAACCCTCCAGTTTATGAGGGGGGGAGGGGGAATGGCTTTTGTGTTATTTTGTTTGATGTAAGGCACAGAAGAACATAAGAAATTGAAGAAGTATGATTGTCACTATTTTCAAACTGTTGCAGCTATTCTATTTCTAAGAGGTTAGATTTTCCTTATTGAATACTCTGTGATCTGAGCATCCATTTCTACAGGTGTGGAAACTTGGAGAGTGTCATCTCAAGACATACTTTCCCACAACTGGAAAATGTCTAGCTCTCTCTCTCTCTTGTTGATGCGTGAACCACAATTAGAACAAGGGTTCCTGGTACTACAGAAGTCCAGCAGCTTTTCTCTCTTTTTAATGATAATGGTTTATGAACTCAGAAAAGAGTTTGAAGAAACCATGTCTGTGTGAGGAAAGGAGAAGGAAGAGAAGGGGAGGGAAAGGGAGGGGAGGGGAGGGAAACATTTTGAAGAAATTATGGCAGGGAGGAGGGGTTTAGAAGGGAGGAGGAGGAAGGTAGAAGGGAGGAGGAGGGTAGAAGGGGGAGAGGAGGGAAGGAGGAGAGGAAGGGAGTAACAGGAGGAGGGGAGGGGAAGGCAGAGGAGAGGAGAAGAACTGGCATTACATCTTGTGACCAGCTCTTCAAAATTATCATGAAAGTTAAAAAATATTGCTGCCCCAAGGCTCTCACAACATGAGGAAAGGAAGGAATATAGACAATGGGTCTACTCAATATCCACCCTTCCCCCTCCCCCCCCACCAACTTGCTCATCTCCACCTATCCCTGTTCTCATGAGAGGTAGAGCCCATATCCAGAACACCTTTTGTGGACTCCTAAGATTCCTTGTGGTAAGAACTTAAAATCAGAGCTGCTTCACTGTGATTTATATGGGAATAAACAATTCAGATAGGGTTGGGGATGTACCTCCATAGAACAGAGTTTGCTTTGACTATGCCAAGGTCTGGATTAAATCCCTACCAATATAAATTGTTTTAATTCAGATAGAGACACAAATCAACACACACACACACACACACACACACACACACACACACACACACACACACACACACACACACACACACACACACACACACACCAGAATGATTGAAAGAGAGAGAATCACTTCCTTGAGTTTGGGGGATCAAACAAACCACAAGGGCTTGAGTCAATGAAAGGTGGTTATTGAAACTCTGAAGATACTACCCCCTTTTTGAAAGGCAAAGTCCTGAATCTTAGTACAGCCCTTTAGAAGGCAGCTGCCTAAGCCCACAGCAATCATGGCCTGAAATATCAACACCAAGTCCCTATAGCTGGGCAGGAACCATGTCCTGGGAAAGTAAGGCCTAGTGGGATTGTTGGATGTGACTCCAATTTCAAATACATTTTCCTCTCTGCTTCTTCAGCTATTCGTTCTCAGTCAGCAACTTTGCAGGTGGCCTTGGCTCCTAAAAGCTGGTCATGGAAAGATCATGATCAAAGAGAACCCTTACCACAGACCATGGACCACCTGCCTAGGATGCTGCAGTCGGCATCTTCCCTGTTCCATTTCCAGTGTTCAGAGCTTCACACAATTTTCTATTCTTCTCTCTGCTGTGAGCTGCAGGCATCAGTTTGTGTTATTAGATTGAAGCATCCAGGTCAACAGCATACTTCCCGGGCCCACCTCACAGCTGGGAGGGCTGTCACCTGAGTCTCTTCCTTACTTGGTATTTTCATTTCTGCTCATGTCTTTCTTCTTACAGAGGCAATGGCATTAAGCATCATTAGAGCAAGGCAGCAGAGGGTTTATCATGAAACCAAGACTAAATCTCCATGTTCACCAGACCTGGCACGGACTTGTCTACTGCTGGACTTCTGTGTGCCTAGAAAGAACAGCTTCTGCTTTAAAGCAGTTGTTCCCTTGTGGCAGGGGCAGGGGCTGTTAAGATCAGATGTGCTGTGGCGTTAATGCTTTGAATTTACAAGGGCTGTTTGTGAAATGCCCTGCAGCTTTATTTCTCTCTCCTGGATGCATGAAACCTTGCAAAGTCCAAGGATGGAGCTGGTATTAATAGAGTAAAACCTCAACTAATTACGGAGCACGGGCTGCAATATGCTCTTTGATACCAGAAACGATGTTAGCAGACGTCGAAGTAATATAGACACACATGGAGGCATTTAGGATGTCAGAAAGAGGGAGTTATAAAAATAAAATTAGTTAAGCTAGCAACAAATGAGCTGGAAATGTAAAACACACATCTGAATCTCCTGGGTCAAAGGTAGGGGAGTGAAGGGGATTGGTTCAAGTTGAGAGAAAGAGAACAACAGGAAACGAAAGGGAAGGGAACAGGAGGAAAAGGGTATAGCTAGAGTGTTTGGAGCACAGAAGACTTTGAAGCAGAGGAACAAGTAAGTAGTAGAGAAAAGCCAGAGGCAGACTGTGCCAGGAAGCATCAAACAGATGGGCATCTGAGCCCCTAACATTTCCTGTGAAGAAGTTTGGGGCAGCTACAACTCAACCACTGGCCCAGTATGAAGTCTGATGAATTGTGAAAATCTATTCTGAACCTAGCTTGCCCTTCTGCACTGACCTTCCTGATGGGGACTCCTTGTTCTACTCTCCCTCCTAGTCTCAAAAGTTTAAATAATGAATAGCTACATGTGTACATGCTTGTGCAGATCACACACACTCACACACACACACATACACACACACACACACACACACACACAGCCCCGCACATATGCATGCACAATACCAGTCATTCTCAATAAAGAAAAAACACAAAGACAACTTGGAGAAGGGCAAACACAGTCTACTAGGATTTACAGTTAGAGGTCTTTGTTAAGAAACAGTTCCCATGGATTTTCTAAGTTTTAATTTTTTTTCCTGAAAAAAATAAAAAGAATTGTGCGTGGTTTCATTGTTGTTTTGTTAGAAAACAAGTGGAATCATAGTTATGGCTCAATATTTCCCAACTGAATTTATTAACTTTCCCTAGTACTGTAGATCTATAAATCCCATTATTTGGTAGTTTTCAACTGTACCTAGAAACTTGATGGGAGAGTACAGGTCTAACCTCACCCCTTCCCTCATCTTCTACCTCATCTTCCTGCTCACTGAGGTCTGAGTTTACATTCTGGAGTTTTTGTGTCCCAATTAGAGAAGAAAAATTTTAAATACACAAGCCCAGTTAAGTGACATGCTGACTGAAAGTCCTTCATCTTGATGAGTTTATCCATTGGCAAGGTTAATTGGCTGCCTGAAAAATCTTTTCAGCTGGGGAGGTCTTGTTTGGAGTTTGTAGATTCAGGATTAAATTTCTAAAGCAGAAAAGGAAGCTGGCATCAAGTGAGAAAAACAAAAGCGAAGAAAGATATATGTAGGTACTAAGATTTGATTTTTTTCCTTGTCTAGGGATCAGACAGAAACTGGCTAGTAATATTTAATACACAAGCAGAAATGGAGTATTACATTATTCATAAAGCTTTGTGTTGTGTCTTCATTTGTTCGGTATTACATGGCAAGTTCATTCATTCCACAAATGCTTATTTAGTGTCAAGGTCTAAGCCTTGGTGACAAGGTAGGTCTTGTACTATGTACTTTTTGACAAATGAGTCTCTATCTCAGTGTTTTTGCTGGTAAGCGCAATGCTGTGATTGAATGTAGATGTTTGGATAAATATAGGCAGAGGATAATTCTCCAGGATCAGTTTCAAAGCTAACAGGACTCAGATTTATCAAGAATGTCAGTAGCCACTGGTCATGTCTCTATTTATGACATGCGATCCCACTAACAACCCCACTAGATATGCTCAGATGGAGTGGAGATTATGGGACACAACTGAAATCTCAGCTACTTGGGAGGCAGAGAGAAGATCATAGTCTGAAGCTAACTGAAGCAAAACTCTCAAGACCCTATCAAAATTAACTCAAACAAAAAGGGCCAAGGATAGGGGTCAAATGGTGAGGTTCATGTTTGGCCCTGAACTTGATACGAACTACCAACAAATTATATTCATATATGCACGCTTACATATTGACAATGGCAAAGAGTTTACTATCTCTCAAGACGACCATGTGTCTCCCTGTGGAAGCTAAGACTATCTCACTATGACTCCTTTTTATTGATTCCCAATAAAATTTGCGCCCAAAGAGAGCTACCTAGAATGACTCAATTTTTCTCCCTGCTGGAAGATATTTATGAACTTCCTACCATCAAGTCTCTTCTAATCTCACTATGCTGTGTTCGTTGAAGCACTCCTTGTATAGGATGGTTTACAACTCTCTTCACCAACCCCAGTGACCCATGATTTCAGAAGACCCATGGGCTTCTGAAAATGTGGCACAAAACATCCCAAACATGGTTCATGACCAGCTTACATGGGAATGAGGCTATGGGTCCTCTTATTTGAAATATCCTTCCCTTATTAACTCAGACTAAGTGCTTTGTGGGTTTCAGGAACCCAGATGGCCTTTCCTGATTTCACTTTGAATCCTGTTCTGTCAGAAAAAAAAAACCTGTCATTAAACCCAGTTAAGACTGTTAAGGAATCTTCTTTGGTCACTGAATCTGTGCCTCTTTGCCAGCATCATTTCCTGGTTTGCTGTAACCAGCATGTCATCTATATCATTGGCAAACAATGATAACTGTTCAACAGAACAAGACTTCAAGAAAGTCTTCTATAAGATAGGCTTCATGGTTCCCCCATTTGTAATAACTAGAATATGTCTAGAATATTCTTAGCAGAGGATCACAACGGCTCAATAGCAATGTAGGTATGACCATACAAACTGATAACTATTGAAATAAACCCCAAGAAAAGGAAGCAAGAGTTTTTTTTATTGTACTGTTTGCAGTTATTTCCTTTTTCATTCTTTTCCCCTCTTCCCTGTTGTCACTGTTTTTTATTTCTGTACACTTTGTCTTGTATATAAGTTTATCTGATTTGGGGAAGGGAAAGGGAATCACAGAAATGGTGGAACAATGAAATGTTGAATCAATGAAAAGTGATACTCACTAGATACTGTATTGGAAATGAACTTTACAACTTGGGGAGAAGAGGAGTCAGTTGGGAGAGTGGGATAAAAAGACAGGGGGTAACATTGTTAAAAAAGAAATGTACTCAATGCCTTACTTATATAACTAACTGTACATCACCTTTACAATAAAGTTAATAAAATGTTCTTATAATCTAAAAAGTAAAAAGAAAGAAAGGCTTCTTTAAGACAAAGCCAAGCCATCACTGGAAACAACACAGAGACTTCTATTGGTCACTGACCAGTTCCAGAATTAGTATACGAATTACTACTAATTTTGTAATTATTACCTTTAAGCAGTTGTACAAATATGTCATTTAACAAAGCAGTTTATGAGTATAATGCGTATTGATCAATGTCACTCCTTTCAACATTCTCACCCATCCCTCCCAACCTACCCTTTCTTCAATCTTCTTAGCATAGCCAAGGTATGGAATCAGCCCAGATGCCCCTCAAAGGACAAATGTATCAAGAAGATGTGATGTGTGTGTGTGTGTGTGTGTGTGTGTGTGTGTGTGTGTGTGTGTGTGTGTGTGTGTGTGTGTGTGCGCGTGTATACTATGGAAGTTTTATTAATCCATTAGAAAGAATGATATTGTATCATTTTTAAAGAAATGGAAAGACCTGGAAAAAATTACATTAAGTGAAGTAATTCAAACCCAGAAAGACAAGGCTTTCATGTTTTCCCTCCTATATTTAAGCTAGAGCTAGCTTATAAGTAAGTATATTGGGTGGTATGCAAACATATACAAATGTATCAACTGAAATACAGTAGATTCAAGTGAGAACTAAAATAGTATAATTTTAGCCAGACAAAGTCAAAGTTAAACAAAATAATCACCATGTATTTGATGACAAAGTCTTCTAACAATTGAAGGCCACTGTGACTCTTTTGTTTGGGCTGCCCAATTAGTGATAATCATAATTGCTTGTACCAAAAAAAATATGCGTTAGGGCTTCTTTATAAATATTGGTATATTTGCCTGAGATTTCCAATAAAATGGTTAATTGATTGAATGATTCCAAAGTTAGTTTCAGGTATGATTTCTCTCAAGTTTTAGCCTAGATTTTTTATTTGGGGAGGTAATGAAATTTTCTTTTGCATGTTATATTTACTGGGGAGTTTAATACCTCTCTGTGACAAGAGAAGCTACTAGAAGGCAGGCCATGTGGCTCATTTTGTAGACTAACCTGGTACTTATACAATAGGTTCTCGATAAATGTTAAATGGTTGAATCACTAAGCTAATGTAGACAAAGAATAATACTCTCATCAAAGAGGGATTTTAGGAATGTGTACTGCTTTGAGGTTCTGAGACAAAACACAACCTCATGCCTATATATTTTTCTTTCAGATTTAAGGCACGACTATGTCCCTCAGCTCCATGATCTCCACAAAAGAAGTATTGCCTTTAAGATAGCCTGGGGCTGCTCATTCAATACAGCAGACTTACTTCCTAGTCTCTTTTACCCAGAATCAGTAAGTTTTCCATCTGACCTGCCAGAGACAAAGTCTCCCAATCTGTGGTAATTATCTCGACAAGGTCAATTAGTATTTTAAAAAATGATACAAGTCAGTTGGCTGCTGGCTTTCCTTGTATCCCTGTTTCTCAGCAGAATGCTCCCAGAATCAAGTGCCATGGAAGCTGCACTGCACCAGAGGGAGAAAAATTGTCTATGGAGATGCCAAAAGAAGTGTCCTTTAGGCAGAGAGAGACAAGGGTTTATAGGTACTCTGGGAGGCAGAGTAGCTCCAGGCAGATCACTCTGTGACTACATAATGTTCTCGGCTGCCAGAGACTCTCCTCTTTGCAGCTTAAATGCCCGAGGAAGTTGCTCAGGTGCCAAGATGAAGTTTAAAGTCAAGAGAAATCAGTGCAAATGGGAAATAAACATCCCTTGAGTGGTAGACTTTTTAGAAAATCATCTCTCTCTCTCTCTCTCTCTCTCTCTCTCTCTCTCTCTCACACACACACACACACACACACACACACACACACACACACACACACACACACACACAAATAGCTCTCCTGCTGACCATTGTAAACGATGGAAATTAGATCAAGCTTCAGCCAGACACTAAATCCTTGTCTAGTTTTTGTTTTCTCCATACCACAAAATTCCCCAGGGGCTTGCTAAGCATGCCTGGGAAACATTCTGTTTTGTACGGCCTTGTTGTACTGCCTTGTCTGGAGGGAAAGAATATTTAGGTATTTTTAATGAATGTCTTATAGTTTATGTTATTATTTTCTTAATAGCATCTAGGATAAGTTGGATTTTTAGATCCATATGTCCATGTGATGTTCAAGATTACCCTTGAACATACTCCATTTAAGGGTGAAATCAGAAATAAGGCTTCTTTGGACTTACAAAACTGCCCAGAATGAGATGGAGGGGGGACCCTATGGGGAAGAATTAATGAGATTGCAGATAAAACCAGATTGGGACAACTTCATCTTCTCTTTCCTAGAGTGCTGCTCTTTTCATGCTGTATATGCCATCCATGTGGATTTTTCCTCTCCCTTGGAAGGCAGAGCAAATCCAAAGCGGAGCTTCAGGGAAATGAATGGTGAGAGAATCCTATAAATGATTCCAACAGGGCTCAGAGCATTGCAGGAACAGCTACTGCCTCCTTCCTGAATTTGAAGATAGTGATCACCAGTGAGCAGGGCACAGGGATGATCAGCTTTTCCTGTCTGGTGCAGAACAAGAGCTAAAGGGGCAATGGGTGATCACCAAAGCACTAGTGGTTCTTGTGGAGTGGTCTGTGGGCACTTATCCCATAGACTCAGCTGAGGGAGAGCTGGCACAATCAAACAGATTTCACAGGATTTAGACTGAGGACACCAGCCACATAACATGAATAACACAAATCGCAGTACTAGCACGAAAAAGATTAAACTTCCCTCAACTCTGAGAAACAGCACAAGGAGAAAATTAGGTCCTCAAGGTAGCTTTCAATATTGATCGAAAAGCTGACCTGCCTACAATCTTGTTTGCAGTTGCTTCTCTCCAAGGGTCCTGAGATAATTTGTAATTCAAACTTGGAAGAAATCCTAAGCTATTTCCTTCAGAGTTATTCTTTCCACATGTGAAATGAAATAATTAAAACACCTCATCTGCTTTTAGAACTTGAGTTCTTTTTATATAAAAAAAAATAAGGCAAGAAATTGTTGGCAGAATCCATATTTCTCCCAACTTTCTACTAATTTAAATTAATGTTAAAATTATTTTCTATGATGAGCAATGATTTTACACACACACACATGGGTCTAAGAAAATGGATTTTTAAAATTTATTTACTAGTAAACGGTAATGAATCTATCGTTTTCATCCTTTTTAATCAAGAGGAGTTCTACAATACTTGAAGATAAGAGGTCTCCTGCCTATTTCAGTTCACTTCAGATATATTAGTTCTGTGAGACCACAAGGGGCTATAAGTAATTGGTACAGTATCCAAGTGCTTTCAAGTAGACACTTATAATGGTCATTAAGCAAAATTAACAATGACCTTATAATCATATCTTTCTGAGACAATTTTAGTTAACCAAAGTTTCTTATATCAAAATAAAATAATATGAATAGGGAAAAAATATACAACACCAGAAAAAAAGCACATCATCCCACTTGCCTGTAGAAGCAGAAGGTATTGAACTCACAAAAGTAGAAAGCAGAAGGATGGTTATCAGAGACCAGTGGAAAGCAGGAAAGGTTGAAAAGTGGTTGGTCAAATGAAACAATTTTGTTTAGACAGGAAGAATAAAGTAAAAAAATCCCTTCTTCAACATGGTGACTATAGTAATAGCAATGTACTGTATTACAGAAAATTGCTTGAAGGGCTGACATTGATCAAGTTATATTGTATTCATAAACTGCTTTGTTAAAGGGCAACTCCTTTGTACAACTACTTAAAGATAATAATAAAAAATTGCTATGAAAGTAACTGTTAAGTATCGACACTGCAGAAAATGATATGTACATAAGAAAAGGAATGTAATTTATTTGAGCTCAGCTGTGGGGTACTATATAATGTATACTATTTTAAAACATGTTGTTTGTGCGAAGTTTATATTTTTATTTTTGTCAATTTTTTAAAAGTTAATTAAAAGTGAAAAGACAGGAAAATTTTTCCTAAGATATCTCTAATAGTAGTTTGAATCCAAAAATTCTCCTTTCAATGGGCAATAAGCAATGTCTTATTGAGATCATGGTTGACTTCCATGGGAACAATTAAAAGAATGGTTTATTTAAGTATCCCCCAAAACTCACACATGTTCTCAGAAACACTCACACATGTTCTCATATTAACCTGTCAAACCCATGTTGAATCTAGTATATTTTCTACCTGCTTCACTTTGGGAACTGGTTCAATCAATGAAGTGTTTGAAAAAAAAAATGAACCACCTCTAACCTTAATTCCCAGAACTAAAAGCAACAGGAGAGCATAACTGGCATATCTTATTTTCCCAGTGTACCTGAACATTTTCCAAAAGCTTGCTTTTGTTTTAGTACACTGTAGCTAGTTACTAGCAATAATCCTAAGGGAACAAACAAACATTTGCTTTTATCTTCTACTTGAGTAAAAGTTGATTGGAAGGATTACAAGAATCTGCTTAATGACCTCCCTTTATCTCCAGACCTATTTGCTATGGGAAACGTTTTCACCCGTTACCCACTACCACCATAGGAGAGGGGTGGTAGGGAAGACTGGGAGCTGTCTGAAACTGCTGGGCACTTGTCCCCTGTAGAACAAAGTTTTATCTCCTTGGTAGTCTGGTACACAAAGTTGCCCCTTATCAACCCCTCACCTTTGCTTCCCACACTTTCCTGTTAACCCCATTGTGAGCTATCGAGTCACAGGAGTCACATTCCCATTTGTGTCTGTGCCCTTAGCCAAGGCTCTTCCAAGTTCCTGCCAACCCTTCTTCAGCTCTGCCTTGAGATGCCTGGTGCACTCCTACCAGCTCTTCCTAATATAGCTCAAATATGACCCCGTTAGGGGCTTTGAAGACCAAGTCCCCTGGAATTCTAACCTCAGCTCCATGACTGATTACCCAGGTGTCCTTTAGGATCACCCAGGGAGCATCTAAGACTGAACAATTAAATCAAAACTTTGAAGGTGGGAAATAGTCATGATATTCTTTTTGTAAGCTTTCTAATTGGCACTGAGAGCCAATATTTTGTGGTCATCTCTAAGTTTCTGTGGTCTTATCCATCTTGGTTTTTACTCATCTTTATCTTTCTAGCAACTGGCATCACATTCCTGTCACCTACTAGGTGTACAGGAATTCCTTGACAGCTCCAAAGGAAATACACGGGAAGACTTTGGTAGGTTCATTAAGCTTATTTATAGTGGATCTTTTAAGGGAAAACTTTTCACAGGTGTCCTTTTAGAGATATGATCAAGAGTGCTTGATTTATTCTCTTACCTGAACCATGATTAGAAGTGATAGCTGAAGTATAGTGGTGAAGTGAGAAAGCACTTCTTCTCAGAAGAATCTCCAAAGATGGTTGCCACTTTTTCACAAAACTTTAAAATCTATTTTATCAATATGGCAGTGTTAAGACTGTGGTTAGAGAGCAAACAAACAAGGAAAATGACGGGAATGAGTGGGATGCCATATCTGAAAACACCTGGAGAAGGAAGCTAAGGGTAGATCCTCTCTTTAACGTGTCTTCCCTTTCCTGAAAAAGCAGATCCTACTTCCTTCCCCTATATTCCTAACCCACCATTGCTGGGGTACTAAGCTGATGTTCCCTGTCCCTTTTTCTACTTTACTTGGCCTTTGGTACAGGCTATAGACAACTGGTAGGTAATAAGCATCTGAGCAACTTCCTCTAATGTGTGACTTCCATGCAGTAAAACTCAGCCATGTCCTCTGTTACACAGAAGTTTTCTGGGTGGGTTCTTATAAAATTCAAGTTGTTTCCCACAGCTTGAGGTAGAATGAATGTTTGATCAATAGTAACAGCTGCTACTACTGTGTGGCTGTCCTGAGCATACAGTATCATCACACAGCACAACAGGCCAGTGCTGAAAACCAAGGCACAAAGCACCACTGGCATGTTTGTGGACAATGGAAAATATTTCCTTATATAAAGACATATTTTTGTCTAAGTCCAGACATATGACCTTTTGAAAGACATTGTTGACAATTTACTTAACATACAAATTTAATTTCTGATCTCCAGACATGACAGAAAGGAAGCCATGCTGATTTCAAGCATAAAGATTTTAGGCATAGGTTTCAAGTAATTCAATGAGCTAGAAGGACTTCCTGAAAAAAGAATTTTAAAATTGTTCACTAAAACCGTAAATATACTATCTTATTAAACAGTATTTGCACTGGCTGACTATCTGTCCAGGTAAGTCCAGACAATGACTGGGTAGACCATCTCCTTGCCAGGGGTCTAGTCATTTGCCTGCCCTTCCCATCCTGCTTCTCTGGTCCTGGGCAGGTATCAGTGGTCTCCTTTGCATCCTGAAGATGAAGTTGATGGCTGCTACTTTGCTGTCTCTTTGATGGCTGTCTCTTTGCTCAGTGAGGTGAAGACCCACGGTGTGTGATAGACTATTCAACTTCCTTTCCATGTTTACTAGCACATTGCAATCTGCTTAGAAAGCCTGCTGGATAGACTTCATTTGGACTACAGCATAGAGAGATGCCTTTGATTTCTCCTGTGGTACACATGGATCCAGGTTTCAAAGTTTCTCTGGACTGGCTTTGTCATTCTTCATGTTCATATATTTCACCTTGAGAACTTTCCTCCAAAAGACCTTCTTCAAGTCTAACACCATTATTAATACTACTATGGTAAACCTTGAGTTCCTTGAGCTCAAAGAGAGACTGTAACCCTTTAAGTCTTGCTGCCAGCTGAGTGTCCCCAGGTACACAAACTGGGAATCTTTACATGTTTCTGTTAGCCCTTAATGAACTTCCCTGGTAGAGATATCACTTGCCTGTTTGGTATCTTTTTCATCATCTTAATGATGGTACTGTTATTAAAACACATCAAAAGCCTTGTAAGCAGGCTACCATTGCCATACCAGTTCTACATCTTAGTGATTTAACCTAGGAAAATATCAAGATAGCAAGGATTTTACTTAGATGAGAATTAAAGACAATGAATGAAGTTTTGCCACAATGCTGGAAGTAAACATATGTCTTTTTAACTTGCCAAATGATATTCACTTGGCATAGTTACTATTTAACCAATTTAATATAATAGCAGACTTAAGTAATAGTTCACAAAAAATAATGGAATAATAGACGATTTGAACAACGTTATAGAATTAAAATTTTATGGCATGAAAGATGTTTGTTAACTTAAAACTAGGGTACAAAATGCTATCCATTTCAAAAGCTAGTCACAGAAGACTTAATATCTATATTAGAACAGAACCAGAGCTAGTATCCCTCTTCTAAGAAGCTTCTTATGGTGTTGGTAAAAACTGGTCAGCAGGCTCATTTTTAAACTTTAACTCTAAAACTTGCATACAGAGAGAGAGAGAGAGAGAGAGAGAGAGAGAGAGAGAGAGAGAGAGAGAGAGAGAGAGAGAGAGAGAGAGAGAGAGAGAGAGAGAGAGAGAGAGAGAGAGAGAGCTGGCATTGTTTTATATGTATCAAGTATTATGTAATAAAACATTAGAACTGAAAGAGCAATGTATCCTCATTTTGTTGTCTGGTTGTCCTCCCCAACCCCTTGTCACCTGATGGGAAAAAGAGTCCTATAAGGAGGATATTTCAGACCAGAGAAGGAACCCTGTTTCTACTTCTCATAAAGAACTCTCTACTTGCCCAAAACACCCAGCTACAGGGCCTGTACCTGCATCCCCAATGGTAGATAGGTTTTTCTGTTTTTTTTTTCCATGTAGTTGTGTGTTTTGCAGAGACATGTACAAGTGTGAGTGTGATCGTGCTTTTGTGTGTGTGCAGGTGCACACGCATGCATGTGGGCAAACATACTTAACCTAGATGTTTTGCTTACTGGTAGTTTTTACATTTTCTCTGCTTACCCAGAATAACTTTGAGCATAGTTTTTAAAAATACCTATTTTGGAGCTTGGAAGGTGGCTCAGTGGTAGAGTGCTTGCCTTGCATGCATGAGGCCCTGGGTTCAATTCCTCAGCACCACATAAGCAGAAAAATCTGGAAGTGGCATTGTGGCTCATGTGGTATAGCACTAGCATTGAGCTGAAGAGCTGAGGGACAGCACCCAGGCCCAGGTTTCAGGCCCCATGAATGACCTATTTTGAGATAAAGAGTTTACTTCCTTAAAATACTGTTAAGCCTAAAGATATCCATTGAAATATCACATAAATCTATCATACAATTTCAAACCTGATCCAACCTCTCAGTTTTCATCTTGCTCCCTCTTTGACTGTCTATCTTCCCATGTCCCCTCAGGAATAGAAAATCTTCCAACCCTGGGCACCCACAGTCTGAGACACACTGGACCTCACACTCTGGACAGCAGGTCGACCTTCAAGAAGCACTGATACACTTAAGTGCTCATCAGCACACTGACTTCAGCCTTGAACAGCATCTGTGATGCTAACGGAAGTTTTCCTCATGGAAAGTGAGGTGAAAGAAACAAAATGGAGCTCCAAAGCTCAGGAGGGATGTCTTACAAACTGAGTTGCATGCCTAATCTAATCCATGATGTCTGGGTTATTCATAGGTATGTATGAGGAGATGCAGGTCTATGGAGAGTTGTTATTTCCCTAAAGAGAAATGGCTTCCTGATTTTAAATAATACATGTGTAAGATTTTCTATAAAAATGTGAAAAATAAATTAAAGAGTTAAAAGCACCTGTAATAATTAACTCCTATAATAAATGATGCTTCATAATTTAGGGAGGTTTTATCCTTCCAGAACTCTTTATTTCCATATATTATAACTACTATTTATTGAGAATTTTCAGAGTCAAGAATTTACATATGCAATCTCTTAAAAATCTTTTTGTAAAAAAGCCCTCTGAAATATTGTCACCTACCTAAGAATTAATAAGAATTCTTTCTTCTAGGAAAGCTAAGGCTCCAAGAGTGAAGATATATTACTTTGTCATACAGTTCAAGAGCTCTGAGTCACAAGGCAAGGTAGTATATGCTTATAATTACAGCTATTAGTCAGTTGGCTGTTCGAAGAGTATGTTTCCAGGTCAGCCTACTATTGAGACCCTATCTGAACAATAAAAAAAAAAGGCAAAGACAAAGAGGGGAGGTAGGGAGAGATATATCTGGTTGTGTGGCTCAAATGGTAGAGTGCCTGCTTAATCAAGTACAAAGCCCTAAATTCAATCCACAGTACTGAAAAAAAAGCTGTGTCTTTCTCCCAAAGCCAGTATGACTAAAAATGCACTTATACATGTACACAATGTGTGTGTGTGTGTGTGTGTGTAAGAGAGAGAGAGAGAGAGAGAGAGAGAGAGAGAGAGAGAGAGAGAGAGAGAGAGAGAGAGAGAGAGAAGGGGAAAGTGATAGAGAGGGAGAAGAATTGAGGCCTTCATGCTACGTCTACCTGAAACCACAAGATGTAGCCTGATTCAGCATCAATCTTTGCAGATATAATTAAAGTCAGGATGTGGACGTGAGATCATCTGGATTAGGGCGGCCCCAAATCCAATGATTAGGGTGTTCCTAAGAGAAAAGGAGAGAACCTAGACCCATAGGGGAGAAAACAAAGCAGGTAGAGATGGAAGAAGAGACTGGCTCTGCATCTGCATGCCAGACAACACCAAAGATGGCCAAGAGCTACCAGAAACCAGGGGGAGTCAGGAAACAGATTCTCCCCAAGAGCTTTGAAGCAACCATCCTGATAGCAGCTTGGTTCCATACTTCTGGTCTCCAGAACTCTGAGAGAATTGGTTTTAGTAAGCCACCACTATGGCTGCCCTGGGAAATGAATCTATTTTACTATGTGGATGGTAGCTTTCGGCACTTAGCAACACATCACAAACAGCTTTATAAATATATCATCACAAACATGAATGTAGATTTGCATAACTATTTGTAATACCCAAACTGAATTCTATGGTAAGGATGTAACAAAATCGATTTAATCAATCCATTATTGATGATGAGCTCCTAGGATATTTTCAGCTTTTTATCTTTACAAACAATAGTGTTACTAAAATGTATGGTTGATTATATCTTACATTTTTTTTTCAGAAGGATTTCCTTAGAGGACATTTACGAAAGTAGTTGAGTCAAATACATACTCTCAATTAAGACTTTTAATCTATCACAACCAATCTGACTTCTAGAAAAGTTATAGCAATGGATAATCTTATTAATGAGGTTGAAGTAATGTAGTGCTGACTGAATATTTGTCCTTTCGAAACCCAAGTTTTCACAAATACTTCTTGAGCACATGGTCACTATGGTTGGCACATTTTATTCTGGCTTCTCTTCTGGGCATGTCATTATTCAACAGCAAAGATGGGATTCTAAGACATTAGAAAAGGGGTTGGGGGTGTCTCTTAGAGGCACTGGATTTAATCCCCAGCACTGAAAAGTAAGAATAGTGTTTAATTAACAAGTAAAACAATGTGTCTAAAAAACTAGACACTTAAGCTGAAGATCAGGAGACAGGTACTAGCTACCTTATGCGTAAACATAGCCTCTCTCTTACTTGTTGACATGTCTGAAACACAAGCAGCCCTCAGGGAGAAAGTACAACTTCAAAGATGAGATCTGGAGTCAAACAACCTGTTTTTCAAGATTTACCAGAATCCTGTTCTTGAGGAGTTACTTTGGAGTTTCTAAGCTTCTGATTCCTCACCCATAGGAATGGCCAGCAACCTTCACAAGGAGCTGAGCATTTACTATAAGGAGTTCTGATTCATAGGAGGTAATCCTCATAAACATGCTCACAGAAAAGTGCTATACAAGTGCAAATATTCACTATTGATATTCATAATAATGATTAGTCATAATAGTACTACTATAAACATGGCCAGTTAGTACAATTGATTGGGAGTTCATGCCCAGGAGGCCAAGGTCATGGGTTCACCCTGTTAACTTGGCTTGGTTTTCCTGACACAGATTGCATCCTAGACGTAGCCAGCTGCCACCTAGATAGCCTGGTAGATACATGATTAAATTATCAAGCTCCACTGTCACAACTACCCAGCAGGGCAGGGAAAATCTTCTCCCACTGAGGACATTGTTTGTGAAAAGTGGGAAACTGGAAGGAAAAGGAGCCCCAAAGAGGCATGGTGGTACGTTTGTAATCCCAG
This sequence comes from Dipodomys merriami, assembly GCF_024711535.1. Lineage (NCBI taxonomy): Eukaryota > Metazoa > Chordata > Mammalia > Rodentia > Heteromyidae > Dipodomys > Dipodomys merriami. Next base: position 28,972,103 of record NW_027202270.1, read on the forward strand.
CACTCAGGAAGCTGAGACCAGGGGATGGGTTCAAAGTAAGCCTCGGCTGCGCACAAGTCCCTGTCTCAATAAACCAAGGAGGGTAAGAAGAAAGGAAGTTGGGAAGGAAGGGAGGGAAGGAGGGAGGGAGGAAGGGAGGAAAGGAGGGAGGGAAGGAAGGAAATGGAGCATGCCTGGAGATTGGGGTCCTATGAGCCAACCAGAACTGGGACAGAGCTGAGCCAAGAATGTGGTAGAATAAGGTAGAAAGATTTTAAGCTTTAAGAGGGAAAAAGTCATCAGAGCAGCACCACTAAATGTTTTGTCTCTGCTTCCTGTCATCATCCCTAGTAGCTCTTTGAAGAGGCTGTGGCTCCAGTGACCCCTTTATGGACGGAAGGAGGCCTAGTGAACTGACTTCTTACAGATGAAAGCAAAAATCCAGTGTGTCCTTGTTATGTTTGTAATCAATTGTTAGTTTTGTGGAGGAAAGCTGTCAGCACTCCTTATGAGAAAATTTGCCTCTAAAGCTCCTCTTAATAAACAGTGTTATCTTTATCCTCTGGGGTAAAGTGGTTAATGGAAGAACATGGATTACTTTGGTATTGAATTTTGCCTTAGACAAATACCCCAGGAGGGGACTAGTGAAGGCTAGTTTGGAAGAATTGGGAGAAGTTTCCACAGATTTCCCCAAGAGGAGAAACTTCACTGGCTGCCATAGGAGAGAACTTCATTGTCCTCTAATCTCTTCAGGGATGTCTTCTTTGAAAAATCATATATCAACATGCCTATTGCTAAAAACAAGCACAAATGAGCACGATCATAAAAAGCTGGGTTAAAAGTTTGCTCTTCATATTTTGGGGGAGCATTTATAGAAAAAAAATAGGTTTCTATCTCTATTTTAGTACTTCTGACAGGAATTTAGAAATTGTTTAGGAATTTAGAAACTACATTATTCAATATCCTCAAAATAAGGGACTCACAGGAGAAAATTCTTTTCTATCTTAGTGCCAAGAAAAGGTTTACCTTCTTAGGGACATAGCATGTCTCTGTGAACAGGGTGAGGCATATATGTCTACGTGGAAGCTCAGAGTTCAGTTTTCAGGCTGAATTTAATTTCTATGTACGAAGCTGGCTTCTTAGAATTTTAACTTGGCTCTGGTCTCATTTTCCTGGTTTAGCTTTATATTCCCTTGTCCACATTTATTTTTATTTGTATTTTTTTTTTTGGTCAGTCATGGGGCTTGAACTCTGGCTTGGGCACCGTCCCTGCATTCTTCAGCTCAAGGAGAGCGCTTTACCGCTTGAAGTACTTGGGAAGGGATGGGCACCAGTGGCTCATGCCTGTAATCCTATCAACTCAGGAGGCTAAGATCTGAAGGTTTGGATTCACAGCCAGATTGGGAAGGAAAGTCCATGAGATGCTGTTAGGTTATTAGACTTTTGCCAGAAAACCACACAGACATCCAGAACAAAGAAAAGATTTATTGCCAGCAAAGGGACCAGCAAGACCCCTTCTCACAAGTGAGGAGTGAGGAGAAGAAGCCCCAGCTATTGTCTGAGGTGACCTATATAACCTACTGAGGCTAGGAGTGGGTAGAAGGGACTAGAAGGCAGAGACCCTGGTGTGGACCTGAGGACCAGGGGCTTCATCATGGTGGACTAGGATTTATGGCTGTTGTCCAAGTAGTAGATAAGGGGCTCTGCAGCTGCCCAGACCTGAAGGTCACTCTAAGGGGCTCTTGCTGCCTTCTATGGTGGTAGCTGCCCCAGAGGAGTGCCATCCCAAGGCAAAGGTTTGTGTGTGTGTGCGGAGGCTGATTATTTACTGCCTTTACTAAATGGGCCCTAGTGTTGCCTAGGAAGGGAGCATGCCAAGCTGTGGAAAGGGGAAGGAGCATGTTAAGCCATTTGGAAGGGAGCTCATTGAGCTAACAGATTCTTACCTACAATTAAGTATCCAAAATGCCCAGTTGAACACCAAGTTTAAGCCCTTGGACCAGCACCAAAAAGAAAAAGGAAAAGGAAAAGGAAAAAAAAAAAAGGAAAAGAAGGAGCCTTGAAGAATGACTAAAGCATTGGACTTAGTCATAGAACATTTTCAAGTTTCTGCTTATACTTTTATGGGTCTGTGGAATTGGAGATGTTAATTAACCCATTTTTCTATGTCTTCCTCTGCCAACTGGGAATTGATATATTAAATACTGTTGATCACATAATATTTTCTGTAAAAATGATATGCACTACTATATGCTACTTAACTCTGCAGATAATAACAATTCATATAAATTAAATTGTTCCTGGTCTAACTATATGCACTATTGCTGTGAAGGTTGGAAGAATCAAGGAACTCATGTAAAACCAATAGGAGAAGAAGTTAGTATTTATGAACTTAGGTACAGGTTAGACAATCTGCAAAACCAGTTCATCATAGTTGAGCTATTCTAGAAGGAAATGTTGAGCTATTCAACATTAATGTCACCTCTTTTTTCTGAATTTCCTCATATCCATTTTGGTGTTTAGCCTATAATCTCTATGTGATAAGCAGGACCTGAAGGCCCAATTAGCAAAGGGTTTAGCCCAAAAGGCTGAAGGAGAAACTATATTATTATTATTATTATTATTATTATTATTATTATTATTATTATTATTATTATTATTATTATTATTATTATCTTTAAGTAGCTGTATAAAAGATTTGCCGTTTACCAAAGAAGTTTATGAATATCTTTATCACTGTCACCACTTTCAACATCGAACACATCCCTCCCCTACCATCCTTCTCTCATACTTCTTAATTTTGTAGGATACACATTCTTTTGGGGGAGGGATTGGTCATGGGCTTGAACTCAGGGCCTAGACACTGTTCCTGAGCTCTTTTTCCTCAAGGCTAGTGCTCTACCACTTTGAGCCATAGCTCCACTTCTGGTTTTCTAATGATTCATTGGAGATAAGAGTCTCACAGACTTTCCTGCCATAGCTGGCTTCAAACTTCAATCCTCAGGTCTCAGCCTCCCGAGTAGCTTGGATTATAGGTGTAAGCCACTAGTGCCCAGCTGATACACTGCATTCTTGACTGTTTGCTCTCCTTCTCCTCTGCATTAATCTGATCCTTTTCCCTTGACCCCACCCGATCCCTTCAAGTACCCACTTGCTGGTGTTACAGTTTGCTCAACTTTGATTTTGCCTAAGGAATCACACTATTTGAGATCTCCCTGGAATCTACTGCATCTTAGCTAATACATTTGTATTCACTTGCATACCACCCAACGTATTTATGTTTAAGTTTATAAGCTAAATCTAGCTTCCACACGGAAAAAGAGAACATACATGCTTTATCTACCTGAGCCTGACTTACTTCTCTTAACATATTTTTTTCACTTAACATAATCTTTCCCAGATTGTCCCATTTCTTTACAAATGGTTCAATGTCATTCTTTCTCATGGGTAGAATTCCATTGTGTATATATGCCACATTTTCTTGATCCATTTGTCCACTGAGGGGCATCTGGGCTGATTCCATAACTTGGCTATGATGACTACTGCGGCAATTAAAATGGTTGTGCTTGTGGCTTTACTGTGTATCCTGGTTTATAATCTTTTGGGTAAATGCCAAGAAGTAGAATTGCTGGATCATAGGGTAGTTTTTTGTTTTTTGTTTATTTTATTTTTTTATTGTGAAAATACTGTACAGAGGGGTTACAATTACATGGGCAAGATAGTGAGTACATTTCTTATCAAGCATTGTAGCCTCCTCCTTTGTTTCCCCTTCCCATCCCTTCCCATCCTCCCCCTGCCCCCTCCACCCATAGGGTAGTTTTATGTTGAACTGTTCACTCTGAAGAGCAGTATGGAGATTCCTCAAAAAAAAAAAAAAACAACACAGAGAGACTGTCTTTTAAAAAATTCAACTGTCATATAACCTTTCACTGGCAAAAGTCCTTCATTGGCTGCCCAGTCTCTTTAGGATAAAAGTCACAATTTCATTATCACATCTCTTCAGGACCTGGCCTCTATCTCTACCTCTCCAGCCTTATCTCGTCTCCCACCTCTCTACTGCACACATCCTGAGATTCATTCTTCTTTCTCAAAGCATAGAGCTTTATGCACCTCTGGGCCTTTGCACATGCAGTTCCCTTTTCCTGGACTGACTCTCTCCTTAATTGTACACAGAAGTGACTTATCTTACATTTGAACCTGCCATGACTTGTTCAAGCATACCTCTCCTCTGTACCCCCTATTTCAGTAAATTACTTGGATGGTAGATCTGCCGTAATATGGAGTTTGTAGGAATAACATCAAAACCATGCCTATTCTTTAGAGTCACACACACCTACTTTTGCTCAATTAAAATCTGTGAAGATACTAAAAGCATGCTCATGGACAAACACAGGGTTTACTCCTTAGGCAAGCAGAAAGAAGAGATTCCACCAGGAGTAGATGCTGGGGTAACAATACTAAGGCCAAATGGCTTTAAAGCAGAAAGGGAAAAGTCCAAGCAGAGGCCAGAATGGGAAAAACAGAGGAAGGTTGCTTGGGTGCATGGAACAACATGAGCACCCGGCCCGGGAAGTTTCCAGGGAATGAGCATTCTTTAATTTCCACTTAAGAATCTAGGGGAATCTGTGGGCTTCCCCTGATGAATCCCAATAAACTAAGCAGGAATACTGTGTAGTTGTGGTCTGAATAATAAGGAAGAGGCAACAAGTAGAAGCTGAATCCAGTCTGTAATCTGCTTGGCCAAACTATTCCCCTCGAGCTTTTGTGTCGGTCTGTAGGGGGTGCCATTTCCAATTTTACACAACTAACCCAAATAAATTAAACACAGCCTGCCTCAATGTAAAAGAACCCATCTTCACTCCTGTTAGACCCTTTCAGTGAACAACTAAGAGAGCAAAAAGAGAGAAAGGTCATTCCAGAGAGACGTAATAGTGTGTGCAAAGGCCCAGGGGCTCACAAGGCTGTGTACATTCAGATTTAGAATGACTGAAGTTGAGGCTGTGTGTGAGGAAGAGATGGGAGCTGAAGCTATAGAGATAGAGTCTCATGTTTGGAGAGTCATGCAGTTTAAGAGAACGCTAGTAAGGAAGAAAGTTTGATCCCAGGTTTACAGCACTGGCCCTGTGGCTATGGCTCTGATTCTCAAAACTTCTTCAGGAAGAGGCTAGGGGATCTTGTAATAAATAACCATATCCACTGTGAATCTTTGCCATCCTGACCACTTCAAGATCCTTGGCATGGGTCCTGGCCCCTATGAACAGCCTGAGGGAGACGTTTCCCCAACTTTTAACTCTTGCTTGGAAATAGGATACATGCTTGTGCTCATCTGGCCATGTATATTTGAAACTTGGAAAATTATGCATTGTATGTTCTCAATAAACTATGCAGGCAGTACAGGTATGTTACTTTACAGACAGGCTGTATACTCAACTTCATCTCTGCCATTAACCGTCTATTAAATATGGACATATGTCTTAAACAAAGAAAAGAAGGAAGGAAGGAAGGAAGGAAGGAAGGAAGGAAGGAAAAAAAGAAACTCCTTTTTGGAAGATTTAAAGAGATTTATAGTAACACCATTTTTAAAATGTTGTGAAAATTAAATGACTTCATGGGATCGTGCAGTTTCTAGCAAGCAGCAAACACTAGTCCAACTCCAGTGCTATCAGCCGCCATCTTGTCTTACCTGTGGACTTCCTCACAGCTCCTCACACTTTAGCATGGCCATTGCCCACCTCTTATCGCCAGTGTTCACGTCTTCCAGAACAAAACGGTGGGGGAGATTAGAGTTTCAGTTCACACTCTCCTATCTTTGTTTTTAGAAGCAGAACATCTCTTCTGGGTGGTGGTAGGATACGTGGCTGTCCCACCAGAGACTGCCTGGGATTTCCTAGCTTCCTCTGCAACTAAGGGCCGTCAGATGGCCAAGTTTGGCAGGGAAATTGTAAGCAGAAGTGAGAGAAACAAAATTACTTTACTTCTTCAGCCACTCGAGAGAGGACAATGCCTCTGACGGGTCTCAGAACATCAGGAGAGGAGTTGAGGTCTCCAGCTGCTCTTAAGGAGCAGAGCTGCTTTGCTTTGTTTAATGTTGGTTTGTTTTGTCTTGCTTTTGTCAGAAAGGGAAATGAACCATCTATTTTCTTTTCTTAGTCCTATTATTGGCCTTCTTTGTTACAGCAGCTTAACCAGTACCTTGCCTCGTACATCTTTTTTATCTATGGCTATATTCCCTTGGCTTGGCTGACCCACAACTGGTTGACAGCCTGGCTCCTTAATCCATTAATGCCTCCTCCTCAATATGGCATTTAATTACATTTGATGACTTTGAGGGACAGCAAAACTAGTTCCCTTTGGGCACAGGATTATCTCAAGTCAGAGTTAATAGCCTTAATGGTTTAAAATGGCACTAAATGGTTCTCTATATTTGGAAAAGGCCATCTGGTCATTTGCAGATAAGCATAATAATAAGCACCCGGGCAGATTTCCACATATGGGCTGAAACACAGACATGTTCCAAATTATCTACACTATAAAATTTACTATCCCTCACTGAAAGTCAAATCACAAACTATCCCTTACTTGATTCGCAGTAATGAGTTGTCACTCCATCTGACTGAAATGAGTCTGACTGCAAACAAAGCCCCACTAAACACAGTGCTGAAACTCTAGTCAAGGTTAAAATGCAATTATAGTCCTGGGAACTGCTCCTGCGCATGCCTAGTTGTGATAGCCCTTGGCTCTCCCCAAGATTGTACGTGGCCAATGGGTTTGTTTAAAATTGTGCCGTGACAGGTGACATCACGTGATCTTTAGCTAGAAGTATTTTAATCCTGAGTGTGTTTAATAAATCCTGAACACTGGTATAATTCTCATTGTGATAACTGTGTTTACTTCCATTTCCTGACTCCCTTGTATCAAAGACAAGAATTTTAAGAAACCTTAATACTAAAATTATTATGGTTCATGACCCATCCATATTTTCTTTGATAATTCCAAGTAAGTAAGGACACAAAAAGTGAGACAGTGACTGTAAAGTTTTGTTTTTACCATGAAGATTATTTGGTAATATCCACGTATCAATTATTTTTTTTATTTTTATTTTTTGCCAATCCTGGAAACTTGAAGCCAGGACCTGGGTGCTGCCTCTGTCCCTCTTTGTGTTGAAGGCTAGCACTCTACCATTTGAACCATAGCGCCACTTCTGGCTTTTCCTGTACTTTATTGGATATAAGAGTCTCACAAATTTCCTGCCAGAGCTGGTTTGGAACTGCAATCCTCAGCTCTCAGCCTCCTGAGTGGCTAGGATTGCAGACGTGAGCCACCAGTGCCTGTTCCTCAATTAGCTTTTAAGGCCTTTAGTTGCCTTAAGCCACATACTTCACCTGCTATTAAGTCATCCCATTATGATCCTGTGATGCCATTGATTACAATACTCCAATTCCCTTTAAGGTGTCTCAAAACATTGAATCATTTAGAAGGAAGATGTCCTTGTCATGAACAAAGCACCAGACAGAGAGACCAATGATGAAAGCTTTTAAATGCCCTTAGCTACCATACCCCAGCTGCTTAATATGTAAACTAGAGAGGGACCATATGACTAAGTAGCCACTTACCTGGAAGACTGTTAAAATAAAACCACAATGAGAAAATAGTGAAAGAATATTAGAGACCCATCTTAAGTTACAATGAAATGAAGCTTCTATATACAAACAGCTATTCTTTATTTCTCCTCCGTAAAAAAAAAGTAATAGTAGAAGCCCTGTAGTCCTAGTAGATGATTTTTGTTTTATCCTCAAGAACTAAAGCCAAAACAATGAATGGATTGAATTTCTTTTGAAAATGGTCTGCAAGTAGAGAAGGCCAGGGCAGACCAGTGCTTTTTTCCTTTGATGGGAAACGACTTTAGCAAACGACTCAGGCCAAGATTGAGTGGGCTTTGGACTGCCCTAGCATATTTTAAACTCCCACCTAATTTGCCATCCGGAATCGCACCTGGGTCTCCTTTGGCGCCAGTGTGGTCCAGATTTCTTTGGCCTAGTGAATATCTGCTTTTTGAATTATTTTTCCCCCAGATGCAGTTTGCATCTAGCCAAATTTAACCTTGTTCTATCATTTCCTGTCCTTCAGTTTTGAGCCTCTTTGGGGACATTGTGATCAGCTGGGTGTTGACAATGCCGCCTTATTTAGAAGCATCTGAAATTTGCATCAACAAATGAACCTCTCATTTCAACTTATTAATAAAGACACTGCAAAATAATATTTCTATCAGAGCCTATGCTCTGTGTTTGGACACACTGGCATTTTTCATGGGCCATTTCATTATTATTAATTCTCAGCCTATTTCCAAACCACATTCTTCTCCAGTCCAATCTGACTCTGATGCCAAGCAAAATATTGAAGCACTGGCTTTGTGGAAAATGGTTTGCTCATCACCCAAGCACGTGCAACTTTGCCATTATGAGTTGCTAGTTGGACACTGTGAAAGTAGCTTCATTTGAGCCAGTCTGGTGTGACCAGGGGCACTCCATTTTCTGTTTTTTATTTTAAACAGCAATTCTTTCTCTATTCTGGGACTCTTCTTTAAACTAAACCTGAACCTGGCACATATGCTATTTTCTTGTCTCCAGGAGTTTTTAACTTGTCCAACCTGCTGAGAAAACAACTTCTCACTTAACTTTGTCTTTGTTTTTCTTTTTGGTTAATTTATTGGGCACCTATGAAGTAGTGGGCTCTTCCTGGAAGAGTACTAGAACCATTCATAATAAAGTATAGGCAAAGTTTCAATGGATATGGGCTCTCTATGGCATTTACTCTGGATTCCTTCCTTTTCTTCACTTCATTCCCATTGTCACAATTTGAGGTTAGAGTGCCTGGTTTGGGTGATCTTCTCCTAATAGATCTTCCTGCTTCCATGTGATCCCTTCCTGATCTGTCCTCCATATCCTCAACACTGATCATTTCAAAACACCATTGAAGGTTATTCTGTGGCTCTGTGATTTTTTTTTCTCAGAAATAAGACCAAACATTTTAATGCTTCTGACTTGATTCTCTAGCCCCTTATCTTACCACTGTCTTCCTTAAATGCTATGCTCCCGTCATGTGAGATCGTTTCTAGTTACCTGACTGTACCATTTTTCTCTTACTTTCAGGCCTAAGTGAGGATCTTCCATTCTAATCTCTCAACCTTTCTTCCATCTGCCTCCTATGTAACACCATGAATTTCTATCTATCCATCCTTCAAGTTTTAGTTCTTGGTTGTTCCTCCAGGAAATGAGGAAAAATCTCCAAGACTGGACTTGGTGACCGGACTCTGCCTCCACCTCATCCTCAGCAAAAAAGATCTGGCCATACGATTCGGCCATGTATTCTGTTTCCTTCCCTATATTCTAACTATTTCCTCTATCTGTCCCTTCCAAATGTCTTCCCATGCTCCTTTGGCTTGGTACACATCTGGAACAGACAAACCAGAAAACCTGTAAGTCAGAGACATGAGAGCTACTATGCGGATGGCCACACTGCCACTGTACCTGATGAAGAAGGCCACTAGATTTCAGCCCACAGGTCAGCTTTTCAACATGCTTCTTTTCTACTTAGGTACACTGAAAATCAATTGCATAGGAAATGAAAAGTGCTATATAATCCCAAATGGATTCTCGCACTAGCTAGGGTTTTGTGAAATAAGGAGAGTGGCGTGACTTGGGGGGCATATGTTTCTTTTAACCATGAGAGGCAGACTGAAGGAAAACATGGCATCTGCCCCCAGGAGAGGCATGCTTGACTTTCTCTTTGGCAGGAGAGGAGAGAAAAAAAGAGAGCTTTGCCAATTCTTTCTTTTCTTTGCTTACTAGTTAAAACTAGTGAGGATACTGAGTTTAGTGCACCTATTCCTCCTTTACAGGTAGAAGTCTTTCTCTCTGGAGTCATTGTCTATCCTCTCTTTTCCTTACCTTTCCCCACAGCAGTGCCTCAGAATATTGGGTAAATCCCTTCTAATAATAATAATAATAATAATAATAATAATAATAATAATAATCCCTTTTGCTGGCAAGCTTTTGGTGATCCATTATATCTGCCTAGCCCACTTTAATCAAAGCAGGACCTTTTTGTTCAGCTCTCTTTCCAGGAGATTTCTCTCTTGTTACCTTTTTCCCCCTCATCTTCTTCTTTCCCTTTATCTATAAACTTTTATTAGACCTTTGTGAAGCCAATAGAGATAGCAGGGAGTATACATTATCATTCATTTGAAAGGAAATCAGCTGCATTTTGATGAGAGGGCTCATTCTGCCAGGCACGTTGGAAGCAGGGCTTTTGTGCCCCCACCCCACCGTGTGCATGCTGGGGTTGGAAGCACAGGCTAGCACTTGCCTCTTCTCACCTCATGTTAGCAGTCCAGTCACATAGGCCTCCTGGCACCAATTTCTAGCTGTATCTCACCCTCCCCATGGCAAGAGGCGATCAATCGATGGATTAATCACACTTTGGGGAACTCACACCCCAGGAAGGAGAGAAAATGAGGTTTGGAAGAAGAGGCTGTTGCCTCAAGTTTGTAGACGGCTGCACAAAATATGGGACCACAAAGAAATCCACTTCGCCTTGAAGGGTTGTCACGCCCAATTGCATAAGGAGAGCTTCCAGAAATTTATCAGCAGCTTGATTTCAACTGATCAGCAAAGTGTGTTCTTATAAATTATATATGCGGAAGATGGTTCAAAGCCTTCGAGAAGTAATGAGATTATTCTAAATGATGGTGACCCATCCTGAATGACACAGGCTTGTCAGTGGGTGGCAGGGCTGGAGAGATTATGTGCATTCCTCACACTCTCCCTTGGTTTTGGGGGGGATTTTGTTTGTTTGTTTTGTATGGGGACTAGTACTCTGCCACTTATGTACTTATGCTATACCTCCTCTTCTGGCTTTTTACTGGTTGATTCGAGACAAGTGTCTCACAGACATTTCTGCCTTGGCCAGCTTTTAACCACCATACTCTCATCTCAGCCTTCTGAGTAGCTAAGATTACAGATTTAAGCCACTGACTTCAGGCCAGATGAGTTTAACTGCATTTCTAGTGACTGAGACTTGGAAAGGCCAAGGATTTGTTTCCTTTATTTCCTTATTTGTAACTAGGAGGTTTGTAATGAAGAACTATAGGCTAGATAGTAGTGGGGTGGGTGGGGGAGAGAAATAGGGCAAAGTCTTGATTACTGAGGAAACCGCCAGGGTGACTCAAGAGCCCAAGCTCTGATGTGATAAGAGATCTTATAGATCACAGAGCACCACATTTTCAATCAAAGGATTCATGTTTGATCCCTCCATAGGCTACTAACTAGCCAAGGGAAGGAACTGAATTTCCACTCTGTTTGCTTATCTCAATAATAGGTTAAATCTATCTTGTACACAAATGTGCAGGTGCAGGTGTTCCATGAACTGAACAGGCTCAAGTGTTATTTCAGGTATTATTCAGGGAAGCTTCTAGAGAAAGGATAGGGGTAGAGGTAGGGCTGACTGTTCGGACTGTCATCCCTTCACTGGCCTCTCACATACAAGGCCAGTCATCAGAGGACTCATGTTGTATTTAATAAAATTAATAACTCTCATATTGACTTCTTTTTCCCTTGAGTGCTGCTATTTGCTTTATCATCACCTATTCTCAGAACCTCTCCGGTTCAAGAGGACTCAGGGCTACTGCCCCTGGCCTCCTAACTCTCCCACCTTCTACTCTGGATGGAATTAGCACCATTTACAAAACGCTTTGATTAGCTTTTGATTAAGGAGTTCTGACCTTTTAGGAATTAGTCTCATAATTACAGGGCTGTGGATCATCCGCAGCCTCTCGGCAGTGAGTGACAGGCACTGAAGAGCAGTGCCTGGCTAATGCTATAATCACCAGGTACCATCTAAGTGTTGCTCCCACTTTTGCTCCAGAGTGGGGAGCCAACAAAGCCGCTTGTTTGAGGCACAGAGCCCTTTTCCTGTGAGTTCCATTTTCTGCTTTCAGCAGCTTGGTTAATTCAATCACCACCTCTAACCACACAATAACTAGAGGACTTTGGGGGTGGGGAGAAGGTAATGTGGGGGTGAAGGAAAGTCTTCATCACGCTGACCTGAGGCAGCCTCATGTGCTAGGAGTGATGAGCAGCTGGACACGTTGGGTAAGAGGCCTGGACTGCTGAATGGGCAGCAGGTGTTGCCTGTAACATGACACACTTGAACCAGGGCCTTCCTCTGTTTTGTAATCACAGCTCCTTTTGGCCTCCAGAGTTTTCAAAAGTGTAAGGGAAATGAGTCAGAATGTGAGAATTAGTCTGTTTGGTGGAAATTGTCATGTTTCACTTCACTGTTTGAATTAGTGGGATATGATGAGGCATTAAAACCAGCGCCTGGTGGCCCCTCGACCACCTCTACAAACCCAAGGACTGACAGAGCCTGGCCCCTTCCCTCCAAAGCTACCCGAAGACAATTTCTGTCAACATGAGCCCGAGCCTCTTCCGACAGCTCCCCAAGTGCACAGAATGCAAATAGGGCTCACCAGAGAAAAATGCTTTGGATCTAAATAAATATAGAAAATTTCAGACAATATTTAAACAGGTTGCTTCATGGCAGAACTTCCCTAATTTATGAAACAGCGAAAGCAAGAGATAAAGAAAGGAAGGAGGGAAGGAAGGAAGGAAGGAAGGAAGGAAGGGAGGAAGGAAGGAAGGAAAGAAAGAAAGAAGGAAGAAGGGAGGGAGGGAGGGAGGAGGGGAGGAAAGGAGGGAGGAAAGGAAAAAGAAAAGAAGTTACACCAATAAAATACAGGCTGTCCTAAATGTGGTTAACTTATGAAACTCTTATACAAAACAATATTTAGAAAATAGAAGTCAGGTTGTCAGGTTTAGTGCTGTCTTTTTTTGCAAGTTTTCTTTGCCTTCTTATCTACAGTCTAAATTTCATTGCTTTCCTATTTATGTGTTTGTTTTAAAAAGTATATGTGCATTTCAAAAGTATTGAATACAAATGCTAGTAGCAAAATGTTCCAGATACCAGGACTTAATTGCTTTGTGCAAAAGGGCCTGATGTGTGATCAGTGCTGACCTTTCTCCCTTGGGAACAGCTTTAGTCATCCTTTAGTCTCCTACAGAAATTGCTCTTGGAACAGGAGCACCAGAGGAAAAAACTCCCCTAGGAAAAGCAGATGTTGTGGAGATTTTCTTCTTCTGATCACAAATTCTCTTGGGCGAAGAACAGGAAAAGATAGCCATGTTGGATTCAAATCCTGGTTTTGCCTTGTATAGATGTCCTTGCACAATGAGTTTACCCCTACTTCCTGAAAGTGGGGTGTGCAATTCACATGTGTTATAGGTTGTGTGAAGATGAAATGAAACTTTCCAATGCAGAGAATTGGAAAGGTCCAGCTCTTCATTAAGTATCAGCTGCTATAATTCTACACAGCCTACCAGGGCCAAACACAATAATGGGTATAATCATCAGTTGATATTTACTCCACTGAATTGGATTCTCAAAATCTAAACCTCAAGCTACATTTCATTTGAACACTCTCTTTCCGCGCTTAATGCAGAAATCAGCAGATGGTCGGCATGCAGTGTTACTAGATTGTAGGGGGAAAAGAAATAAATTAAATAAACTTTCCCTAGGGTCATTCAAGATGTTACTCTTTGTAATTTTATAATTTTTTGAAGTTTCAAATGTGATTTTGTTATCAGGAAGACAAAGGAAGAAAAAAATTCAATAAAGAATTCTTTATGAAGAAAAAGGCTAGCCCACAGCATTACTTATTTGGGTAATAATAAAACAAAAACACTTCTCAATAATCAAAAAAATGCCTAAGTAAATTATGTTAGAGATAGATTATGGAATATCACATAGCTATTAAAGTTGTTTTGTGGAAAATTTTTAAAAAGAGTTTTAGGACAGACTATTTGTAGAAAATGACACAAAATAATTTAAAGAATGAGATCACAATTAGAAAATGATCATATGAAAAGAACCAATATGTAACCAGTTATTTTTTGTAAAGGACATTTTACATGTAACTTTACAAAAGCAAAAAAATTCTAGTGCAAACCATTTGTAATTTTTTAAAATGTGTTAATAAATAAAGCAGGGACTTACTTTGATTTTTCCCAATGTATTGATTATATTTTATTTTATTTTTTAAGACAGGTGATGGCTTATCTTAGTGACATAGTAAAACGGCTCAGATCCAAGTGCTCTCGTTGGCTGGTATGAACGGCTGAGGAAGAGCAAGAGGTCTGAGGGGCATACAGTATGGGTAAGATGTGCCCAATACGGCCTCTCCAGAGAACTTCCTGCCTCACACAAGAAATTCCATAAAGCTTCCAGGAAGGAATAGGGACAAAAAAGCAGGCCATCTTGTCTCTATGAGCCCTCAAGGTAAAAATGCAGGCCTTTGTTTCTTCAAATATCTAAGCCACCATACTGCTAAACTCCCAGCTGTTTACTCAAAAAAAAAAAAAGAACTTACACAAAAAGCAGCATGTGAATGTTTATTACACAACTATATACCAAACAAACCTCAGAGCATTAAACTGTTGAGTAGACTACTACTCAGAACTGGGCATGGTGGAGGTGGGAGGGAAGGGATGGTAGGGGAAAAACAAAGGAGGAGGCAACAATGTGTGATAAGAAATGGACTCATTACCTTGCTCATGTAACCCCTCTGTACAGTATTTTCACAATAAAAAACTTATTAAAAATTTAAAAAAATCAAAAAAGAATTGGGCATGGTGATACCTGTGATCCCAGCACTCAGGCAGTGGAAGCAGGGAAATTCTGGATTCGAGGCCAGCCGAAGTTCATAGTGAGACCTTGCTTCAAACTAAAACAAACAAGTGGAGCTAAAACAAACAAAAAGGAGCTACCCACAAAGCCCACAACAATGGAAACAAACTGCAAGTGTATTGTACTAAGTGAAAGAAGCTTGACTCACCCTACTTCCATTTATGCAGTGTTCTGGAAAAGACAATCGGAACAGAAGATAGTTCAGTGGTTATTGGAGGGATGGATCAGACAGACTGAGGAAACATTTGGGGGGGATGGAAATGTTCTGTTACTTGAATGTGGTGACGGACACATCTATGCGTTCCTGAAGATCCATAGCCACACACAAAATGAGGATAATTTACTGCATGTGATACATCTCCTTAAACCTAACTTTTAAGAAAAGACACCAGCTGGGCGCCAGTGGCTCATGCCTGTAATCCTACATAGTCAAGTGGCTGAGATCTGAGGATTGAGATTCAAAGCCAGCCCAAGCAGTAAAGTCTGTGAGACTCTAATCTCCCATTAACCACCAGAAAACTGGAAATGGCGCTGTGGCTCAAGTGGTAGAGCACTCACATTGGGCTGAAGAGCTGAGGGACAGCGCCCAGGCCCAGAGTTCAAGCCCCCATTGACAAAAAAGAAAAGAAAAGACACCAAATTCTCTCTCTGTCTCTCTCTCTCTGTCTCTCTGTCTCTCTCTGTCTCTCTGTCTCTCTCTCTCATACACACACACACACACACACACACACACACACACACACACACACACACACACACACCCTGATTCTCAAAATATATGGTTTCAGTACTCCTTTACATTTTTAGAAATTACTGAGAAGCCCGATTCCTGCTTATATCTATACAAGCAAGAGTCTGAGATAAAATGTTAAAAACATTTATTTAAAAATCAATTTGAGTATATAATTTTACTACATATATTTTAGTGAAAAACACCATATTCTCCCCAAACAATAAAAGGTGAAATGGTGAGCACGGCTTAACATTCCTGTAAATATCACTAAGATCTGACTTAATGGAAGACACTGGAAGACTCTCGTATATTTCTGATGCTATCTGTTGCTTTGGCTCAAGAATATTAAAGAAATTCTATTTCATGCTAATACCTTTTTAGAAAGGGCAAGAATATTTTAATACTTTGTGAGTACAAATACTCACAAGTACTTTAGAGTATTAATAATAGGCCAACCAAGTGAAGAGTGTAATCTTGTATTGTTCTAAGAATAGTTTTGACTTCTCAGACATTTAAGATGCTGCTACCTCCAGGCTCTTCTAACCATACTGAGGAACACCAAGACAAACCATCCTCGTTCTAATAGTTCTTCTTCAACTCACTACCTACAACTTGAAATCTTACCACCACTCTGCAGCTGGCATCCTTGTCTCAGTGCTAACCCTCTTCGTTTCAGGCTGTATACTTTATAATATTCCCCCATGGAGCTCTCCTGTCTTTTCCAATTATGTCTCAAAACTTTTCGAAAGTAACATGTTCCTTGGAATCCTTTCCCCACCCCTACCCAGTAATTTAGAGTTTCACAGGCAATGTAACCTTTTTTGGGTGATCTAGTTACATCGAATAGAAACAATGCAAACAATGCAATTTAACAAATATACTTTTTTCTTTGTTGTTTTTGTTTTCCTTTGTCTTTGGGAGGGTAAGGGGGCATAGACATGGAGGGGCAAAGGGTGAACAAATGCAGCTGTGGTACTTACTCACTAGGCACTAGGTTGAAAATGGACTATGCAACTTATGGGTGGAGACTGGAGCAAAAACTGGGAGAGAGTCAGGGAATGGGTGACATTGTCCAAAAAGAAATGTACTGAGTATCTGACTTATGTAACTGTAACCCCTCTGCATATCACCTTTCTAGTAACAAAGTTTTAAAAATTAGAAAAATCAAACAACCACAACAAAAATAAATCATAAAAAAGAAATATACATATTAATGGCATCATCATTTCTGAATATTGCCAAGCTCCCAGCACTTGTGGCTAGCCCATTTGAACTTAGGACTTTATCTTCTAGCTATTAAAAATTTGTATTTTTCTCCTTAATCTGCCCTCCTGGTCAGATTAAGCTGCAACAAAGAGACAGGCTGTGATATTATGGAAATAGCCAAAGCCTTGGAGAAAAGAAATGGGAGTTCATCTTTTCCTTGTCTACCATTGACCTGACCTTTGCAAGACACTTGAGATCTCTGAGCCTTAAGCTAGCCCATCTGAAACAAGATGGCTGCGTCAGCCACCTCATAAGGTTGTAAGGATTAAAGAAGATAATATCTGAAAAACACTTAGCTCATAGATTTGCTCAAAAAGTGTGTTGCATTGACCGGAGTTTCCTATGACCTTCTCTTTTGTCTGGAGAAGCAATTGCCTACTCCTGGCAGTCTGAATGCCAGCTTACCGGGCTCTGAGGACGGTGTTTCCCTCATGCTCAACGGCTTCAATAGAATTTTTCTCAACCTGGTTTGCTTGCTACTCTTCCTCTAGTCTCCAACCATTTTATCCTTGGGTGCGTCGAGATCTCTTACTCAGTTTAATAATCACAGTCTTTGAATCTTAAGCTTAAACCATCATCTGCTGCATCACAGTCACTAAACATGGGAACAGATGTGATGGCAAAAGATTAGGCATGGAGCCTTGTATAAAGAGAAATTAATTCTCTTCATCAGAGAAGGGAAGTTTTGTTCCTTAAACATGTTTTCAAAAGTTCCCATATTGCAATAATCACATGTTTTATTGGGGGAATTTTTCTTAGGACATTACCCATTTATAAATTTTATTTAAGCCAGAGGGCTGAAAATGATGAGTTGATATTTGTTTTTTCTTTGTGTTCATTAATTCGGCAAGATACCTTAAAAAAAAGACTATCAGGTATGTGCCTGGCATTGTGCTCAAATAAAAACTAAACTCTCATTTGGTATGATATAAGTCTGAGCACGATACTGGAAATAAATAGTGTCAGCATTCTCCTCCATGGTAGTATTTGGTATGATTCTATTACATTTAAATGCTAATCCATATCCTGCAGGATTCTGATTCACTGGAGGACAAATGTGGTTGATAGCTGCACAGATAGCCTAGTCGGATATTACATTCTGAGCAATAGCAGAGCAAAACCCTCTCTACCTTCAATTCTTCCACATGCCATAAGCACAGCTTTCTAGCTGAGCTAGAGAAGTATTCACAAAAGGAAATTCTGTGACTACATGTATATAAGGGTGATGAATTTGGGAAAGCAAGTATATATTTTCTGAGCACCACTAATCTCATTTGTTCAAAATGTGGCTAAAGGTCTGCAAAATTATACATATATACATATATATAGTGCACACTTAAATTTATTCCACTCTTTAGTTTACAGAATATAGTCAAATTTGTGAACGATGCTTTACATTTTCAAGTTTCTATTTTCTTCCCTCCAAACTGAGATTATCCAACCAAATAATGCATCCATGTCCTTATGCAGTCATTCTTATGAAATTTTAATGTTGCCTTCTATGCATATATAGGCTAATTTATTAAAAATAGTATTATGCTATGAATTTTATCTTGCTCCCAGTACTTCATACTTAAGACTATGTTTTGTTATGAACATATGTCTCTCTCTATATGTGAGTATATACACACACAGATAAACAAATGTATGTATGCATACATACATATAAACGTTACTCTTTCTGCATTTTACCACTATACATCTACATTTGATTTTATTTATTCTCTTACTGAAGGACCCTTAAATTACTATCAATTTCTCACCAGAACAAATGATGCCCATCCCTACATATGTTCCTGTATGAATCTTTGTGAGATGTCTTTAAGATTAGATTACACTTACTAGGTTGTAGGAAACACACACACACACACACACACACACACCTGTGGACCAGAGTGGCTGCACCAATTTATAACTCCACCCCCATTCCCATTGCACCCCCTCCCCCCACTACCACACCCCCCTTGCCAGGAAATGCATTCTCTCACTGTATCCTCACCAACACTTACCATCCTTTATATGTTCAATTTCTGCTATGTTGGTCATGGTGAAGCATTTGTTTCCTTGTTATTTTAAACTAGAGTTCTTGATTACTGAGGTAACTTGAGCATCTCCTCAGACACTACTCATGCTTGGAAGCTTCCACTACTGTGACTTGCCTATTTGTCTTTGTTTATTTTTGCACATAATTTCTTCTTTTCTTTCTAATTAACATTTATCTAAGGAAATAAATACGTCTTTGTTCTAATAAAACTTACTAACAAAAACAGATAGCTGGCCAGCTTTGAATGCTATTCTGATTGGTATTTTATTTTTAAATGAAATTTTCTAGTTTGTTGCTGCTGGTTGAGAGAAGCAGAATAAATTTTGTTAAATAACTTTGTACCTACCAACGTTGTTGAACCCAGGACACTTCTAGTAATCTGTTAGCCCAATTTGATTGAATTCAACTTTGATTAATTTCCAATGGGAAAATCACATTATTAATAAAACAACAGTTTTGTCTCTTCCATAATCTCTTTTTTCTTCTCTCATTTAATTGGCAAGAGTATTTAGCAATATATTCACCAGTAATGATGCTGATACTTTTAGTTTGTCTCTGGTATTATTTAGGATATATACAAAGGTTGCCAGTTGACCTGATATTTGCTGTAGATGTAGAATGTAGACTTTATCAAGTCAAAGACAATTCCATTTATCCCTTGTTTGCTGAAAAACTATGACTAAAGTGTATTAATGTATCATTTATATACACATATTTACACATAAAATTGTATTTACATATATTACTTATGTGATCTATAGTATATATGCATATAGGTACATATATGTATACTTATATACATATATAGTACACATATGAAATTATAATTTCTCTGCTCTGGGTTTATCACTAATCTGACTTTTATAGTTTTGAACTTTATTAAATTATTTTAAAATAGCTATTGAGGCAATCAATAATTTTTATTTCATTTTTAATATGGTCAACTTTTTAATATTGAGCTATTCTTTTATTTCCAGAATAAATACTTCTTTTTTTGGGGGGGGTCTGGTCGTGGGGCCTGAACTCTGGGCCTGGGTGCTGTCCCTCAGCTCTTCAGCTCAAGGCTAGCGCTCTACCACTTGAGCCACAGCGCCACTTCCGGCTTTTTTCTTTTTGCTTATGTGGTGCTGAGGAATCGAACCCAGGGCCTCAAGCATGCAAGGCAAGCGCTCTACCACTGAGCCACCTTCCCAGCCCCAGAATAAATACTTCTTGAATTTATTTAGATGTTTGATTAGATTTAGTTAATTGCTTTTTAAAGATTTTGCACATATTTTTCTATAAGTGAAATGACCCAGAGTTTTTCTTTCTGTGCACCATTGTTATCCATCAAAGTTATATTAGATCTGAAAAATTAATCAGATGGCTTTTTTTCTTTCAGTTCCTTGAAATTTTGTCTTTGAAAACATTGGCTTCAAGGACTTCAGGTAAAACAAAGATCAGGGATTGTCAATTCAGTTTCTTTACTGAGTATAAGACTAATGTACACCCATATACACACACATACACACACACTTCAAACATGTGTCCTCTTTCAGCTTGAAGCTGTATAAGTGAAAAATAATCCACATTTTTATGTTTTCCCTATTGGATTCTAGTGGTTGAATGTAGGAATATTACATCTTACACTAACAATTCAGAAGGCCTACTTCTTCAAGCCACACACGTAAAAAAACAGTGATTATTTAAATTGTTCTTGCTGAAAAATTTACCTGAGGCTCAAAAACAAAATAAAACACTCCTGCTGAACTGTTTTGCTATAGACCAAAATCGCCCAGATTCTTGATTAAAATGCCAATCCTTGGGCTCTAACCTCAATGAAATCCAGTGTGGTATTTCTGAGATGGGGTTCAGGAACTTTTGATGTGATTAACTTAGGAAAGATACCTTGAAGGACCTGATTGTAGGCTTTGATATACACTGGTATTTTGCCCACAGAGATATCATAAAGAAATAGAATGAAAATGACACCGGCCCATTTGTTACGAAATGGAAAGCCTTAGAAAAAATTATATTAAGTGAAGTAAGCCAGGCCCAAAGAAACATAGGTCCCACGGTTTCCCTTATTTGCAATAACTAGTATATGTCTAGGACAAGCAGAAAAGGTCAAAAGCTAAGCAAAATGAACCCCAAGATAGGGACACAAGAGGTTTTTATCTGTTGCTTTTAATGTACTTATAATGTACTATGTGATTTTTTTTGTTTCTTTTGTATGTTCTTTCCCCATGGTATAACCCGTTTTCATTGTATTTGATTCTGGTGCCCTGCATCTTGTATATTCATTTTTCTAATTGGGGGATGGGAAGGGAAATAATGAAATGCTAAAATAAGGATACAGGTTGACCTATTGTAACAATGAGATGTACAAGCCACTATGTTGAAAATGAAATTTACAACTTTGGCGTGGCGGGGGGTGGGAGGGTGGGAGGGGGGGGAGGGAGAGAGGTGTTGGAGAGGTAGAGAGGGAAGGGATGGTAGGGGGGAAAAAAGGAGGGGGTAACAATGCTCAATAGGAAATGTACTCATTACCTTACTCATGTAACTGTAACCCCTCTGTACAGTATCTTTACAATAAAAGTATATATTTAAAAAAAATAAAATAAAAAAGAAATAGAATAAATGCTTGCCTCATTTGAGTGTGACATACAATATCAGGACTTGCACAAACAAAGATTAAAGTATCAACAATGTTTGTTTGTTTGTTTGTTTGTTTTGGAGCGAATCCAGGGACCAAGGGAACTGGCTTTGCCATTTAATTGCTGTGTGACCTAGAACATGAATCTAATTTTCTTTGACTCTCCTTGCTCCCTCTATTATTCCATACATGTTAGAAAAAATAACAAGAACTGTACTCATTGCCTTACTCATGTAACTGTACAGCATCATTACAATGAAATAAAATTTTAAAAATTAAAATAAACTGAATAATTTTATTTTAATTTTCACATTTGGCTTAATGATTTTTTCCATACTACCCTAAATTGTGATAGTATAACTCTACTAAAGATTAGAAAAAGGAAATGTTTGAAATTGCATTATTTACAATGCTGACTTTTTAATCAAGTAATCCCATTTTTTGATACATGAATGGTTCTATTCAAATATTTTAGGCCAGAAGAAAAATCTAAGATTTTCTAGAAAAATATGAATTGCCAATTATAACCCAATATATGTTAATGTAGTAGAATTAATAGCAAAGATAAATGAACAAATGGTTCAGAGAGAAGAGGCTAGTTACAGAACCTTAGTGAAGAAATAGATGGAACCAAGGCTGTATGAACTACTTAAGAGAATTCACAAGAAATCATCTATACGACCTTGAGATAGTCTGTCTTGGGTACAAAACTACACAAGAAGAGACAGTGATAGTATGCATGGACTCAAATGTCCCATGCACAAACAAAATATTAATTCCAATCACTTACCTGAAAATTCATTGTGACTCAATAGGGTTTCCCTCACTATTTCAAAGATATTTCAGCTACCAGGAAAAAATTTAAATAACTTTTCTAACTTTTAAAAAATTATCTTTAAGTAGTTGTACAAAGGAGCTGCTATTCAACAAAGCAGTTTATGAATGCCATGAATGGTGATCAGTGTCACCCCATTCATCACTCTCCCATCCCTCCTAACCCTTCCCCTTCCTTCAACTTTCTTAATTTTGTAGCATATGCATTGAATTCTTTTCTTTTGGTGCCGGTATCAGAGCTTGAACTCAGGGCCTGGGCACAGTCCTGAGCTTTTATTTTTGCTCAAGGGTAACACTCTACCATGTGAGCCACAGCTCCACTGGTTAATTGGAGTTTTATGAGCTTTCCTGCCTGGCTGGCTTTGAAGCACAATCCTCAGATCTCAGACTCTTGAGTAGCTGGGATTACAGGTATGGCCCACCAGTATGCCTAGGTTATGTATTGAATTGTATAACTGTATTCTCTCCCTGCTTTTCTCTATTCATTCATCTAGCCCTGTCCCTTTTGTCCTTTTGAGAATTGGGTAACACCATTTTTTCCTACAACTTTATCCATATTTTTAGAGTGAACGTCCAGCAAGTAGCACTTTGCTGTTTCAGCCTTTATTTTTTATACTTTTTATTATAAAAATACTGTACACAGAGGGGTTACCATTACATGAGTAAGGTAATGAGTACATTTCCTATCAAGCATTGTTGCCTTCTCCTTTGTTTTTCCCCTACCATCCCTTCCCTCACTACTTCCCCAACTCCCCCACCACCACTGAAGCAATGTCAGCCTGCATCCCTATTTAAGCATTTTGTTTTTTTCCTTTCCTCTCCCCAAATTAGAAAAGTGCATATACAAGATGCAGGGCACCAGAATGTTTCAGACTTTACTAACAAAGAGCCCTGGGTGGTCACACACACACACACACACACACACACACACACACACACACACACACACACACACACAGAGTGGAATTAGATCTGTAGCCTTCTCACATCTGATAAGATATCCTATGTTCTACCTCCTGATTGCTCTTTCTCAACCCAACACCAATCTTCTTTTATTCAAGTCATGCCTAGAGACACCTTCCTTCACTTCCCTGGATTGAATTCCACTCATCCTTCTAGTCCACTTCTAGGACATTATGTCTGAACTTGATTTCTCTGACTTCCTAGAAGGTACTTCATACAATTTATATTTCAACATTGAATCATGCATTGTGTTACTCTGCTCGCTAAAGGGTTCCATATAGAAAGAAGGATTTAAGCTTCTTGAGCAAAACGTTCAAATCACCCAAAGAGTCTCAGAAAGTGCTAAGCACAAAACATATCCAACAAATTCAAGTTCAAATTCTTCATTCTCTCTCAAATAAGTCCAAGGAACAGGTATAAATATGTTGGAAACAGAGCAAACCCAGCTTTTAAAGCACACCTCCAACTGTACTCTGCTACCGCCTATTTCCTCCTGATTCTATGCTCAGGTTTTATCTGCTCCCTTTCCAGTAACAAGATGAAAGCAGATTGTGAAAGAGATATTTTCCACATACTCTTTTTATTCTAGTGTCGAAGTTTCCGTTAACATGTTAGACTTTTTGAAAATGTTTCCATCCAAATCCCATTGGATCCCAAGGAGTAATTCCACCCTCCTTCCTAGGCACCACCTGCTCTGCATTTTTTAACCATGACTTTTATCTACAAATACAGTTGACCCACAAAATAATTACTATGACCACTCTCTTAAGCGCATATGTTCATTTCTGCGTCTTTCCTTTTCTTAGATTTCCGGCGTTTTCAGCCTCCAAGGGACCAGTTAAGACTCATTCTGCAAAAATGAGTTCATCGGAGAAGAATGGCATCTAAATGGGGCTGGGGCCTTAAGTTAGCCTTCCTGGGTTCACATCCCATTTCAGTTACCACTGAACCACTTAAGAAGCACAGAATGTTAATGTTGAAAAAAAAACATTCAAGATTATTTAGTACATCTTCTTTATTTTACAGCTACTTAAAAAAAACCCTTCTGTAGTTTATTTAAATAATGCTAATTTGGAAGCACCGAACTCCATTTGGGAGAAGGTTCAAATGAAGTTAAATTAATTAAGTTTTGTGAAGAACTATGTTTGGTTTATCTTTGATATCAGATGAAAGAAGGTTAAAAAATTAAATCCAATGTGTTCATATCAATTACATCCAAGGAACTTCAGTAATAATGATGAAGGTATGCATAGAGGAGATAAGTCCCTAGAGTAGTATAAATTTCTTGATCACATACATGTGCAGACCAAACAGAAAGAAAGAGCCAGCATTGTGATTTCTTAAAAATCTTGGAACCATCAGAATATTCTTATTTGCATAGTGTAAATTATACCCTAAAGAGTTATCAAATATGGCATTTTGTGAAGATGGTCTTAAAATAAATCATAAGACATTACAAAAATTCATCATTGTGGGAAAAAATTAGAACAGATTTTTTAGACTATTTAAAGCCAGGTGCAGTGGCTCACACCTGTAATCCTAGTAACTCAAGAGGCTAAGATCTGAGGAATTGCATTTCAAAGCCAGCTCAGACAGGAAAGTCAGTGAGACTCTTTAACTAATATTTTTAAAAAGAAGCTAAAAGTTGAGCTGTAGCTAGCTTTGAGCAAAAAGCTCAAGGATGGCACCCAGTCCCTGAGTTCAAGGCTCAGGACTGGCACTAAATAGACAGGTAAGTGGTAGATATACAAATGGCTAACACATAAAACAATAATCAATTGCAATAATCACTTAAAATGCAACAAAGAATGACAACAAAGTATCCTATTCTACCCACTAAAATGGATGTGTTTAAAGAAACAAGCATTGGCAAGAAGGAACTAATTGCCACCGCCATTCATGCTGGTGGGAATGTAAAATGGAGTAGCTGCTATGGAAAACAGTCTGGCAGTTCCTCAAATAGTTAAACATGGAGTTACCATATGGTCCAGCAATTTCATTCCTACATATATACCCAAGAGAATTGAAAACATATGTTCACATAAAAAACTCGCCTACAAATGTTCATAGCAGCATAATTCATAATAGCTGGAAAATAGGACACAACAAATGTCCATCAACTGATGAATAGAAGAAAATAGGGTATACCTGTACAACAAAATAAATCAAAGTATATTATTCAGCCAGAAAAAAGTAAGTGAAGTACTGTTTCATTCTATAACATGAACCACCAGATCATTGCACTAATTAAACTGGACATAAAAGATCACATATTATAATTGATATAGATTATATTATAATATATTGATATGTGTTAAAATATTATAATCATTGACATGAAGTGAAAATCCATAGAGACAGCAAATAGATTAGTAGCCACCAGTGGTGAAATGATTAAAGGATAAAAGGCAAGAAAACGACTCATAGGAGATACCTTTGGGGTATGATGAAAATGTCTTAGAATTAGACAGTGGAAAGTAGCAAACTCTGTGAATATACTAAAACCCACCACACTAAAGTTACATAAGGATCTCATTATGGGATCTAAACCTTATCTGTTACTCAAAGGCCTCAACCTAGGATCAGATACTTCTTGCTATAAAGCAAATCTTTCCTTACCATAAAGATGCCTCCTCTAAACAGCCACATCTTTCACATACAACAAATCAATTCTTGACCTTGTACTTTGGCAGTTACACAAACATAAGTTTTTTTTTTCTAGAATGCTTCTATTCTTCCCATCATCAGCCCAAGATACCAATTTTTTTAACATTTCTTCAAGAAATTTACCTTGCCTGGGCTAATACCTTACAGTCATAAAAGCAGCAAAGATTACATGTTAAAGAATTACTGCAGATTGGAGATGATGAAAGGAGATTTAAACCTGCTGCTCTTTATCCTTACAAAGACCTGTGAGGTAAGTCAGTTTGTTCCAATTTAGAGATGAGGAAACCTAAGCTGAAGGGAAGTCACAGACACAGGAAGCAGAAAGGAAGTGTCACCATGGACATTTGAGGTGTACCTGTCACGTCCTACATAGCTGTTCTCACCTCCTGGAAAGTTGTCAGAAACATGTGCAAAATTTTTCTTTAAAAGTGGTGGTTTCTCAAATTACAGATTATTATATGTGAAAAAAATATGTGCCTCCTGGTGCCAGGCAGCTTTCTTGGTAATGAATCACTAAAATGATCTCTAGGTAGCAAGGAGACATCAGTTCACTGGGTCAGTACTGGAATCATCCAGAAAGCTCTAGAATTAGGCTCAGAAGAGCAGAAAGACATCAGTAAGATTAAGAGCCCACAGTCTTCTCCAGGAATATTCTAAAAACTCACTTCTTGGCTTCATTGTTCATCCAGCCTAAGTAATCCCACCCTCATAGCTTCAGACTAAGATGAAAACCAAAGGTGTATGGAAGTTAAAATTCTTCAAAGTTATTTTTTTTCAAAGAACCCTCTTGTCCCTGTTCTAGTTCCAAACCAAACAATCAACAAGCATTTACTGATCTCCATTTAGGAGTCAGCACTAGACTACCCCTCACATTTACTACATCTACATTAAGGAAAATAAATAGAAATCTACACATCCAAGTCATAAATAAAGGTAACAAAATATAAAATTATATGTGTCCTTCCCTCTTACCTTGCCAAGACACACACCTTTATGAAAACAAATAGAACAATGACAACAAAAGAAAAGATACACAGAGCCCTGGCTCCTGTATGACTGAGGTTTAAATGCCAGGATTTAAACATCTTGTTTATGCCTGTGTTCTGTTGAAGATTTCTAAAGAGGCTCTTACTTCATCGGGTGGACAGCAGGATTACTTCATTTGAAATAGGTTATCCAGGGTTGAGAATCTTTGGGTTTGTATTAACAAAAATGCACATTACATGTTTGTTTTGCACGTTGGTGTGGGTTTTGGAAAACATGATACAAGCATTTGTAGCTGTAGCCAACGCCTCTACACACTTGGTTGCGCTACAAGGTACCACAGCTGAATGTTTGCCATACAGGCAAACATTCCATCATTTCCTTTTAAGGATATAAGTAAGTAAGATGCAGGAGACTAAAATCCACTTCTTCAATGTATGAAAACTCTCTATGACCCATTGTATGATCTAAAATCCCTGCATCTAGAGCAACTCTGAAATTCAATGGTATTCACATATATAATGTCCCATCTCCTAGTGGCCTCATCAAATGGACAGTCTGTTTGTTTTGTAGCACAGTATGGCAAACTGTCATTGCAACATATAAATGGATCATGAACATCTTGAAATATGTTACAGTCTTATCAATATATTAAAAATACATAAAAGATATATACATGCTGTTTGGGGGGGATGCACTTTATATTCATAGCCGGTCTCCATTTGGACTTTGTGGATTTCTGGCACAAGATATTCACATGTGGCTAGTGGCTCCCACTTAGCCAGTACAGCAGGAAAAGTGCTAGAACTGAGTCCTAATGAACAACTCCTGGGCATAGTCTAACCCAGGGTAGCCTAAATTATGGTTGGTGGACTGGCTATCTCTGAGTCACTTACAGAACTTACCAAACAGATTCCTGCAGAATATGAGGTTAAGTCCAAGGAGTCTACAGGGTTAATGGAAGCTCTTATTGATTCCCAGCCTCAGCCAAATTTGAAAAGTAGTGCCTTAAAGCCATGCAACTAGATATTTTTGTCATGTTTTGTTTTGAATAATGTCTTTGTGACCTGGATAATTTTATCAACTCAGAATAAACCAAGAGTTGATCGTTGCTATGGTGTTGCAAACAAGGGCTGCTGCCAGCCAGTAATTAGTAAAACTCTGTTCCACCTGTGCAATCTGAAGCAAATCACAGCAATTCTCCCTCCTGGCGTAATTCCTCCATCGGAAACCAGAGCGGCGGCACTAATCTATGACCCTCTGCTGTGCCTCCCCACCCCCCCCCCAGGATGAACTCTTCATGAACAGAAGTCTCCCATTTTGCCTTTCTCTCTTGGTATTTTGACTCATCCCTGTGACCTCTCAGCTCTGAATCCAGACCATTGTTTCACTTGGATTGAAGCTGGACAGGGTGGCATTTCAGCTCTGGTGCTTAGATTGTGGGAGACATTTCTCCAACTGGATGTTTTTTGGCTTTGTACAATGCGCCAGAAGGAGGGAAGTCAGGGTGACTGCAAGCTCACGGATGCCACAAATTGTAGAGGCCAAGTGCCCAGATTTCCCCTGCCTTGAATTCTCCGCACACCATTCTGCCACAGCCAAGAGGCTGAACTGTCAAACCCTCTCATCTAGTTCTTTTCTCCATGGACAGAGGACAGAAGGTTCTGGAGGTCCCTGGTTCCCACGGTATTCAGAAACTCTGCAAACTTGTGGCTGAACTGGGATCTTGACCATTTTAAAACATTATAGAAAAAGCATCTTCAGCTTTTAAAGTCCTTGTGTCCCTAATTCCCGGGGGGGGGAGGGGGATGTGGTGGGATGATAAAATCAGGACCCGTCTACCTTGTGTTGTGAAATAAACCTTGACTGTTAGGATTTTGCTCAACTAAATTTCACTCACTCTCTGTGTCTCTGTGTCTCTGTGTCTCTGTGTCTGTCTCTGTCTGTGTGTCTCTGTCTCTGTCTCTGTGTCCCCTACGACTTGAACTCAGAGCATGGGTGCTGTCCCTGACCTTTTTATGCTCAAAGATAGCACGCTACCACTTGAGCCACCATTCCACTTTTGGCTTTTTGGTGGAGTCTCATGGACTTTCCTGTCCAGGCTGGCTTCAAACAACAATCTTCAGATATCAGCCTCCAGAGTAGCAAGTATTACCAGCATGAGCTACTAGCACCCTGCTGAGTTTCATTTACTTAATCTGGGTCTTCAGGTCCTGTGGCCAAACCACACAGACCTGACCTCACTTCCTCCTATCCAACCTCTAAAAGCCCTTCAGCCTCTCTACCCAGATGACAGAAGGTCCCTTTCAAGTTCATTCCAAATAAACCTTCTCTGGCTGTTGAGTTCATCTGACCTTCTTCTTTTGCCACTTTATCCTTTTTCCTCATTAGTTCACTATGTGAAACATCTGACATCTTGAGGGGAAAATGAAGCCCATGGGAGCCTTGGTAGATGCGGTAACAGCCAAGAAGAAGCAGAGGGCGAGCAGCCAGGGATGCTGTCCTTTTCTCCTCTTTTTTCCTCCAGTTCCTCCTCCTCCTTTTCCTCTTGCCACACCTACTTCCTGTTATTCTGTAGCTTTGTGTCAGTTTCCTGGTGATTCCCCACCCCCTGCCCCAATAAGGTTACAGGAATTCTAAGCCCCTGAAAGACAATTCTATGATGCTAATTACATGTCTGGAAAATGATGCCGGGCCTGCAGGTGGTACATGCTAACAGCCCCACGATTACTATTAGTATTGTTATTGTTAATGTATCACATGGCTCGGAGCCTTTAGCTTCACAGGACTGAATTATCTCCCTTTGCTTTTGATTAGCATGCTGGCTTTGCATGTCTCCGGTTACTTTTCTACCAAGCATTTTTTTCTTGTTCCTTTATGCATTTTTTTCCTTTATTCAGAATTACATGTAGCAAGCTATATATATATATATATATATATATATATATATATATATATATATATATGTACACATATATATGTGCTAGGATAATAAAATGTGGCCTTTGATCCAAGCCAAGTTGAATGGTAGAAATATTAATGAAAGGTGTGGCATTTTCATAACATTCCCACAAATATTTGAGGGCCTATTCCACACCAAGCATTCCCCCAGGACTTCTGATTCTGGAGTCTCAGAACAGGGGGAAAAAAGTCTCTGTTTAGTGTAAGAGGCACACAATAAATAAATTTACAGCAAAAAGTGGATTCGTGGTGACAAATGCAACAGACCATCAAGCAGGAGAGGACAGAGAGGCTCAGAGAGGGACGCAGAATTCTAGCAGTTGGGTGGGTCTCACAGAGAAAGGCATCTTTGTGCAGGGACCAACTACCTAAATGTCACACTAACTACCTGAGATGTTCTTCCTCCAGTCAAGGGGAAAGCAAGCAGGTGCCCCAGTCCTGAGACAGGTGTGTTTTCCAAAATGTCATCTCTCTGAGTTCCCAGAGCCCACAGAGGGCAGGGAGTACTGCTGGAAAGAGAACATTTTGCTTCACACCTCTGGAGGGCGGGGCCAGGAGGAGCGGGGATGATTTCAACACTTAATTCTCCTTTTGCTCAGAGTAAATTCTATTTGCAAATGCTAACCCAGAGACTGAGTCTCCATATTTCACTAATACCAACTTGAGATTCTCTCCATCATCCCAGTATAAAGCCCTCCTCCCCCATAGAAGTCTTCCAAAGAAGGGAAGAGAGGGAAAAGCTAACCATTGTTTGGAATTTATTCAGCCATGGGTGTTTAAAAGGTGACTCCAAGGCCCCTGAGCCTGGCAGCTGGCGAATACAAATCAGATCGCATTAACCTGAGCGCCCTGGTCTCTCTGTTCCTTGCCCTCACCAGCTCAGGAGAACTCCAAACTCACTTCCAAGGTCTCCTTGGCCCTGCCACGCCCTGAGGGGGTTCCAGACCGTGTCACCCACGCACTCGGGCATCAATCTGCCACCCCTTCCTTCTGTGGCTTCGGGCTGCCAGTTGCTGCCAGCTGCCTGCCTCTCTCCCAGCCCCTCACCTTCTGCTGTTACCCACCACTGGTCAGCCCTACGGGTGCTGCCGTCCCCCCCCCCAACCCCCTGCTGCTGGGGTGGGCAGTGGCTGGTGGGGGCGCTGAAGCATCGTGGGCTGTAGATTCCACGCCATCTGCAGTGTAACCCGTGGAAGCCAGTGCTGCCTTCGTGTGTCTGCCTGATGACGGAGCCTGCACCTCTTTTCTACCTGCTCACTATTGCCCACCGACCATGCTTAGCTTGTTGTGCAGTGACTGGGTCAGAGGGGCTTTGAGAAGCTGTCCTCCAGCTCACCTTCTCTCTCCATCGATCATCTCCATTGCAAATTTGAAGTTCTTCTTCCTTTCAAATACACTGTATGGCGGGGGCCTTGATAAGTTCTCCACCCCATACAGCGTCCTCAGTTTGATTTCGGGACATTGCCCATCCTGACCTAACCTGTCCTTCTCAGTCTGTTAGAACAGAAACCACTGCAGCCACTTCCCCTTCGCAGAAGCATGGGGACTTAGCGCATTATTACTTTTATGATCTTTTTTCTGTTCTTGCAATTATTGTTTCCCCTATTTTAGCATCTTTAATATTGGGATGTAGTCTGTGACTGATTTTTTTTTTTTGTTTCATTCCTGCTTTTCATTCCTCTCAAAAAATATTTTTAGCCGGGTGCTGGTGGCTCTCGCCTGTAATCCTAGCTACTCAGGAGGCTGAGATCTGAAGATCGCAGTTCAAAGCCAGCCCAGGCAGGAAAGTCCATGAGACTCTTATCTCTAATTAACCACCAGAAAACCAGAAGTGGTGCTGTGGCTCAAGTGGTAGAGCGCTCACCTTGAGCTGAAGAGCTCAGGGACAGCGCCCAGGCCCATAGTTCAAGCCCCACAACCAACATATTTATAGTTATACAGAGGAGTTGTCCTTCAGCAAAGCAGTTTATGAATGCAAGGTGTCTTGATCCATGTCACCCCTGTCAACATGCTTACCCAGCCTGCTTTTCTTTCAGAAAGTTCTATCAGATCTCTCAGCCACTGGGGTCTTAGGTGTCATAAGACACAGTAGAGACCTCGTTGGGGTGTTAGCTCCCGGTTTCCACAGATCAACCTTGCTGGCCCCTAGCTCTAGCTCTGAGTCTTTGCGGCTCAGGCTTATTTGACTGAATCCTCGCAATGAATTTAAGGCGTAGATAGTGCTCCTTATTCCCATTCTGAATCTGAGAAAATTGGCTTGGACAAGTATAGTCCCAGGTCCATTGGTGGCAGAGTAGATAAAGTGGCAGGGGTAGGATTTGAACCTGTCTGAACTTGTGTCCTCATGAGCTTGTCTCATGAAAGTGCTGTGTGAACAGCCAGAAAGAGACTCGTGTCAAAGCTGAGGAGAGGCGTCAGCTGTGAGAGGTTTTTCAATTTAGGCATTGTTCCCTGTTTCTTCATGCTCTTAGCAGTCAAAACCCTAAGATGTGTTTGGTACAACCTATATGTCTATTTTTGCTTTTACTTCCTGTGCTTCTGGTGTTATGGCAAAAAAAATAATTTAAAAAAAATCTTTGCCAGATCACTACCAAGAAGCTTTTCCCCTGGTTTTTTTCCTTGAGAAATTCTACAATTTAAGGTCTATTTGAGTTGATTTTGTAGATGGTCTGAGAGACAGGGACAATATCTGCTTTCCCCAATATCATTTAGAGAGAAAATACCTTTTACCCTGTGAGTGTTCTCAGTGCCCTTAGCAAAGATCAGTTAGTCACAAATGTCTCAAGTTAATTCTAGACTCCCAATCCTTTCCCAGTGATCTGTCTATTTTTATACTAATACCATTATTATTTTGATTACCATAGCTTTGCAATGTGTTTTGAAATTTGGTGGTGTGATGCTTTTCCTCAAAATTGCTCTGGTTATTTGTCATTTTTTGGATGTTCCATATGAACTTCAGGATTATTTTCTACTTCTGCGAAAAATGCCATTCAATTTTTTTTAGTTTTTTTTAATTATAAAGATGCTGTACAGAGGGGTTACAGTTACATGAGTAAAGAGTACATTTCTTGTTGAGCATTGTTACCCCCTCCTTTGTTTTTCTCCTACTATCCTTCCCATCCCCCTCCCTTTCTACTCCGCCGACCCCACCTTGTAAAGTTCATTTCCATCATGGTGTGCCTTTCAAATTTTGCTAGAGATTACTTTGAATCTATAGGTCACTTTGGGTAGTATGCTCATTTTTTTTTTTTTGGTCCTGGGGCCTGAACTCTGGGCCTGGGCGCTGTCCCTCAGCTCTTCAGCTCAAGGCTAGTGCTCTACTACTTGAGCCACAGCGCCACTTTTGGCTTTTTTCTTTTTGCTTATGTGTTGCTGAGGAATTGAACCCAGGGCCTCATGCATGCAAAGCAAGCACTCTACCACTGAGCCACCTTCCCAGCCCTGTAGTATGCTCATTTTAACAACATCAATTTTTCTAGTCCTTGATGTGGAATTGTTTGTATTTACTTATATCTTCCTTACTTGCTTTCATCAGTATCTTCAACTTTTCAGTATATAGACGTCTCACCTCTTCCATTAAAGATCCTTAAGTATTTTTTGCTGTTAACTGATGAGGTCTTCATTTCTTTTTTTTTGGGGGGGAGGAGGGGGTAGTTCATTGCTACTGAATTTTTTAAATGTTTTTATTGTGAAAATATTGTACAGAGGGGTTACAAGGTAATGAGTGCATTTCTTATCAAGCATTGTTGCCTCCTCCTTTGTTTTTCCCCTTATGTTGATTTTGATTTTCTCAACTCAAAAGCTTCTGCACAACAAGGGTAACCAACCAATGGAGTGAAGACACAGTCTTGGAAAGGGGAGAAAAAGAAACTGCCAATCAGATATCTGATCAAGGATTACTACCCACAATATACAAAGAAAAACTCAACAAGTTCAATAGCGAGAAACAAATAAAACTGGTTAATACTGTAATGGAGCTGACCAGGCATTTCTCAAAGGAAGACATGCACGTGTCCAACAGGTATATGAAAAAAAAAATGCTCAGCAGGGCTCCCCATCAGGGAAATACCAACTGAGAGCAGCAGCCTCACCTCACACCGGTCAGAATGGCTGGTGTCACAAAGACAGGACAGCAAGTGCTGGATACAGAGAAGAGGGAAGCCTTGTATGTGGAGGGTAGGAATGTAAATTAATACAGCCATTATGGAAAACAGTATGGAGGGGCCTCTAAACCTTGAAAATTGGACAACCACAGGATCTAGCAATCTCCCTTTAGGGTATATATCCAAAAGAAAGGAAATCAGTATGTCAAAAAGCTAATGTACACCCAAGTTCATGGTAGCCACATTCACTACACCAAGATAAGGAAACCACGTCAGGGTATACAGACAAAGGAATGGAGAAAGAAAATGTGATATGCACAGAGCCTGGAAAGACAAATTCTGTCATTTGCCACAACACGTATGAACCTGGAGGGCACCCTCGCAGGTGAAATAAGCCGAGCACACAAGGACAAATGTCGCAGGATCTCACTTCTGCTTGCAGTGGAATCTGCAAGAGGCCAGACTCATAGCAGTGAGAAGCAGTGTGGTGGTCACTGGAAGCAAAGGGGAGGAATGGAGATTGTTAGTAAAGCTTCAGTTAGACAGGAGGAATAAGTACTGGAAATTGAAAGTAATCGTGAGTATAATCGTATTGTATAATGAATGTAACAATACAATCTAGAGTAAAATTTGTAAGAGAGCAAACAGGTTAATTAACCTGACTGTGGCAATCATTTCATATTGTATACAGATATCAAAATATTGTATTCTTCATCTTACATCTATCTATCTATAATTTTTTATTTGTCAACTATCCTCAATAAAGAAAAAAATGTGTTTGGTGAAAAAGAAAATTAAAAACAAAACACCCAAGATTTGCAAGATATTTCCTTGATTGTAATTTCAGTTTCCAAATGTGGTGGTCAACTCCTGGGCTCCTAAAACCACCCATGAGGGACCTGGCAATGGCCACCTTGGTTCCATATGGCTCACAAATGTGACCTCAGAGGTGGGTGATCAATATTCCTCTGTCCCTCAGTTTCCCTGGAGTCCTAAAAAAGTTCAGAGTCAGGCAGAGATGCTTGCCAGCCTGCTTTGTACGTCCAACTGGGTCTTCAGGAACCAGCTCCTCTCTGACTCTACTTGATGTCTTCATCTTGTGAAGTTGTTTGAATGATTTTATAGGGGTGGAATGCCCAGAGTTCTGGGTGGCATCAGATATTTCTAACAATCCATTTCTGTGTTATAGGTGCAGCATTATTATTCATTTATGGACCCAAATCAAGATATGGAAAGCATTTGGAAGACCTTAATGAGCAAATTCTCTTCCCCTCATATTAACCCACCCTGGTTCTGTCTGCATCCTCAAGTTTCTGTCACCACACAGTGGATGTGGTACGGGCTCACAAGGCTTCTGGGATCCACAGAAGCTCCCCAGCCCTAAGCATTCAGTCTTTTTTCCACTACCCATCCCGAAGCTGTCAGTCTTTTCCCCACTATCCACTTTTTTTTCTCCTGGCTGGTCTGCCCTCTAGTATTTGGTAGAGCTGGGGTCTGAGAGAATTCACTCACAAGATCGAACCAAATCTATCTAAACGGAGCAATATAAAGGGGAAGCGAGATGATGAGGGAGGACATTGGACAGGGAGTTTGAGACCAGGGTTCTTACCCACCCCAATCACTCCATGAGTCACATAGATGGCTAGACCTCAAAAGAGAAATTCTGGGTCTGGTGAATTGTGGGAAGTTTCTAGAATTATACGTGCCTTCTTTTTTTTTTTTTTAATTTTTTTATTGTAAAGATACTATACAGAGGGTTACAGTTACATGAGTGAGGTAATGAGTACACTTCCTCTTGAACATTGTTACCCCCTCCATTGTTTTCCCCCTACCATCCCCTCCCTCCCTCCCTTCCCCAAGGTTCTTTTTTTTTTTTTTTTTTTGATTGTGATTAAGTGATTACTTAATTTCCGGAAATTCACAGTATTGTGGAATAATGATGCTCATTTAAAGTCACAAGTTCATTCTAACTTTCCTGGAGCAAATTGTCTATCACAGTCTGTAGTATATAATGGTGCTCATATGTTATATACCATATATGTGATCAGCAGCATGGGGATATTTAGTAGTGGTTCAACCAGGTGAGTGGGAGTTCTTTGTTTCTTAAGTCCTGTTAGTTTTGTCATATCACCTAACATTTTGGATTCATCATCCACTTATCAGGGAGACCATGTACTGTTTGTCTCTTCGTTGTTGGCTTACCTCGCTCAACATGATTCCTTCTAGCTCCATCCACTTCCCTGCAAATGCCATTATTTTGTCATTTCTAATGGCTGCATAATATTCCATTGTGTATAGATACCACAATTTTTGGATCCATTCATCTGTGGTGGGGCATCTAGGTTGTTTCCATATCCTAGCTATTGCGAACAGTGCTGCAATAAACATGGAGGTGCACGTGTCCTTGTATATTGGTTCCTGTTGTTCAGGGTAGATGCCTAGAAGTGGTATGACTGGGTCGTAAGGGAGGTCAATCTTTAGCTTTCTAAGGACCCTCCAGACTGCTTTCCAAAGTGGTTGTATGAGTGTACATTCCCACCAGCAGTGTAATAGCGTTCCTCGTTCTCCACATCCCCTCCAGCATTTGTCGTTGGCTGATTTGTGGATGTGGGACATTCTGACTGGGGTAAGGTAGTATCTCAGGGTTGTCTTTATTTGCATTTCCTTCACCACCAGGGATGATGAACATTTCCTCATGTGTTTCTTTGCCATTTTTATTTCTTCATTTGAGAAGTCCCTCTTTAGTTCCCTTGCCCATTTAGTAATTGGTTTGTTGGGTTTGGGAGGGATTAGTTTCTTGAGTTCCCTGTATATACAGGATGTTAACCCCTTGTCTGATATATTGCTGGTAAATATTTTTTCCCAATTAGTTGGTTGTCTTTCTAGCTTGGTTGTGATAGCTTTATCTGTGCAGAAGCTTTTTATTTTAAGGTAGTCCCATTTGTCGAGTCTCTCTCCAATTTGTTGTGACCCTGGGACTCTGTTCAGGAAGTTCCTTCCTGTGCCTATTAGTTCAAGTGTCTCTCCTACTCTGTCCTGCAGTAGTTTCAGAGATTCAGGTTTAATGTTAAGGTCTTTAATCCATTTTGAGTTGATGTTGGTGCATGGTGATAGGCTGGGGTCCACTTTTAGTTTTCTGCATGTGGCTGCCCAGTTTTCCCAGCACCAGCGGTTGAAGAGGCTGTGTTTCTTCCATTGTATGTCTTTGGCTCCTTTGTCGAATATCAGCTGGCTGTAGGCCTGTGGATTTATTTCTGGATCTTCTAGTCTGTTCCATTGGTCTTCGGGTCTGTTTTTGTGCCAGTACCATGCTGTCTTTGTTATTATAGCTCTGTAGTAGAGTTTGAAGTTCGGCATGGATAGCCCTCCCATATTGTCTTTATCCCCTAGAATTGTTTTGGCTATTCTAGGTCTTTTGTTGTTCCATATGAATTTTTGGACTGTTTTCTGTATTTCAGTGATATACGTCATTGGGATTTTAATAGGAATTGCGTTGAATTTGTATATTAGTTTTGGAAGTATTACCATCTTTACTATATTAAGTCGGCCTATCCAGGAGCATGGGAGGTCTTTCCATTTCCTAGTGTCTTCTGCAATTTTTTCTTTAACTTTTTATAGTTCTCATTAAATAGTTCTTTTACATCTTTGGTTAGGTTAATTCCTAAATATTTTATTTTTCGGGAGGTTATTGTGAATGGGGTTGCTCCCTTTATTTCCCTCTCTTCCTGTACATTATCAGTGTATAGGAAGGCAACTGATTTTTGTGGGTTTATTTTGTATCCTGCTATTTTGCCGAAGTGATTTATGATTTCTAAGAGTTTGGGGATGGAGTTTTTGGGATCGTGGAGGTATAGTATCATGTCGTCTGCAAAAAGGGATAGTTTAACTTCTTCTTTCCCTATGCGGATCCCTTTAATGTCTTTTTCTTGCCTTATTGCCCTGGCTAAGGATTCTAGGACTATATTGAAGAGGAGTGGAGACAGTGGGCATCCTTGCCTAGTTCCTGATTTTAGGAGAATTGGTTGTAGCTTTTCCCCATTAAGTATAATATTGGCTATTGGTCTGTCATAAATGGCTTTTATTGTTTTTAGAAATGTTCCTTCTATTCCTATTTTCTCCAGAGCTTTTAGCATGAATGAATGTTGAATTTTGTCAAAGGCCTTTTCTGCATCTGTAGCGATAATCATGTGATTCTTGACCTTGGCTCTGTTGATATGTTGGATTACATTTATTGACTTACGTATGTTAAACCATCCCTGTGTCTCTGGGATGAAGCCTACCTGGTCATAGTGAATTATTTTTTTTATGTGTTTCTGGATTCTGTTAGCTAGAATCTTGTTAAGGATCTTTGCATCTGTGTTCATCAAGGAGATTGGCCTGTAATTCTCCTTTTTGGTTGGGTCTTTGCCTGGTTTGGGGATGAGTGTGATATTGGCTTCGTAGAATGAGTTTGGGATAGCTCCTTCCTTCGCTGTTTCTCTGAAGAGCTTGAGGAGTATGGGTATTAGTTCTTGTTTAAAGGTCTTATAGAATTCTGCTGTGAATCCATCTGGTCCTGGGCTTTTTTTTGTTGGAAGACTTTTGATAGCTTCCTGTATCTCATTATAGGATATTGGCTTATTTAATTGGTTAACTTCTTCTTTGCTCAGTTTGGGCAACTTGTATTTCTCTAAAAATGCATCCATTTCTGCCCGATTTTCTTCCTTTAGAGAGTATAGCTTTTGAAAGTAGTCTGTTAGAATTGTTTGGATATCTTGGGTACGTGTGGTGATGTTTCCCGTGCGTGCCTTCTTTTTTGCTTGGATGCAAAGGCAAAGGTAAGAAACAACAAGAACACTAGCACAGATCCAAAGAAATGAGGTGCTAGCCGGGCACCGGTGGCTCACGCCTGTAATCCTAACTACTCAGGAGGCTGAGACCTGAGGATCGCGGTTCAAAGCCAGCCTGGGCAGGAAAGTCAGTGAAACTCTTATCTCCAATAAACCACCAGAAAACCGGAAGAGCTGAGGGACAGCACTCAGGCCCAGAGTTCAAGCCCCACGACGGACAAAAAAAAAAAAAAAATGAAATGAAATGAGGTGCTAATGAGTTGTTAAGAATCTACTAAGTGTTACAGGAAAATCCCTGGCTATTCAGCAAATAGTTTACTTTTTCAAATGGGGACAGTTCTAATTTCCCTACCATGACACAGGAGTTTGTTCACACAGCAGCTCAAGTAATTTTCTAAAAAATGGGGGTATCCAGGGTATAGTGTTTGTATGTGTTTCTCTGTGTGTGTACACATGTGTGTGTATGTGTAGTATAGTGTGTGAGTACAGGCATGTACCTATCCTTGTGTTTGGTACTAAGAGTCTGGAAGGTCTAGACACTCATCCCAGTTTACAATCCAGGTGCATGTCAGAATCAAATGCCTCTATTTGAATCCTGCCTCTACTTTCCACACAGACCATTTCTACTCACTCACACAAACCTGGTGCAGGTTCTCTAGCCCTGATGCAGTGTCCTCATCTGTAACATGAAAATCAATCCCATCGAAGGCAAGCACTGTTGAAAGGATCAAAGGAAATTGCATGTAAATCTCTTAGCAAGGAGCCTCAGACAAAAGGAGGCACTCAAAAAGACCCTGTTATTTCCTTCTCCCTGGGGAGAAAAACCTGCGCCTATGAAGCAATTAGCGAACAAGACAATGGATACTGAAATGCTAAATTGCTGGTAAAGTCAGTCGGAGCTCTGGAAGCCAGAGAGGAAAGCAAGATCAAAGTGGCCTGGACTCTACAGGGAAGAGCTGGGGAGAAGGGATTTTCAGACGGAGCTCACTGCTTTCACCTTGGAGTTTGAAACTGACACCCTTTGGGACAGAAGTGCTTTGCCCTATCTGTTCTTTAAAAACAGTGCAGATACTACACAGACCACCGTAACAAAAACATAGTTTGAAAAACCAACAACAACAAGGCTATGGTGGAATTTGAGGCAGAAAGTGAAATCTGTGAACATCTCTGTCTGTAGGACTCAAGTCTTAATGGTTTTCTTCTCCTGTGATGTGTGGCTGGTTTCAGGTAGTGAGAACAGGCTGGAATACAAAATTCTCAGCTGCTGATATCAGCAGAAATGATTAGAAGTGGGGGGAGGGAGGGTGAGAAATCATCTTTTAGTTTAAATTGTTGTAAATCAGACCAGAAAACTAGGCTATACATTATGCTTTTGTTACTTGAGAGTTAAATTACAAGGAAATGAACTGTGCATAATAATTCTCCACGTCACTGACTTCCCTGCTAAACTAAATGCGTTCCTGGCCCAAGCAGGGTTAGTGCTTGGTGCCATGTCTGGGTGAAAGGCGCCATCTAGTGGCTGGTTTCTGCAAGGTGACTGGAGGGGCAGCAAGACCGAGTGGGCCACCAGGCAGAAGCAACCTGTCCCTCCGCTGGTTTTGTCCCTCAGCAGCAGCCTCCAGGAGGAATGAACATCTCCATCTGACTTTCCCAATGGTCCATAAAGGGCTTTACATTCAATATTAGATCTTAGATCATTAGTGCCAGTAACTCCTCCGACCAAGCTAGGCAAATAAGAGTTAACCATTAGAAAGTCATTTAATGAATAAATTTAGAGTACTGGATCAAATATTTGGTTAAAAAAAACCTGAAGAGCATACATATGCCCACCTTGCATCTCTTCACACACACACACACACACACACACACACACACACACACATACACACACACTAATCTTGCTTTCCATTCTTCTTGAGTTCTATTTCCTGAAAGAAAAGACCCTCCTGCTAACCCAATCCCGGCAAAACAGAAGGACAAGTCCAGATTTTTCTGAGGCCTTGCAAAAGCTTTGACTGGATTTTCTTTTTTGTCTCAGACCAAAGCATTTTTTGTTTTGTTTTGTTTTGATCTCAGAATTCCAACCGAAGAACTGGTTAAGACAGAGTTTCTCCTGGGCTTCCTTTCTTTGTCCAGGTAAATTAAGTCAGGAGGACAGGAGCTCACTTCTGTGGCCTGCCCTTTGATAATGACCCTGACAGTGGCATGCTGCCTCCCATGTGACCTTAAAGGCGTGTTACCTTGTGGCTTCAAATCAGTTCTCAATGCAGATTCTTGGTCCCTGCCAGGGTTGAGATCCAGGGTCAGCAGTTACCTTGTGATTTTATCACGCGGGGAAACCCACCTAGCATCTGGCTGGAACACCCACCCACCCTGGGTGGAGGGTGTGAATGCTTGATTTCTGAGCATGCAGGGATTCCAGGGGGTGCATGGGTGCATGGGCGCTCAGGCATCTCTTGAGTTGAGATGCAGGCCCCAGGCTAGCAGACAGATGTAGGTGTGGTATTTAAGCTGTCCATATGGGCTTAGCCACTGACAGGCTCACAGCAGCAGAATTTATAGAGAGCTTTATCCACTATAGCGGCGCCTGCTCCCCTAACGAATCCCCTTGCTAATTCAGTCATCACTCACCCAGGAAGCGCAGTTCTTTGGGGGCTATACGCCCTCTTGCTGACCTTTGTACCTGCCCACTGCAATGAAATCCTGCCCATCTTTTTTCCCTAGATTGCACACACACACACACACACACACACACACACACACACACACACATTTTTAAATCAATATTTGCAAAGGGAATGCCAGAGGTTGTGAGAAAAGAGTAAGGAGGAGAGTGTGAACCCCAAGTCCACAGAGGCAGGTAACAGTGGGCTTGGTTGGGAGGCCTGGTTCCCCTTCATAAAGAACCATGAAATAGAATTTCATGTTACAAATTAATGTGCGTGCGTGTGTGTAATTTTTTCAAAGCCGGAGCTTTGTTTCGGCGGGAGCACGCGGGCACCACATGCTGCGGTTGCTATGGTAATTACTAGCCTCTGTTGAATAGGGACGCCGGGGGTTGCACAGCACAGAACCCATGGGCGAAAGTGCATGTGAGCACCAGCGAGCCGCTTATTTGTGAAAGGTCGCAAGAGGTACTCCGGACTAGAGAATGATGGAGGTGGAGGGAGGGGCACCCATTTGCAAAGAACCAACAAAATGATAGCCCTGGGCAATTTGCCTCATATTCCTGGAGTTAAAAATGTTAAAAAGCCCTTGAAACATTTTCTCGTGGGTTTCTATAGGCCGAAGATAGCAAATCTCAGAAAGCCGTACAATATGATATGGCAGTGTTAATAGTCATCATAGTGGTGCAACAATAGCAGCCACAAGACTTACCATTTACCAAGTGAATGAATTGTTTCCAGCGCTTTCGCTTATTTGTATCTCACTGAATCCATACAGCCTTGGGAGACATTAAGCAATTCATGTCTTCATTGTATTTTGTTTCTGGAGGTAGAGTCTTATTACATGGCCCAGGCTGAGGGGCCTCAGACTCATAATCCCCCTGCTTTTGTCTTCCAAGTAAATGGAATTACAGGCATGCACCATGGAGCTCAGCAAAAATTTCCATTTTGGAGGCAACGTTTACAAGGCACTGAATTGAGTCCAGAATCTATCAAGATACCAAAAAGGGGAGGAGGGAAGGGGACAGAGGATTATCTTTTGACTAGTAGAGACAATGTTGGGTGCTAAGGAAGCAAGTATAGGAGAAAAACTTGCTTATAGGTCTTCAGGATTGGAGATGGGAAGATGGAGGGGGGCAGGGCGGCTCTCTCCAGCAAGGTTCATCCAGCAGGGACTGAGAATGGAGAGACAAGCACAGGATCTGGGAGATGAGCTGCTCCCTTTGGAGACCCAGCCTATCACCTTCCCTGAAGAGGAGAGAGCTAGTTTGCTGTGGATCATAGGGAGAGAGCCCATAGAGAGAAGAGGCAGGGCTGGATGAAGAGGTTTATGGATCCTTCAGATGGTCCTTGGCTCAGACAATTAACAAGTCAGTGAGGGGTCATAACATGCTTAGCTGTGTACCTTTGCACATTTCCTTTGACCACATTTCCTTTGAATGGGTTGCAGGAGAGCCAGAGTGCAAGCAAAGTAGGCTGTGCAGAAATGAACAGAGACAGGAGCTGGATGTCTGAATACAGGTAGAGACAAAAGGGAAGGGTAGGAGTGAACAGGTCCGTGGCTACTGAGGGTCCATGGCTATCGTGGGCTTGGGACGGTGGCTGAGGGGGAGGAGGCCCAATAGCTAGTTGGCAACAATGTCTGTGTTTACTAAGATGGTATTAAGGTTAAGCAAAGCGGAGCCACTCACCCAAGGTCCCTGCTGCTTAATAGCAGGATCGGGAACTGAGCCCATCTGATTCTAGCACGCAGTCATCTCCAGGGCTAAAGAAGAGGCTCCCCACCAAAGGAAGCCACAGGGGAAGGAATGGGGAAGGATTGGGCTAACTAGAAAACCATGCTCAGAAGCAAACGGGGGAAAGTCATAGCTGAACAGACACAGAAATGGAAATGGAAACAATTTACAAATTTGTACCATTGGTTCTTTCAGCCTCTTATAGAAATCTCTCTGGTCACAATATGGTAGTATAGCCTTCGCTTATTTTTTTTATTATTTTAACTTTGGGTTTTTATTTTTGTGTGTATTGGGATTTGGACTCAGGGCCTTATACTCTCTAGGAAGGGACTCTACTATATCTCTTGAGCCACACTGCCAGACCTTCTTTGTGTTAATTATTTTTCACATAGGGTCTGGAATTTATATCTGGGGCTATACTGGGCCTTTGTCCTCCCATCTCCATCGCAAAGGCCCCTGGGATTGCAGGTTTGAATCCCCAAGCCTATCCTATTTATTGAGATGTGATTTTCCTAATTTCTTTTTCTGTTCTTTTCCTTTTTTTTTTTGCTCACACTATCCATAATCCATAATGTTCCTGGTTTTTGCCTCCTGATGATTTTGTTTAAAAAAAATGAGCGGGGTTTTTGTTGTGTTGTTTTGAAATAGGCCCTAACTATGTTGTCACATGCTAACCTCAAAACTCCAGTTCTCCTGCTTCAGCCTTCGCAGCGCTGGAATTGGATGTGTGCAGCACCGCACCTGGCTACAAATTTTAACAGAAGTTGTAAGAAATATCATTACTGTAGCTCTTCTGCAAAAACAGCGCGTAAAGTGTTTCTTGTTGTTCTCCAGTGCTCCTGCAGTAAGAAGTAACATAACGAACCAACTAATTGAAACCTATAACTAATCCTAGGAAAAATTATGATTAAATTCTTTTTTTAAATCTAAGAACAGATACTAATTTACTTTTCCTGATAAGAGGTGTCTTTTAAAATGGCAGAAGAAGAAAGAAGAAAAAAAATTAAAACCCCAGGTTTTCATTTTTGTCTTAAGCTGCAACGTTTTATTCTTTTTGCTTTAATAATTCCAAGAGCTCCCCAACCACTCCCCAGCCTTTCTTTGAACACCCACTCTCTAGATCTCTAAATGAAATCCACTCACTTCCATTTCTTTCAGAGAGTAAGTAAAAACAAACATGGAGGCTACGGACTTGTGTTTGAACTGTCTGCATCTTTAACTGAAATGTCTAAAACGTGGACTGTTGTGTACAAGACCAACAGAACAGTTTGTCTCTGTACTCTCTGCTCTGTCAGGACAGAACGTACCACCATTCCATAGGGTAGCTTTGGAAACCACAGTGTATTAGTTTGAAAGTCTAAGACCATGGAACTTTGTCATCCAGAGACCACAATGTGTGCTCCATAGTAAGTTCAGTAGTGAGCTTGAATCCGCCTTAAGGTGGAAGAAAGGGGCTGACACAGGCCAGCTCCACTTTCCTCTTTCTCCCATTTGTTCGCTTGCACTCTTATGCTAAAAG
This sequence comes from Dipodomys merriami, assembly GCF_024711535.1. Classification (NCBI taxonomy): domain Eukaryota; kingdom Metazoa; phylum Chordata; class Mammalia; order Rodentia; family Heteromyidae; genus Dipodomys; species Dipodomys merriami. The sequence continues at coordinate 29,016,821 of NW_027202270.1, forward strand.
GAATGCTATCTGGTACCCAAACTTTCTGTGCCTTTAGCTTTTGAGGGAAGTGGGTTAGAGGGCTGAAATTACAGCAGGAAAGCTGGCGAAGGAAGAGTAAGAGTGTTAGCCCAATGAGCTCCCTTCCCATAGCTTAGCATGCTCCTTCCCTCTTCCACCGCTTGGCATGCTCCCTTCCAAAGGAACACTAGGTCCATTTAGTAAAGGCAGTAAATAATCAGCCTCCGCGCACACACACACACCTTTGCCTTGGGATGGCACTCCTCTGGGGCAGCTACCACCGTAGAAGGCAGCAAGAGCCCCTTAGAGTGAACTTCAGGTCTGGGCAGCTGCAGAGCCCCTTATCTCCTACTTGGACAGCAGCCATAAATCTAGGTCTGCCATGATGAGGCCCCTGGTCCTCAGGTCCACACAGGTCTCCGCTCCTAACCCCTTCTAGCCCCTCCTAGACTTCCGAGGTTATATAGGTGACCTCAGACAACAGCCGGGGCTTCTTCTCACTCCTCACTTGTGAGAAGGGGTCTTGCTGGTCCCTTTGCCGGCAATAAACCTTTTCTTTGTTCTCTGTACCTGGATGTCTGGCAAAGTCTAATTTATTCTAACAGAGAGCTTGAGAGATTCAAAGCAGAATGTTTAAGAAGGGGTCCACACTTGTTGATTAGAAATTCCAACCCACCACCAGGAGAGGTTAGCTGATAGGATTTGATGCATATCCTTCTGACATTGGTGCCAGCCAAAGAAAAGGCAACCTTGACACTTCTGAGAAATTCATAGAGCTTATAAAGCTCCTTTCAATCATCACATAACCCACTGTGAGTCAAGGCAGTGGTAAATGACACTATTCCCCTCGGATAGAAACATAAACCAGGGCCCAGATCCATTGCAAACTGCCCAAAGGACACACAACAGAGAATCATTTGACACAATAACCCAAAGAAATGTCTCTCCAACCAAGCTATGTGGCTTCAATTTGGATTAAGAGTTAATGTTTATGGTAGATTGCAATGGTTTTGTATCCAACAGGACTGGACAAAAATTAGAAACCTAAGTACATGCAAATAGTATTGGTAATATTTCCCCTCTTCCCTGCTTCTGCCTCCCAAGATGCACTACGATTGATCTCAGCCTGGCATAGAAGTCCCTCCCCTTTGCAATGATTGGCCTAGGTGTGGTCATGTGACCCAACTCTAGCCAGTGCAGCAGGGGGAAAGAGTTATAGCAAGGATTCTCAGCGTTTCATACCTTTTGTTCTTGCCTTTTGAAGGTTGCTACATGAGAACCTGAAACTTAGCATTAAGTCAAATGCTTCCTGATGTGGGTAGAATGGTTAGGCATAAACTTATTGAAATGTATATGTAAGAATTTATCTTTCAGTGGCTACTTTAGAGAATGAATGTATGTTGTGCTACGCGCCCCTACTTTCCTTTGCAAGGAAGCAAATGCTTCTGACACCAGGCAAGACACCAACATTAAATTGTTTTTTCTAAAAGACAAAGGCTTGTCCTTATCCATAGCCATGGGACAAGAAGGCCAAAAGCTGAAGGGAGCTCAAATCCTCCCTTGGGTTGGTGGATAAGGAGAATCTCTAGGAAGGGAGTGGAGGGGATGTTGCTGTTTCCCAGGTGGTGTCCAGAGGGATTTGGGGATTGTTAACACTCCTCAGAAGTCACATGTTTGTTTCCAGGGAAACTATGTTCTACTCATAGAAGTTTGAGTTTGTGATGTCAAAAGGTCACTGGCCAGAAGAGCTGGCTCTTTTTGCCCATCTCCATTCTTTTTTTTTTCTTTCTTCTAGTGCTGGGGCTTGAACTCAGGGCCTGGGGCACTGTCCCTGAACTTCTTTTGCTCAAGGCTAGCACTCTACCCCTTGAGCCACAGTTCTGCTTTTTCTCTTTATGTGGTACTGAGGAATTGAACCCGGGGCTTTAGGCATGCTAGGAAAGTACTCTATCACTAGGCCACATTCCCAGCCCCACATGTCCATTTTACTAAGCCCTTCCGAGCCATTCTGGAGTGGATTCTACTAGAAGCACTTCCTGAAAGACAACTTAAGAACTTTGTTATTAATCAAAACCAGTGGCTCATGCCCATAAAAATAGCTACTCAGGAGGCTGAGATCTGGAGGACCGTAGTTTGAAGCCAGAGTAGCCAGAAAAGGCCCATCAGGCTTCATCTCTGAGTTTAAACCCAAGCAAACAACCTTTGTTATTTTAGCATTAAGGCCTGGGTGTATCAATGCCTAGCCCATTTTCCTTCTTCTTGTTACAGGGTATCAAACACTGCAGTTGGATTTTCCCACTTATGTCTTGTTTGGGCTTGCTGGAAGTTTTAAGTGGAGCATGCTTTGCCATCACAAGTGTCTTTTTGGCTCTTGGGTCCTCCCTCCAGCATCTGCCCACGCATACTTCAGGAATCCTCGCTGATGTGTCAGCTTGCCTTTTACCCAGGACAAGACACATTTGTGCTTCCAAGTAGGAGGGCAATGAATTACCACTACACCTCTAGCTGAGTCTGCTCTGCTGTAGTGGCATTCAAGCTCTACATAGACATCTTTGAGTAACCCTTTGCGGAACCATTACAGCCTATAATGGGCTAGGATTCAATTGTTGTGTGTCACTGGGCAGTGATCTATTGCAACAAATGCCATTTACTATGACATAGTGTTCTCCATCATGACAACCAAAGAAAGTATCTACAATGTGATGATTACATAGAAATGTTCTTTGTTGTTTTGTTTTGTTTTGTTTTGTTGGTCGTGGGGCTTGACCTCTGGGCCTGCGCACTGTTCCTGTGCTCTTCAGCTCCAGGTGAGTGCTCTACCACTTGAGCCACAGCACCACTTCTGATTTTCTAGTGGTTTATCAGAGAAAAGAGTCTCACCAACTTTCCTGCCCAGGCTGGCTTTGAACCATGATCCTCAGATCTCGGCCTCCTGAGTAGCTAGGATTACAGGCATAAGTCACTGGGGCCAGGCTAGAAATGGTCTTCCTTTAGTGAGGTGGGAAAGAATTCTTCTCTAATTGTTGAGAAGTAGTATTGAAGAAAGACAAATCCAAATCTGAGCTGGTAAAGGGTTAGTAACTATCTGGTATGAGAGTTATCTATAAACTGAAATTCTAGGGTACAAGCCTAGTCCCTGTGTATCTTCCCTTTGTACATTCCTGACTGGCATTTTTCATAAATCAAATCCTATTTCAAATATATATATTAGATGATTCATTTTTAGAAGAATCCTTTTAACCAGGTACTGGCAACTCATGTTTGTAATCCCAACTGCTCAAGGAGGCTGAGATCTGAGGATCAATTGTGGTTCGAAGCCAGCCCTGGTAAGAAAATCTATGAGACTGTTAACTACCCGCCAAAGCCAGAAGTGGAGCTGTGGTTCAAGTGGTAGAGCATTAGCCTTGAGCACAGAAAGTTCAAGGACCCAGGCCCTGAGTTCAAGCCCCAGAACCAGCACCAAATAAATAAATAAATAAATGCATCCTTTTAAAAACCAGTTAATCCACTAATTTTTCTTTTTGGTAGTTAAGGTTTTGTGTTTTATTTTTGAATAATTTTTCATCCCAGAGAGATAGATGACATCTGCTTTGCTGAGACATTGCCTATTTATGGTCCCCATTTAAAGAGAAAGCACTGGCCACTATATTATTGTGTTATTTCCCTTTGGTGGTATTTTAAAAAGACATACCAGAGCATACCATCTTGGTTTATATTCAGTCATTTGTAGTAGAAGGGACTGAGGGCAAATAGAAGTTTCTATGGGAGAAGACATTTCTCAGTGAGTGTACACACCATGATGCTGGAAAATATTATCCAGGAAGGAAGGGCCTTGGGTCCTGGGAATTTGGTGGGAGGATCCACATCTTGAGCACAGATTCCTGTGGCCATCATCATGGCTGACTGTCTTTAGTATGTCTGACTCCAATCCACAGCAGGGCAGAACGCTGGCCCACTAAATCCCAGCTCTGTCCACTCAAACACAAATGCCTCCAGGGATAGTCTGCTTCTAGAAAGTACATAAAGCTTCTAGCACAGCCCACCACGAGGACTTTGTATATGTCAAAAAACAACAAACAAAATTTCCCAAAGCAAACTGTTTCCTCTGTTTCTGAGTGTGAAAGTGTTCATGTAGGAAACTTTAATGAATTTCTAAGAACTATGTAGCTGGACAAAAGACAAAAAAAAAGACCTAGCTTTAGTTTAGAAGATACAAAGAACTCTTTAGAAAGTGGTTAACCTTTAAAGCAACTCCTAAGGAAGACAAAGATTTTGTATATTCTATGAGACCCTTGGAATACAATTGCTTGTGTTTTCACTGCCCAGAAGTGTAAAGAAGCAAACAAACCAATTTACATTTCCCTTAGCAGTAGCTTGTTTGTTGTTATTTTCTTTAAGAATATCAGGGTCAGTGACTGCAAATGGAATTTAAATATGTAAAGTGAAGAGGCAGTCAAACTAAACGTAAATGAGATTTGGAATAACTTCTGTAATATTTATAATCTTGTGCACTCTGAATTCCCATCATTTTTTTTACTCATCCAAACAAATTCAAATGGATTTTTGGCCCATGAGTCTTCTTTCCACTAGATACAATCAGCACACGCACACACACACACACACACACACACACACACACACACACACACACACACACACAACACATACTCCACTGCAATATGAATGTGATCTGACATCTGGATAGAACAGAGTGGACTTGGAAGCCTGAAGAATCCCTCACACTGAAAGTCTTAGGTAGCATTCTAGCCAAGTGTTTCCAGCCCAAACCCTCATCTACAAGTCCTTCTGGAGTCTTAACACATGGGTTTGCTCAAAAGTAAGCATGAGGGAGAAGAGGAATTTTTGAGTAATCACACTGAAGTAAAATCAGGGACCAACATCTCTGGGGAGCCAGCGGGAATCTGCACGGGCAGGAACACAAATTCCCCAGTAATCCTCCACCACCCCCACAGTGGAGCTGGAAAATGTCAGGAGCCTCCAGAGCACACACAATCAACCCCTGGAATGAAGTCAGCACACCTGCCTCCTTCGAGGCCACATCCGCTTCCGGGGGACAGACTGTCTTCTGGCTCGGCCTCTCCTGGCCTCAGGGTTGTAGACACCTGGACACTGGAGTTTCATCTTCATCTCCAGATTTACAATTGGGTACACCATGGCTCCTGCATTATCTCATCTGCCTCTCCCAACAGTCCTAGCAAGAGCACCCCAAGGTAGGCATTATCACTGCTATCCCAAAGTTAAAGGGTTATATGACAGGGTCCCAAACCAGGTGGCTGATGGGTGGCACGGATGAAACAATATCTGGCATTCTGACTGGTGTTTGGATGAAGCACTCTTCCTCTGCTTCGTTGGCATGCCATGAGCCACACCCTATGGCTTTATTGAAGGCTCCAGCACATTGTCTCTGTCAGTGGTATTCCCTCTCCACCACACATATGTAGAGCTCGTCAGAATCCATCCTCATTCCCTACCCTTCTCCACTTTGATGAGTGAAGTGTATGTGGACTGAAGGATGGAGCAGGGTGTTGGGTGATCCTAAATTCCTCCTTTTTTAAAATTATCTTTTTCACATTTAGTATTGACTTCCCCAGTCCCTGAGAGGAATATAGAAATCTCTCTTTTGTCAAACTAATCATTAAACATCTCAAAGGAAAACCTGTTTTAACAATTAACTCAAGAAGCATTGTGTGGGGGAGGGTACAGAACTCAAGGGAAAAAGGGTGAAAAAGCGCCGCAGTGGAGCTCACTGGACACTGATGGAAAGTGAATGATACAACTTGTGCATGGAGACGGGATGGACGGACTGGAACAGAGGGAACAGAAAATACTGTACGGAAGGAGATGTTCTCATTACCTGACTCATGTACTTGTAATCCCTCTGTACATCACCTTTGTACTAACAATAAAGTAAATAATAGTTTAAAAAAGAAGTATTGTGAGTCAAATACTGTGGCTGGATGTTGGAGTTACAGAAGTGAAAAACATTTCCCATGCTCGAGAAAGTCATCTGTGATGGAAGAGAAAGAGGTCAACATAACTGTGTTGGTGATAAATGCAGAGACAGAGCTAGAAGAAACCCATACAGAGGTTCTAGGCAGAGACAAAATGTGTTCCCTCCCCTATACTTTTCCACTTTCACACTCCCTCTTAGAGAAGAGTACAAGGGGTGTTCCAGAGACAATCTATCCCTAAGAGGTGTGACAGTCTACAGTCATAACATCATTGTTCTCTTACAAGTCCAGTCAGATCACAGGCCCCTACTTAAACAGATCCTCAGCCCGAGCTGCTATAATTGGTCCTAGAAATGTGCTGCCCAGAAATCTTGAGTTGTGAAAAGTATTATAGCTGGAAAAGAATGAAAAGGGGAAGATCTCAAGGACTCAATCAAGAAAACCTCACCCACGTATGCAGGTGCTAACACAGGTCAGGTGATAGAGAGGGCACACGGTGTGGGGGGGTGCTAGCTCAGAGAATCCAGTTCATCACCAGTGTGAATATACAAATGAGGGAGGGAGAGAGATGGAAGTGAGCCTGCATTCAGCATGAGCAAAACCGATGGGAGCTTTCCTCCTTATATCAGGATGCCCAGATGGGCTCACAGGGGTAGGCAAGGTGAGGGGGGTATCACCAGTGGGGCCTTGGAAGCTGGAAAACACAATCATTACAAGTCAGGGAGGAAAGGACCAGCAGCAGGAAATAGGGGACCATGGTCCACTGAGAGCTAGACCCCTCGAGGATTAGTCATAACAGAGATAAGGGGTGTGGAGGTCAGGACGGATCAGTGAAGACTCCTCCATCCTTTCCTCTTCCTGCCCTCTTATCTGCTGGTGCTTCCCACTGACCATATCCAAGAGAAGCCAATTGCCAGGGGTCCTCAGTGAATGAGCCTACATCACCCAGATTTGGAATCTGAGAGAGCAGGACAGAGATAGGTAAAGAAATCTGGAGGCTCAACATGAACACAAGCATTTCTATCCTTGAATAGAAATACTAATCAATGTGTCAAGTGAAAAACAAACACCCAATTTGACTTTGTAAAAGCAGTATCAATCATCATGTGATTCACCGTAGCGATGTACAATGCAATAATTATTGATATTACCGCATATCAGAGTGTGTTTTTTATTAAAACATTTCAATATAATACAAACACATATAGCTATTATATCTACTGTACCTATTATACTATATTTAGTATCTGAATAGCATATATAACATCTGGTACTTTATGTGCACTAAAGGTTTTGGTTCACAAATTGTGTAATAAGGAGGAGCAATGGTTAGGAATTTTAATCCTGTTCGAGTATATAATCCAGAAGTTCAAAAGGCTCTCTCTTCTCCATGTAGGGAACAACAATCTCTAGCTAGCACAGGGGTACCAGTGGTTTGCTCTTACGATGTCTTTTATAAGCCCCCTGTGTAACTGGCCTTCATTTCCTGGAGCTGCTAACGGCTCCAAAGCCCCAAACCACCATAATCTCTTGGACTTTACAATGTAGTTCCCTGGATGTAGGGGCATTCAGTCCCTCTTACATCAGAAAAAGATGGAGGCAGAACAGCCTTCTCAGCACAAAAATCTACTCCCTACAGGACCCTTCAGCCTTCACTAAACTATAAAACAGACAGGGTATGTGTATGTACACTTTCTAATGAAAAGCAATGGCAAACACAATGCAGGGATTTGTGTGTCTGTGTGTATCAGTAGTAGAGCTTACACTCAGGGCCTGGGCACTTCCCCTTAGTGATTTTGCTCGAGGTTGGCCCTCTACCACTTGAGCCATAGCTCTACTTTTAACTTTTTGGTGGTTGATTGGAGATAAGGGTCTTAGGAACTTTGCTACCAAGACTGACTTTGAGCCAGGATCCTCTGATCTCAGCCTCCTGTGTAGCTAGGATCACAGGTGTGAACCACCAGTGCCCAGTATAATGCAAGAATGTTAAAGGATAATAAATAGCTCAGTTAACTTGGACTTCCCTGGAATACCACTAAGAAAGCCCCTCAATACACTCAGCCACTGAGTCTTGCTCCTGGACAATGTTCAAAGCCAGAGACTATAACTGCTATGCTGAAAAGTGCCCTAGGGTTATCCTTGAAAGATGATTGCTATTGTTGTCCACTTATGTGACTCTAAGGGTGGCTTAGACCCTAATTAAAGACCCTAATTAAGAGTTAGGGTTGCTGGGTCATAGGGGAGCTCTATGTGAAGTCTTTTGAGGAACCTCCATACTGCTTTCCAAAGTGGTTGAACAAGTTTACACTCCCACCAACAATGCAGTAAGGTTCCCTTCTGTCCACATCCCTTCCAGAATCCATTGCAACAATGAGATGTACAAGTCATTATGTTGAAAAAAGAACTTTACAACTTTTGCCGGGGGACAGGGTGGGGGGGTGGGAGAGTGGGGGGAGGGAATGGGAAGGGATGGGAAGGGAAGGGGAAACAAAGCAGGAGGCAAGAATGCTTGATAAGAAATGTACTCATTACCTTGCCCATGTTATTGTAACCCCTCTGTACTTTCACAATTAAAAAAAAGAGTTAGGGTCTATGTGTATCTTTGTTCTTTTAAAATATTCTTACAAGCAAGTCAACCTGCTGACCACTGGTTGATCTATTAAAGATTACTACCTGCTATTGTCTGGATCTTAAACATTACTCATGGTGATATTTAAGTCTCCATGGTGATATTATTGGGAGACGGTGGAGACACTAAGAGGTAGGGGGTGTTACAGATGTGCCCTTGAAGGGAATTTGGGAAACTCTTACCCACTTGTCATTGCCCTTTGCTTCTTGGACATCAGCTCTTGGCCTCATGCTTCAGCCATGATGTATTGTCTTGCCACTGGTCCCAAAGTTGTAGATCTTAGAACCTCAAGAAACCTTTGTTGTTTACATTATCAATTATCTCAGGTATCTGCTATACTAACAGAAAACTAACTCTTCTCAAGGACAGACCTTGACTTTTCCTGTGAGAGTAAAGTCTAGATCCATATGGAAGGGGGGTGGGGGAAGAGCAATATTTATCCAATTAATTTAGCAAGGCACCTGGCCTGACCTTCAAATCAATGGAGCCCAATTACATGATGAGCAGCTTTTATTTGTTTTTCCCATTCAATGAAAGGGTCTAGCTACATCTCAAAGAAACTTTAAGCCAGCTTTTGATGACTCTTCTCAGTGCTTCAATTTCTGGCATATTTAAAGCCAGCAAGCATCTTCCTTAACCCCATGAGAAAGATATAGTTCACATCTAGGTGGATCTAGTGAAGAGGCGAGCATGATTTAGGACTATGTAATGTACAGACCCAATGAGAAATGGAACTATGAGTTCCCTTTTACAAAAGTTATCATGAACTTAAAAATGTGAACAGCAGAGCTTTAAACCAATGGTAGGTCCTTCTGAACACTGGCCCCTCTGCAAAGTCAGCCCCACTTGGAGGCTCCAGAAATTCACTACCCAATGCATGTAAGCAATATCATAGATATACATGCAAGTGTCTTATCTGACCTGATGAGGACTTCGGTAGCTCAGGGCACTTGTGACCCAGTGCAGTGAGGATCCAGTCAGTTACTAGGACAGAATGTGCTGGCCTAGTGATCTTTAGGAGTCATCAGCCTGTGGCTTCTTAGAACCTCCCTGGCACTCTATATCCCAATCTTTTGGCAGCCCAATTCTGCTCACTGGATTTTTGGTAATATTAGAGGCTCAAGACTTTCTTTATGCTCTTAGCTCTCTATTTGTTACACTATGTTCTGCCCAATGCTGATACCCTGGAACTTCACAGGAAGATAGTTGGCTGTCCTGGGAAGAAGCTCTGGTTCATTTTTTTCAACTCTATGAATAGACTGACCAGCCGCAAGGCAGATTGCATGCCTCAACTTCTAGGCTTTTGGCTTTTCCGTCCCACTTAGATCTTGTTGGCTCCATATACTGAGCACATTAAAAAGCACACAATGCTGTGTCAAGGGTATGAATGACTAGTACCTGCCATGTGAGCAGCCTGTTGGTACAGGTGGCAGTGTGATTACTACATCCAGGTATCTTTCAGTGGTGTGGACATAAAAGAAATCTGCAACCTCCAAGGAGTCTCATGTTTTAATTGCTTGGATTCAATGCAGGCAAAGGCAATGGACCAGTGATTTAGCTCTGCTTTCATGTTGTAAATGGAATGCTCAGGTTATTGTATCTATAATTCTTTATATATTGTGAGTTTTATGTACCAGAATCTGCTTCCTCTTTGCCTCTGGAAATAAAAAGTAGAAGTGAAGTAAATTTCTTTTTAATGATATCTCTTTCTTCAAAAGTCAAATAGTACTATCAGAAAGCTATTTTCAAAGCCTAATTTGGGCCACACTTCTCTTTCCATTATAAATAAGACTCTTTTTTTATGAGCTTGATTTTTCAGTCTAGGAGACACAGTAATTCCACCTCAAAGTTTCCTGGCAACCTGAAATTCTATTTTTCTACTCTATAATGTTCTTTCAGGTAAGTTTCTGGTTCCTTATTGGGCTAAGAACTCTCCTTGACATACAAGCCTTACCCCTGGCAATCCAGTAGACATTATTTGTTACCAGGCTTTTACACTGCATACCTGCATACTTTGGAGAATAAAGGAACTCCTTTTAAATCATCATTTGCTGTTTTAGATTACTCAAAAGAGCAAAAAGGATTTTTTAAATTAAAGAATTAAAAATAACCAAACGACTACAAACAAGGTGATACTAAAGCTACCAGCACAACCATGCTCATTGCAGCATTATTTACCATAGCTAAGATATGGAATTAACCCAGATGCCCCTCAGTATATGAGTGGATTAAGAAAGTGTGGGCTAGTCTGGCTATTTGTGGCATGCCCAGCTAAGTATCTTGTTGTGACCTGGAAGGAGTGATGGCTCCAATGTTAATTCATTTCCTCTATTTTGTTCTGAAGAAAATCTGAGCCAGGTACTAGTGGCTCACACCTGTAATCCTGTCTAGTCAGGAGGATGAGATTTAAGGATCACCATTTAAAGCCAGCACAGACAGGAAAGTCTGTGTGATTCTTATCTCCAGTTAACCACCAAAAAATAATCCGGGGAGCTGTAGCTCAAGTAGTGGAGTGCTAGCCTTGAGTAAAAAAGCTAAGGACAGCATTCAGGCCTTGATTTCAGACCCCAATACTAGTGCATGTGTATGTGTCTCACTCATGCACACAAGTCTGGAAAAATTGACCATCCTCCCAAGTCTCCTTTCAGTTCTAAACCAAATTAATAACCACCAACCTTTTAAAGGAACATTTTTGCAATCTACTTCTTCAAATCTATCAGGAAAAAGGCTAGGCCCTGTTTCCTTTATACTTACCAGGCATTAAATTGAGTCTATCTGTGGGCCTAAGTTATACTAAAACTTACAGATGAAGATCTATCAATGGTCCCAAGTAAGGTAAGTACTTAAGGATCTAATTTATTCTTATACTTGTAAATGAAGAACCATAGCTGGAGAAAGTATAAAAAGGCCCAAATCTTAAATCTCAGGCAGGCTGTCCATGGATACTATTCCAGGACAGAGGGACCATTCAGTGAAAGAATGAAGCATGAACACTTTCAGGATTAGACATCAAAACATTTGCATTGATGCTTCTCAACTGCCAATTACAGCTGCTTGTACAACTTAGTTACCAAAAGCATTGTGGTATGCCTTGATGAACAAACACTTATGACTAATTGGAAAATGTTTTTCTAGAGTACCATGTTGCAGCTCTACGTGGCTCCTTTATTACTGCTTTTTGGCACCCTGCCCGTGGAGCAGAGACCGTTTTCTTTTAAATAAGGCATAGATGTGATAGCTGGTTCTTTCCTTCTTCCATGCACTTCAGCAATGCAGCTGATTATTCAACCATTTTCTCTCCCCTTTGCTGCCTTCTGTTCTCTTTTTGTTTCTTACCATTCAAAAAATTCGAGCTGTGAGAAGCTCTAAAATTACCAGTTCTCTGAAAACATGCCTTTCAAAGCTCACTTTGCATCCAGTGAATAAACTTGTTTCTCTTTAGCACAGTTAAGTAGTGAGGGAAAAATGGCAAGGTAATCTCAAGCAGTTTTGTTTGTTTATAGTAAGGTTGAAAACTTAATCAAATTATAGCAAATGCTAAATATATGCAAGTGTATACACATCTGTACACACATCACATATAAAGACATATGTCAAAGCTATGGAATTCTAGATATTGGGATTTAAAGGGTGGGTTTTTTTGTTTGTTTGGGGGATTATTTTTGCCTTTTTCTTCATTTCCATCTTGACCACTTATATAATTGGAAAAATGTACAAAATAATGATAAACACTGCACAATTGATCATTGCTCTAGATAATCAAAGGAATCAAAAGTCATAACTATTTTTAATTGTTAGTAGGGTGAGTGGAGTAGTTAGAAGAGAGGTCCAAGAGAAAAACAAATTCTCATGGACATTTCTGTTAGTGTCTGCCAACTTGTTTTGGAAACTTTGCTGGGGATTTCTATTTCACCCTTGTTGTCAGGAGCTTAGATCAAGGAGGAGACTGAAGTGGTTGTCTCTCATTTCCCTCTCAATGCCTCCTTCTGTCTTCTGGCAAGCACATACTGCACTCTTTCTAACAAAGAAAAAGATAAAAATGACTCCAGAGAGATGGAATTTTTCACATGATGGCTCTCTTTGAGTCCCCAAATGAAACAGTCTCATGTTCTAAGGATTACCATTTGTCTTCTTGTTGTTGTTGTTTGGATTTCTTTTTAGGAAAATAAACAACACTAAAAATATGAAACATCATTGCTTGAAAATATAGAAGATAAAAAAGTTCAAAGCAAATCTTGAATACTTAAACCTTCCATTTCTAAGGTTAGTTGGAAGAAAAAGCCAATAGAGAACAGGAACATATTGAAGTTGTAGCGAAGGTTGCCAGATCACATCCTTTCATTAAAAAAAGAAAAGAAAAGAAAAAACAAGCATATAATAGATTTGGACAACAAAAGGACTAATTTCTCAAAACTCTGAAAGTTGCTACTCCTCTCCAACAAGAGTGAAGAATTGGAAATCTTTGTTTACTGGAGAGCTGTGAGTTTTCCACGGGGTGAGAACTGCAGTAGTGAAACTTTCATCAAAGTTTAACTCTGCTAGAAAGACCACATAACTATGCTGAACAGAAACTTCTTCCAAAGGGAATTAACATTGTCTCTTTGTCTGACTCATTTATATTTTATAAGCTATTGCGAAGATCCTTGCTAAGTTTTTATGGCATTTCACATCTAGAAACAATAAGTATATTTGTTGTTGGCAAAATAAGTAAAGCGCAATCTTCCACCCACCAAGGAATAATGTCACATCTCAGCCAATGAAAAGCATTGTCATTTGAAGCAGTTCTTTGTTAGTTATACCCTGTCATTTCCTTGGGTTTCTAAAGTCCTGCCAGGTATAATAAATATATCAACCATGGGAGGTGATCTGCACCATATCATAACCCAGTGGTACAAACCCATCCAACATTTACTAAGCACAAAATATATTTCAAGTATTTTTATAGGTACTATGGAAAAGTTTTTCCTTCTCTCAAAAATCATAAAGATATGTGATAATACACAGTATAACATGAATTAAGGGCATTTACTACATCCAAAAATAACCATAAAATACAACAACGAAATCTTCATTCATATAAAGAACAGTTACCATGGTGAACATTTTTAAGTGTCTCTAGAAAGAGAGGGGAAGAGCTATGCTTCACTGTGTCATTCTGCCTGTGCTCTATACTAAGGAGGGCATTTTACACCCCAATCACTGACTCTTGGCAACAACCCTGAGAATCCCTGGATCCTCTCTGCAGATGAGGAGACAGAATCAGAAGTCTAAGGGAGATTTCAGTACAAACAATCTGCTACAAAAGTTTGTGTTTCTCTTCTTCCTTTCTGGGGCTAAGGTCTTCTGTACAGCAGAATATGGGCCACAGGGGAATGAGAAGGCCAAGTCACTGTGCAGAAACAAAGTATAGGAGTGGAGCTAAAGGAAGAGTTCTGATGAATATTCAGTGCGAAAAGAACAAATATTGACAAGAAAGGAAAGGAAAGAGAGAGAGACAGACAGCGAGACAGACGGGGGAGGATGGTAAATGAGCTATAATAGTCATCAAAGATGCATTTGTTCCAGCTACCTGTTAAAGAGTCTACAATAAAGATTTCATTGTACTTTAATGACTTTTAATGCCAGAATGATGTTTTGGGGGAGCTAACATTGCACTAGGAGGAAGTGGGGCTTACAAAAAGCTCCTTTCCTTTGACAGAGAAGAATCAGAATGAGGCTGTAAGAGAACTTTGAGGATGTCCACAGGAAGATATTTGGACTGAGGATGGGAGGAATGTACACAAGTCTCCCTTTATCATCTGTATTTCTCTTTGAGATGGCACAAGATGTGTCTCACAATAGGACAAATGAAACGAACACAATGTATATTTTTCCAGCACAAAAGATGGAGGTGAGACTATAATAAGACAATTTCAGGAGTGACAAAATTATTTTAATCATGCACAGTGACTGTGTCCCTATCATGGCAGAATGTGAGAAGCGATGGCAGTCTTCTGTCGTGATGTGCCTCACACGTTCAAGGATTCATTTAGCCATATTAGATTGGAAATTCATTCCATTTTGAGTCAGTGGGACCATACAGATAACAATTACAAGTATCAGTTTTCATTATTGTATTTGCAGATTTAAATGGCATATTTACATCCTGTCTGCATGGAGACCTAATAAACAACCTCTGTAAATTGGATTGGAATGCTGGGAAATGGATGATCTCACTGTGGATTTCTCCAGTTAGAAGGGATGTCAGGGTCCCACATCTTTCATTGGCCCTAGATTCATTCTTGCTGTTTTCCTTCAGTTGTTTATCTTGACAGCAAAGAACGTTGACAGCCCTGCTGAATTTCCTAAACTCAGATTTTCTATCAGACCAAAAGATGACAAATGAGCTTTTCACTCCAGTTGATGAGCACATCAGGAAAATGACATAACGGTGTAATTTTTTGCCCCAAGACAAGGAAAAAAAGATGTAGTGGAAATCACCGTGTTCATGTTTTTGTTCCCTTTCCACCTTCATCTGACCACAGTTGTCACTCAGAAACTCTAAAGAAAAGCAGAAATAGATGCCGTTGTTGAGTGGCTGCCTTGTGTGTGTGTGTGTGTGTGTGTGTGTGTGTGTGTGTGTGTGTGTGTGTGTGTGTATGTGTGTGTGTGTGTGTGTGTGTGAGAGAGAGAGAGAGAGAGAGAGAGAGAGAGAGAGAGAGAGAGAGAGAGAGAGACAAGGTCAAATTCATCTCAGGGCCTGGGACATGCTTTTCTTATTGAGAGGGGTTATCCTAGAAACATTGTACATGATGTTAACTGACATCTCCAGAATTGGATGTGACACCCCAAATGACATGTCTTGGGAGAGAAAGTTTGACAGACACTCATCTAGAGAAATAACGATTTCCATTTATGCACTACCTAATACAACACTTGAGTGGTACACATGAGTTTTCTTCTCTATCTATGGCTATTCTCCACCTACCCTTGGGTAGAGAGCCCAGATGGACCTGTTTAGTTACTTAGGTTACACATTTAAACTGAAGGTGAGCATCAATTGAATGGTGTAAGTGTCTTGACTCTTTATAAAATATTGTGGACAGTCATCCAGAGTCACTTGCAGAGGCACTGCTCAGCCTGGGTCACATGTCAGGGGCAGTTTGAAGGAATCACTATGCAGAAAGGTCCTGGCTTTCACCTCCAAGTGAGAATACGATTCACAGAGAACTGTGCTCCTGTGGTCAGAAATGACGGAAGTCTACCACCTGCCTGCGGTGTTTCCCAACCCCACTCAAAGCGTTTAGTGTCTGTGGTGCTTATCTAAAGCATGATGCTAAAGTCAGCAGGCCAGGAAAAAGTGCTCATAATCAAAATTCCCATTCAAACGCGGGCAGATCCACTAGGACAAGCCAATACTTTTTTGGTTTAGTAAAACTTGGTTTGATCGATTTGTATTTGATAGCATGCAGTTTTACACTCTGAGGAACTAAGAATGTATCATCTCCCACTCTGCCATTATATACCCATGTGTAGAGAGGACTTTGCATTATTGCAAATGTTAAAAAAATGGTTTAAGCTGCTGTCTTTTCCACTATACGTTGCATGGTCATTTCCATTCTTTCATGCTAGATATGTGAATGATGTAACCCAGGATGTAAGGCTTAGAACAGTGATTTTTTTAAAGATGAATGTTTTGAGGGTTCACTAAAAGAATAATTTGTTTACACTCATACACTCTTTCTTAGAGATTTACTAGCAATTTTTTCTAATAAACTAGGCTATCATCAGATATCTGACTCACTTATCCTTCCCTCATCTAAACTTTGTAGCCACTCTAGTTGGCCACTTATGTAGGAATAAGACTTATGATTTCTTTATAAGAATAAAGGTGGTGAGGCTGGGAAGGCGGCTCAGTGGTAGAGCGCTTGCCTTGCATGCTTGAGGCCCTGAGTTCAATTCCTTAGCACCACATAAGCAAAAAGAAAAAAGCCGGAAGTGGCGCTGTGGCTCAAGTGGTAGAGTGCTAGCCTTGAGCTGAAGAGCTGAGGGACAGCGCCCAGGCCCAGAGTTCAGGCCCCACGACCTGACCAAAAAAAAAAAAAAAAGAATAAATGTGGTACCATGTTAAGCTATATAACTCTCCATTCTAGCCAAAGGATCAACAGCAAACTTAATCCAAGTAGAGACCTGAAAATGATTTAGTCTGTCTACTCTCTCCAGCCCTGGCTATCGCCATTAGATTATGACCAGGCTAGCTTACTTGAGGAATATAAGAGAGACATAGAGAAGCACTTAGTGACATCAAGGGTATCTGCACCTAAATTCAAATAGCTAAGTCTTGAGCTGATCACCATCTCAGAAGACCCTCCCCCATCTCAGCCTAAATCACCAATAACAGATAGATATATGGGCAAAGAATGGTAATTATTTTATGAAATCACATTGTTTGGTTGTTGCTTGGCATTTTCTATAAGGATCTCTGACATTTCCACATGCCTCAGTGTTTTGGTACAAATGGTATCAAATGTTTTGTGGGAAATACTCACATCGCAAAAAAGTAGCTTTTGAAATTTTTTGTTTAGTAGTGATTTTCTAGTCTGAAAGCAGAACTTTTTAGTAGGAATTCATATCTTGACCCACACTCTATTAAGTGTGGATTGAAGGAGGTTGGCAGAAGGGACAACAATAGAGTTAAACTCTATCATCCATCCATTAGACACCCAGAGGCACTTACTCAGTTCAGGAGAGCAATTTAAGACCACTTCTTATTTTATAATCCAGGATCCTAAAGTTATGGCCAAAGTTATACAGCAAATCAATTACACCACCAGGACTAGAAATTAGGTTTTGTTGAAGGACATTTTAAGTTATCAGAGATGCAAAATAACTTCCAGTGTGATCTAGATCTGTCTAGTGTAAACATTTAATTCTGCCTCCCAAGGAGAATGTAGTTAGGACCCATTCTTTATAGCTTTTATACTGTTGATGTAAAGTTCTTACCTGTCCTGGAAACAGGTAAGAAATCAGTACTGTATATGGTGTATAAAACTATGTCAGGTATATAAATCATATGCCACTGCACTAATTCCAATATTATGGTTCTAGTCATCTTTAGAATTTTTCTTTCTTTCAATTTATTTTTCCTGTGTCCATGGCTCTCTGTTCAGCTCCTGGACATAATCCTGACCTTTCATTCTTTTTCTCACTTGTACACTTTTTCTTCTTTCTCATCATACTTCCTTCTTGTTTCTAGTATGAGCAGAATTCTGTTTCTCTACTTCTCCTCACACAAAAATTGGCATACCTAAACTCCATGTTTAAAGGGTTAATGCTTTACTATACATCCCAAATCTCTTTTGATCATTCCTTTGTTCCCTTTAGAAATCTATGCAGAATCCAGATCAGTTATGAATTTATAAAAATTCTTTCTAGGTATAATCTTCCTGTCAGACATCACCTCCCAGAATGCTTTATAGCTCTAGAATTTCCTTATAGCTCTAGAATTTTCTTATCATTCTAGAATAACAAGTGCAACATAGTCACAAGTCCTGCTGAAATTAATTTTTTCTTCATTTTCTCAGATTTCAATGAAAGAGTCAGAACAGTGGGGCTTATAACCTTGATCATTTTTCATGCATTTCAAAATTTTCTAGGATGATCCTCAGGGTGTTCTTATGCTTACTAAGCATAAAATCACACAAAAGAGTGCTTTTCAATTATGTGCAAATCCTTTGGGGCCAAATATTAGATATTCTAGGGAAAGACTTAAGGTGTATTTCTCAACTCATACTCCAAATCTGTCAATCCATTAAGCAAGAGAGATCATTTTGTAAACGTCAGTGTACAATCTATCTTGAGAGATTCTGAAGATACTTGAATTAATAACTGGTTTGAGATTGAATGGAAATTAAGATTCTAGCTGATTGTAACAACTCAAGCCTGTAATCCTATCTACGAGTGTGACAGAGATCTAGGGATCATAGTTCAAAGTTAACCCGGACATAAAAGTTTGTGAGACTCCATCTTCAACCAATTGCTGGGCATGGTGGTGTGTATGTACCTGTCATCCCAACTATGGGGCAAGCACATGGTTGAACATGGAAGACCATTCCTGTCATCCCCAGTATCACAAGGAAGCACAAGAACAAGGATCATATCCCAGGCCAGACCAGCCCAGGTATAGAAAAATAAAGTATGTAAATAAAAAAGGGCATAGAGGAATAGATCACGTGGTAGGGTAGCAAGCAGAAGGCCCTGTGTTCAATCACCAGTACTGGGGGAGAGCGGGGAAAGATTGTGTAGAAATCCGATCTACACACTGATCTACTTAATCATCATCATATAATCATTACCTTAAGAACAAGGAGAGATATCACTGGTTCTGATTCTAGGTCTTTCTTTTCTTATTTGGATCTCTATTTTATTTTTATCGAATAGGAAGTAGTCACCTTATGATCATTTGCTCTGTTTTTAACTATTTCATGACTATTTTTTGACATTTAATAAGTGCCCCATATAAGCATATCCAGCTAAAATGATCAAGGTAACATTTTGTGAAATACAAAACCAAATGTGTACTGTCTCTGACATCCTTATTTATTTATTTATTTATTTATTGATCAGCCATAAGGCTTGAACTCAGGGCCTGGGTGCTGTCCCTGAGCTTTTTCACTCAAGGCTAGCATTGTACCACTTTGAGCCACAGCACCACTTCCAGTTTTCTGATGGCTACTTGGAGATAAGAATCTCATGGACTTTCCCTGGCTTTCAACCATGATTCTTAGATCTCAGCCTCCCAAGTAACTAGGATTATAGGTTTGGGCCACCAGTCGCTGGCTGACATCCTAATTTTGAAGTCCCATTTCAATATCCAAGTGTGTGCTTGGGAATGAGTATGAAGTGCAGGAAGGCATGTAGGCCTAAATGTAGATTTGCTATAAAAATCCACCTCTTCATTTGCATACAAAAAGCTGAGAAATTACCATCAGATTTCAAGACAGGTATTGCTGTTTGCATTATTATTCATCATAACAATGCCTCATCGTTTTACTTATTCCTGCTTTTGGGCCTAGACAGAGACACGAATAGAACAGAAACACCTCCACTTCTCCCTAAATATGGAATTAAATTTCTTTAAGCATTTACCATCACCCCCACACATCTCTTTTTGGAAACTCTAAATGCAAGATATTTCAGAAATGTACTACCTAGAATTTTTGTGGTTTTTTTTAAAGAAAAGAAGTAAGTAACTGTGTCCCAGATCTTCCAGATTGTTGCCCAAATTTGGCAAATAAATAGGAAAAAGAATATAAATATATTATGTCAGTCTTAAGATGTCACACAGTTTTCTTTAATGGCGACAATAATGGAAATTAGGAGGAAAACTTTACTGGGCTTAAAGAAAACCCAGCTATTGTGAATGAGTAGGCTCATTCATATGCTTTTTACATTTTTCCCACTACCATTTATCTTTTTTTTTTCTTTCTGGTCCTGGAACTTGAATGCTGGGCCTGGGCTCCGTCCTTAAACTTCTTTTGCTCATAACTAGTGTTCTACCACTGGAGCTATGGCACCATTTCTGGCTTTTTCTGATTAGTTTATTGGAGATAAGAGTCTCATGGACTTTTCTGCCCTGGCTGGCTTTGAATCATGATCCTCAGATCTCAGCAAAGTTGAAGATGAGACACACCGCCCTCATCCTCACCCCTTGGAATAAAAGCTGGGAAAGGGCTTCTGACAGGAAAAGGATGAACAAGATGACTTTTAGTTTGGCCTGGAATCAAGGATTTTGGCTTTGAACCAGACAAAGACAAACAGAAGCACTTGCAGAAGGCAGGTTTTTTTCCCCCCACCCAGCCAGTAAGCCTGAACCACTATGTTTTGTATGATTTACAAGGAGTTAATCTCATTTTTAATACAGGCACTTTATTATAAAGGAGCTTTGCTCCCAGGGGATTTGTTAATTGAGATGTCACTGTATTCCCGATGGTTGTGAATCTTCCTCCTTCGAGGATAGCTATGACCTTTGGAGGCAGCCAAAAAGTCATTTAGAACCAAGCAGGGTAGGTAACATGAGAGAGGTAGCTGGGTAATAAAGTCTAAGGACAAAAAAGAAAAAAAAAGAAGTCATAAAACAAGAAGAATGATTCTTATGTATGGCCATAAATGGGTGCTAGAAGCAGCTTCTGAGGACTCCACCATGTTTTGAACAACATCTATGAAAGAAATATATCACCTTCCAAGGTGACTCTGCCAGATAAAAAAGACACCTCATTTGTACGTTAGTCTTTGAATTGATGTTATATAGACAAGATGCAGTCTCATGAAATTTAACATGTACCACATACTCTGTGTGTGTGTGTGTGTGTGTGTGTGTGTGTGTGTGTGTGTGTGTGTGTATACTGGGACTTGAACTCAGGGTCTTGGTGTTCTCACTTCGCTTTTTTGCTCAAGACTGTCAGTCTACCACTTGAGTCACAGGTCCACTTATGGTTCACAACTCTCCTGTCCCAGCTGCCTTCAAATTTCCATTCTCAGGTCTCAGCTTCCTGACTAGCTAAGATTACTGGAGTAAGCCACCAGTACCCAGCTTCCATATGCATGTGAGGACATTATTTTTTTAGACAAAAGAGGACATTTTTTTTTAGACAACAGAGGACTCTTTTAATTACATTTGAAAAGATCTATTTGAGGACTAGGGATATAGCTCAGTATCCCTGTGCCTGTCTAGCATGCTCAAGGCTATGAACTATATCCCTAACCCCTCACCCCCAAATAAATTAAAATTAAAGTTAAAGATAATAATACAGCATCTACTGCATACCAAGTACTAGCATAAATCCATGTATGTTCAACAATATGTTGGACATACTTATGCTGAAATTTTTTTTCATCCTTTATCTGAAATGCAAGTTTAAGTGGCTGTCCTATAGTTTAATTGGAAATGTTATGGCAGTAATTACAAAAGAGGGGAGTCAGTAAGAGCCATGAGTAAGGATAGGAGACTCGGCTCTTCCTACAGCATCCTCAACATGTCACAGACAGGTGCATCTGAATCTGGATGACCCCAGAGAGAGAAGACAGAGGTTATGCAGATGTTGTTTCTGAGAGTTGGAAGGTCCAGACACCTAGAGTACAGGATGGTGTGTGTAAAAAAAATAACTGTAAAAGAGAAGAAAAGGAAATTTTCCATGGATGACTATAGATTATGAATTGGACCCCCCTAATATTCCTTGAGAGAAGGAGTAACGATTCAAATTGCTTTCTAAATTACTTTCAGTTAAGTGGGTTGTGTTTCTTTCAGGGATACTGCACTCTGATTAAGTCATAAATCCTTTGGGATTCATTTGGGTTGCAAACAGTGTAATTTTTCCTGTTTTTCTCCAATCTAGCTCCCTATGGTAGATGATGTTGCTGCGTTACCACCCCCTGAGACAACTGCTGGGGAGCTACCGGGCCACTGCTGAGACCCTTCCACCTTCCCCCAAATCCCCAGGTGGCTGCCTCTCCATGATCTTTCATGGTCCAGACTCACCAGGGGAATGTGAACTTTCGATGTCTAACCGAGTATTACTGAAATATTTTCCCTCTATATGTGTGAGTTAAATGTATGTGCTTCTGTCGTTTTGGTTGCCTGCCTCTAACAAGGATTGGAATTAGTTAGCAATACTCTTCAAGTCTGGAAGCACTAAAATGGGAGGCAAGAGGGAGGGAGGTGTGCTTGGGAATACAGAAACTCTTAAATTACAGAAAACAGTGTGTTCCCATGCTGTGTACTTGGCCTCCTGGTGAACATTAACCAATGGCTTTCTTGGTAATTTACCTATTAATGATGGTCTTACTTTTCCACCAAACCAGCCTTTGACTTACACTAACACATTATGTTTTAGTTTGTGTTTCTTCCCATGTATTCCATCGAGGTACCCATTAAATTATCCAGGTGACTGACTATATGGCTTATATTCCTTTTCTGTTGTTGTTGTTATCCAAGATTTAAATTTTGTCCCATTTCTATTTCTGAGGGCTTATTGCCCTAATGTCTTAAAAGTAGGGTCTATTTTATATCACTATAAAAGTTCATTTTCAAAGAGTAACAATGACTTTACGTTCTTGGACACATTCTGAGAATACACAGGTAGTAATATTTTCCCATGGTTTTACACTCTTTAGTTTTCTTTTCCTACTACTTTTTTTTCTTTTTCCTTCGAAGAAATGTGTGTCTGACATTTACTGAAATCCCATATACTAAACCAGAAATGCCAGATGCTCTTCTTGTCATTCAATAAACCTCTCACTCTTGCCTTAAAAGTTAACAGGAAACAATTATTGTGACAGAGTAATTTGCAACCACGATAGGACTTGGAGAATTGGCAAAGAATTTTCATCGATAACTGTAGGTGCTTAGGAAAGAGGCTATTTCTGTTTCTAAATTCACACTTTCTTTGTAAGCTCAATTTTTAGTGGTAGAAAGTGACTCCTTCACTACGTTGTCTAGTTTCTTAGCATATCTTAAACTGCATCTCTTTTCTCTGATCGGAGCCAACATGCTAGGGAGATGAAACAGGTAAGCACCTACTCTGTGCAACTTGAAAATTTCTCCTGTACCTCAGACCTGTCACACCTTTAAAGAAGAGGTTCCTCACCTATTAAAGAAAGAAAGAAAAAAAGAAACTTTAGTATCTTATGTGTCTTTTCATCCAAAGAAGGAATATGTAACATTGTGGTTTTCCTAAACTAGGCATTCATTGAATGTATATTTATGGAATGGAGCTTTGTTAGCTGGGCTGAAAGCAATCAATACTTACATTAGTGAGGAAACAAACAAATATGCCTAAATGATGAGAATCAGAGCTCAAAAGTTTCTGTATATTGCTTTAAGTTCTCTCATTTACTGTGGCCTGAATAAACTAACATAAGGGAATAAAGGGAAAACAAAAAGGGATCAAATTCATGGGTGTCTCAAACATATGAGGAATATGAAATACACTGATTTATATACATATATATCAGTATTCTAAATGTTTTTGACAGACAAGAGCAATAATGATCTGACTGAAATGATGAGATTTAACTGGGATAAATAAGAGGTCTTGGGATAGTACTAAAAAATCTAACCATATATGTACATAGGTAAGAGAGATCTGGCTTAGCAGCCTTTGACATTTAGTCAATAGGAAGTTCAATATTTTCTAGACCTATCCTATAAAAAGTGATATCCAAGAATGAGCTGGGAATAAAAACCAACTGGAAAAAAAAATTAAGGCAGAAGTTAGGTAACTGAAAAAGCAGACAAGATACAGTTTAAAGAACCATCCAGGAAAGCTATTCAGTGCAAAATCCACAAATGACAACTTGGTGGTTGGCCTTCATGTCTTCCACTGAATTCTCTAGAATGTAGAAGTAGAGGCAAAAATTAAAGTACAAGTGAAGAAAAGGGGATGAAAGTTAAAGGAAGATGTATAGGAGCACACGTTGTATCATCTAGTTCTTAATGGTCACTCATGTGATCTGATGAATCTCATCCCATATCAGAACAATCAGTTGCCTTCTAATTCAATCCAAGGAGAAGTGCATCAGCATGATTGGGGTTATTAGGTAAGAAAGAGAAAGGTCAAAGTCATCAAGAGAAGCTGAAAGACATAAAGATTTTGTTCAACCCTTTTCATCTGATTTCCAGTAGGTAAAACATGAGCAGGACAGGGCAACTAGATACCAAGTGGTGCTTGTTATGGTTTGACTATGAAATAGCCTCTCTGGCTCATGTTTCCAGTGATTTGCTCTGGGTGTGTGGTGCTATGTGAGGTGCTTGTGGAAACTTTTGGAGGTAGGGCCTACCTGGAGGATGTAGATCCCTGAGAGTGTACCTGGCAGATTACACCAGGGACTCAGTCTGTCCCTCCCATTTTCTGCTAGCTGTCCACCAAGAAGTGAAAAGCAGCGTCCCTCCAGCACAAGGTCTTCACCATGCTATTCTTCCCACAGTCATGGGGTCAAGCCAATGAGATCATGAACAAAAGTAAATCCTTCCTCCCGCGAGTTGTTGATGCCAGGTATTTCAGACACAACAACAAAAAGGTAACCGACACAGAACTAGAAGAGAGTCAACAGTGTGGGTAGCCTTCAAAAGGAGCTTTTGCCATCTAAAGCCACATTATGACTATGCTGGCTCTGCCATTATACATAAAGTAGATGAATGGATCAAGAAAATGTGGTATATATTCACAATGGAATTCTATGCCTCCATCAGAAGAATGGCATTGCCCCATTTGTTAGGAAATGGAAAGACTTGGAAAAAAGTATATTAAGTGAAGTAAGCCAGGCCCAAAGAAACATAGGTCCCATGGTTTCCCTTATTTCCAATAACTAGTATATATCTGAGACAAGCAGAAACAGTCAGATAAGTTGATGTTAGGTGAAATGAACCCCAAGATAAGGACTCAAATGGATTTTCTTTCTTGCTATTGTTTCTAACATATTTATAAGATGATTTCTTTGTTGCTTTGTATGTCCCTCCCCCACGGTATAATCCCTGTTTTCACTGTATTTGATATTGTTATAATTTGTGGAGGGGAAGGGTAAAAACAAGTTGTTTAAATAGGGATACAGATTGACCCATTGCAACAATGAGATGTACAAGATGTTATGTCAAAAAACGAACTTTACAACTTTGGTGGGGGGATGGGGGGAGGGGTGACAGGGTTTGGGGGAAAGATGGGAAGAGATGGTAAGGGGAAACAAAGGAGGAGGCAACAATGCTTGATAAGAAATACTCATTACCTTGCTCATGTAACTGTAACCCCTCTGTACAGTATTTTCACAACAAAAAAAAGAATTAGAAAGACTCTGCTATTTAATTAGTAGCAATGCAATATGTTGTATCAATTTTTGAAAGCCTATAAAATGTTTTAAGGCCTGAAAAATGTTACATTTCCAAAATATAAAATGGATAAATTGAAATTAATAAATGTGTAATTAAACATTTCCACAAAATGTAACATGATGTTAACTTTATTATGTTATTGTCCATGTTCATAAAATTTAATTACACTTGAAAACAATTTGTACCTTAGATATTCTCATTTTATAAGTATGAAGATGCTTGCCAGGAAATCAGTGCCAATCATAAATCAAATGAGTTGCTCTTAGATAAAAGATTGTGTGTTTTTTCAAGAGAGAATGATTTTTAAAATCCTTTTTGAAAAACTTGGGTAGAAAACGTATTTCATGAGTTAACAATGTGCTTTATTATGTTGTATATGATAAAAGAGAGTATGCAAAAGAGTTCTTTTTTGCTAAGAGCTCTTTATTGTCATATGAAGGGAGATGGCCCTCTCCACTAATGATAGGGTAGATATAAGAGTTCTCAAGTCCCCAAGTTCCTAAAGGTTTTAAAATCAACTTCTGTTCAGGTATCCACTCATTGTTTCTTACCTGCATGAGACAAGATTACTTATTTAGATGAGCCACCATCCCTAATAGCTAACACAAAACAGAAAACTTCTATCTTGCTGGTTAGTTGAGGAAACTATATTATCTAGCTCCTAATACATAATGAATCCTCAGTCACTATCAGTAATAATAGTGATTATGAAGTCTGGAGAAGAAAAAACAGATTGTAGAACCTTTGATATTTTGTGGAAAGAATTGAACAATTTAAGACTGAAAAATACCATAGACAGGAATTAACTGACAACTGTTTAAGCAAAGATATGCATCTATTAACACTATAAAATGCAAATGGAACAAATCAATGAATAAATACATAGGCTAACCATAGCTAGATTTTTATAATGCAACTGACCCCAAGGTTTGATGGCTCTAAGGGGTGAAACCAGAACCAATAGTTCAAAGTTATAAGAGAAGCAGATATCTCTTATTTTAAGGGACAACTTCATCTGAATTAAAACTGGCCAGAACTGGAAAGGGCTTCCATAGAGGTGTGGAAGAGAGATTACAAGACTAGGATTGAGGGATACATAGAATGATTTGAGCCTCTTCCAACACCTTCTATTATTCTGTTACCATGTTAGCTTAGATCACAAAGTAACCTGTGGTAAACGTTCCCAATTATAACTTTCAACCTTACTGTGTTAGTACTCTTCAACCAGATGAGTTTAGGTCTCTAGTTCTCCACTGGGGACTCATTAGCTTACTTAGGAGAAACTCCCACCCAAGCAGATGTAGAACAACACACTGGGCAGGGGGAGGGGGAGAATCAATGGATGAGGTTGTCTTTATTTCTGATTGTTTGGCTGCTTTTTTGTTCAACTGAATATAAGTCTCGCTGAAACCATAAGCACTTAATAAAATATGTTAGGTAAAAGTATAAGGGAAGCTGCCCAAAATCTCTACATGAGAGCCAAGAATTCTTGTGTTAAATAGAATGCAATCAAAGGGCTGGCTCAATTGAGTCATAATATATAAAAAAATCTTTTTGAACAATAGTCAATTTGTTCAAGTTGTTAAGAAAAAGACATGAGATGTCATCTCTGTTAGGATGCTTCAACTCCACTTCACTTTGGGGAATGTTGTGAAGTATCTTGGTCTTAGCGCTCTTGGAGGTTAAAAGTTATCGCTTAGTTACTGGACTCCACTTAACATCTGTAGCCACCCAGTGCCTCTATCTTATGCTTGCTATTAACAACATTTTTGTTTGTTCTATGAAGGTCTCTTGGAAAACTAAGTCACCAGTGCACAATGAGCATGACCTGGTATAGGACAATTATGGATCCATAAAAGCCAGGCAGACATGGACATACTACATGATGTGCTTCGCTGGTGTGATTTCAAGCTGCTTTTTCTATCTGTGGCCATTATTCCCTTTCCTCCCCTCCCCCCCCCTCCCCTCCTCTCTCCTCTTCTCTCCTCTCTTCTTATCTCCTCTCCCCTCCCCTCCCCTCCTCTCCCCTCCTCTCCTCTCCTCTCCTCTTCTCTCCTCTCCTCTCCTCTCCTCTCCTCTCCTCTCCTCTCCGTTCCTTTCCTTTCCCTTCCTTTCCTCATCTTCACCTTTAGCTTTGGCCTTGTGAAACAGGAAGAATTACAGGAGCACATTCATTTGTGCCTGCTTCTATGTTGCCAAAGAAAATTGCAGTTGAATTGTGACTACATGTTTTTTTTTTTACATCCTTGGCCCAATTATGGTTCTGCAGTTGGGCAGTAACCAGTACATGGATATTTTTTTCTGTTTATGTCAGTAAAGCCAGAACTCAATGGCTGTATGACTATGTTTCTACCTTCATAAAACTTTTTACAGCACATCTGCCTTGAATGTATGGGGGAGATCCATTGAGAAATGCCTGAAGTTGTTTCTCCAATAGAGAGGGGGTTCGGGCTATGTCATCTTCACTCTTTCACCTGGTTTCCCTGGGGACAGGGCAGCTGTGACCAGGGTATTGTCCAAGTCTAGGAAACAGTCCTTTTTTTCCATTGTGCAAAGCTAATTGGCCCTTGTGGAGATTGGACCCATGCCCTTGGTCTAATTAACACTATTGCCTATTAGTTCCAGCTGAACTAACTTCCTCAAACTTATACTCATTTTATTTAGTAGATAGCAATTTGCATTTTTAAAAGATAGTCTTTCCATAGCCTCTGGGCATTAAAAAATAACCTCAATTCTCACACAGTCAAGGCTGTTCAGATTTGACTTTATACTCCGGCTCCTGAGGTGTTGGGGGCTATTTTATACTCGTTCATTTTTCAGTGTAGCATAGGTGGTGTTAAAGGAAGACACTATGAATATAGCCCTGATTCTGTCACTAAATGACCTTCTTGGAGTGGGTGATTAGCCTCATGGATCTACTTCCTCCTCCATAAGTGGGAGGGATGACTAAATGAACTCTAATCCCCAGCTTAAATGTAAAATTCTATGATCTTTACGAGGACATGCTTTGGGAACCCAACACTTCATAATAAATGGCAGTAGTCACAGCCACTGGGTGACAAAGACTCATTTAAGTGTGCCTCCTCCTCCTGCGCCATACACATAATTCTTCATGAAAGTTAATGAGAATTAAAAAGATCACTAGCCAAACAATCAATGCCTATACCTTTAACCCCTTGACCTCCTACTCTCTCATTTTGCTGCCTTTGTCTGGACATCCTTTCATAACTCAAGAGGCCTGAATGAACCTTGAGCAAAATGGAATGAGAAGAGACTGATGTCAGGACACACCGATCTTTGGGGAAGATGTGTTCTTGTGAAAGGCCAAATCACCACAGCAGAGCTGAAACAGCAGAGACAAAGGGAAGAGAGGTATGTGCTTGGAACTCCATTCTTTGCAGCACCAGCAGCTTACTCTCCAGTTTAAAGGAATCTCTCTGATAAGCTTACAGAGAGATTTCGTACTATGCCCTTCTCAGGAAGTGTCTTCAAACCACACCATTTTTATTTATACATACAGTGTCACTTCTCCTTTAGGTTATTAGATCAATAGGACCAAGTGATGAATTATAAAGGCATCTCTGTTATTTAACCAATGTCACATCATTCCAGTTAAATTTCTTGACTTATTTGTGCACAGGAGACTGGCCACCACTCATCTAGGATAATTACAACCCCCTCCTCCTTCCTCCACCCTCACAGCCCTCATGGCCCTGGATTGTTCTGTAGCAGCTTGGATTTTCCTGCAGGAACCAAAGAGAGCAAACAGGAGAAGTACACGTGAAGGAGCCTTTCCTGCCTAGCTCCTGCTGGACACTATCTGGGATTTTTCACTGTTCCCTGCATTCTTACCCTTGACCTTTCAGTGCTATCCAGTTCCCCCGTGTCAGGTCCCTCTGAAGGCTGTGATTTCCTCCCCTGACAGAAGGCAGGAAGGGGAGAAAGCTGCAGGCCAACCTTTGCTCTGAGAGCACTGCAGGGTTGCTAACAAAGGGGACACATGACAGGGTGTGCTCAGGAAATATTGATAAAGTGAGAGGGAGAATGGGGAGAGAAAGATGCCTTTTCAGCCCACACTACCCCCACCTATACACACACACACACACACACACACACACACACACACACACTCATACACACACACTACCCCCTACTCACACACACTATCCCCACCTATACACACATACTCACGTACACTACCCCACCTACACACACGCACACTCATACACATACACCCACACACACACACAATCCTCTCTTTTGTTTGTTCTTTCTCACTCTCTGCTTCCTTCCTTCCTTCTTCTCTTTCTCTCTGTAGGATGAGTTATTATGTGGGCTATTGCAAAGGCTGACACAAACAGACAGGTACTCTTTCTTAGCCTGGCAGATAAAATCATGGGTTCCTTAACAATAAAATGGATATATATTAAAACCTGCCTCATGTTCAAGACACAAGACCGACAAAAATAAAATAAAATAAAACCTGCCTCATAAAAGACAAGTCAATCAATCAACATCAAGGGTTTAGAATAGAGCCTGACATAAATACTTTATAAATATGAGATAATATTAGTATATTATTACTAATTATGATCTGAGGAAAATCAACCATACCACAATAAAAGTATGTTTCCAACATAGTGTCTTGTACATTTCATTGTTACAATAGGTTAACCTTATTTCAGCATTTTGTTATTTTCCTTCCCCCCCAAAAATTAAAAAAATGTATATACAAGATGCAGGTCACTGGAATCAAATACAGTGAAAACAGGGGTTATACCATGCAGGAAGAACACACAAAAGAAATAAAAAAAATCACATGGTACATTATAAATACATTAAAAACAATAGCAAGAAAAATAAAACCACTTGTGTCCCTACCTTGGGGTTCATTTTGCTTAGTGTCATCTTACATGGTCGTATGAAATGTACCTTACTCATGTAATTGTAACCCCTCTGAACTGTATTTTTACAATAAAAAATATATATTCAAAAAGGAAAAACTCAGCCAAAAAAAAAAGCACATTTCTCTCCTAAATTTTTCTAAAGTTTCAGACAAAAAGACACTTAGCTTACAGGAGCAGCAATATGACTTTGGTCTCTAACTCTTCTGAAAATGATGGCCTCCCACAGTCTAGGTCTTGGATGATAGTCTTGGCCCCAGATGGACCTTAAGCTGTCCATGTTTTGCTGCTTGCAAAACTTGATTTTATTTCTCAAAAAATGCACCAAGAGTATAGGTATAAAGGCAGAAAATAAAGAATCTGGTTTCCACCTAGATATTTAGCAGTCCATTAACCTCAGACAAGTCCCCTAGTATGTCACATCTGTAGAAGAGTACAATAATGTTTATCCTGACTGCCGCATGACACTGTCATGAAAATCCACTGAGAAGCTATAAAAGGAAAAGATACTAGGTTGTGTTAATTGCCATAGAAACACAGGGGAAGCTAGATCTTTGAATTAGCCTTTACAGAACGGTTAACCCAATATTTGTGACATGTCATATTTTTGTAGATGAATGAAGATTTGTTAGCAGAGATAGAATTAACTCAATTGTATCTCATCATACATGCGTCATATCATCCCCTCTCAGAAATACCTAGGGTAGTCAGGGGAAGAAAGCTTAGTTGTTTGGCATTCTCAATACTCCCATTTGCTAACTCTGATGTCAGCCTTTTCTGCCCCACTAAATTTTATCACTACCATCAGGCTGCAAACTCTTTGTCTTTCAGTGGAGGTTTACCCCTTGCCTTTAATGTAAAATGACAGCCAAATCTTCAGAAGGTTTGGTGTTAAGATTATGTCTTTTACATTCCTACAGTCTCTGTTGTTTAGTTCAGCTTGTCAGGCTGTCAGATAAAGGCCCGTGGAGCGTTCTACAGGAATTATTAATGAAGATTCAACTGGTTTTTCTTCTAGAAGCGGATCACTTCACTTTTCATCTCTCTGGCATTTTACATTAACAAACCAAAAATAGCCAGGCGTCTTCGAAGGAAGGAAATACCAATATTTGGCAGTATATCCCTCACTTTCTAGTTGTTATATTTGGTTCTTTGCCGAGTTCAGGCAAAGATAAATGAATGAATTTCAATAGTACAATCTGCAAAGTAGTATCTGTTTTTATTCAGCACATAAAGATCTAAATGTGGCCGGGCGCCGGTGGCTCATGCCTGTAATCCTAGCTACTCAGGAGGCTGAGATCTGAGAATCGCGGTTCAAAGCCAGCCCGGGCAGGAAAGACCGTGAGACTCCTATCTCCAATAAAACCACTAGAAAACCGGAAGTGGCGCTGTAGCTCAAGTGGTAGAGCACTTGCCTTGAGCTGAAGAGCTGAGGGACAGTGCCCAAGCCCAGAGTTCAAGCCCCATGACCGACAAAAAAAAAAAAAAAAAAAGATCTAAATGTGGTCTCCAGACACCTATATTTTTGTTGTTGTTTTTTAAGCATAGGTATTATGTTTTTTAAGCACAGGTATTACTTTGCTTGCCCTGGAAAACAGCCATTTTCGCTCCAAGTTTGACTATGGTGGCTTTAGGAAAATAGCCCATCTTGGACTCATACTGCACCAGCCCATCTGCAGATACTGACAGCTGAATCTCTGCTGGCTATTGGCTCATGATCCACACTGTTCTTGTTTACATGCATAAATTCACTGGGGTTATGTTGCAGCTTTCTCTCTGTGGATCCCATTGTCGTCCACCTTCTTCTGAGCTCCTCTTTCGGAGACAGAGCCATGTGTGTCAGAATATCATATGGATGAAGTTTGACATCTTTATTCATCTTCTATTTATGGGATGAGCGTACAGTTAAAAGGTGGCTTGAGACCATCAAACCCACATCTAGCTGTGATCTAAGTGGAATTTAACGTAGGTCTCCTGAGGTGAAGAGAGAAATGAAGGAAAGAAATGAAGTGCCTGTTTCAATTTAATACTTTAATGTGTGTTCTCTCTTTTTCCTCTCTCCTTCTCTCTCTCCTCTCATACTCCCTTTCCCTCTCCCTCTCCCTCTCTCTCTCTCTCTCTCTCTCTCTCTCTCTCTCTCTCTCTCTCTCTCTCTCTCTCAATCAAAAGGCTGAGACCCTCCTTGGCCCCCTGAAGTTTTAGGGTTTCAGATGCTCAGAGACAATCTGTGCAATTTTGTGGCATCTGTTTTTGTCCAGACACTATATTACCACTATAAAGTAGCCTGACAGTGGGGTCCTCCCTACTGGGGGCCCACTTCAAAGGCAATGTTTGAAGTCCCCTGATGCTGGCTGTGGGTGAAAGCTCTCACTGTTTTGTTGAGTTTATTAATTAGTCAAAACCCAAAAGGAAATGGTAATTTTCTTTTAAATTTCTGAAGCCTCCTCCCCTTCTTCGTACTCCAAATCTGGGTGGGGGTGAAGGGGTGTGAATACATGGCCTCTTAAATCCACATATTAGTATGATGTAATTATCTAACACTCTTTAACCTGAGGGTATTGTCAGAGCTTACAAAGTGCTGCATTGCTTAATTCTATATTTAGAAAACAACAACAAAAAATAAGAATGAATCCTTTCTCCCCAAAGTATACCATGAGACATAGCTAGGAATAGCAAGAACTCCCCAATTTCTAAATTTCATCATGGATGAAAATATCTTCCCAGAACATTGGCAACTCTAGAATTTCCCTGAAATCTGAGAAACAAACCAACCAACCACTGTCCCCTGGTTTCCTCACAAACCAAATAGTCCACCAAGTTTTACTTCCATTTACGTGTCTCAACACTCCCCCCCCCCTCCACCAGCCAACACTTTTGGCAAAATATTTTCTTACAACTAAAAGCCAGTCCACAAGGTTCTCTGTGGTGCAAAACAAAACAACAACAAAAAGCACCCCCAACGTTTGTATGTTGTCACCAGACAAAAATTTGCTAAGAACAAGCAGAAATGAGGAGTTAATAGATTCCATATGTGGCCACTAATGTAGGTTTATGAGATTTTTTTTTCCAAGCGAGTTCTGAAGTGACTCTTGTAGCACAAAACAAGATCAAACATCCATTTTTCTGTCAATCAGGACAACTAATAATCTATAGTTCGCCTGTATTTGCCTCAGTAAACATGAGGGAAATATTGACCACTCTGTTTGCTTTGTAAGGAGCTGACCAACCATGTGTGAGATCGCAAAGAAAGCATTTCAAGATGTAACCTGGTTCTTCACAGCTCAAGTGGACTGCCTTAAGAGTCTACCGCTGGGTATTAAATGTATTGTATTGAGAGAGCTCAGGGATCAAATGTGAGAGCCATATAATTTTCTTCACTCAGGAAGGTGACATGTATGCAAAAAAAATTGTTTTCTTCAAGTATCTTTTAATTCCTTAAGGATCCAGACTTCACTGAGGGGTGGAAGAAGGCATTTCCTCAGGCATCTCGTGTGTATTTCCCTATCATATTGGACAGTTTAGCAACAAGGCAGACTATTTTCCGGTGACTACGAACAGGGGAGAGTTAACCACATTAGGCAATGGGGTGGAGAAAAAGTTGTGTTGTTGTTGTTCTTGTGGGCTGTTGTTGGAATGGAGGCAGGGCAGCTGGTGGGATTAAAATGGTTTCCATTGTTATTGTTTTCTTTCCCCTTTGGTGTGTCATGAACTCTGAACTACAGAAATGAAAAATAGATCTCTCCTCTTTACCAAGTAGGATGGCTTCTGAGAGGGATTCCTAACCACTAGAATGGCCCTGTGAATTGCGGAGGCCACCCCAAGAGTCTTGAAAATGCATCTGTAGCATCCTTACCCTGCTCCCCAGCTACTTCCCTCCTCCCTCTCACAGGGAAATGGAAAACAACAGAGCAGTGGTGAATGGAGATGACAGGAGGGACAAGAGACAGGGAACCTGGCTGAATGTGCTTGTTCTTGGATGCAATACCAGAATGACCAAAGGGACACGAAATATGCATGCTGGCAGCAGAGGCCTTAAGCACCCCCAAAATGTCCTGAGTCTTTGAGCTGCTCTAGGACAGTGCAATAGGTCACACCCCCCAACACCCACCCCCATCACAGTTTTACTAATCCCATAGCAGCCTGAGGCCAGTTGGAGGAAGGTTGAAATGTTCTATGGATAAAGAGTCAGCATGATCTGTAAAGATAATGGAGCGTTTAGTTTGACATCTGAATCTGGTATATCCAGGAAGAGCTGGATTCTTGCTGGGAGGGGAAGACAGTAATTGTTTTTTATCATTGACAGATAAGACATTCTGGCTTCTGTAGATTCTCCACAACTGGGAAACCTCTGCTTCAAATGTTAATGAGAAATATTCAAATCAAGGCATATAAATTCTTCCGTTTTTTTTATCTCCCCCCACCCCAATCTCTGAAAGGAGTCACTCTCAGGTAATTCTGAACTCAAGGTATTCTGAACTCAAGATGGTTAAAAAGAGGAACAATTTTCGGAGGTTGTCTAGTTTTAATCTGATCAAATCAATGAATCACTAGGATGCTTCTAAGTTATTACAGGATATATTAATCATGTGGCTAAACTGGATTCTAGGACTGGAGGGGGTGGGGTTCATAAATAAACTAAGGCCTAGAGGCCAAGAAAAGGCAAGAGAAAACAGACACTAGTGATGGAAGATGCTGATGTCTCTCTTTCAGGTGAAAATTATAGTTTGTGTCCTTCAAGTTTGTACACAGTTCATTCTCTCCTTGAATGTTTCCATTTAAAGCTTCAGTCAAATGAATAGGATATTCAGTCAAATGACTAAGATATTACTATTACTTAGAAAGAAATCCATTTTCTCCACAGTAGTACAAGTCCCAAACTGTGATTGCACCCCCCCCTTCCCCAACGCCTCACTCCCAGGGTTAGAAAATATTTAACCTCCATCAATGTACATGTGGAAAAACACTACACTATTTTCTCCTTCTCCTGATCCAACTCACATTCTTGAAAACAGCAGATGAAACAATTCGCAGAATAACATTTCCTTCAGAGAGGGATTCCCCTCTAGTTCCCCTCCCACTTCGGGGTCTGGCTGTCTGCCCCTTTACCTCCCCAATCTTCCCACATCCCTTCCTCCTGCCCCTTCCTTAGCAAATTCTGGAAAAACAGTAGTAACTAACATTTGTGCCTTTGGCAATAAAACCACAGGCCTCACAAACCCCAAATGGCAAAAAGACATTTCCATTCCAATCCCAGTTTTAAATTAAACTGTAATGAAAAATCAGCAGCGGCAGCTGGGACCAGAGACACTGATTGTCTCTAGGAACAAAAAGGAGGGGAGCAGAGGGGGGAGAAGAAAAAAGAAAAGAGACCCGCAAGGAAGCCTCGCTCTGGCAATAAAGCAGCTGGTAAACCTTCAAGGAAAAAGAAATTAGAAAAACAAATCTAGTACAGAGACAAGCAAAGATGGCTGTTTCCCTCCACAAGCACAGGGAGGGGATCACAAATCACCCTCCACTTTATGAATGGACAAGGAGGGGGCGGGGAGGAGGGGAGATGCATAGGCCTGCACTGACACCTGGAGGAGGATTAGGGAAATTCTCCTGGGGACTCGGCCCTACCCCCTCAGTCTGTGCCGGGCTTTGGACTTTCTCATGGATCACAAGGCAATACTGAGGCCTCCCAGGGTTTCCAGGAAAAAATAGGAAGACTCGTGGCCTATTTGGTAAAAGTGCTTTAAGGAAAATGAGTGACTTTGACATGATTTTTATGCCAAGTAATTTGACTAGATGGAATCTAACACTTTAGTTTTAACATTGACTATATATATATATAATATATATAATTAGATATGGGGAAAGAACTCAATATTGAAATATTTCATTGTGTACTTTTTATTATTGGCATATATTAAATTGGATATAACAAAGAAATAAAACATATGAAATTGACCATTCCAAACATACATGTAAATGTACTATGATCATTATCCTTTTTTTAATCTAAGGTTTACAAGATTCTGGGGCTCTTTGAGCATCCAATTGGTGAGTATTTTCTGAGTGCTGGTGAGGCCAGAAGTCTGGGGAAGAGAAATGTCTATACTAACCTATAAGAACCAAAGATGCTTCCAGGTAGCAAGTGGGTATGTAACCTAAGAATTAGAGACTGTGAGTCCAGGGTTCCTTGCCGTTCTGATGAAATTAGAGAAACTTCTGAACAACTGAAATGCCAAGTTACAGTCGCAACTGTTCACAGACCAGTCTCCACCTAGCCACAAACCTAGGTCAACAATTTCCATCCACTGATGGTGAAGAGTATTGGGATCCCACCTAGGGAAAGATTAAGCTATCATGTAGAACATGTGATTTCAATGTCAAAGATTCAGATATAATGTAGAACAGGCAATTTCAATGTCAAATGAAATTTGTAATTCACAGTAAAAAAAAAACCAATGCTGTAACCAGAAATATACAAGATGTAGGCAGAATGAACAGCCTCTTCAGATCATATTCTTTACATGTAAGTCATCCCCAAAGAACATAACTGGTACCAAAGAGACTGAATAGGATGATCACAAGTACCAAGTAGTAATAGCAAATGTATCTCTATTTATATAGAAAACTAGATGTAAATTAAAATTATCTTTCAACTAAGCATGTGTTGTTTATCATGTACTGATATATGGAGCTGACCATAGGTATCATAAGCTCTGAGTGACCCTTTAGATGGAAATTAAGTCCATTAGCTCTATTCTAGAAACTCAAAAGAATTAATGTAGCTCCAAATGGATCCAGCAGACATTTATCAATTTTTTCCAATAATATTTCACAGAAAATCCTATGAGTTTTCATCTATATTGTATAGAGGAAGAACTGAAGTTTGTCCAGCTCCCCACCCCCACCCCACCTGGCAAATGTAGGAGCTAGTGTCCAATCCCATATGTCTGACTGCATATTCTGCACACATAATAACACTGTATTGCTGTTGTCACCAGGGAGTCGAGGGAATTCATTAAACAAAGATTAGAAGGAAAACATTAATGGACTTGCCTCTCACCAGGTCTGCTCACAGGTGTGAGGGAAGGTGAACTAATAGACAATACTGCTTGTGTCTCACACAAGCCCAGGAAAGGGGGAGTGAAGATAAATTCTCAGAGCAGGAATTTTCCATTAAAGATCTTGATCAGTGTCTAGTAATCTTCACCTCCGTTGTTGCTAGCTCTCTTTCTGTCTCCAAGGCACTCAGAGCTATTTCTAAAAGCTTACTGAACCTACTGCACCATGCTTCTAGGGGGAGGCAATCCCATACCACTTTTCAAAAATGGAAAATTTCCACACATCAATATCAAAACTTAGAAGCAAAATCCTTCAGTGCTGTTAAACTCCAAAGGTGGTAATTTAGTTGGAGCTTCTTTCACTTTCTTATTTTTTTCCTCCATTTTCTACTAGAGAAGAAACTCTCTTCTTAATTAAAGACATTGCCAGAGCCCACAAATGGCTTTCCATAATAGTTTCTAACTTGAAATACCATGGGTATGCGTTGGTCTCATTTCTGAATCATAGTAGAGAGATGGAATTCTTTTTTTTAATCTTGGGAATCATTTTTTAAATGGGAATATTATCTTTCATCAGTGTACTGGATACAAAACCAATGGAGATTACAAATGGTTATAGAAACTCCAAACACATAGAAAGCATCTATGGGAGCAAACAAACACATGTTACATTTAAAAATATAAATCTGTGTGCATGCACAGATTTTTACATTAGTTACAAATGATCCCTCCCAGTGAAAGATTTATTAGCAGTGCTTATCGAAGTGTGTTGTGTGGCTGACCTGCATTGGGCTCACCTGCATGACAGTCACCTGAGTCCTTGTTAGACATGCAGGTTTCTGAGCCCCCATGAAAAATAATTACATTGGAGACCTAGGGGTCTGACCTTGAAATCCTCACATTTAAAAAACACCTCCAGTGACTTTAATTCATGACCAAGTCTCAGAACCACTCATCTACAACATTGCATAGTATTTAAAACCATAACTTTAGAATCAGATTTTGGGCTCTACTTCAGTCTGACCTATCAAGTTTTGAGGCGGAACCTGGAGTATTAAAGTACTTAGAACCTCTTCCTTCTGCTTTCCTAATAGAATGCTTTATGCTGCTGTTTGGGCCCTGGGTTGACTGAATGGATTAAAGGTAAGGAGTTATATATATGGAAGAAAACAAAAATTGGAAAGTGGGAGAAAGACTATGACAGTGGGCCAATATGGACTAGAAGTTGGGGGTGGGGTGTGTATGTTGGTGGAAACAAATAAATTCAGTAATACTTATATTTTAAATTATATTTATCATAAAGTATGGGGCTTTAGAGAGATGGATAAGGAGTTCAAATATGTATTTAAAAAACGTTGCATTGTAAAATTCTTACTTTGTAACTTCCTCAGAAGACTGTCAAATAAAAGACATTTTTCAGAGCACTTAGGAATCTAAAAGAAATTCAAATCTGATTCCTAGACCTTCTAATCCTAGAGGGTCCAGATAAATGTTAGATAGTTAGATAATGGGTAGATTGATAGAGTATAGATGACCAATAGACCAACAGATGAAGATGATAAACTTAGTACAAGGATGAAGACACAATCATCTATTCATGAAAACACTTGATTTATTCCCAATGGATGCAATATTCTACCATTCTTTATTTACTCCAATAAGCCCTACATTTCTATTGTTCATTATTCTCTGTTTTCCTTTACCTCTTTACATTTTAATGTATCTTTTTACTTGCTTATGTTTCGCTTTACTATGCTTCAATGTAGTTTGTTTTTTGTTTGATTTGGTTCCATTTTTATTGTCCTTTTTCATACTTTGCCCTCAAAATCACCACCTCTAGCTCCTAAAAGCCCCTAATGGCTAAGCTGAAAGCTGCCAGATCCACAGCCTAGCTTTCTGACTTCAGGGACTCCCAGCCCTGGAGTTGCAAACATGCGTGGTGGTTTTGCTTTCTTCATTCCTTGCAGCTACGTTCCTTGTCTCTGCAAGACAGCTAAGCATGACCCGAGATGCCCAGATTTTGG
This sequence comes from Dipodomys merriami, assembly GCF_024711535.1. Lineage (NCBI taxonomy): Eukaryota > Metazoa > Chordata > Mammalia > Rodentia > Heteromyidae > Dipodomys > Dipodomys merriami. Next base: position 29,056,263 of record NW_027202270.1, read on the forward strand.
AAGGCCTTACTTCTACTATGAGCCCTGTTACCTGTTCCTTGCCTTTCCAGTCATCTAAAAATTATTTTTATTCTTCCAGATTGTTTCATTGTTTTCCCTAGACAGTACTCATTTCATCACTGACTGATTCAAGGATAGTCATACTCAAGTAATGCTGGTGTAGCCAATGCATTTTAATATTTGGATACTGTTATCTGGGCTAAAGATTTAATTTATTAAATCTACCTTCTACCTTTTTTACTTCAATGAGAGTTAATACCCCTGGGACAACCATCAAACAACAAATAATGGAAGTGGATAAATATCGCAGCTTTCCCACCAGTATATTTCCTGGTATAATTCTGGGTTTGTTCTGCATACTCTCTCAATGGTCTCCAGTAGTTCGAGCCATGGTTGTTCCCAACAGTAACCTGTTCATGAACACTCCCTTTATTTGCATTGTTCCTTCCTTGACTCAGTGTTTCACTCCCTCATAGGGTACCCTGGGGTCACCTCCTAAATAAAATACACCTAAATCCTCATGTAGTATATGCAGAATAATGTCTTCTCCCTCAGAACAGAAAATCTATATTCTAATCCTTGGAGCCTCTAAAGTGCTTTTACCTGGCCAAGGTGAATTGAACATACTAATTATCTGACCTCAATAGAGGGATTTTTAAGGATTATCAAGTGGGCCCAATGTAATCATTGTAAGAGATTGCAAACGTGGAAGGTCAATTGGAAGAGGAGAGCTCACGCTGAAAAGGTCTTGTCTAATCCCGCAAGCTTTGAAGATGGAGGAAGAGGGAGGATGTGGTCAGCTTCTAGAAGCTGAAAAAGCAAGGAAATGGCCTCACCCTAAAGCCTCAAGAAATAAATGCACTCTGGTACCTCCTTGGCCCAGTGGGATCGTATGGACTTCTTACCTGTAGAACTGTGAGATAACAAACCTATGCTGTTTAAACCATTCTATTTATGGCAATTTGTCATGGTAGCCCTAGAAGCTAATGTACCTTGATATGATATACACTTTGGAGGAGAACCCTGAATTTAAGAGAATTGCTTTCCTTATTGTTCTTAGGGTATTTAGTCTCACTTTCACTAATATCTAATTGGAAAATGCTTTGCAAATATGACTGCCAAAACAATGCAGGTATTGAACTAATCTGCAATGATATCTAATTGCATTAAACCTCAGTATCTGGCAGAGACAGCCATACCTTGGAACACTAAGAAAGCTTTCGAAAGGTAACAGTTTTAATTAGCCAAGCTTGGTCTCATATCTCATGCCTGTTTCAGCATCTGTTGAAAGATCCCGTTTAAAATACGAAACAATCTCAACAATCCAGCATTAAGAAAGAATTATTATTAGAGACATTGGTAAGGCCAGTAATTACCTGGATGCAAATAGTTTCCTATTTTGCTGTAAAGGAAGTGCTTTCTAGCTTTAGAAATAATGTAATAATCTCTTCAGATCTCATAATACAAGTAATGCTTTAAAGTAAAAGCTCTGGAAATGAATGACCGTCGGCTGCTTATTTATTTTTTAAGCCCTCAAAGTATGAGCCCATCTCATTTCCTTAGTCAAAGCATGCTTCCCAATTTTGCCCTGCTAATAACCTCAACTCTTTCTTGATGCTTTACTACCAAGCACTCTTTGATTAATCATTCTCTGTGTTAATATCAAACAGCCCTTGCTTTCTTCAAATAGATTGTTACTTCTGTTAAATAATGCCCTAAATATACAAAGCAGATAAATGATGACTATTGAGCCAATGGGAGCAGAACGAAGCTCAAAAAATGCATTGCAATTACTATGAAAAGACACATAAATGATGAGTTCCATATCTGAACTTAAAAATGATTTGTGAAGCATAAGATCAAGAGAAGCATGGTCTGGGGTCTTAAGTTAGGGAACCTATGATGAAGTATAAACTGGAGACAGAGAACATTTTGAAATCACTTGATATATGTGTGCATGTGTATACATGTGCACATATATTTTTCTTTGAAATGGTTAAATGCTACAGCCTTTTTGGAGGGCAAAGACCCAGGATGAGATGCATCAGAGCTGTATTTCCTTTCTGTCTCTTGCTTATTTTAATTTATGAGGTGTAGAGAATATTAGTTTCTAAGATGATTTAATATTTTATGTTGTAAGTGATCTTCTGCAGTCAGTTTGTTAATTAGATACTGCAGACAGGCTGTTTAATATTATGTGTTGACTCTGCAGGAAAAAAAAAGAGAGAATATTTCTGGCAGTCAAAAAACTGAAGAGACATGATCAAAGTTCTCTTAGAGATCATGTACTGGAGGTGCCTTCCTGTAGAACAAATTGTATTTTTCCCATCTAAAGGCTCCCTGGGTGTGATGGGGATAATTGGAGCCCTTGCTTGCTTTGCTCCCTTAGAAGTTTTCTGGAGTTGGGCAGGCAAAGAAGATGGGAACCAGAGGGTTTTTGGTTTATTTGTTTGTTTTGTTTTGTTTTTACTTATTTTTTTAATTGTGTAAATGCTAATTCTGGGAAAATTAGAATACTTTTAGAAGTCTGAAATCCACTGAAATGGATTTTCCTATTTTGATTTCCTCAGAGGGCTCAGTTTGAGATGGCAGTTTAATGTTATTTCCTACTGGTTCTGTCTAAATATCAACATCTCCTAACTAAAGAAATATGGTCTCTCTTGGTATATTCATTATGTATTCAGCTTCTGAGCTGGACAACATAGGAATGAGGAAAAGCTGACATTGGAAATAAAGATGCATTTTCTTCTAGCTGGGCCAATAAAAGGAGGCTCTCTGCTGGCTTCTTGGGGTCATGTCTACTCTGTGCATTGGTTTTGCTGACTAAAACTTTAAAACAGCCAAGGAACTCACCAACGATGAGTCGCATCACATGATTCCCACCCCATGACTTTCTTTTGCTTTTGTGTAAAATAAATGTGTCCAACTCCACTGAGATATTTTTAGTACATATTCAAAATGTGTTATAAGGTCAAAAAAGAGCTACGTTGGATGGTTCATGTTAAAGATGTACGTGAGACATGTGAAATTGAAGATTGATATTCCTCTTAAAACCCCTGCCAGTACTGTAGTTTTCATAAGCAACCCAACAAGAACAAATGATTCTAAGATACTTTTTGAGCTATGTATTATAAAGAACAAAAAGTGGCTCCATCTAGCATATGGAAAAATGGTTCAAATACTGTTCCAATGTCACAAAAATGATATGATTTGGGAACCATCAATATAAATAGCTTGTTTACATCCACTTCTTTGCAGTTGTCTGTTTTATTCTATTTATAGTATCTATTTGACTTATTGCCTTGCTTTTCTGGAGCTAAAGTTACCAATATTAGCAAATAAGAAATCATTTTCCCATCAAAATCCTATTTTGCAAAGACAAAGGGAACACTAGTTATTATTTTGACTTGAGTTTTATGTTCCTCATGTATCACTAATTAAAAAGCAGTAGGAAACCTGGAAAGAGCCCACCCTAGTATCCAATAGTCTTAGCTACTCTGACTGTAGACTTTAGGAAGATTATGGTTCAAGGACAGCCAAGGCAAAACAGTTTGTGAAACTAGTATGACCTTGGTATGTTGATATATACCTGTCATCCTAATTGCATGGGAAATATAAGTAGTAAGATCACAGCCCAGGCTTGCATGGCCATAAATGTGAGATCTTATTTTAAAATTTCTAGGCAAGTACCTGTGCTCATGCCTGTACTCCTAGTTACTTAGAGGCTGAAAACAGGAGGACTGTGGTTTAAGGACAGCCGAGGCAATAAATTCTCTGAGAACCTTTTCTACATGTAGCTGGTGTAGTGGCAAGCACCTGTCATCTCAAGTTATATAAGAGTCTGAGGCTGGGAGGATTGAAGTGCCAGGCTAGGCCAGAAAAAAAAGTTCATGAGACTCTATCTTGATGGAGAGAAACTGGATACGAGGGAACACACTGGATACCGTGGAAAAAGAATATAATCCTCCAGTAAGTGAATTAAGGCTCAGGTACCTGCTTGGCAGGAAAGCCAGTCCATATACTAAAAATAATTTTACATGCCTGTGATCCTAGCTGTTCAGTAGGCTAAAATCTGAGAACTGTTGTTCAAAGCCAGCCCCGGCAGGAATATCCATGATGCTCTTGTGTTAATAAACTCCCCCAAATAAATCAAGAAGTAGCTCAAGTGTTAGAGAGTTAGGCTTGAACAAAAAACAAACAAATAAAACTCAGGAACAGTGCCCAGACCCTAAATTCAAGCCTTAGGAGAGGCACAACACACAAGCAAACAAGCAAACAAAACCAAACACTGAAAAGTAGGACTGGAGGCATGGCACAGCAGTATCATTCCAGTCTAGCAAGCACAAGGTCCCAAGTTCAAACCTCATACCACCAAATATATAAATAAATAAAGCAAATTGGGCTATGTATGTGGCTCAAGTAGTAGAATGCCTGTTTAGCAACCCTAAGGCAGTTTAATGTTAAAAGTAATACCTCCATAATATATAAAAAAAGAAGGAAGGAAGGGAGGGAGGAAGGAAGGAAGAAAGGAAGGAAGGAAGGAAGGGAAGGAGGGAGAAGGGAGGGAAGGAAGGAAGGAAGGAAGGAAGGAAGGAAGGAAGAAAGAAAGAAAGGAAGGAAGGAAGGAAGGGACAGAGGGACGGAGGGACGGAGGGAGAAGATTTCAAAATAGGCCTGGTTCTAGTCTTCCTCACAGAAATACTAATTAGCAAGTATTATTGCTAATTCAAGCACCTACACTTTTGAAGCACAGAAAAGAAAAACAGAAAAGGCCACATAAGATATGTAAAGAAAATAGCTTCACTCCCTCCCCTAGACCAATAAGAGTCTCCTAGCCTTCTGAGACACATATGGGAACTACTGGGAGAATTGCTACTTGGTGTGACACAGTGACCAGCACATGGATCTCAGTGGTGGCACTGCATTCTGGCTGGTCACACTGCAGGAGAGGAAAGCCCAGTCAGTAGCAACTCCATCCATCTGCAGAACAAAGTCAGTGGCTAAGAGCACAGTCAGCAGTTCTTCCCAGCCAGCAGTCTGATTACCACAGATTACATATAGCCAGAGACCCTTTCCATCCAAGCAGCCTCACCAGCAACCCAACATGGTGATGTAGATCACTCTGCAGACCCAACTTAGGCAAACACCCAAAGCAGAAACCCTTCCTAACTGTGAGGCACAGCCAATGAGGCTGACTATCTGTAATTCCATTCAATCTTAGGGCCTAGACTGAGACTTTATCCAACCCCACCTGAGTGTCAAGTTTAGGCAGGTTTAGCTTGAGTCCTCAATTGAGCTAGCAGCCTTACCTGAACACTGTGCTAATGGCAGACTCACATGACTAGAGAAGCAAGACCCAAGCACCCTCACCCTCAAAGTATGGCTGGAAGACTTGCCTAACCAGAGAGCTTCACAAGTCTCATCTGCCTACAAATACTGTCAGCTGGTATGTCTAGATCTCCAGTTAACAGAGATCTTTTCCTAACCAAAGTACCTGTAAAATCTAGAAAAGGTACTTGCCTCTCCAAATGTACAAACACCAATGTAAGGATAACAGGATGACAAAGGACCATTGAAGCCTGACATCACCAAAAGATATGAAAACTTCAATAGCTGACCTTAAAGAATACAAGTCTACCAGCTAACTGACAAGATATTCTATGTAAAGCAGTTCATTGAATTATAAGAAAGTCTATTAAAAAATTAAGAAGAAATTCTAGAATTCATATGACTGAACTAAAAATTTAATCGAAAGCTTCAACAATTAAACTTGATTAAGGAGAAAAGAACAATAGTGAATTTAATAAATTTCATTTACAAATTATCTAGTCACAGAATTAAAAACACAAGAAATTAAGAGAAGAAGGAATCCTACAGAACATACACAGTATCATCATTTGAGTATTCCCCTATGGGGAATAGAAAATAGAAAATACAGAAACTCCATTTAAAGAAATAATAGCTCAAAGCTTTCAAACTAGGGAATCCAGATTCACTGGTCCCAGAAATTTCCAAAAAGGACCGAACTCAAAAAGATTCATACCAATGCATGATAATTAAATTATCAATAGTCAAAGATGAATAACTCTGAAAGGAATAAGAGAAAGGTGACTTGCCAAATACAAGAGAGACCTGACAAAACTTGCAGTAGATTTCTCAGCAGAAAGTTGGCAGGGTAGGCTAGAGGGAAGTGATAACACTCAAAATATTTTGAAGAAAAATACTGCCAACCAAGAATACTACATCCAGCAAAGCCGTCCTTCAGAGATGAGAGAGACAGTAGAGAACTATTACATTATTCAAGCTAATTTTAAACTATACTAAATTGAGACCAGAAAATATATGAATGTATAAAATAATTAAAAGTAAATATATAATCCAATGCAAAAGGTATAAAATGGCTAAAAGGACTTTAGAAAAATCTGACACGTTAGCTCATGTCTGTAATCCTAGTAATGGGAATTTGACAGGTCATAAGCAGAGGCCAGCCCTGGCAAAACATTCATGAAGACCCCATGTCAACTAATATAAAGTGGGAGGTAGTGTTATTCCAGCTATGTAAGAGACTGAGATGGGGAAGATGGCAAGACTCCACCACAATGGATGAAGCTAGATGTGGTAGCACACACCTAGGAGAATTACGGTCATGGGGAAAAAGTGAGATCTTACCTCAAAACAAACAAAAACACAGGGCAAAAGGACTGAAGGTGAACAGAGGATGAGATAAAAGACAAGGGGGAACCAATGCAACACCAATATACACAAGACCATATGTTGGAAATGATCTGTACAGCTTGGGAGGGATGCCCGGGGAGAGAAAGTAGGATACAATTGAGGAAAGGGGTAACAGGGTTGACAAGAAATGTACTCATCATCTTACTGTGTAGCTGAAACCCCTCTATATATCCCCTTGAACATTGAAGAAGAAAAAAAAAGGACTGAAGGTATGGCTCAGTAATGAAATGCTTGCTTAACAAGTGCTAGGTTCTGGGTTTAAATCCCAGTGCTGCCAACTAAACGAAAATCCAGCTATATTTAAGGGCTATTTAGGCTATAATTGAGGTGCATGTAAAAGGAAAAGATTCCCTTGTAAATGATAATCAAAGGAGCAAGGATGGCTATACTTATATTAAACAAAATAGTGTTGTGTTGTTGTTTTTAAGTAGGAATCTGTCACAAGAAAGTCAAATATTACAGGATCTTACATATGTGGAATCTAAAAATATTGACTATGTAGAACCAGAGAATAGAATGATAGTAGAGAAGGAAAGCTTTAAAGATGTTAGGGATTGAATGTAAATTAGACAGGAGCAATAGATTCAAGAGATCTACTGTATAGCATAGTAACTACATTTAATACCAATGTATGTTAATTGGTTTAATCTAATTAGTTTAATCTAGTTATAATTTTAGTTGTAAATTATAAATAAATAATTTAAAAAGCTGTCAAAAGAGACAAAGGAGGCCACTATATAATGATAAAGGTGTTGATTCATCAAAAAGATATAGCAGTTATAAATATTTATATGCCCAACTCCAGGGCACCTAAATATTTAAAGCAAATATTACCAGAAGTGAGAGGAAGAATAACCAGCAAAACAATGAAAGCAAGGCACTTTAATAGTCATTATCCATGAGATCATTCAGAAAGAAAATAAGGAAATAGTAAATTTGAACACTGTGAACCAAATACAGTTAAAAGATATGCACAGAAAATTCCATTCTGTGGACTCAGAACACATATTTTTCTCAAATGCATATAGAACATCCTCCAGGATAGATGGAGAGCACAAAAAAAATCATTAATAAGTTCAAGAAGATGGAGATCTTATCAAATACAATTTCCAGCCACAGTGTTATGAAAGCAGAAATCAATAACATCAAGAAAATTGAAAAATACACAAATACAGGGAAATTAAGTGACATGTTTATCCACACTCAATGAGCCAAGAAGTGAAAAATAAACAATTTTTTTATGAGCTGGGCAGTAAAGAAATGGAGAAAGACTGCCGAAGGATATAAACTTTAGTTATAAGATACCCTAGCCTACAGCCTGGTGACTATAGATGATAATGATGTACTTTACACTTGAACTTTGTTAAGAAGTAGATCGAAAGTTCTCACTACACATACAAAAAGCACTAACTATGCAAAGTAATGGGTATGTTAACTAACTTTATTGTTGTAATCACTTCACAATATAAATGTAAATAAATATAAATATAAATCTCCATATGATGTACCTTAAATGTATATGATTTTATCCATCAATTGTGCCTCAATAGAACTGGAATTAAAACTGTGGGAATTGTGGAGGTAATTCATTTGCAGGTTTCCTACTTTCCTTCATTTTATTGCAGTTCATTTTACTTGAATTTACAGAGGTTGCCTTTTTGCCTTACACATTGAAGTTTTTTTTAATTTTTTTATTGTGAAAATACTGTACAGAGGGATTACAATTACATGGGCAAGATAATGAGTACATTTCTTATCAAGCATTGTAGCCTCCTCCTTTGTTTCCCCTTCCCATCCCTTCCCATCCTCCCCCCGCCCCCCCACCCAAGTTTTGTGGCAACCTAGGTCTTACAAGTTCAACATATCAGACCTATTTTTCCAACAGCATGTGCTCACGTCCTGTCTTTGTGGCACACACTTGGTACTTCTTACAATATTCCAAACCTTTTTTAAAATACAAATTACTACTGACTTTATTGTGGTGATCTGTGATCATTTTGATTTTACTATTATAATTGCTTTGGAATATCATAAACCACACCCATATGAGAGTGAATTTAATTGATAAACCCTGTCTATGTCCTGAATGCTCTACCACCTTCTTGATCATTCTTCTATGTTCACTCCACCCTGTTCCCAGAGACACAACTATAGTGGAAGAAGGTCCATTAATTACCTTTCTGTGGCTTTTAAGTGTTCAAGTGGAAGGAAGCTTTAAATGTTCAAGTGGAAGGAAGAGATGCATGTCAGCCTGAATAAGAAACCTAGAAATGTCCCAGCTTAGGGGGAAGGCGTGTCCAAAGCGGAGGTGGGCTGCAAGCATGGCCTTTTCTTTTTTCCAGTGATTCTAGCAGTGAATGAAAAGGTGTAACTTCTTGAAGGAAGTTAAAAGTGCTACTCAAACCACCACAGCCTGGAAAGAAAATGAGTCAGCCTTCTTGCTGATATAAAAAAGTTTTAGTGGTCGGAGTAGATGAAACCATCCATACAACATTGCCTTAAGCCGAAGTTTCATCCAGAGCAAGGCCTTCACTCACCTCAATTTCTACAGCGGTGGAAAAAAGTGAGAAAGCTGCAGAGAAAACTTTGATGTTAGCAAAGGTCATTTCATAAATTTAAAGAAAGAAGTCACTTTTCTTGCACTAGAATGAATGAAAATTCAAATCTGAATCTTGGCATAATTAGGACTCTAGAAGTAACATTGGAGTATCTCCACATAAATGTGATGGTTAAAACCAAGAAAGTTTTCCCGGTAAAGATGCTGTGAATGGAATTCTATGCCTCCATCAGAAAGAATGACATTGCCCCATTTGTTAGGAAATGGAAAGACTTGGAAAAAAATATATTAAGTGAAGTAAGCAGGCCCAAAGACACATAGGTCCCTAGTGTATGTCTAGGACAAGCAGTAAAGGTCAAAAGGTACATATATAAGACCATATAAGATGATGCTAAGTGAAGTGAACCCCAGCATAAGGACACAAGAGGTTTTATCTTTGTTGTTGTTGTTTTTAATGTACTTATAATATACTATGTGATTTTTTTTCTTTTGTATGGTCTTCCCCCATGGTATAACTCCCATTTTCACTGTATTTGATTCTGGTGCCCTGTATCTTATATATTCATTTTTCTAATTTGGGGAGGGGAAGGGAAATAACAAAATACTGAAATAAGGATGTAGGTTGACTCATCGTAACAATGTGATGTACAAGACACTATGTTGAAAATGAACTTTACAACTTGGGAGGGGAGAGGGAGGAGCTTAGGGGGTGAGGAGGGAAGGGATATTAGGGAAAAACAAAGAAAGGAGTAACAATGTTAGATAGGAAATGTACTCATGACCTTACTCATGTAACTATAACTCCTCTCTACAGTATCTTTACAATAAAAAAGATGCTGTGAACATTGATAAAATGACAATGAAGAGTTTCGAATATAACATAAACTTAGTTAATTGTTTATTGATTCTGTCTTTTAGCAGGAATCAATGATGTGGAATCACTGATCTTAAGAAATTGCCAACCAGGCTATTTACACATGCTTATAGTCCCATCTATTCAGGAGGCTGAAGCAGGAGAATTGCCAGCCCCTAAAAGGTAGCAAGCAAAAGTCCTGGGGGTTTGGATCAAGACCTAGAAAGCATGGAGCCCTGGGTTCAATCCCCAGCACTGCAAAGAAGACAAAGGAGGAGGACAAGGAAGAGGAGGAGGAGGAGGAGGAGGAGGAGGAGGAGGAGGAGGAGGAGGAGGAGGAGGAGGAGGAGGAGGAGGAGGAGGAGGAGGAAGAGGAGGAGGAGGAAGAGGAGGAGGAGGAGGAGGAGGAAATCAAAGCCACTCCAACCTTCAACAACCACTGCATGATCATCAGAAGCAACTGAAGAAAGACCATTTATCAGCAAACAGACTTGCTGAGGGTCTCAGATGATTATTAGCATTTTTAACAATAAAGTAGTTTTAATTAAGCTATCTTGTTTTTAGAAATAATGCAATTGCACACTTAATAGACTATAGTACAGTATAACCATAACTTTTATATTCACTGTGAAACCAAAAATTCATTTTATAGTTAATATTCACTTCATTGCAGCTATCCAAACCAAACTCACAGTATCTCTGAGATATGTCACTGTACCATTTTTTGGTTGTTGTTCAATCTTCAGTACTTGGGGTTGAACTCAGATGCTCATTTTGAGGTATACATATATATATATACCACAGGTTTTGAAATTCTCTCTTGAAAAATGAAATAAAATATACTCTTCCTCTTATTGGAAATAATGGATAAAACATAAATATTAATCTATAGAGTTGAGTGCCTAATGAAATGCGGTATACAATGGTTATTCAACAAATGCTCTTGACTGGTGTTTCTACTAAAACCATCATCATGTACTTTTAAGCAACCATTTCTGCTCCACCTATAGAACATCTTTTACACATTTAATAGAGAGTCATACTATATCAATAAAAGGTTATCTTGAGCTTTCAAAGAAAAGCATTTTGTTCTCTGAATGTCCAGACTTGTGCAAACTTCAAGGCTTTGTTCCAATTAGTTACAATACACTGAGCTAGTATCACTCTATGGAAATGAATCATGCAGTTGTAAAGCGTATTCGATACAATAATGCCATCGAACAGTGTAGCTTGAAAGAAGACATCTTTTTCTTTTTTCTATCTGCCATTTAATTTCATTACGAGTTCTAAAAATTCCCTGGTAGCGTACAGATGCTCCACTGTTAATAGCCTTGAAATAGAAATGTGTTACTTTGCTTAGCAAGAGACATCTGCCTACTGTAGAAAAACAAAATCATTTGATGTGATTAATATAGGGAGATGGTTATTGGTATTTTTAATGCATATTATTTAAACTCAAATATGTTTTCCTTCTAGCCATTTTTAGATATGTTATTCTGATCTATGATTTAAATCTGTGATGCTTTCAGGATCTACATTAAAAAGAAAAGAATGTTTGCCAGCCCATCCAACACCTCCTGCTGCTAGTTGGCTGGGATTTTGTGAATGTCACAAGCAGCGCTTTTGATATGATACTGGAGGGGCTTTTTAATCTAGGCTGATGTAAATAACTACTCCCAACATTTGGTTCTTCTACCATCTTTGATCATATCATCTTGAAATTTGCCCTTGCAATGAGCAAGTGCCTGCTTTCATGTGACAAAAGCTCCTACTACATTTGAAAATGTCAAAGTACATAAGCCCTAGGAGGGCAATAGGACAGGTTCAAAAGTTTGCAGATAGATGGATTATTGCAGGCTTAGAGATTACAATAAGAGAGTGCATGCATGCCTTCTTTCTTGCAAGTCTCTAACTACATCATAAATCCTTCTACGACTGTGCTCCCATTCTCGAGCCATCTACAAGTGGTCATTCTATGGCCAGAGCACTGACCTCTGTGGAGGGCAGGATTTATGTAGTGGCAACAGTGAGTATGGAATGTGATCTGCACTCTTGATGCAAAGCCAAAATGCTCTCACCCGACTGCAGCTGATTACTGTGTACTGTCAGAGCATACAGGATCCTTGCAGGGGATCTGTTTCAGTGCTGTCCCTTTGCAGGTAAAGATGAAAACCTGAGAGAAACAGTTTACTTGAGGGTTCCACATCAAAGAAGACTCCTTCTTTCTTCTTGTCTTAATTCATTTTTTGTGCTGTTATTGTAGGATGCCTATGATGGTTACATATATTAAGCAGAAACTTATTTAGCATATGGTTCTAGAAGCTAGGAAGTTTAAGATCCCAGGGATGTGTAAGGGCTGTCTTGATGCATCATCCCATGTCAGAACGTATCAAATAAGGGAGGGGGGCGGGGCAGGAAGAAGCTGCTGACTCATGCCTATAATCCTAACTACTCAGGAGACTAAGATCTGAGGATCATGGTTCAAAGCCAGAAGAGAAAGTTTGTGAGATTCTTTTCTCCAATTACACACACACACACACACACACACACACACACACACCCCAAAACAAAAACAAAAACAAAAACAAAAACAAAAGCCAAAGTAGAGCATGCTCAAGGGATAAGGGACAGTGCCCAGGTCCTAAGTTTAAGGCCCAGTACTGGCACAAAAGAGAAAGGAAAGGAAAGGGAAGGAGGGAGGACTTAGGGAGATACAGAGAGGGAAAACTCTGGATATATTCTTTGGAAAGATGAACACATAGGTGAAAACGGAACCAGGTAACTTGAGGAAATGTTTACGATTGGACAGATGAGGGAGACTGATGAACTGAGTGACACTAATCAAGATACAGTGTTCTCAGACTGACACGTTGAGTTGAAACCCTTTGTACAACTGTTTAAATATAAATAAAAAAATTTAAAAAGGAAACAATACCCATGGCAATGGCAGTAATCTACTCATGAGGGCTATTTACTCATAAAGGAGGAAATATTACTGTAATGAGGATTAGGCTTCCAGTGCTTACAGGACACATTGAAACCTAGCACTACTCATCTGGAATGCCTTCCTCTGGACTTCAGTAAGAAGTTATAGCCTGTACTCCTATCATAACCTGGAGTCCAAGAAGCATTGGCTCCTGAGAAGCCAACCCTCCTGGGTTTATATTAAAGAGTTTGCCTTTCTTGCTCATGTCTTCTAAAGCCTTAAGAGGGCCTATGAAGATCCATGCCAAAGCTAGAAGACCTAAAAGATCCTCCTTGCCCAATAAATAACCCGAAGAATTTTTTTTTAACAACTAAGATGTTCAATCATGTTCATCCTTCTCTACTAACATCAGCATTCCTGAATTTGGCCTATGTTAAAAGTGGCACCTCAAGCCAGTGGCAGGGGGGAGGAGTAGACGCTTCTTAACAAAATGGTGTTGGGATAAGAGCATAGATAAAATGGTCCTTATCTCCCATCCTATGATCAATTCTGAATGAATATAAAAATAGATGTTAGACATAAAACTATAAAATTACTAAAAGAACCAGGATAATTTTAATCTTGCAATGGAAAAATCTTTGAAATGGATTCTAAATTTAGGATCCTTGAAAAAATGTTAATAAACCTGAATGCATAAAAATAAAACCTCTCTAACATGACAAATATGTATACACATACAAGCCAATTTTAAAACTTAAAAAAAAGCGTACAAAGTCTGGGGGAAAGTTTATAACAGGTATAAACACATGGATTATCTCCCCTAAAAAATAGTCCTATAAATAGAGAAATAGGAATCAGTAAGCTAACAAAAAAAAAAATTGGGCAAAAGATTTAAACACATAATTCACATAAAATGAAATACCAAAAAGCTCTTAAACATTTGGAAGGATGCTCAACTTCACTCATAATAAAAGATATGCAAATTACAACTATATTGAGATACCATTTTTCTCCTATCAGATTGGCAAGACTCCAAAATTCTGATAATATACTCCATTGGAAAGGCTGTAAGAAACAGGCCCTGTTAGATGCTGCTTGTGGGAGTATATGTTAGCATAACCCCAGATGGAGAGCAATTTAGCAAAATCCATCAAAATTACAAATGTGTATATCTTTCACCACAACAATTTTACTTTGGAAAATTTACGTTACAAATGCACTAGCAAATAAATGAAAGGACATATGTTTAAGGCATTCATCACAGTGGTGTTGGTAATAACAAAAAAATGAAATAACAGAAATTGTTAAATCCAGTAAATTACTAAAATAAGGAGGTTAGACAAATTCTGATCTTTTCACACAAAAAAATACTAGAAAAGTTAAAAAATAAAAAGAGGCAGCTGATTAGAATGACACTCAAGAGAGTAGTATAGAAAGATAATCAACAGATTTTGTTGAATTTCTCTCCCCCCCTCCCCTACCCCCCCCCCCCGCGCTGGAGAGCTGCAACTTTATTTTTCTTTGCTTTGCTTTTTTTTGTGTGTGTGTGAAAATACTGTATAGAGGGGTTACAATTACATGAGCAAGGTAATGAGTACATTTCTTATCAAGCATTGTTGTCTCCTCCTTTGTTTCCCCTCCCCATCCCTTCCCTTCCCCCCCCTCCGGCCTGCGAGCCAAAGTTGTAAAGTTCATTTTTTGGCATAATGTCTTGTACATCTCATTGTTGCAATGGGTCCATCTGTATCCCTAGTTAAACAATTTTTTCCCCTTCCCCTCCCCAAATTATGCCAACATCAAATACAGTGAAAACAGGGGTTATAGCGTGGGGGAGGGACATACAAAGCAACAAAGAAATATCTTATAAATATGTTAGAAACAATAGCAAGAAAGAAAAAACATTTGAGTCCTTATCTTGGGGTTCATTTCGCCTAATATCAACTTATCTGACTGTTTCTGCTTGTCTCAGATATATACTAGCTATTGGAAATAAGGGAAACCATGGGACCTATGTTTCTTTGGGCCTGGCTTACTTCACTTAATTTAATTTTTTCCAAGTCTTTCCATGGAAAATGCAGAAATAATATGTAAAGTAAGCTACCACCTACATTAAAGTGAGAAAGTAAGAACAAGGCTTATATTTATTCTTATTCACATAAAAAATGGAAGAATTTACAAGAAACTAAATACAATGGTTGTTCAGAAGAGGTAGGCATGAGAACTAGGGGTCTGGGGTATAGAATTAGCAAGATTTCTATGTATGTTAATTGTATCCTTAGAAATATGCAAATATATTTTAATTATAGTTTTTTAAATTAAAAATGATATTCTTAAATTTAAAAAGAAAGCTTTCTGCTTACCTCAAAGGAAGCTAGCAAGTCTATCTTAGCGTGAAGGTTAAGATTTTAGATTAACATGTGGCTTTCCAGAGTCTTACTTCATTAATTCGTTCTTCATTCAGTCAACAAATATTTATTTTCAATTTCCTGGTATTGGGCACACACATGGGGACACATGGAGAACAGGGACAACTAGCTCTTTGCTTAGCAGAATCTACATTTTGGTCACAGATCCTTTCCATTTGTACAGTGAGGTCTCCAACAAGTACGCTAGGTCCCTAGGACCTATATGGACAAATTTGACTTGCTTATCACAGCAGCCCTAAGTGTACGAATGTTAAATCTCCATTGGTGTAGAGTTAAAAAATTCAATATCCTTAACTTCCACGCACAAACAAGATGTGTACAAGCTGGAGGAGTTTGTGGTTTCTCTCAGTGCCACCTCTTTTTAGAATTCCACAGTATATTTTATTGTGCATAATCCAATATAATTTGAAACTTGGAAATATGGCCCTTGCTAATACTTATCCAGGGTTATAATAATTTCCTGTGATTTATACTGATGGCTTTTCATTAGTGCTCTAGGATTATACAGTGTATCGCTCCTTTCCTTTCTGTTTTTTCTGTTCCGTTTTATTAGTTTACATTCCATTGTGATGAATTTTTCAAGTTCAATATCTATTCTCCAGTGTTCACACCAGTACCTCAAATAGGGCTCCCCACTTCCTCTATTCTAACCCATATCATGCAAGTGAAAGTTGATGGTAAAACTATATCACCTCAACATGCATTTGTGCATGAGTGTGTGAATCTATAACCATCTCCGCATATAGAAGGCTGAGCCCATTGGTTAATAAATAAACCAGGGCTTTCCCCAACTGTTTAAAAGAACTTTCTCCAACAATTACAATATCTTAGAGTTGTATTGTATAACAGTTATTAGCTATTTGTGGCTACTGAGCAGTTCAAATGTGGCCAGTTCAACTGTAGAATTGTATTCTTAATTTAGTATTTTAAGGGTTAATTTAAAATTTAAAAGCTGGCAGGAAGGTGACAATATGTAAGAGTACGATCTATGGCCACAAAAACTGCCCTCTCAATATCAGTTTCCAAGATTTTCACAGTGTGAGAACCTCTCAGCCTTAATTATTCCAGTCAGACTGTGAAGGCTTCTTGCTTTCTGAGGGTAGCTCACACAGACTGGAAATGGTGATTAACTAAGACAGAAAACAATGCCTCCTTCCCACACTCTATCACTAAAAGAAAGTGTGCATCAAAACGTTTTGGTTTGGGGCTGGGAAGGTGGCTCAGTGGTAGAGTGCTTGCCTTGCATGCTCGAGGCCCTGGGTTCAATTCCTCAGCACCACATAAGCAAAAAGAAAAAAGCCAGAAGTGGTGCTGTGGCTCAAGTGGTAGAGCGCTAGCCTTGAGCTGAAGAGCTGAGGGACAGCGCCCAGGCCCAGAGTTCAGGTCCCACGACTGGACCCAAAAAAAAAAAAAAAAAAAAAAAAAAACCGTTTTGGTTTGAGTTCTTGGAAGATAGATTAGGGTTCAAGGATAAATCCTTCTAGGCCTTAGATTCATATCCGAAACATGGGGACGGGATATCATGTCACAGACTAAGCACGTAACCCAGGCAACAGGGAAACCAGACTTGGGAAAACAAGCTTAATTCTAGACCCTTATTCAGACTCATTACAAATGAACTTCTAATACACAGCCTACCCATGTACTGTTACCCTCAGGAACCAAGAGTCGTCAGTATCTGTGCATAGATGGGAGGTAAATGGAAGCTGATGTCAAACACCTCATCACTTATAGTACCAAGGGCATACCTCCACTGACATCCAGGGTTCCCAGAATTTGGAGCCCACTGTTCTGCTCAGCCTTTGTCTTTCCAAATCTCCCATATTCATCAAAGATTCCAACCAAATTTGGCTGTGCAAGCTTCCTTAACCGTGCACAAGCGTCACCCACCCCCTATTCCCTTGCTCAAGCGGTTGTCACCAATACCTGTGCCAGGATCTCCACCCCATCCATCTCTTCTGTGGCTCTCTCCAGTCATTATCCTGAAACCCATGACTGTGTGCACTCCAGTCCTCCTCAGAGCCCTCTGGCATTCAGATATGTAGGCATTTAGTTCCTGTTCCTTATGTTGAAAACCTTCATGAACGTGTCTGGTCTTGCCTCCTAGTGTATAAGCAGACTGATCCTCAGTGATCCACAGTGAACTGTGTCATTCCCCTCCTGTATCCTGACAGGGCTTGGCACCTAGATGTCCCCCAGGAATTGTTGCTGAAGTGAATTAAGGGTGGTTCTATGTGTGGGGAAAAATGCAGACATGATCAGTGAGAAGGAAACCTTTCACAGCAAATGGATGATGTAGAGATTACACGCATATGTGATTTCTTTGGCACCCAAATTTTCCCATCCTGGGGCTTGAACTCAGAGTCTGGGCATTCACTGTCTCTGAGCTTCTTTTGCTCAAGTCTAGCACTCTACCACTTGAGCCACAGGCGCCACTTCCAGATTTTCTGTTTATGTGATACTGAGGCATTGAACCCAGGGCTTCATGCATGCTAGGCAAGCACTCTGCCACTAAGGCATATTCCCAACCCCCTAATGTTATTTTTGAACTGTCAGCAATATTTAAATTTGAGGAAGTCCATATAAAGATCTATATTTTCAGTTTATTTTGAAAATCAAAAGGTTTATAGTGATTGATAACTCTGGCATTGTGTTAGTGCATCACAGTCTCTGCTTAGTTCACTTTATTTAGACCATAGGAGGATTGAACGAACACACTTTTCATCTTACTCAAATCAGATGTGCATAAAGTCTTACACTTTAACAGTGATGATGATCTGCCATGCCATTTATGAAGCTCATGCCTTCTTTGTCTAAATCATACAGGTCCTTTGCCCTACTATTCTCTATGCCATTCATCAAACTCCCAAGAGTACAGCCTGTGTTTGGACAATTTAAATCATTTTTCAGATGTGTGATGACAGTCCCACCTCCACTGTCATTTTATCTGCAAGTGCAATTTTTTTAGACATTAGAGAATTAGCCCAGAGACCTGGAGTGGAAGGGCAAAAGGCAAAGTTGTTGAAGGGACAAGTGGTAGACACTTGAAAAGGAAGAGAGAGAGAGAGAGAGAGAGAGAGAGAGAGAGAGAGAGAGAGAGAGAGAGAGAGAGAGAGAGAGAGAGAGAGAGAGAGAGAGAGAGAGAGAGAAGGAGAGAGAGAGAGAGAGAGGGAGAGACTTTATGTGATATGGAATGCTAACATTTCATTTCACATCCCCAGCACCTTTTGTGTGAAGATTTCCAAGCTGGAATCAGGCAGTAATTGAACCTCACAGTACTCAAAGAGAAAGAAGAGTGTTTTGTTCACTTTCTCATGGAGGAAACTGAAACATTATTTGTTCATCATGGTAAGGGCCCCTCTGCTAAAGAACTGGTAGTAAAATTTAATTATCCTCCGTTCTGGACCTTCCCTTAATCATTCATTCTTCCTCTTTGGTTTCAAGGGTAATTTATGTTAGATCAATTTAGACTTGCTCTCAGAATTTAATCAATACCATCTGCAACTCATAGGCTGTCCTTGGCTAATGCTTAATTTTCAGAAAATGTAAGGATTAAAACGCATAAACAGGCAAAATGTGAAATCAGAGGCATCATTCTCTGACTTAGAGACAAATACCTATGCTTTACAAGTTCCATAGTTCATTTTTAATAATCCTCCCCTGTCCTTTCTCCACACTTACTCACACCTCCCCCCCACCAGTTAAAGACTATTATTAAAAGAATTGCTTGTATTTAGAATTTATTTTAAATCCTTATACTTGAAACATCTGAAAGGAGACTTCTTATTTCTTTGACCCATGAGAAGTTTAAGTTAAAAAAAATTTATTAGCTAAATCAATAGTTTAGAATGGAATTATATGCTCCCTTTGGCTGTTAAACCCATTACTGTAATCACACTTTAAATGAACCATTTATGAAGCACCAACTTAGCATAACATCAAGATTCTTTGAGTGTCAATATTTGTGGTATTTTATTTTGAGTAGTATCTGGCCCTTGCATATTCTTTGTAATAATCATTAGTGATCAATATTGCCTCTCCTGAAATATTATCTTCCCAAAACCATCTACTTTACAAAGTAACTAAAAACAAGTGGATATTGCAGAAATTAAATACTAAATCATTGTGGCATCTCCAAGTTCATGAGCTAACCTTTCACCCCTGGATGGATGAGATTAAATACCATCAGAGAAAGGGAATTTACAGAGTTCTGTCCCATGTATTTTGGGAATCAAGAACACAAAGCAGTTACACAGATCTACCTACAAATCATAGTTGTAGGGAAAGAAAATCTATACCTAAAGAAATGTAAAGGAAAATCTAAAGCTGCTTTGTGTTTTCATGTCCTCTATATAGGGCCTTTGATATCAACAGTTGACAGTGTTCTCCAACTTTAAGTTGAATCTGAATGCCAGAAGGCTGCTGTGGTGGAATGAGTCAAACTTGTACCAACTTCAGCCTAGAAAAAACCATTAGCCTGGGTGGGCATGGATCCTGTCCATGCCCAGCCTTGACCCTTTCTGATGTGCCCCCGTGTTCCTTCCCTTTCAGGGTCATTTGGTCATGCCAATGGATTATCATCAGCTTGTTCTGTCTGTCATTTCTTCTTGTAGCCAGGTGACCTGCCCTGGAACATTTCATGTTCTGTATTTTTCTAAATTACATTGTTCTCTGGAGTCTGTTGCCCAACTGAAAGCGTTACATTTTCTTTCACTGTTAGTTACTCAAGGTATCAATCATCCTGTAACCACCTGTACTACCGTTAACCTTCTTCCTGTCTTCCAAATCAAAACCCATTTCTCACTTCCATATGTCAACACTAGCCACATGCATTGATTAAACGTCTTCCATTTGAAAGCACACAGTCCTGCTCTCCTTGCCTGTGTCTGAATGCCTCCCATATGCTCGGCATGCAAGCCTAATTCCTCCATTCCCTTCCCCTGAAAGTCATTCTTCATTGTAATAAGTTGCCCAAAGTAAATGTATTCATCATCTTTTCCTCTGACAACCATGTTTCTCTACTACGGGAAATTAAACACTGCAACATATGGCCTGAGCAGCAAACTTTAGTGCTTGCTCGCTCAATTGTTTTAACACATTGCCGCCTTCACATAATATTCTGTTTGCCACTAGCATGTCAGGCTTCCGCTTGACATATGCATTAGACATGTTAATGGCAAGAGAGAAGCCAACTGAAGCTGACAATATGACGAAAGAAGGGTAAGTGCCTATTAATTACTAAAATTCACTTTTTTCCCCCCAATCTTTAGCAGTGGGGGAAAAAAAACCAAATTAATGCTTTCAGAACATGCCACCACATTAGCCTGCTGTGGTACCATCTGACAGATTTCTAAAATCCTAAGTACAATGAAAGAGCTTTGTGTAGATTTAGCAAGGCCAATTAAAGTGGCATCAGGTTCTCACTTATTGTCATGGAACTACTGGCCTGGCCTTTCTGCCTTCTCACATGTGAGTACTCAGGGCACCCTATAATTCCTGAATTCCTTACATAGATTTCCACATACCACTGATATGTGCTCCAGGATATTTTTTCTCTATTAGTTAAGCTCATAAGCAGCTCTGAAAGTAAACTCTAAATGCTACACCATCATTCACCAAATAATACAACAGTTTCTTTCTGGGTCATCACTTCTGACATTAGATCATTTAATTGATTAGGAATCTTTGGACTTCTACTAGGAACTCACTGACTCTAAAGTAATCTTTTAAGTATTTTTGATCTCGGAATGCATCTCAGCAAGTTGATATTTACCCAAAGCAAATTTTAGGGTTGTTTTTCTTAAATCTGTAAAGTTTTCTGGGTAAGCCTCCTTAATTTGTAAAGTACTTCTCCTAAACAATGAAAAAGGCTTAAAAGTTTTTCAGTGGATACTATGTTAAATTTTCTTTCGTGTATTGTATTTTCTTTCCTGTATAAGTAGTTGAGTCATGTGTTTTATTGGATGCTAGAGGACATCCAACAACAAGCAGTAAATTTCCTAGAGTTTCATTCATCTGTATATTTACAATTCCTCAGACCATGGCTTCTCAGGACATTCCTCATATCAATGACAGCTTCATCTTGAACTTAGTGTCAGGATCTCTCATCACCCAAAGCTTAATTAAAAGCAACAATTTATGGAGGTGTCCTGATGTCCACCCATGCTTCTGACCCTCTAAAATCTATCCTGACATTAAGCTAGATGTCAGAGATGTCCCTAAAATCTCATCCCACTGGTCCCCTTTGGAATTGCTTTTACATTGAGTTCAATGTCATCAGCCTGTATTGAGGGATGTTGTAAGAAGTAGTCCTGTGAGAATCATCACATTTTCTATAAGAAAATAATTCCAGATTTTATCAAGTATACTATTAAAGCCCTCTATGAGTAACTATTTCTTTCAGGCTTCACTGCCATGAAAGGTTGGGCTGCTCCTGAGCACCTGGTTTTATAAAGAGTAGAAGCATTTAGTTCTGATTGATTCATTGCCTATTAATTAGAAAAATTGACATAAGTAGGATGCCATGAATTATACTTTTATACCCCATCATCTATGATGGTGATGTTTATTATTTTTTCCTTCTATTTTTTATTCCTCTTATTTTCTCAGTTTTTGTTTGTTTTTGTTCTAGTACTAGAACTTAAACTCAGAGCCTGAGTGCTGTCCCTGAGCTTTTTCACTCAAGGATAGTATTCAACCACTTGAGCCACAGCTTCACTTCTGGCTTTTTTTTTTTTTGGTGGTTAATTGGGGAAAAAGAGCCTCACAGACTTTCCTGCCTGGGCTTGCTTTAAACTGTGATCCCCAGATCTCAGCCTCCTGAGTAGCTAGGATTAGAAGCATGAGCTACTAATACCTGGCAGTTTTTCATTATGTATTGAATTAAACATTACATTATACACACATGCTTTTTATAGTAGCCTTATACTATTCCTGAAATAATGTAAGTTATTAAAAAAGAAATACATATATGCAAAAACTAGACTTTAGAAAGTATAAAAATATGCATATTTGCAGATGTATCTATTTTAACACTTTTCAAAATGTGTCATTCAGTAGAAAAAAAGACAAGTGCAATATCAGTATGAAAAATGTGTCTTATTTTATAGAGGAGAAATATAGTTAGTGTTTTGGGTAAAAAGTTATAATAGACATGCAGAAATGCATGCCTATCATACATCTAAGATCCATACAAGTAATGCGATATAAAATACTCAGGAGTTAGGAGGATACAGAGAGCAAAGCTACCAAACACAAAGGAAACTAATTTTCAATCATCTTTATCTTCCAGCTTGCACATGATAATAATACTATGATTAAAATTCCCAGGATAAATAGGCATAGTTGAGATTTAATATTATCCAAATCTAGATTGATTGATTGATTGATTCCATTAGCACATATGAAACAATGTGCTAGGTATAAAGAATCCTGGGACAAATGAGACAAAGTTCACTGCAGTAGAAAATAGGAAATTGGTAAGGCATGCTTGAAAAGTATCCTGCAGTATTTAATTGCAGATACTGAAGTGTAACAATACATTCTCAACCTACCCTTCTCTAGTTACAGCACACATGTTGGGTGACTTTGGGGTAAGCACCTTTTGCTGGATGACAGACATATTTTTGGGTTAGACACTGGAAACTGTATTGTTTGCATGGCAGTATTGAAAGAATGGCTAAATTAATTCACTAAATGATATTTCTTTGACCACAAATGTTACCCAAGCAGTAGTGTATAATCTTGAAGCCATCATTATTTTATATTCTTCTCTTTTTTTACTTGTCTGTATCATTAAAGTATGCTAAAAGTAAGCCAATAAGTGAATTTTTTTCTGATATTGTTATTATGGAAGCCTAAGAGAACAGAGATAGTTTGCACCAAGTTATGGGAAAGGTCAGGAAATATGGCCTTCTTTTTTATTTAAAAAATAAGTTTTTATTGTGAAAATACTGTATAGAGGGGTTACAGTTATATGAGCAAGGTAATGAGTACATTTCTTATCCAGTGTTTAAGAATCATGTCTGAGCCATCTATTTGGATTAAAGCACAACCTAGGGTTTCTAGGTTTATATTTGCAGCCAAAGGATCTTTGGTTTATTTCAATATTTAAGTAGAAATTGAGGGAGAAAGTAACCTATAAAGTTGTTTGAGTGGTTGAAAGATCAAAGTTATTCAGTTGAATTGTACCTGAACAAGATGACAGTAAATGTAATCTTCAAACACAGATCTAACGATCTCCATGAGGCATACAAATTAGGCAA
Source organism: Dipodomys merriami (assembly GCF_024711535.1). Classification (NCBI taxonomy): domain Eukaryota; kingdom Metazoa; phylum Chordata; class Mammalia; order Rodentia; family Heteromyidae; genus Dipodomys; species Dipodomys merriami. The sequence continues at coordinate 29,080,024 of NW_027202270.1, forward strand.
TTGCTCAGCTGAATTACAGGATGATGGATCAAGGGAGACCCTGATCAGAAACATTGCAATAATCCAATTTGGAGACCACTAATATATGGTTCTTTTCTTGAGAATGGCTCAAGTCCATTTGATTTTTCTGTTATGTATAATATACCTTATGAAGAGACCTTGGTGCATCCATCCAGTAGACGCAAATGGATTTATACATCAGGAGGCCTCTCATATCTTCTTTCATAAAGGTTGATTCAAAACTGTCTCTGAAGTACAGAGCCTTGAAGATCTTAGTGTTTTAGGACTTCTGGCCACAGAGTATGAAAAATAACAAGTAAACTTGCGGGATGACTACCATTCAACCCAATTTCTACGGGAGCTTTGATTGTTGTTTCTGCTTTACCAAGTTTTGGAAAAACAGTTTGCACCATTACCTAACAGTGACTAGAAGCAGAGACTGCAGCCCTTCACTAGATTTGTAAATTAAAAATGTTTCATCAATTTTTTTCTTTGCCTTATCTTGACTGGTTCCTGTTATGATGGACATTCCTACTCGTTCAGCAAGATTTATCATTCTCCTTTTCCTCTGAGGACATTTTGTGATTTTTCTGGCCAGTGTACGTGACAAACATTCATAAATATTAATAACCTACTGTCTACCTTCTCTCGTGCAGTGTTAATATGGAGCTGTGTCAAAAACCATGTGCAGTGGATGCCTAGTTATCCCATGAAGGAAGGGTTGCTTCCCGGAAGGCAACCCAGATCCACACCAAAAACAAACTTCCTTGTTATGCTTAGCCTCTAGAAATTTGGTGCTAGTGTGGGTTAGACTGAATTCTACTATTCTGCTGTTACTGTGCCTCCTGCCTCATTCTCACAGATGAGTCCATAAAGGATTTGGACAGAGGATTATGGCAAATATGAAGCCCAAATTAAAATGCCTCCTGCTCCCCCCCAAAAAATAACAAAGAAAGGAAGGGAAGGATATAAAAGCTGTATTTGAGTTTTAGGTCTTGAATTTTCCCTTCTATGGCCATAAGACCCAGGTCCTAGCAACATGTAAGAATTACAAATTTCCTGATGCTGGTGGCTCATGCCTATAATCTTAACTACTAAGGAGGTTGAGATCTGAGGATCACAGTTCCAAGCCAGTGAGGCAGAAGGTTTGTGAGACTCTTATCTCAAATTAATCACCCAAAATCAGGAAATGGGCCTGTGGCTTAAGTGGTAGGGCACTAGCCTTGATCAAAAAAGCTCACAGACACACCTAGACCCTAAGTTCAAATGCTAGGAGACAAGTTCACACACACACACACACACACACACACACACACACACACACACACACAAACTGAATGGTGCACAAAGATAAATCTTTCTGAATAATGTATTCAGCCATTCAGATAGTCAGACAGTCAACATAGATTTAATAAGAAACCACTTCAGGGCAGCAGCTGTTCCAAATACTGCTAATGCAGGAGCGAACAAAAGAAATGATGGCTACACTTTCATCAATCTTTTCATGTACCAGGAGGAGAAACGCACATGCGTGCACACAGAGTGAATAAACACATACATTAACTCAGTGCGATAAAGAAAATAAAGAGAAGAATTTGAGAGTGAGTGATCGTTGATGGGTGTTGCTTTATATAGGGCTTCTCAGAGAAAGTGACATTCAGGCGATACCTGAATGATGAGGGAGTCAGCAGTTGGAAGAAGCAGCTTCTGGCAGAAGAAATGATAAATACAAACATGCTGAGATGGGAATCAGCTTGGCATGGGAGCAAACCCAAGAAACAGGCCAGTGTGGTGGTAGCACAGCATGAAAGAGAGAGGGTAGAAGACATCCAGTCAAAGGGGAACAAAAATTAGGTTTACAGACATGTGAAATCTCAATAAAGGGATTGCATTTTACTCTCCGGCATCACAGAGCCACTGGGGTGTTTCACACGAGGAGAGTGCTCACTATGACCTATATTTTAAATAGATCAGTCTAGCAACAGTTTGGAAAATGGATAGTAAAGGGGGGAGGGAAGAAGAAAAACTTAAGCAACCAGTTAGGAGGTACTGCATGCAATCATCTAAGCAATGGTGATTTTATATATCTGTATATATATGTGTGTGTGTATGATATGCATATATATCATATATATAAAAATAATCACCACTGTGTATGCATATATATATACATACATATAAATGTATATATAGTCTCAAACTTTGCCTCTAAGTATAATCACCTAAAGTAGGGGAATCTTAACATTTTTAATTTTTACATTTAAAATTTTAAATTAAGTGTTTTTGAAACCCAGACTTCACCTTGGAGCAACTGGATCTTAATCACTGAAATTAGGATACTGGGCATCAATCTTTGATTTCAATGTGCACACAACTAATTTGAAGATAGCTCACAGGAATTACAGAAAGACTGGGGAGTAGAGAGGTACAGAAAAAGAAGAATTAATGGTACTACCTCAGTTTATGGCATGAAGGCCTGGGTGGATGTTGGTGCTGTTTACAGAAGCCAAGAGGCTTTAGCAAAGAAGGGAATTGACATGAGGGATTTGAAACCCATGATCTGTGATAGGATGTGGACCATTTTGCATTTATATTCTTTGTTGTTTATTTTATATAGAAGTTGATGAAAGGAAGATCAAGGCTGAAATGGTAAACCTTGTAGATATCAGTGCAAAGATAGCATTAATGCCACAGAACAAGAGAAAACTACCAAACACATGAATGGTAGCCTGCGCCAAGAAGACTGCTCAGAGGATTTAGAACTTGAAGTGAAGCTGTAGCTAAAATGGCTGATCTCCTTCACAGTTTTAACCTTGAATCCTTGGCTAGGGGGAAAGGAAAGCAACTTCTTATCAGGGACACACACAAGGGCTCCATACCGCCTGTTCATTTACTACAAGCTTCATGTCTCAAGCTATTCCCTTCCATTAATTTTCCCCCAAAGCCCTCTAGATACTGTCTTGAGATCTCTTGGGATCTGCCATTTCCTAGCTACAAGGATGACAACATATGCTTCCCATGGTCATGTACATGTAAAACATTCAAATGAGCACATGCTAGAGCCAGGCCCTATGCTGGGTAGGCTAAAGAATGCACAGTCTGCCTGTCCCTCTAATTCCATCACAGAAGCCTCTAACACATCCACATAAAAACCAGTTGATTTCAAGGCACACATGCTTCATATTTGTATGATTCTATGTAAAACATATTCTGATTTTAAAAAATATTTCTCCTATATGTTCAAGCTTTACCATTTTATTGCTTTGAATCAATGAAGTTCTACAGCAAAGTAATAACAAGAAAGATCATTAAACCAATGTACCTAATATGAATCAACTATGCCAGGCCAGTTACCAACTATGTAATTTTAGAGCAGTGCTTTATATCATCTTTTTCATACCTCAGTTTGTATACCTGAACCAAAGGGATGATAACTAATAGTCTCCACCTCTGACAATTATTTTAAAAATTAAACAGCTTGATGTAAAAATGCCTAGGAGTATTTATTTGTCTATTTATGGTAATATTGGTGTTTGAGCCCAGGCCCTCCAGCCCTTTGTGCTTAGTTATTTTTTTAGACTACAGCTCACTGTTTTGCCAGCAGTCAGCCTCAGACTATGATCCTCCTATGTATGGCCTCTTGTGTAGCTGGGATCACAAATGCATGCCATCACACTTGGCTTATGATGGAGATGAGATCTTGAAAACTTTCTCCTGTAATAACAAGAAACATCACCCCACACCCTTATTACTTCCTCCTAAGCAGCTGGGATCATAGACATGAGCCACCATGCCTAGCCAGTGTGCTATAAATATTTGCTCCATGATTAATCCATACCCTACTCATCCATGGTCTCTGTCCTCACTGGAACCTAGCGAGTATCATTCTTCTTTTTTTCTTTTTTTTAATTATTTATTTATTGTGAGCATACCTTACAGAGGAGTTACAATTACATGGGCAAGATAACGAGTACATTTTTATCAAGCATTGTTGCCTCCTCTTTGTTTCCCCTTCCCATCCCTTCCCAAACTCCCCCTTCCCCCCACCAGACTTCCCTCCCCATCAAAGTTGTAACAGCGAGTATCATTCTTCAACTGGCTTATTCTTATTCTTTTTTGACTTTTTTATTTATTTATTTATTTATTTTTCCCATTACTCTTTTTTTTAATTGTGAAAATACTGTACAGAGGGGTTATAATTACATGGGCAAGATAATGAGTACATTTCTTATCAAGCATTGTAGCCTCCTCCTTTGTTTCCCCTTCCCATCCTCCCCCTGCCCTGCCCCCCCAATCCTCCCTGCTCCCCCTCTTTCCCGGCCCCCCCCCACCAAAGTTGTAAAGTTCGTTTTTCGACATAATGACTTGTACATCTCATTGTTGCAATGGGTCCACTTCCCCTCCACAAATTATACGGACATCAAATACAGTGAAAGCAGGGGTTATACTGTGGGGTAGGGACATACAAAGCAACAAAAAATCTTATAAATGTGTTAGAAACAATCGCATGAAAGAAAAAAAAACATTTGAATACATATCTTAGGGTTCATTTCCCTAACATCAACGTATCTGACCTTTTCTGCTTGACTCAGACATATACTAGATATTGCAAATAAGGGAAACCATGGGACCAATGTTTCTTTGGGCTTGGCTTACTTTACTTAATATAATTTTTTCCAAGCCTTTCCATTTCCTAACAAATGGGGCAATGTCATTCTTTCTGATGGAGGCATAGAATTCTATTGTGTATATATACCACATTTTCTTGATCCATTCATCTATTGAGGGGCATCTGGGTTGGTTCCATATCTTAGCTATAGTAAATAGTGCTGCAATAAACATCGTCGTGCTGGTAGCTTTACTGTGGTCTTGTTTGTGAACATTTGGGTAAATGCCCAAAAGTGGGATTGCTGGATCATAGGGGAGCTCTATGTGGAGTCTTTTGAGGAACCTCCATACTACTTTCCAAAGTGGTTGAACAAGTTTACACTCCCACCAACAATGCAGTAAGGTTCCCTCCTGTCCACATCCCCTCCAGCATCTGTTGTTATTAGAGTTCTTGATTATAGCCATTCTAACTGGGGTGAGGTGGTATCTCAATGTTGTTTTGATTTGCATATCTTTTTTGGGGGGGAGGGGTCCGGTCATGGGGCCTGAACTCTGGGCCTGGGCACTGTTCCTCAGCTCTTCAGCTCAAGGCTAGCGCTCTACCACTTGAGCCACAGCATCACTTCTGTTTTTTTTTTTCTTTTTGCTTATGTGGTGCTGAGGAATCAAACCCAGGGCCTCAGGCATGCAAGGCAAGCACTCTACCACTGAGTCACCTTCCCAGCCCCTGTATTTCTATTATGGCTAGGGAGGTTGAGCATTTCTTCATGTGTCTATTGGCCATCCTTCTTTCCTCTTCAGAGAAGTTTCTCTTTAAGTCTTTAGCCCACTTATTTATTGGGCAGTTGTTTCTTTGAGGATTTGTTATTGGGGGATTTAATTTTTTGAGTTCCAAATACCTTTTAGACATGAGATTCTTGTCCATTGTATGGCTAGTGAAGATCTTCTCCCAATCCATAGGCTTCTATTGATCTTGTTAGCTATATCCTTTGCCATGCAGAAGCTCTGCAACTTCATGCAATCCCATTTGTCCAACCTTTCTTTGATTTGTTGTGTTTCTGGGTCTCTATTAAGAAAATTTTGGCGTGTGCCAAGGAGACCTAGGGTTTCTCCTATTCCATCCTGTAATGTTTTCAGAGTATCAGCTTTGACTCCGAGGTGTTTGATCCATTTGGAGTTGATTCTGGTGCAGGGTGATATATAAGGATCTAGCTTTAGTTTTCTACAAGTAGTTAACCAATTTTGCCAGCACCATTTACTGAAGAGTCTGTTTTTCTTCCATTCTATTTTTTAGCTGCCTTATCAAAGATTAGATGGCTAAGGGTCTGTAGGTTCATTTCTGGGTTTTCAATTCTATTCCATTGGTCCTGAGGTCTGTTCTTGTGCCAGTACCAAGCTGTTTTGATTACTATGTCTTTATAGTAGAGTTTGAAATTTGGTATTGATATTCCTCCAGCAGTGTTCTTTCTGTTGAGGATCGTTTTTGCTATTCGGGCTCTTTTATTGTTCCCTATGAATTTTTGGATTGCCTCTTCTATTTCCCTGAAAAATGAGGTTGGAATATTGATGGGTATCGCATTGAATTTGTAGATAGCCTTGGGAAGTATTGCCATTTTCACAATGTTGATCTTTCCAATCCAGGAGCATGGGAGTTTTTTGCCACTTTTTAAGTTCTGTTTTGATTTCCTTTTTCAAAAGTTTTTAAAGTTTTCATGATAGAGGTCCTTCACTTCTTTGGTTAAGTTAATTCCTAAGTATTTTATTTTTTGTGGGGCTATTACAAATGGAGATGCTTTCCTAATTTCAGCTACAGCTTATTCTTATTCTTAAACGATTGGCTGTCTCACTCCTCCCGTAACCCTAGATTACATTTCTAGGCATATGACTGCTCCTTTCTGGTTTTCCTACAGAAGCTGCTACAAATCATCCCTAGGCTCCATTACAAATGAGGAGCTTGCCACACAGGCCTGCACCTGCCTAAGTGACCGCTGGTCCCATTTTCCACTCCTTGACTTCAGCTGAACAACTGCATCCATTTCCCAAGTTTAAACTAATGAATCCATCAGCAATGATCACCCCCAGGGCGATTTACAAGGTCACCTTATTACAGCACAATATCTTTAATCACATTTAATCATGCATTAAGACAGAAATACAAACAACTCCCACCTGACTATAAAGGGAGCTCTTTCTGTATTATGCGTAGCTGTTTAAGGGTCTTCCACAGAAAGCAATATACAAAGTGTCATTAGTAACTTGAATTATAGTAGTATTATGGGATGTGGTTGTTTAGGGGACCTGAGAGGTGAATCAAGACATTATTGATTTTCCGTAATGGTCTAATAATCTCTACCCTTGAGACCATGTTGATCTACAAAAAGTCTTGCTTGCTTAAGAATTACTTCGACTTTTCTGGAGACAGAGAAGAGACATTGAAGACAACGTTTTAAAAATTCAATCAGAAGAGAAGGTTAATTTGTATATTATATAATTTCCTTTTGGAAACAGTTCCTCTCAGGATTGTGTAAATACAAGAGGATATTTGAGGACTTACAAAGACCTTTGTAGGTTTCCAGCCAAAATTCTCTTATGATCCTCATCAGTTATAGAGCAAATCCTGCTGGGGACCCAATAATCTAAAACTGACTTGTTCAACTTCACATCCACTGTGGATGTGGATGCCGTATTATAAATCAGTTTTCCCAAGTGTAGCCTATGGACCAGCACATGAGAGATTAGCCACACATGTTCTCTATTTGCATAATCATGCTGCTGAGATGCCTGGATGTCATCATGTGAGATCTGGCTAATAAAATCTGGTGTGATAAAAATAAACAGTAAAGTGATCTTTGGGGTTTTGATCTAGCATTTTAGTCTGTATGTATGTGAGGACATCCACAGGGCTCTTTCTCTCCACAACATGAATGTATAACTTTCCTTACCATCGAGGAGAAGAAGGAAATTTGAGGCCCCACAGCAAGTTGTAATTGAATATAATTTTTGGCAACTTGTGAAATGAGAGCATGGAGCTATTCTGATTACTCAGAGGAAATGCTAGGAGGAGGGTTGCTTTTTAGGACTTGTTTATATACATGCAAATACTTATGTGATAAGTGCCAAGGAAGATCTGAGTGGAAAACAGAAGGGAGAAGATGAATGTTCAATGAAAAAGGAAGTCTGTGTATATGTATTGTATATAGCAATATAGTACAAGATTGTAAGTTTATGTATAAAAAGCAAAGACAGAATTTAGCATCATCTAGTCTCAAATGTTTCTGATTTAACCAAACAAAGATATTTATTGCAAATCCCTCTTATTGATTCCAGAATGAACAAATTGGGATCCAGGATGCCCTTTCGATTCCATCAAAGCTAGGCCCATGGATCCTCTGGTCACTATTTGGTCAATGGATGCCAGACACTAAAATAGTTGTAGAGCCTTTCCCTTCTTGCATTTAGCCATGAAAAGCAATGCAAAGTAACAATTTCATTTGTATTTTCTCTACATGATGCTAACTGATAAGGCTACAAATAATGACAAGGTCATTCTGTTATCTTCAAATTAGAACACAGTTCATGAGCCACCCTGACACTCTTGCTCTATCAAGAAAAGAAAATTCACCCTGCACCAGAATCAACTCCAAATGGATCAAAGACCTTGAACTCAAAGCAGACACTCTGAAAACATTACAGGATGGAATAGGAGAAACCCTAGGTCTCCTTGGCTCAGGCCGAAATTTTCTGAATAGAGACCCGGAAACACAACAAATCAAAGAAAGGTTGGACAAATGGGATTGCATGAAGTTGCAGAGCTTCTGCAGGGCAAATGACATAGCTAGCAAGATCAATAGAAAGCCCACCGATTGGGAGAAGATCTTTACTAGCCATACAACAGACAAGGGTCTCATATCTAAAATATACTTGGAACTCAAAAAATTAAACCCCCCAACAACAAATCCTCAAAGAAACAACTGCCCAATAAATAAGTGGATGAAAGACTTAAAGAGAAACTTCTCTGAAGAAGAAAGAAGGATGGCCAATAGACACATGAAGAAATGTTCAACATCCCTAGCCATAAAAGAAATGCAAATCAAAACAACATTGAGATATCACCTCACTCCAGTTAGAATGGCAAAAATCAAGAACTCTAACAACAACAGATGCTGGAGGGGATATGGACAGAAAGGAACCTTACTTCATTGTTGGTGGGAATGTAAACTTGTTCAACCACTTTGGAAAGCAGTATGGAGGTTCCTCAGAAGACTTCACATAGAACTCCCCTATGACCCAGCAATCCCACTTTTGGGCATTTACCCAAATGTTTACAAACAAGACCACACTAAAGCTACCAGCACAACTATGTTTATTGCAGCATTATTTACCATAGCTAAGATATGGAACCAACCCAGATGCCCCTCAGTAGATGAATGGATCAAGAAAATGTGGTATATATACACAATGGAATTCTATGCCTCCATCAGAAAGAATGACATTGCCCCATTTGTTAGGAAATGGAAAAACTTGAAAAAAATTTTATTAAGTGAAGTAAGCCAGGCCCAAAGAAACATAGGTCCCATGGTTTCCCTTATTTGCAATATCTAGTATATGTATGAGTCAAGTGGAAAAGGTCAGATAATGTGATGTCAGGAAAATGAACCCTTAGATATGTATTTTAATGTTTTTTCTTTCATGCATGTGTTTCTAACACATTTATAAGATTATCTCTTTGTTGCTCTGTATGTCCCTCCCCCACAGTATAACTCCTGCTTTCACTATATTTGATGTCAGTATAACTTGAGGAGGAGATGGGGAAAAACCAGTTGTTTAAGGATACAGGTGGACCTGTTGCAACAATGAGAAGTACAAGTTGTCATGTCCAAAACAAGCTTTACAACGTCAGTGTGGGGCGGGGGGGGGGGAAGGGGGGAAAGGAGAAGGATTGGGATTGGGGGGGAGGGGGGAGGCTGGGAAGGGATGTGAAGGGTAAACACAGGAGGAGGCTGCAATGCTTGGTAAGAAATGTACGCATTATCCTGCCCATGTAATTGTAACTCTTCTGTACAGTATGTTCACAAATAAAATAAAATAAAATTTAAAAAAAAAAGAAAAAAAAATCAAGTATCTAGTTTGACGAGTGTAGACGTCCATTCCTGGAGGTCCCGCCATGCTACAGCAAGCAAGTACTTAGCTAATGACAGGACTCTTTACATATCTGTAGCCCCAAGTTCTAGAATTAGTCCCTTTGCCAAGAGAAGCATTCTGAGGTGTTGAGGGATATAGATTGGTCTTTCAGAAAAAAAATTTGATTGTGAGCTCTATGATCAATTTTGACAAAGCTCAATAAAAAATGATATACCCAAGAATGACTTATTGTTTCCATGTAGGTTAATGATGTGTTTCTGATATAAATACTTAAGAGCTGCCTTTGAGTAATGGGGTTCCCTCTCTTGGTAATGTTAGAGATTACTGAAAGGAAGCCTCTATCTGCTTTTCTTTGTGATATTTGAAGAGTTGAGAGAAGTAATACAAAGCTGCCATATTCTGTGTCAGCCTCTCTGCAATATACCTTAAAACTATTTGCCCCTCAAGCCTTAGAAAAAACATCCGAGGATGGGTGGTCAGTGCTACATCCACAATTAACAGATGGGAAGGAGGATGTTGGAAGGGATCAAGCAACTTGCTCAAATCACATAGCTAGGAAGAGGCAGAGTCACAAAACTCATGGTCTTTTAACCCTACCCTGCTTCTTCTCTAACAGAGGAAGGATTCTTTCTCCTTGCTTGAGAGAAGACATAAATATGGCCATGAGAAGTATTAAGAGAATGTGAAATGCCTACAGCAGGGCACTGCTTCTGCTCACTCCAGAATCCCGCAGGTCTCTTTCTATTTTTAAGCACATCAGCCCCCATTAGCCAGCACCAGCTTCTCTTTGTCTGAGGGCTGCCCTCAGGCTGAAGGAGTCTGCTTTGTGCACATAGACAGCTCCAAGTTCTTGGAAATTTATGTCCCCCTAGAGATGGCCTTTAGCAAATGACTGATAGGTTTAGAGGCACACATATGAGTTTGCTTGTCCCACGGGTGACCCACTAAAGCTTCCCCTAGCAAGGCTGAGTCAAAATTGCTTTCATGTAACTTTGACATCCTACCCTAGTCATTCACTTTCTTCTTTTCAATATTACCACTTCCTTGTTCTCTTCTATCTTCAGGCTAAGACTGAAGTATTGTGGACAATTTTTCTGTTAAAAAAAGATGGTTTAACCTCCATATTATTGAAAGTGGTTGCTATGATCAGAAACACACTAAGTTTTCTATATTCCAATCTCAATAAAGTACCAGTCAAAACAAATGAACTGAACTACAGAGGAGAAAAAAATCTAAATATGAGAAAGGCTTTTAGAGATTGATTAATTATAAAGATGACTAAACATTGTCTCATATTCTTAATTGTTTTTCAAAAGGGAGTTAATAGTTTTACAAAGCAGCATTACATTGTGACCAAGACAAAAGGTTTTGGACATGTAGCTGAATTTAAGTGCTAAATTTTCCATGAGCTGTATCGTAACCTCTCTATGCCTCAGTTTCTTAATCTGGAGAGTAGGGATAAAATGACACCAATTTCAATTATTGCTGGGAAGCTTACATGTGACATAATATGATATGTGAGGTCTCCTAACCATAAATCATAGCCATTATTACCAACTTTTGTATTTTAGAAACAGACTGGCCCCATAAAATTCCTTCAAGTCTATAATTATATGCCTCATCTTGCCCTTACCAAAGTCTGATAATCCTGGGTCCTTCACAACTGGGAAGGAAAAGGACCTAGGAGAGGTAGTGAAGGTGTGCCATCATCTTCCGGTGAAACATGAAAGGCTTATAAACTACGGGTTCCAACAAGGATATTAATCTTTCAAGCGTTTCACGAAATAAGAAAGCACTTATTGAGCTTCTAAAACATGCCGGGCACTGTGTTAAGCACTCTATCTCCCCACCCTTGTAACGATTATTACCCCCATTTATAGAGGTCAGTGAAGCTCAGAGTAGTTAAACACATCTCCAAAATCAAGTGGTTAGGCCAAATTTAGGTCCAAGTCTCTATAACTCCAAATCATTTTTACTCCATTCCATGGAGAATTTTAATTACAACCATATGAGCTTATCCTGGGAAAGTGGAATTATATATACATATATATATCAGTATATGAATTTGCACTTAACCTCAAAAATAATATTTATTCCAAAGATAAATGTGAACTTCAACAAGGTCATTGAAATAAAGAGATCCTTTTTGAAAAGAGACCCAGGGGCACAGCAGATAGAAGAAAGACTTGACAAATGGGATTACATGGAAAGCAAAAGTTTCTGCACAGCAAAGGACATATATATATATATATATATATATATACTAGAAATATAGCCAACAGACAAGGAGCTCAAGAAACTGACCTCTCCCAAAGCCAATAAGAGGATCACTAAATAGGCAAAGGAGCTGAGGAAAAACTTCTCAGAAGAGATAAGAATGGCAAAAAATATATCATGAGGAAATGCTCAGCATCCCTGGACATAAATGAAATGCTACTCAAACCCTGAATTTCCATCTCACTCCAGTATGATCGGCCAACATTGAGACTTTGAATAACAACAAATGCTGGCAAAGATATGGGGAAAATGGAGACCTATTACATTGTTGGTAGGAATGTAAATTGTTAGAATCATTCTGGAGGGAAGTTTGGAAATTACTCAAAAAACTAAACATAGAACTACCTTATTCTAGCCATACCATTCTCGGACATCTACCCAGACCATTACTAGGCAGGATATGGTAAAGATATTTACATATCCATGTTCAGTGCTGCACTATTCACAATAGCCAAGCTGCAGAAACAGCCCAGCTAGCCCACAGTAGATGGGTGGATCCAAAAGAATGTGGTATCTATATAAAATGAAATTTTACACAGCCACTAGAAAGACTAGGACCTAGAACAAATCATGTTAAGTGAGGTAAACCAAGTTCAGAGATACTAAAGGTGAACTTTTTCTCTCACATGCAGAAGCTACATCTAAAATACACTGGGACATGATAAATTACACAGGTCTCTAGGCACTCACATATACTGACACCAAAGGAGGGTACTTTTAGGAGAGGAACACTAAGGCCCAACACCTATGTGCATTTGATTATATAAAATAATATTTATCAAAATGAACTCCAGGAAATGGAAATGATGTTTTTTCTTTGTTGCCGTTTTCGTGTTCTTTCCTTTTTGTCTTTGGGAAGGGAAGGAGAGCACAGAAATGGAGGGACAAAGGGTGAACAAATGCAGTGGTGATACTCACTAGATACTATGTTGAAAATAAAACAAAGATCTCGCTTCTGCCTTGTGCAGGTAGCCCATATCTGTAATCTTAGCTACTCAGGAGGCAGAGATCTAAAAATCTTGATTCAAAGTCAGCCTGAACAGAAAAGTCTGTGAGACTAGTCTCACCTATAAACTAGCAAAAGGCAAGAAGTGGAGCAATGGTTCAAATGCTAAAATGCCAGCCCTGAGTGAAAAAGCTAAGGGGATAGCACCCTGCCCTGAGTTCAAGTCCCAACATAAACACACATATATACACCACACACACACACACACACACACACACACACACACACACACACACACACACACACACAATAATAGGTACTCAAGAGTAATTTTAAAAATCCATGGTAACTACTCCTAAACATGGAAAAGTAAACTTAGCTAGCAAAAGAAGAGACACCCAACATTTCCAAACTATGTTTTTAGAATCTGTTTTGAGATGCCCACTAGGAATGAGCCCACCAGCAGTCTCTTTGACTCAGTCCTTTAATGTCTTCAGACTGCTGGGGAATGCCTTGATAGACAGACAGGGAGGAATATTAGAGGACTTTTCAATTTTCCCAGCAATCCTCCAACCTAATGAGCCTTGAGAGAAATCCTGCAAGATCCACAGGGGTACTTCAAGATGGATCCCTCCCACTTCTCAAAAAGAGTATGTTCACACCAGGTTTTGCAAGCAGGGTGAGGGCACAGCCAGATGCCCTGGCAGAGAATGGTACCACCATTGATTAGGCATTTGCCTCCTGCTGAAACTATGGAAACCTTGTATGGGAGTGACTGCTTGCTCTTTTTTAGTATAGAGATCAGGCATTTCTCGGGTGACTTCTTTTAAATCAGCAGTTCCCACAGGACCCATGGGAGCCTAATGCAATTTGTGATAAAGAGGAAATGATTCTTGTGAAAGTAATGCTCCCCTATTCCAACATGTTTTGAATGAATAATGTTGGGGAAAGGGGATATTAAGGAGAAGTAAAGCCTGAATTTGTATTGAGAAGAAGTTTGGGGCACACTTTTTTTTTTTAAAGCTTTTGGTTAAAACAAAGAGCCAGTATTAAGACAAGTACAGTCTAATTCTTGCAATCCCCTGTCAGGAATCCATTCTTTTTTTATTATGCCATATGCGTAGCTTGAGGTTATATTGGAATGCATAAATCTCTTGTGAGCCACAAAACATTAAGCTGCCGTTGTCCTCATAATTTCATTATCTCAGTTTCTGCCCTAAAACGTTTAACACTAATTGAACACCCGAGGTTTTCCTGTGAAGTTTATTTTCTGAACATTATTGAAGTGCTGTTGATAAAAGTCAGAATTTATGGACTCAGCACTCCTTAAAATGCCATGATATATATATATATATATATATATATATATATATATATATATATATATATATATATAAAAGCAGGAATATTTTTATGACTTTGTCTGGAATTTCAATGTCTTTCAATCACTCTACATTATAAAGCTGTCTATTTCAAAGTGTATTTCCCAAGAACCAAATGACTTCACTGAACCTAGGCTGTTCATCTGCAGGTTCATGTTGGACATATGTAGCTATCTTATTGATGTCACATTTCAGATCGGCTCTCCATGATTATTTTGTTCTTAATTAAAAAGACTTGATTTGCCAGGTGCCAGTAGCTCACACCTGATATCCTAGCTACTCAGGAGACTGAGATCTGAGGACTGTGATTCAAAGCCAGCCTGGATTAGCAAGCCCATGAGATTCGTATCTCTAATAAGGCACCAAAAAAGCAGGAAGTGGATCTTTGGCTCAAGTGGTAGAGGGCCAGCCTTGAGCAATAATGCTAAGGTATAGTGCCCAAGCCCTGAGTTCAATCCCCAGTACCTGCATCCCATCCCACCTAGCCTCTCCTTCATGTTATGATTCAGGCTGCCCTGAATCAAGTAAATATTGGCAGTCATCTCACTAATAGAAGTCCATTTTTTTTTCTCTGAAAGAAATGCATTTGAGTGACTCAGACCTATCAAGTAGCCTTTAGTCCTTTAAGGAAAGGAAACATTTCCTGTAAATTTAAGTTAAAAAATATATGTATCTATATCTACTTATAGATAGATAGATATAGATACATATATTTATATATATATATATATATATATATATATATATACATATATTTCTATAGATAGATCAGCCAGGCACCAGTGGCTCATGCCTGTAATCCCAGCTACTCAGTAGGCTGAAATCTGAGGATCATTATTCAAAGCCAACCTGGGCAGGAAAGCCCAGGAGACTTTTATATCCAATAAACTACTCAGAAAAAGCTGGAAGTGGCACTGTGGTTCAAGTGGTAGAGTGCTAGCCTTGAGCACAGGGACACTTAGGGACAGAGCCCAGGCCCTGATTTCAAGCCCCAGGGCCAATAAAAATAAATAAATGAATTAAATATATATATATATATACATACACACATCATAATAAATAGAAGCTATGTGTTAAAACTACCTCTTGGATATTGTTTGCTATTCAATTAATTTCACATGTCTCTGTCAGAAAGTAATTTATTTTAAAAATGAGCTATGATCCATGTCTCTAATGGATTTATATTAATATTTATGCACACAAACATGTGCACACACAGAGTTTATGGTATGCCATTCACCAGTGGAGTCTTTGCATCTTGGCTTCTGAAAATGGAACCCAAACTAAAGTGTTAAGTGTCCATCTCCTGCTTAAAAGAAGTAAGGTTACTATGGTAACTGCCAACAGATGAGCATTTTTCTGTCATTATTATAATTGGAAAAGAAAATAATCTATTTTAAATGATAAAGCATGCAGAGGACTCTGCATCTAAAATGGTCGCTAAACTGGCTGAGACAGGACAACAGATCTTTGCTAAATCTGGGACTGAGACTTGACTTTCCTAGGCCAAAACATGGTTTCTGAAGGCCTTGGAAAGGGTATTCTGCTTGTTCCAATTTTGGAACTACAATGACAGGAAAGAAAAAGGATGTGTTATTTCCCTCCCAGACCTTAAAATAAGTAAAAATTAAATTTGAAACGTTTCACAGGTAAAACATTTTTTCTTAAAAAAAATATTTTGGAAGTGTAGCCTGTGTGTGTCATTGTACATCTTCAGCCTCTGCTCCCTATTTCCATTACATCATCCACCAAGAATAATTTATTTTACACATAAAAATCTTTCTCTCCCTCTCAGCAAATTCTCTTTATGCCCCTATTTACCCTCTTTAAAACACTTAATTTTGTACCAAAAATAAAGACTAAAAGTAAAATATTAACAGTGGAGATGTGAATTTAACTTTATAGACCAATGTAAAACAAATTTGCTATAATAAACATATGTCTTGCATAATCTTTTTTTTTCAAATTTTTCTTTTTTATTGTGAAAATACCGTACAGAGTGGTTACAATTACATAGGCAAGATAACGAGTAGATTTCTTATCAAGCATTGTTGCCTCCTCGTTGTTTCCCCTTCCCATCCCTTCCCATACTCTTCCCCTCTCCCCACCCGGTCCTCCCCCCACCCTCTACCAAAGTTGTTAAGTTCATTTTTCGACATAACGACTTGCACATCTTAGAAAACTTAAGAGATAATTTTTAAAATATGCTCTCATGGGTCTAAAAGACTAATAGAAATAAAATACTCTCTGAATAACCCAAACATAATTAAATGCACTATCGATAGAAATTGGTATGCTATAGCTTGAAAGGTTCTTAAAGGGGTATTTCTTGCCTTAGTATTTATATCAGAATATAAAAAGTGGAAATTAATGAGGTATGGATTTGGTTTTTGTTTTAAAGATGAGTTATTGATGGATACCTTTAAAAGGAATCCCTTTCTGTTTCTCCTGGTATTTTGCTAGCTAAAATGCTCTGCATGAAATCTTTTTCTAGGGTAGAGTTCTTGTATGTACCCTGGAAATAAAGGATAAAGTTTTCCTACATAATTTCCATATGACCTTCTAAGATCCCACACATGATTAAACCTTTAGAAATTCCCTGCTTTCACGTGATTTATCCATCAGGGGTGAGGAACCTTTGTAAGCATTTGAATGCTTACAACATCATTCTAGGGCCATACAAAATTATTAATATAGGCAGTCAGCTATGGGCAACAACAAGAAGCATATGAGAAGCAAATAATTTCAAAAGCCTTGTATAGACCACAGGCTGGACATCCCTAACTCCTAATTCTACAGTGTGAGGTCTTACATGAATAAGAGTTGTAACTAATGGAGTTTTCTCTAGCATGAGTTCTCATGTGCCTTAAAGTATAAAGGAAAAGCAATATCTTGGCTATATTCTTTAGATTTTTGATGGCTTGTCTCAAGTGTATGTCCTTGTTTATAAAATTCTGAAAACTTGTTTTCTCATAATTTGTACATTCCACTCAAAGTTTTAATTACTGATAGAGAAATTATGCATTCATTATTTTGGGCCACAGAACAAATGGTTACAAGCTTAAAATAACATACCTTTGTGAACTCACAGTTTCTGTGGATTGGGATTCAAGGTCTCTCATAGGCTTTAAGCTGGATACCACTGGGGTTTCATCTACAAAGAAATGAAAGAAGCATCCACTTACAAACTCATACGGTTGACGGCAGGATTCAGTTCTTTGTAGGGGTTCTTAAGGCCTGGATGACTATTCCCTAGAGGTAGCTCAGCTCCTTGCCAGATGGACTTCTTCAACATCTGAGTTTCTTGCATCAAAGCATTCTTGTGTAGCCAAATCATGAAAGTGACCTCATAAATTTTAATATATCCTACTGGTCAGAAGAAAACCATTAGAATGAAATAAGGATATCTAACCAGTGCCATCTTGGCTATGTGATGGATGATAGAGAATTGAGTTTAACTGGCACCATCTTGTCTTCATGGTAGAGATAGGGAGGTTTCACTCCCAGGTAATGGGCATGCCTGAATTCTTAGAGACAGGGGCGGGGACTTGGACATTAGGTTACTGAACCTGTCAGTCCTATGTTTTGAATTCATGAGATGAAAATTTCCTGTGACCCTGACCCATAACGTTGACTATTTAGGCCCCGCCCAGCTCCAGTGCATCGACACCATGCCTCCTATCTCCTGTCTCCTGGCTCTCCTCTGGAGAGTTCAGTTCAGCTCTCCATTGGAGTCAATCTGGTTTGTTGGTATTGCTTTTCTGTTCTTTCTTTGCTTTACACCTGTCATGGCTGTTTTCTAGTAGTGTTAAGTGTATTCAAGAGATTGCAGGTCTTTGTGACAAGAGTCCATCTGTGGTCACTGACTTTCCAATAAAGACTCCCAATTTGACCTCTCCAAATATGGTTTCTCTGTTTCTTTCAACAAGATCATCTGAAACATAAGACAGAGAATTAGCTAAAGATCTAAATACTAAGGCATCTGGAGGCTGGGGGGAGAGTCTGCCTGTCACATTCAAATATCACAAATGGCTGATTGTTCTATTTCAGTGGCAATGATAAATAGGCAAGGAGTAGTTCTCATAGCCTTAGAAGTACTGAGTTCTTAAATGCCAGTGGCTTATAGTTCTAGGTCATTAAAACAAGAGGCATGCCAGACACCAGCAGCTCTTGCCTGTAACTAGCTACTCATTAGGCTGAGATCTGAGTAGTTCAAAGCCAGCCTGGGCAGGAAAATCTAGGAAACTCTTATTTCTTATGAACCACCAAAAAGCCAGAAGTGGAGTCTCATCTGATGTGGTAGAGTATCAGCCCTGACCCCAGAACTGACATAAAACACACACACACACACATACACACACACACACACACACACACACACACACACACACACACACACACACACACACACACACACACACACACACACACACACAAAACTAGAGGGGCTTATGCCTTCCATCATTAAAGCCAGAGGTTTGCAACATAGGTTCACAGACAGAACAATCTAATTAGATCTAGGCCCAGAGAACTACAGGCTAATGATTGCAAGCTTTACAATGTTTGACAAGAAATGTACTCACTACTTTATGTATCTAACTGTAACCCCTCTGTACATCACCTTGACAATAAAATTTAAAAAACAAAACAAAAACAAAAACATAGATTTCCAGCCCTGGGTGCTCAAGTTAGAAGCTTTGTTACCCTAGGATTTGAGTGCCTATCACTCATCCCACAATACTTTGTGAAGCAGCTCCTGATCTTTGATCTTTGGCCCCTTGGTTCTTAGCCTTCAGTCACTCTTTGGAAACTTTTCATCCACAAGGGCTTGCAGCTTTCCCAGTTTTTGTTCTTCACAATCACTTGTCTACGCCTTTTCAACATCTCTTAACTTCTGGAGTCTCAGCTCTCTGCAAATTTCTGTTCCTTGCCATTCTGGGAAACTTTCAGTCACCTTCTCACTGCTGCTGCCTGAGCCTGGGACTGAAGGTTCTAGGAGGTATCTACTCTTAGTGTTACCAATTCATCCTCCTCTACTCACGGTAAAGACCAGGAAGCAGGCAATAAACAACTATTCAATGTTTTAAAAAGACTTTATTTTTGGCTAAAGATCGCAGAACTGTGAAATAGCACACAGGAGAGAAGCCTTCTGGACTATGAAACAGTAGGAAGAAAAAGAACAATACCTGCTTATATAGCTAGAAGAGGGGTGTGGCGTGCTTTGTGTATAGATTCTAGTTCCACGAATCATGAGATTGTTGCTGAGTCATTGAGGAGCTGATCCTGATCCTATCCTAAGTAGGAATAGAAGATTTATGCAGCTGAAGTCTTCCTTGAGTTGATTTGATTAGCTTTGAGTAGTGTCTACAGCAAAATCTCATGAAGCAGAAGTAATGCTTCAGCAGCAGGCATGTTCTCAGTGCTCCTTGCAGCTGGCTGGAGTTGCCTTGGAGCAGTGATAGAAGGTTTAAAGCAGCCAGGCTGCCAGGATGACTGTCCAGCCCATTGCCAAAGATTGGGGAGTAGACAGCTTCCTTCTCAAGGCAGCTAAGCACAAAGGAAGGGTCTATCAGCTGTCATAGAAGGGATCCAACTCCTGCTCCACACAGTTTTGCTCATTCACTGAGAATAAAGAGTATTTACAATAAAGACCTAGAAAATGACTGTTGTTAACAGTAGTTAAGTGTCTTACTCCTAGCCAAACTCCAATAGGAGACCTGAGCTCTGATTTTTCTCATAAAGAATGGCTAAAAGCTTCTCCACATGCTTTATTTACATGCATATTGAACTTTTCCAATGTCATCTCTAGCATGTGCCCTTAAGATGAAGGACAGCAGAAGACTCTCCCACATTCCCTGCATTGATAACACTTCTTTCCATTGTTTACAGAAATCTTTAAATATGAAGAACAACAGCATTCCTTTATGTAACAGTCAGAATCTTTTCTAACGAAGTGGTGTCTGGCAGAAGCATTGCCATTTTAAGGGAAGCCACCATCTTACAGGGAGTTATTTCAGTTAAGTCACATTCATTGTTTTCCTGGCAAGTTCCTGCTTTAAACCTATGTCCTGGTTTTGTAGTACCCTGGTTTCCCAACAAGATATCCCAACACGTGGTCAATTAGGCTAGGAGTCTTTATTGCTGTGTGGCATCTGTGTCCAGCTCACGGAGTTTAGGAATGCAGTCCTGATATGTGGATGTGCTGGGTACTTAAGGACACAAGCCACATGCAGGTGGCCTTTTTTGCAATAGGCCAGAGCAAGCAAGCTGGGGGGTACAGAAGCGAGAATTACACAGTTAGCAGGAATTTGGCGGTTATGCTTGGTTTCCCTCTCATCCATTTCTCAGATTCTGCAGAGGTCAGGCTTGATTCCAGTTATTCGGGTCACTGTGCCTTCTGCATTGCCCCTGGCCTGAAGAGTCCCCATGGCAGAGACTGATTGTTTTACTACTACTTACTGAATTCCAGTAACCTGGTGTTTAACTCACTAATTCACTTCAAACCTTTATCTTTGGAATTTTTCCTTTTAATGACTAGCCTTGAGTTTTTTTTGTTTTCTACAAGGAGATTTTGCCTTTCAAGTTTGACCATATTCTTAAAAATTAATCATTTTGTTCTGTTTCTAAATTTCACATTTTATATTTTTTGGGGGTAGGGAGGATTATCACAGTGTCAGTTGATTACTCAAACTTTCAAGCCCTTTCAAACTAAACAGTCATGCAAGATGGTATGAAACTAAGTTGTGACTAATCCAAACAAGGGCTAGTAACATGTTAGGGATAAAATCTGGGTGGACTGCCCAGTACCCTAGCTTACTTGGCTTTCCATCAGTAGCATGCCCTTCGGCAGAAGTAGAATCTTGTCTTGCTGTGTCCCTTTCAAGTTGGTGTCTTTATTTTTACATGATACCCCAATATCCTGAGACATTTCCAACACTTGTAGAATTTGTATACAGGTTGGACCAAGGCCTGATTCTTAAGGGATGGATGATCCACAGAGGCTCTCCTGTATGCTGCAGTTGTTGGCTTCTCCTCCAGTGGGAATTCACACTGTAAAATCTGGAAAATAGCAGGAGGTTTTCCTACAGGGGTCATATTCATTACTTTTACAGAGGCTCTCCAACTTCTGACTTCTCAAAAGTCTCTCTCTCTCTCTCTCTCTCTCTCTCTCTCTCTCTCTCTCTCTCTCTCTCTCTCTCTCTCTCTCTCTTCCCCCTCTCCCTCTCCCTCTCTCTCTCTCTCTCTCTCTCTCTCTCTCTCTCTCTCTCTCTCTCTCTCTCTCTCTCTCTCTCTCTCTCTCTCTAACTTGTTATGAACTTTAATGACATGCTATTCCCAGATTTCTCCTAATATAGAGAATAAGGATTCATTCCTTAATATTCTGCTCTCTGTTCATTGGAAACTTTTCTGAATATGCTGCCAAGCGATGGACCAAGGGGTTTTAAATGGAATCTCACAATTCATTGATGCCAGGCTCTTATACCATTTTTTCCATGACGACATCTCTCATGAGTAAGGAGCTAGTAAGCCTTACTTCTTCTAAGTAAATTTCATAGCCTAATCATCAATTTCATTTCCTAATTCTGAGAGGGTTTGGTAGGTATTAGTTGTAAAGTCCAAGAAGGGAGAGAAAAGGTACAGTTGGGCCCATCTGGAATAATTTGAAGTCCAATGAGAAAAGTTTGTACTGCTTAGACTGGCAGAGCAGCTGAGATTTTTACTTTGCAATAATGTGCTTGTACTCATTTAAAATTATTTCAACAGCACCCTAATGATGTTTTTTTAATTTAAAAATGCATTTATCTCTTCTCTACCCTATTTCTCTTTATCAATGCCTTTCTTACCTTATCATTACCATTCTTGGGAACTATAGAAACCTATTATAGCTGAAACACACAATAAAACACTCCATCCTCTTTAGTAGGAATCCTTAGCTAAATGTATAATCTGTTTCAGAAGACTGAATACATAAATAGAGAGTAGTCAGGTCATATAGCCAAGAGAACTCTGACCCACAACCACTGCACACACAATCCACAAAGCTGAAGTCTAATCTCTATAGCAATTGGCCTAAAACAAATAGGACCGGCAAATGATGGTAAGCTAGAAAAGACTTTATAGGCAAAGTGCGAAATGCAGTAAAAATGACAGTAAACCATATTAGAGAAGAAATATGTCATGTCTGGCCACTCACCCCTATCTACCAAATAAAGAGACATCAGTATCTGGAGAGTCAGTACTGGCATGGGCATATTGGGAGAAGATAGCACTTCAGTTCATCTTTATACACCTCATAGGTACAGAGATGAGCATTAGGTTTAAATAATGGAAGAATTGAGGGCACAAAGAGTCCTCAGGATTGGTATACCCTGATTGGTCATGATCTCAGTTCTGGTTCTCCTGGGTTCTGGAGATCTTGATATTGTAGACATTAGCAGATTGGAATAATCTTGTTCTTATAAGATTATTCTTCACACACCAGGGAGCAACCTCATTACAAGTAACTGTCCTCACTTGGGGGTTGTCATAAGATGTTATTGATCAGACAGTCTTGTCTTCCCTGAAATCCAGGTTGAGCACAGAGTGACTGGAGAGAATAGCTTAGACAAAGACAAATACAGAATGGAGGCAGAAATGCCAAGCTTTTATTTTGCTTTTAGCTAATTTCTGGGTCTAAGTAAGGAGCCAGTGCTCTTCAGAAAAAAAAGGCAGTTTAATGACCTGTTGCACATACACTTTCAATAGACTGAAAGGGAGTTATCTCTAGGGTGAAAAAATGGAATTTGCATTTGGGTTTTGAGTACTTACTGCTATTGCCTGTGAGAATTCATATCCCTAGGTTCAGCCTACAGGACTGAGGTCAGCAGTGAGTCAAGAAGCTTTAATTATAGTACAATGTTTTCTCTCAGAGCCCTTGTGATCTCTTCCTTCCAGGGTCACCATTTATGTCTCTTTGCTACATTTTTCCCTTTAAGGACTGGAGGCCATGAGGAACTTTATTTTCTTTTTAGGTTTTCTTTGCATATCCCTTTGCTCATGGTTAGCTGCTACCCACCAGAAAATATCTTTCAGCTTCCCTATGGGTTTTATTTTCCTCCTCCCCAACTCATAATCAGCCAGAGGAGCCAGGTAGAGCCCAAAACTAAATTGCATAAGACATCTATTTCTAGTGATCCAGTATCTAGCTTCTCCAAGCTGATGACTTAAGAGAGCTCCCTGCTTGGAAATCTCTTCTCATTGCTTAGTAGAAAGCCATAGAGAAAATAACATTGAACAAAGTGTGTATGATCCAATGATAGATCCAATGATAGCTGTGGAGGGGGCTATGTTTCAGATTCTCTTCTGCATCCTCATGTCCTCAGACATAAGCTAGCTCTTGAATGAGTGTGCTATGATTTATTTCAAGGTAGATGGGTGATTTTGCTTCTGCTGTTTTTCTTCAAACTCTAAAGTGCCATAGTTGGGTGTAGCATTCCTGCATTCCCAAACCGTATGATATAGAAAGCTTTCCCAAAGCTCTCTCAATCCCCAGCCTGCCTTTGAACGTCTGCCAAATGCAAGTGATGGTAGCTCTACCTCTTAATGAGTAGACATAGTCTTTCTTTCTCATTCTCTCTGACCTCCTCCCTACCCCACTCCTCCTTCTCCTTTCTCCCTGTCTCTCTCTTCAGTTTCACTATTTTTTTTTATTTCTACAAATGAAAAGATGGGTGGTTCAAAATATTTTCATCTTAGAGCTCTCTCACAGCTGAAAGGAATACTAAAGATCCGATTTAGGAAAATTACATGTGTTGTACAGAATTCTACCATTTCACTAGATTTCCTTTAGACAAAGAAGAAAATTCCTATTAGGAACAGGACAAGCTCTTTATCACTCTGCTTTTTCTTCCCCTGAAACATCTTTACTGAGATCTAAGTCACATATCATTCACTCACCCACTAATTATATATTTCATTTTTTTATATTCACAGAGCTGCACAACTCTCACCATATGCATTGCATTACTATGGATTTTGTATCTCTGTACACACAAATTTGTATATATCTCAGATTGAAATATCAAGAAAAGACTACATGTATGGAGTGTTTAGTATGTGCTTGGCACTGCACTACACGCTTTAAACAAATTAACCTACCGATCCTCAAAGCAACCCTATGATTACTGTTACATCTATCATACAGGTAGAAAACAGAAGAACAAAGCAGAGGCCCATAGCTGGATCAGAACCCCAGCAGGCATGCTTTGTCTTATATCTCAAGACATTTAAATTCTGCTACTTTTAAAAAAGTCAAATGGACTTTATGTCATTGAGGGCACTTTTAGAAAAGAACAGTTTTCTTTCCTAGGTTTCTATATACTTACTTCTAGATATAACCTCACAGTCCTGTTTAGTCAGCTTTTCTCTCTTCTTCCCTGCCTCTCTTTCTCTATTTAAAAACAAAATTCTTAGCTGTGTTCAGTTTTACATGACTCTAACCCTAGCTACCTGGGAGGCTAAGATAGGGAAAATCAAGGTTTGAGACCAACATGGATGAAAAAAATTTTTTGTTAGATTTCATCTCAACCAATACAAAGCTGGGTACAGTATCATGTGCCTTTCATTGCAGCTATAAGAGAAGAGCAAATAGGTAGATTTAGGTCCAGGGCAGCACAGTGGCACAGAATTAAAACACACACACACACACACACACACACACACACACACACACACAGAGAGAGAGAGAGACAAAACTTCCTTCAATGAAAAGGCTTCTTACATATCTCTTCTTATTTATTGTTCACTAAGATGACTACCAAACCATATATTCTTTAGAATGATTCTATAAATGACCAAGACAGTAATATTACCCCCATCCCAATCACTTACATGCTTAAGGTGTTATTAACATTTCCCAAACACTTTTACCTCTGTCCATTCATCTCAAGATCTCCACATAGCTCC
The DNA here is from genome assembly GCF_024711535.1 of Dipodomys merriami. Taxonomy (NCBI): domain Eukaryota; kingdom Metazoa; phylum Chordata; class Mammalia; order Rodentia; family Heteromyidae; genus Dipodomys; species Dipodomys merriami. The sequence goes on from NW_027202270.1 coordinate 29,105,323, forward strand.
CTTTTCAATGGTGCATGGGGTGGGGTGCAGGGAGGGGGTGGAGGGGGAGGCAATGAGTTGATGGCGAGAGGCAGGGTGGGGGCACAGCTCTCTGAAACACAGCCTGTGGGATCTTGGCGTCTTCCAAACAGAGCATTATTTCAATGCCAAAAATTGGGGTTGAATTTAAATGTTACCAGCAAATAAAGAATTTTTTTTTTACTTTGTGCTAAGCTTGGAGAAAGGAGGGCCTTGGAAGTGGTAGTTTGCCAGTTGCCATTCGGTGGAGCCCTGCAGAGTGCCGAATGGCATCTGTGCCTGGTTTGTTAGGATGTGGACAGGTGCCCACCCGCTTCACAGGAGGGAGGGGTTGGAGGCTGCTGCTCAATGACCGAACATCACTTTGACTGCAAAACCTTCCTTTGATGACCCACATGAGCTCAGCTGCCAATGTAGCTGCTGAAACTGGCCTCTTAAACTGTGGAATTTGTTCAACTACTAGCTACTATTCTCACAGGTCCCCTGCCTGCCCTGGACAAATCATAGAGGGACAATTATGTCCTACAAGAGTCAGGGAGTGACTGGAAATGCCCCCCATCCCTAGGTCCCTCTGTCAGTATGCAGAACAGGAAACCATGTCAACCCTTCATGTGAGCCAGATGCACTAATCTTGCTGACAGAGAGCTTTGGTTCTAGGCAAGGCCATGCAGGCAGTTAATTATACCCAGAGTTAATTGAGTGGTCACATTAACAGTCTGGTCTCAGGAGGTCTAAGAGAGGATTCCAGAAATTTAGACATATAACACCCTCCAAATGATGGCAAATGAGACATCATGTTCTTTTTGACCTTCCCTTTCAATTTGGGATGATGATTTCATTAATCAGGATTTCACCCCACCCCACCCCCACCCCTCGTCATTCTAATTGACAGATGCTAATTAAAATAGCAAGGAGGATCCTCATGGGCAGTTTCTTCTGTGTTTCTTCGGTGACCATTCTGTTCTTGACTAGATTTAGCATGACTCTTTCCCCTCAATTAACAGACAAGTTAAACTTTATATTCCCTTAAATTTTTATTACTCATAATTAGGAAGTGGGGAAAAACCATTTTGTATTTTACAACTTTTCAATGTAGAAGTAAATTGGGTCCTCAAATAATGTGGGACTCACTACCTAATATGAGGTGAGCGAGCATGAGGTGGAAGACAGTCTCTTCTGGGACCCTGAATGCACCCAGCCCTTCCCCTAACATCCCAGACCTAGCTCACTCTCACATTGATGAAATATAGTAAGGGATTTCATTTTCATGTTTTAATTCTGGACTTAATTTTTAAATTTGTCCAGTACTAAAATATAAGATTCCACACATAAAAAAATTAACAATGGCAAAAAATATTGGCTTTCATTCTAAGGGCAAGGTTGTACATTATTTTTATTCTTGTGTGTGTGTGTGTGTGTGCGCGCACACACACACATGCACTGTTACTAGGGCTTGAACTCAGGGCCTAGGCATTGATCCTTAGCTTTTTATCTCAGTGTTGGAGCTCTACCACTTGAGCCACAGCTCTATTTCTGGATTTTTTTTTGCTTGTTTGTTTTTTGGGTCCAGTTGTGGGGCCTGAACTCTGGGCCTGGGCGCTGTCCCTCAGCTCTTCAGCTCAAGGCTAGCGCTCTACCATTTGAGCCACAGCGCCACTTCTGGCTTTTTTCTTTTTGCTTATGTGGTGCTGAGGAATCAAACCCAGGGCCTTATGCATGCAAGGCAAGCGCTCTACCACTGAGCCAACTTCCTAGCCCCAGCTATTTCTGGATTTTTATGTTAATAAGAAAAGAGTTTCATGGACTTTCTGCCCAGGCTGGATTTGAACTACAGTCCTTAGATCTCTGACTCTTGAGTAACTAGGATTACAGGCCTGAACCACTGGCACCCAGATTTGTTCTTACATTGTATAAAAACAGAGGGTCACATGAAATCCTGACTAGCCCATTGTGACTATTATTCAAATGAGTCACTATGTCAATCCTCTGTATCACTGTACCCCAAACTTTATGTTAGTCCTTTTATATCTGTTTTTAACATTTGCTCTGCTAAAAATGAGTAACTTGAGTACAGAGTATAGGCTAGTAGACAATGTAATAGTTTTTCTTGAAGGTATTTCCTTAGTTTAGCCCCCCAAGAAGAAAGGGTAAATATTAAATACTGATTATACTTTACCCCCCAAAAAAGAAAGAGGAAATTGGCCATGAATGAAAAAAAATTACATTAAGACAAAAATATGCTCAGTAATTAACTTTAATGGTATTGATTTTTTTAAACACGAATTTTCATTAAAATGCAATTTTAAGTTCTTAGCCAATCCATAGATTTTTATTCTCCCCTCTGAGCAGAAAATATTGGATTTCAACAGTTTACATTTTGATTCTAAAATGTAACTGTGCTGTTTGTCTTAGAAGTGAGACAAAAAAATTTATCTTTGGGTGTAAGATATTTTGAAAGGCAGAGGGAAGCAGGATGTTGAGAAGGAAAGTGAGATTTCCGATTCTTCATTCTTCCTGGGGAAAAGTCTCACCATTAAATATCAACAATAATTTCCACATTACCTTAGGAAGCGATAAACCCTAGCACAGTCTCCTGTAATCACAGTACAGCTAAGGTTTTACTGCCAGAAAGAATCCACGCTCTCCAGGAACTACCGTGTGCTCACATACTTGGGTAGCGCTAATGTATTCCAAAGAAGCTGACAACCACATAACTGTCTCAAGAGAGAGGAGGATGGGTTCTCCTGAAAATGAATCCCGACTCTACTAGCTACTGAAAGCTTTTTTTCCTCACCTAATTCCTAGTGTATGAGAGGGACCTGACCCCTGTTATCCCTTTGAGAACAGAGAAAGTTTCAATGAATGTGCACAATAGCTAGAAGAGAGAGCTGTGAATAGTTGTAGCAAATCTTCTTCCGTCCATAGAATCTCATAATAAAATTAGTTGTTGTAAGATGACAACAAGTCCTCTTGGGGATTTTGCCTGAGAATAGGTTTTTTCAGTAGCAACACAAACACTCTTGAGCAAACAGGGACAGTTGCTCACCATAAATATGACAACAGAAACTGTCTAATTCTGCTTCCATGTAGTTCAGGCTTTATTGAAAGCCTCTCTTACCATGAAGTTACTGCTCTGGTGTAGAAAATCTATAATACTAGATCTGGAGTCTGGGGTAAGAAGTTGGGAAAACATCTTGCTGGAAGAGAATGTGAACAAGAAGAAACATTTCAGGAGAGGAAAAGAGATAATAATAGGTTTTGAAAAAAATAAATGGATAAATAGTATTATTTTAAGTACTAGTCCATAAATTGGCCCAGTGCCCCTGCTACCCCTTTCTGTTTCCAAAAACAATTCTTCATAGGCCTTCTTTCTACCTTGGTGTCAGCCTCCCCTTATGGGGAAAACCCCATAAATCTGGCCTGATGTCCATTTCAACTAAGTTTCACACACCAGAGGAGATAGTGGTATCTGCAGAGAGGGCCTTGGGGATTTTTCCCTCCACAAATTCCTAGGTGGATACTCACCTGACAGTGGCAAGGGACCAGGTCAGCAGACAGGTGAGTCAAAGCTCTTGGGTTCAGAGTGTCTCCCCTTTGTTATTCTTCATTGGGCATTACCTACCCACTGCCATCCTGTACTTCCCCATCTACTGAATAGGAAAATAAGGATAGATCTCCTTGGTGTCAGGCTGCTAGTGGAAGTCAAGATTCACCCTAAAACTATCCAGGCCCCTGAGTAGCTGCTACATACCACAGAATCACTAATGCTTAGAAAAGTGTCATAACAGAAAACCCTAGAGGTTGGATTTATGCCTCTGAAGGTCTCTACTTCTTCTAATGTGAGTTATGGTGGTAGGCTGTGGATGATACAACTGGGGAACTTACAGTGTTGATACATTTATCCTGCCTGTCACCCTTTAGAAATAGTCGGTGGCAACTATACCTTGGCTTCCGTGATGGAAGGGAAGAATACTTTTTTCCCCTTCAGTATCTGGGTGCCATTTTAGTAACTTTTTGCTCTTCTTTTCTGGACTGAAAGAATCTACAGCACTGAAATGAGGATATTTGAAGAAGCAAAAGGTTTAAATGAAACACACAGAATTAGTGTGTCTATCAATATTTGGTAATGTGGTGGTCATTCTGCCTCAACTTTGGGGCCAGACATTTCTATTCCTCAGCTCCTCTACACTTCAGTTTTCTCATTTGCAAGACAAAAATAATGAGAGTATAATGAGAGGATTATTGCGAGACTTAGTAAGAGGGCATATGTAGAGTGTACTATACAAAACCAGCTCCATGTTCTACTATGTTGCCTTGCACTTACAGAGTCTGAATGCCTGTGAGTGAAAGCACAGACACAGACTTACAGTCAGGAGAAGAAAAGAGGTAATACTAGATTTTTTAAATAAGTAAATGGTCAGTGTCTCTTAACCCTGGGGAGCATTTTAAAAATTGGTAAGGCCTTGGCTTTTACCCTAGACCTATTAAAGTACAATTATGAGGTTAGGCACTATGGTTCATATCTATAATCCTAGCTACTCAAGTAGATTATGATTTGAGAGACCAGTCCGGACAAAACAGTATTTCAATCAATAAGTTGGGTGTGTTGGTATATGCCTGTCATCCAAGCTATTCATGACCTAAGTTGTTATACTTTTTAAAGCTCTGCACTTGGTCCTCAAGAATCACCAGTTAAGACTAAGAGCCACTGATTTATGGACTTTACGGTTTGTGGCTTATAACCTAATATCTACCGGCTGCCACTCAATTGTCCACCATTGGGTTGGTCCACAGTTAACTCTACTAAGATTGTCAGGGTATGTAGGATGTGGGCAGAATTCTGGTATAATAATTTCAATTTGATCCCCACTTTGGGCTGGTAAGTTTTCAGGGAAAATATCACAGAGCAGAGGAACAAGGTTGCTTGAGAGGTGAGGAGGGTAGCAAATAAGATATAACTATCATCTCCTTTTCAAGTGGCTTCTCAAAGTTTTCCCCTTCTGTAAAGGAAAAGTCAGGAAGCTAAGAGTTTAGAGTTTTAAGCAAAAATAAGGAGCCAACTTGGGAAATCACAGGAAAATCTTGGATGAGATATGTAGGGAATCCAGTCACAAACTCATTCGTATCCAGCTGTGAAAGGCATATATTTCAGCTTCATGGCCTCCAATACAGGAAATGGTTCTGAGTCTCCACCAACTAAAAGGAAAATCTCCAATAATCTTCAGCTAGCTTTGGAGTTGAGGAGGGGGGAGGCCAGTTTTTGTATTTGCATTAATACCTGCATACTAAAGGAGTTGGATTTGTTTGTTATTCTCTGAGCTTCTGTGTCCCCAACTTTAAAATAGGAATCATTGTATTATCTACCCCTTAATTTCTGCAAAGAGAATTTTCAATGAAACAGAAATAATGCTCCACATAAAACCTAGTCTGAGCTAGAAAAAGACATAACATAAATCAAGGTAATATTATTGTCAAGGAGGAAGATTCTGAAATGTATTACAAATATGTTTATATAATACTATAGCATATAATTTATAATATATCATACATATATATGTTAATATTTTTAATTCTTATAAAGCTACTGCTCTTCTAGGGCAAACCATAAAATTTCCCCAGGAAAGACTTCTCTTAAGAATGATCTACTAAATCCTGACATTCCATTCCTCCTAATGAGTCACACATTGAAATTTGCTGCCAAGACCTATAAAGCACCCAACAGTAGCAGAGTGGTCAGAAAAAGTTTGTTAACCTCAAAATGAGTATTAGTCTAAACCTTGCCATTGGTCTCTTTCACCACTGAGGATAGATGGATATATGACTGAAGTGAGCAAAGTATGAATTTCTCAAACTTGGGTTTGCCATCATTTTCAAGGTACTTCCACTTTTCTGTGAGGCTAATGAAATAGCCCTGTGGTGTTTTAGCTGATAGGAAATTATGTTGTTTCCAGCCTCCTTCAACTGATAATAGACAATTCTGCTATTATTATAGTAACCATTTTTAGGGAACACACCTTCTAGGTCTCTTTAAAATTTGTCATTACTTTTCTACTTAATCTCACTATTTCTTCTTAGCTATTCTTTCCATGAACTCCTATTAGCATTTCAAACCTGATAACACATTCCAGCTTCAAGGCACATCAGATCGTCTGTGCAGCCTGTCTCCCAAAATGTTCTCAAGAATTAAAATACAAGAACAAACAATGCACTCTAATCTATTAAAAATTTTACTCTGCAAACTTTAGGTATTCAGGATGACTAAACCTAAAGAGAAGGAAAAGTGTGGGAGAAAGTGTAAAATGTGAGTCCTGCCAGGTGTGGGTGGCTCAGGTCTGTAATCCTAGCTACTCAGAGGCTGAGATCTGAGGATCATGGTTCAAAGCCAGCCCAGGCAGGAAAGTCCACAAGACACTTATCTCCAATTAACCACCTGAAAACCAGAAGTGGTGCTGTGGCTCAAGTGGTAGAATGCTTGCCTGGAGCTAAAGAACTCAGGGACAGTGCCCGGCCCAGCATTCAAACCCCACACATTGACCAATAAAAACAAAAAACAAACAAAAAATCTGAGTCTTTTATATAGAATATTGAGATCAGCAAAGTGAAAGACAGCAAGAAACATATGTACATATTGCAATATATGACTAATGGTTCATGAACACAGTCCTGATTTGGGTCGAAGGAGTAAAACAGTTATAATGTCATTGTGTTCTTCTTTGTATATCCACTTGGGAGAGTGTTCAGTTAGCAGGTAGCAATCTACTGATGAGTTTCAAAATTGTTCCTACCCTGCATAACCCTTCTTATTTCCTCTTAATAATTTATTACGATACTAGAACACGTGCTCCTCAAGAAGAATACAAATCTTAAGTTCAACATGCATTCACCCTATGTATCCTTACTTCCTTCAAAACAACTATTTCCTCTTAAAGAGCCCTCATTTAATGAAACTAGATGGAAATCAATCAAAGCATTACATCCCAGGAATGGTAGCCAATGAGACTGCATGAAATTCCACATCTTTGCACCACCATGTTGCAGTCATCTTGTACCTCATAGTCTTTTCAAATGAAGTCAACATACTAGAAGGCAAGCTAAACAGTAGACAAGCGAAGCTAGAGATTAATGACTTCACTTAAACTCTAATCAACCATGTCGTCAAGGTTTTAAGTTATAGGAACCACCAAGTTGCTTTTGTTTGAACCAGTCTACATTGTTTTTTTAACCACTTGAGTTTCATGATTAGAAAACACAACAACAACTGTTTATCTCCCAAGAGCATCACTTGGTAACTGGCAGAAACTAGACACTCAATAAATATATATGAAACTGTATTGAGTTCACATACAACAAAAAATCAGCAACAATATTGTGCTTTTTATCTCCACTTCATTTATAGAATATCCAACTTCATTGGCCAGTAGACAACAGGAGTCTATGTCAAATGACAGAAATAAATTAAAATACTATTTTTTCACCTGATATTGAGGATGTTCACTCTGCATACCTAGAACACCAACCTGAATGAGAAATAGTTATCCAACACCCTTCACATTTCCTTTCAGTGTTCCTGGCCATCTTTGATGTCTATATCTGGCTTTCAACAACAGTATTAATGTTCTCCATTAATCATGCTTTCTGTCATTGTATCCCAAAATGACTTTCTATTCAGTTGAGAAATTGTTGCCTTACTGTTGATCACTGAGGTTAGTGACATTTGGATTCTTTTTTTTTTTTAACTTGGATTCTTCTATTGGAAAATTGCCAAATAAACAAAAAAGAACATTTATTTTGGTAACAGAACACTGCGACTGAGAATTAGAAATTAACTGAGAACCAGAAGGTTTGGCCTTTGTTTTTGGCTTTGCCAGTGACTTTCAGTGCAACTTGGATAAAGTTCTCAATTCGTTGGATTTTTCTTATTTTTCCTACTTCTCTGAAAAATAGAGCTAGAAACAGCTCAGAGTAGGATAGTCACACTATTTGGCAGTAGGAGGACACTGTATAAAGAAAAGCTGAAATATTAAGACCTTCAATTATCAGAGTGGAGAAGCTGAATACCAACTGGTTCCTGAAATTCCAGGTCACTATTAGGAGAGAGACTGATATAACAAGGAGAGTTATACTCCATACAGCAAGAGCAAAGTCATTTAAAAACAAGAAATCCATGAATAAGAGATCCATAAATAGAGTAAGAGGAACTGTGGTGATTTGTAGTATATTTCACAAAGATAAAGAATGCTGGACTTGATTAATCTGGGTCTGACCCATAAAAATATCTTATATTTATGTTCTTTATCTGGTTATAAAATAAATCCCAAAGTTTTCATAAGAATCTTGTTTCTGAGGGCTGGAGAATACACAGCATAAGGAAGACATAAAGAGAAACATTCTTATTTCCATGTGCAAATGTCTACAAATACAAATTCCTAGAAGTTGTATACCCATGCCTGACCAATCTTCCTGTCCAGTTCAGTTCATTGATCTTAGATCATGGAGTCAGCACTCTGAAACCTAAGCCAGTCTTTAATACTCAGTTCTATAATCTTAAATACATCATTTTACTTCCTGGGCTGCAGAAGCTTCATTTGTAAAAATGAAGTTTGAGCTGAACTGTAAGAAGTCTTCTGTCTCTAAAATTATTTAAACCTTGTAAGAAAATCCCATGGAAGAGGCAGTTGGATTTCCTTTATGTGAAGCAGTCCAAGGTGATCTGTACATGGGTAATATGAACAAAGTTCAGAGGGTCATTGTTCATGGAATAGATGCATGGACTTAGATGGAAAAATAAGCAAGCATACTTTCTCTGGGTCCTAGTTGCTTTGCTCTCAGAGAAGCTGAGTTGCTGCCAAATAAGGGTTAACACTGCTCCTTTGTGACTGACAGTGCTGCAGGCTATGACAAGCAATCTTTCGTTGCTCAACTATATAACAATGGAAATAAGACATTCTCTAGTTTTTATCAAATACAGTGTTTGCCATGTCTTGTCAGGGAACATGGTACAATTAAACTCCTAATCTTATGGTCTATGTTCCACTCTTAAAACTTATTCAAACAAAATGTTGGTTGATACGTTAGAATCTCTTAGGTAACATTCAATGTTGAAAATGTTTGTTTTATTCTGTACTGTATCCAACTCTCAAATTTTAAAAAAATGAAGGAGAACGAAGGTTTTCCTTGATTGCAAATTCACCGGGGAGGTTTTAAATTTTTTGCAGACAAATTGCTTTAGGTACATCGACTTCGTAATTTGTGTGTGGCTAATTGGATTGCCTGATTAAAGGACATAACCATCATTTCAAGGTAGCAATTGCTGGACTGGAGTGCTCTGCTGGCTGAAAAGGTCTCTGGTGTGCAATCCTACACCTCTGATTTCATGTGATTAGTGCTATCTAAAGCCAAAACTATGAAACTTCTCAAAGTATAGATACTGGTGAGAACCATGCAGTCTTTTCTCAATCCTAGAGATTTGTAAGCATTCTTCAGATCCCAGTCCCTGAGCCTTACACATGATTTAGGATCAGCACCCAGGGTACATGGATCAAATATGGAACCAACTTTAGTTCCCCATTAATGGGGCTCTGAATAGCTAGCTACCCGTTCAATAGGGTTTATTAATCATTTTGTCTATGCCTATCTTCACTAAAGTTAGGAATGCATTAAACCAATAGACCTAAAAGGTCTATTTCACATAAATCTTTACTACTGATGTCTTGACAAAACGGAATGTGACATCATGCTAGATCTGCTTTAAATCTACAGTATCACACCTAGGTGAGAGTGTGGCATATCCAACATAAGAGCTCCATACATCCAATTTTGAACATCTTCCTTTCTTTACCCTAATTCCTAGGGTCTCCAAATAAAAGTCAAGGGAATATAAAATATTACCTAAAGCAAAGCTAAAATTGCATGTTTTAAATTTTTTATGTCAGGAAATGCAAAATTAATACTCTCCTTGCGATATTGCTCATTAATACGGTACTTAGACTAAGCTACGGCTTTAATGGTCTAATTCAAAAGAGTGGAAATTTTTATTTTACTTAATTTAAATCATTTAGATGTATGAGCTCTTTTATTTCCACTGGCACTTTTTCACATTAAGTGTAACAGGGAAGAAGTCGATCACAAACCCTCTCATAGAACATAAACTCTTGATGGACTGACACAAAATTGAACCTCTGAATACTTGTAACCTAATGAACTGGATAGATTGGGAGAAAAGGCTCCCTGAAAGTCCACCACTGGGGAGATGCTAGAAAGATGTCCACAGGATTGGGTCAGAGAAAAGGCACAAAGCCACTTGGATGTATTGCTTCTCCATGTGACTTACCTATTCAGAGTACAGTGAGATGGCCACAGCTGGCGAGAGCTAAATAACTTAAGAAGTTTTGGGGGTGGTAATGATGGTCAAAGTGCCGTGAGGAAGTGCTAGGGAAATAGTAGCGACAGGAATGAATGGAGAAACGCTCTGCACTTAGAAGTTCCAGCTTCTAATCAAAAGGGAGGGAGTTTGTTTGCCTCTCAGCATAGTAGGCTGTGGATCAGGAAGTCTGGACTCTCCTTCCCAGCCCCATGCCCCACTCTGTCCTCAGTTTCTCATCTATGACATGGGACTTCTGCGCTGGAAAAACTATGAAATTCCCTGCTAACTCTGGTCTTCTAGTTTATACAAAAATAGCTCTATTTTCAGTCAAAAGATGTATTTATTATCTATTCATAAGTATTTGTTAATGTCTTCTCTGTCAATAGTTATATCATTGTCAAAGCACCATTACCATTCATTGTCTTTATTATAATGAGTATATGATATGAAAGCAACTCCTTGGGATAAATGCCAAAATAACATGATTTGCTATTCTTAGTATTTCTTACTATACTATTGTATTCTGTCCTAATTATTTCAGCCCAGATAAGAAATATATGCAGAATTTTATGACAATTCATGAGGATGATATCATTGTCAAATCAGTTATTTCTTAAGAGATTTTAGTTGTCCCTTCTTTCTACCTGTATATATGCTACAGGTAGTCAGAGTCTTCGTGTAAGAGAAAAGGCATTTTATTTTATTAACAAGTTTCCCTTCTAGCATACAGTCATTACTAGATGATCACCTTCATTTTTACAAGGTTATTAACTTCATCAGTAAACTGCAATGAGAACAGTGAAGGCTGAGACCAAGTGGACTACAGAAAAGAGTTAGGACTACAGAAGGAATAAGACTGAGCTATAAGAAACACACCCTTAACATACTAATATTCATATGGGACAGTGTAGAATTCCAATTTAGAATGTGATTAATAGTTAAAGATGAAACCACAGGAGCTGGGCATAGGTTCAAATCTTATCCTCCCATGATTAACTTTGTAGCTATGGGTGAATTACCTAACCCATCTGTGACTCAGTTCCAGATTTAACATATCCAACTGTCCACTTAACAATTCTACTTACAGGTCAAAGTTGACATGTCCAAATCAAACTCTATTTCCACCCATCAAGCCAAATTTGGACTTCATAGCTTTCCCATTGCTCAATAGAATGAAAGTTCCTTTTACAAACTGCATTTCAAAACCATCCTTGGCCCTTCCCTTTTTCTCATAGTTCACATCCAATAAACTGGATTTGCTGAGTATAATGGTTCATGCCTATAATCCCAGAATATTCTTAGAATACCTAGAATATTCTTTCTAAGTCCAAGGTCTGACATTTCATACTTCTAACCAACAGCTCCAATGGTTTTCTAACTTAGAGTAAAATATGAAATCTACAAAACCTTTGATTATCTAAAAGACCCTACCACCCCTGTTGTCACTGTATTTGATTCTAGTGCCCTGCATCTTCTATATACATCTTTCTAATTTGGGAATGGGCAGGGACATAATAAAAGGCTGAAACAAGGATACAGGTTGACCCATTGTAACAATGAGACACATAAGACACTATATTGAAAATAAACTTTACAACTTTGGGAGAGGTGGGGAAAGGAGGTTTGGGGAGGTAGGGAGGGAAGGGATAGTAGGGAAAAAAGGAGGGGGTAACAACATTCTATCAGAAATGTACTCATTACCTTACTCATGTAACTGTAACCCCTATGTACAGTATCTTTACAATAAAAAAATCCCTACCAGATGAATTACATTCCTTCTTCAACCTCAACTCCCACCAGTGCCTCCATTACTCATTACTCTTCTTAAAACACACTAGGAGTTTTTGCCACTTTCTAAGCTCTGTTTTGATTTCTTTTTTCAAGTTTTTAAAGTTTTCATCACAGAGATCCTTCACTTCTTTGGTTAAGTTAATTCCTAGGTATTTTATTTTTTGTGGGGCTATTATGAATGGAGTTGCTTTTCTAATTTCAGCCACACTTTTCTCATTGTTGGCATACAGAAAAGCCATTGATTTTTGAGGGTTAATTTTATACCCTGCTACTTTGCCAAAGTTTCGAATCAGCTTGAGTAATTTGGGAGTGGAGTCTGTGGGATTCTTTAAATACAAGATCATGTCATCTGCAAAGAGAGAGAGTTTTACTTTTTCTTTCCCTATTTGGATCCCCTTTATGTTTGCATCTTGTCTTATTGCTGTAGCTAGGCATTGTAATACTAGATTGAAGAGAAGTGGAGAGAGTGAACAACCTTGTCTCGTTCCTGAGTTAAGAGGAAATGGCTTTAGTTTTTCACCATTAAGTATAATGCTGGCTGTAAGTTTGTCATATACAGCCTTTATTGTATTGAGGAATGTTCCATGGATTCCTAATTTTTCCAGAACCTTCATCATAAAGGGGTGTTGGATATTGTCAAATGCTTTTTATGCATCTATTGAGATAACCATGTGGTTCTTATCCTTGCTCCTGTTGATGTGAAGAATTATATTAGTTGATTTGCATATATTGAACCAGCTTTGCATCCCTGAAATGAATCCTGTTTGATCATGGTGTATGATTTTTTGGATGAATTGTTGAAGTCAATTGGCCAAAATTTTGTTAAGAAGTTTTGCATCAATGTTCATCAAAGATGTGGGTCTATAGTTTTCTTTCTTTGAAGAGTCACTGCCTGGTTTTGGGATGAGGATTCTGATGGCTTCATAGAATGAGTTCGGTAGTGAACTTTCTCTTTCAATTTCATTGAAGAGTTGGAGGAGTATTGTTGTGAGCTCTGCTTTGAATGCCTTGTAGAATTCTGCTGTAAAACCATCTGGTCCTGGGCTTTTCTTAGATGGGAGGTCTCTTATTGCTATTTCTATTTCAATGCTTGATATGGGCCGGTTAAGATGGTTTAACTCATCTTGGTTTAGTTTTGGCATGTCAATATTTGCTAGAAAAAGGTCCATTTCTAATAAGTTCTCAAACTTATTAGAATAAAGTTTTTAGAAGTATTCCCTTATAATGTTCTAACTTAGAAAGTGGCAAAAACTTACATGCTTCTGGATTGGAAAGATCAACATCATGAAAATGGCAATACTTCCCAAGACTATCTACAAATTCAAGGCGATACATATCAATATTCCAACTTCATTCTTCAAGGAAATAGAAGAGGCAATCCAAAAATTCATATGGAACAATAAAAGACCCCGAATAGCAAAAACGATCATCAACAGAAAGAACATTGCTGGAGGAATATCAATACCAAATTTCAAACTCTACTACAAAGCCATGGTAATCAAAACAGCTTGGTACTGGCACAAGAACAGACCTCAGGACCAATGGAATAGAATTGAAAACCCAGAAATGAACCTACAGACCTATAGCCATCTAATCTCTGATAAGGAAGCTAAAAAAAATAGAATGGAAGAAAGACAGCCTCTTCAGTAAATGTTGCTGGCAAAATTGGTTAATCACTTGTGGAAAACTAAAGCTAGATCCTTATTTATCATCCTGCACCAGAATCAACTCCAAATGGATCAAAGACCTCGGAGTCAAAGCAGACACTCTGAAAACATTGCAGGATGGAATAGGAGAAACACTAGGTCTCCTTGGCACAGGCCAAAATTTTCTTAATAGAGACCCAGAAACACAACAAATCAAAGAAAGGTTGGACAAATGGGATTGCATGAAGTTGCAGAGCTGCTGCATGGCAAAGGACATAGCTAGCAAGATCAACAGAAAGCCCACAGATTGGGAGATCTTCACTAGACTTACAACAGACAAGGATCTCACATCTAAAATATATCTGGAACTCAAAAAAATTAAATCCCCCAACAACAAATCTTCAAAGAAATAACTGCCCAATAAATAAGTGGGCTAAAAACTTAAAGAGAAACTTCTGTGAAGAGGAAAGAAGAATGGCCAATAGATACATGAAGAAATGCTCAACCTCCCTAGCCATAAAAGAAATGCAAATCAAATCAACATTGAGATATCACCTCACCCCAGTTAGAATGGCTAAAATCAAGAACTCTAATAACAACAGATGCTGGAGGGGATGTGGACAGAAGCGAATCTTACTGCATTGTTGGTGGGAGTGTAAACTTGTTCAACCACTCTGGAAAGCAGTATGGAGGTTCCTCAAAAGACTCCACATAGAGCTCCCCTATGACCCAGCAATCCCACTTTTGGGCATTTACCCAAATGTTCACAAACAAGACCACAGTAAAGCTACCAGCACAACTATGTTTATTGCAGCATTATTTACCATAGCTATGATATGGAACCAACCCAGATGCCCCTCAGTAGATGAATGGATCAAGAAAATGTGGTATATATACAATGGAATTCTATGCCTCCATCAGAGAGAATGTCATTGCCCCATTTGTTAGGAAACGGAAAGGCTTGGAAAAAATTATATTAAGTGAAGTAAGCCAGGCCCAAAGAAACATAGGTCCCATGGTTTCCCTTATTTGCAATATCTAGTGTATTTCTGAGTCAATCAGAAAAGGTCAGATAAGGTGATGTTAGGGAAATGAACCCCAAGGTAAGGACTCAAATGGTTTTTTTTCTTTTATGCGATTGTTTTTAACACATTTATAAGATTATTTCTTTGTTGCTTTGTATGTCCCTCCCCCAAGTATAACCTCTGCTTTCACTGTATTTGATGTCAGTAATTTGTGGAGGGGAAAAACAAATCGTTTAAATAGGTATACAGGTGGACCCATTGCAACAATGAGCTGTACAAGTCGTTATGTCAAAAATGAATTTTACAACTTTGGTGGGGGGGTGGGGATGTTTGGATGGGGGGGAGTGGGGAGATGGTGGGAAGGGATGTGAAGGGGAAACAAAGGAGGAGGCTACAATGCTTGATAAGAAATGTACTCATTATCTTGCCCATGTAATTATAACCCCTCTGTACAGTATTTTCACAATTTAAAAAACACTAGGAAACTGTTCTATTTACCCTGGACTTTTTCTAGAAATGTGTTCAACTTACTTCCTCCAAGATTACTATATTTGAAGGCTTCATCAGCTTTCCTGTGTAATACATCACCCCATTCCTCCAGTCCTCTTCAACTCTTCTTCTTGTTCTTTTTTGGTATTCTATATCATATTAACACATACAACTGTATAGTTATAAATAAGAAAGTAGATGTAAAATGCTTAGAACAGAAGCTTTGTAAACATTAACTACTAATGTTAATATCAATGAAACTTGCATGGCTATCTAATGGTTAGGAAAATCACAGGTCGTTAGATTACAACACCTTTGCTCAACATGGCTCCATAAAAAATGAATAAGGGCACAGGTGAATTGGAGAGTAGTAGAAGTGAACTTTGATTAAGAGAAAAATGATGTCAGGAATTGTGGATGGTCAGATCCCAGCAAACAACCCTGGTGCTCAAGATGGTTCTCTAAAACCACTGAAGTTAAAGAATATGCTGAGACACATAGAGTACAATCAGGCATTTCCTTCTTCATCCTCTTTCCCATTCTCTGGGAGAAAGGCAAGAGCTGTATGGACAGATTTCCTCCAGGGTGCTGAGCATAATGACAAACATGCTAGATCTTGAGGGTCCATCCTGTCTAGAAGAGCACAGAGGAAGAGGAAATGGACAAAAGGCAAAGTGGGAGGGAGTCAGGGAGTGTGCCAACCTGAGAGAGCCTTGGGGAGAACAGAGGATCCTCTCCTCAGCTCATGAGCTTGAAGGGGACCTCGAATTGATAGCACATGCACCAAAGCAAAGTAAAGCAGTAAGAGCCAGATATCACAAGTTCTTGATATGTGATTCTATATAGATTTTTTCCCTCCATCTCTCTCACATACAAACACACAAATATTCACATATTCACCCTGGAAGAGGTACACTTATAGAATCACATGTAATCTGTTTGAAGATTGAGGACAAGTGTTTGAGTGGAGACAAGGTAGAGATGAGCCATGATTGGTGGTGGTGGCTTTGTGCTTAGGTGGTGATTATAGACACAATGTTGTGGAGTAAGAAAGAGGTTTACCTTGGGCATAGTAAGTACATTTGCCATGTGGCTTTTAGAAGTCCTGACTACAGAGTTGCCAAGCCTAGTCTGAGTTCTGATTCTACCATTTATAAGTACTGTGATTTCAGTACTGTAAACTCTAGAAAATGAGCAATGTGGCACCTATTTCATTAGGTTGTTAAGATAATTCAGTGGAAGGAAGCAGGTAAATGGCCTTTACTGCTCCTAGGATATCACGAGTGCTCACAGATTGTGCTAGAATTTGGGAGAAAGTTTTCCCAGAGGAGTAGAAAATGTAGTATTTTTCCCAGAGGTAAATAAAAGAAAGTAATTCCCAGGACATCTATCAAACAGACAAGTTATCTGAAGCAGGATGATTCATCTAAAGGAACTAGGCCACCTAGAGAGACAGACACTCAAAAGCTCATCATATTTCCAAAATAGCTTGTCTTACTTCGGCAAGTTCATTTCCATAAGGCATTCTCTTCTTGATGTTCTACTTGAAATTTAAACTAAAGATTACTTTATGCTTTTGATAATTAAAACATGCATTATTTTTTTCCTTTCTTTTAAAAGTCTTTATATTTTTACCATTCTTGAGTATAGGAGGTCAGCTTCTTTATATGGGGGGAAAAGTACATCCTTAAATTCTAAGTTAGATTTACTTCCCCCTTCTGAAAAACATGCAAAATTTCTTTTTACCTTTGAAATTTTAATTTGCTTTCTTCCTATGTTAAGCAGGGATTCCCCTGAGTTTCTGTTCTCCTGATGTGTGTGTAAAATTTAGAAAGTGATTAGAAAATCTTTTTTTACTATGAAAGCAATCAGAGCTAATACACATAAGGACTAATTACTGTGAAGATGGATGATGTGTTTTGGTATCTAATCATATTTTATTTGTTAAGGGTGATGCATTCTAAGTGGCTCCATCTTGCCTTCATTTAAATAGTAAATGAAAGAAATAATCACTTAGTAGAAACATCCTAGAAGTCTTGTGACCATTCAAATCTAGATTTTTCAGGTGCTTTCCAGCTTCTTGGTTAAGCATTCAGGACTGCACAGGCCCCAGAGAGCTGCCGCAAGTATGGAAGAAGATTCATGTAAATGTTAAGTAAGCTCATTTATCTTCTTTTCCTTTTTACATATCAATGCGAAGTTCATATGCAGAAATGGCTCATGGATCTTAGAAAATCAATAATCTAAATCATGTTATATAAATAAGGCTTAACCTTTCTGAAAGCAGCTACAAGACCCTCATCCATTTTTTGCCTCCATCTTGCTGTCCCCTCTACTACTTGGCTACAGCTTTGTTCACTGGGGTCATCGATCATGGTTCCCAAATCTGATGAGCACTGATTAGCCCTTATCTTGATTAACATCTTAATAGTATTTCACTCTTAACTGCTCCATCTTTTTCAACACATGCTCTCTTCTTGATTTCAAGGGACAACAGCCCACAACTTCTGTGCGACTTCATTGGATTTATAGTTACTCATAAGGTTTCCTGCTTTCATTTTGATTTTTACCAAACTTACCTCACATGTAATTTTTTTTCTTTTGCTTTGTCCTGTTGGTTGTGGGGCTTGAACCCAGGGCCTGAGCACTGTCCCTGAGCTTTTTTGCTCAAGGATAGTGCTGTACTTCTTTGAGCCACAGCTCCACTTCCAGTTTGGGGGTGATTAATTGGAGATAAGAGTCTCTCAACCATACCTGCCTGGGCTGGCTTCAAATCATGACTCTCAGATCTCAGTCTCTGGAGTAGCTAAGAGTAGTGTGAGCCATCAGCACTCAGCTTCACACATAGTTTTGGGTTTTTTTTTGGGGGGGGGGATCCGGTCGTGGGGCCTGAACTCTGGGCCTGCACACTGTCCCTCAGCTCTTCAGCTCAAGGCTAGAGCTCTACCACTTGAGCCACAACGCCACTTCTGGCTTTTTTCTTTTTGCTTATGTGGTGCTGAGGAATCGAACCCAGGGCCTCATGCATGCAAGGCAAGCGCTCTACCACTGAGCCACCTTCCCAGCCCCACACATAGTTTTAACACATAGTTATCCAGTGCTAGCAATGTAAAATCCACTCTATGATTCCACCCTTGATTCCCTCTGACTACTTCCAAGGTTTTTGTTATGATCCTTATTGCTATTTCTGTATTTATCATTTAGCTATGTCTATTGCATAAGTAGTTGCAAACTCAATCATTAGCATTTACTTTTTAACAAGTGTATAAATATTACTCATGACCAAATTGTCATGAATATACGAAGTATAAGCATGAGTATATAGTAAGATTGTAATTCCTTACTTTTATAATTTTTGTTTCCCATAGTGTGAATGATTTTTATGCCTTTCTATTGAAAGTTTTTCAAGTTGACTTTCATCTATAACAAAGAAAGCTCCATATCTAAGAGCCTTAACACATAGAAGTTTATCTCTTACACATAGGAAATTATACACAGATGTCTATAGTCAGTGGAAGAGCCTTGGGTGGGGGTGATTCAGCTCCTCTGCAAGCTGCATCAGCACCACTATTTCTCTAACCACATGAAACCTTGCCTTCAATCCTCTATATCTTCAGAGATAGGCTGGAAGTGGTATATATAACTTCCATTCATTGCTCATTGGTCACAATTGAAGGCATCCAGCGCAAACTAACAAGAAAGATTAGAAATAGATCTAAATCTGTTGGTAGGAGGGAAACAGCATGGGCTTTTGATAAATATAGTCTGTCCTAGTTATTCTGACCAGCATCTATGTGTTTTGCTCTTTCTCCCACAGATAGACCTCAATCACTCCTTCCACCAGGGCAATGTCTCCAAGGCCCAGCAGTCATCAAACATCGTGACACTGAGGTCATACACAGTGGTCCAGAAATGATTCTTCAAGCTCAACAACCTATGAACCAAACAGACAGACATTTTATGGGCCCAACTCCATAGTACATACACAAAAACTCAATAGTCAATGGGCAAACAGGGACAGTGGAGATAAAAATAGAAGATATCCAGCAGTTGTTGGTTTATTGCAGTCTTGGAATCCATGGCTACTGGCAGATTGCAGCCCAGGGTTTTGGCAAATTCCTTGCTTAGACCCTGTTTCTATTTTCTGAGAAGACTTCTTACCCATTGCTTTATTATGCCTCCTAAAGCTGTGCCCTGGAGAATTCTTTCTTGCCTACTATTTTTCACTGAAACATTGGAAGTGGGGGGGTCATATTTCTCTTCCTTGAGAGCTGTGTGAGTATTATAGTTCATTTTCTGCTAGGAAGTTGCTTCAAGACTTACTAAACAAGTATAGGACTTTGAGGTTAAGTTTGTGGTGCCTTTAATAACACAATTTCCTCAAACATTTATTAAACTTTCTGATCTACTTTCCATGATTATCCCAGAGTTTATTCTGAGATAAAGTTCTCAATCCTGACTTCTATTTCTGTCTCAACTCCTGGTAACTAAGCTGGAAACCATCAGAAACCTGAAGTTGAAGTTGAAGGAGGATATCCATTTCTCTATTGCATCTTTTCCTATAAGACTGAGTGATTTTGGAGAATTTTGTGAAAATATGTATATTAACACATTTATGTATATATGTACATGTATAATATATAGGCACATATATGAGTTTGAAGCTAGAACCTTTTGCTTTCTATGCAAGTGTGCTACCACTTAAGGCATACTTCAAGCCCTTTTTGATTTATTTACTTTTCAGATAGGCGCTCAGACTGCAATCCTACAATGACAGCTATATAGCTAGGATTACAGACATACAACATCACACCTGGGGTATTTTTGAGGGGATCTTGCTAATTTTTTTCCCAGGCTGGCCTTAAATTATAAATTTTGCCTCTCAAGTAGCTGAGATGATGGGTGTGAGCCTTACACGCCCCCCTCCTCCAGCCAAGAATTCTAGAAGTCTCTTAATGTCTCTTCAAATTCTTCCCCAGAAATGTAATCCTTACATTTAAGAAATTAAGGAACTTCTCATTTTCATTTTTTTCTTAAAAAAATATTCCTGCTTCATTTGGAACTGGTTGTCTTCTAGGACTCTTGCATAGAGAAAGCCCGAAGTCATCATCATACCCTGAAAACCCTTTTTCCTTGCTGATACTTTGAAGCTCCTTTTCCTGCAACTAATTGTCAGGGTCAAAATTTAGATTTTAATCTCCAGACAATAATAAATTACCTGCTTTTGTTGCACAAATGTTAAAAGACAAGAAACTACTGAGTCAGAAACAAAGGACTTAATTTATGATGTCACAGAACACAGCATGATTATCAGTTCCCCTTGGGCCTCCAAGTCCTATGGGGAAGACATGGAAGGGTGAATGCTATGCATACTACTAGCTACTTCTCAAGAGAGAGACAGTGAACTTGTGAGCCTTCTATTTTATATCAATCCTACTCTTTAGCCCAGAGGAAGACGTTGCATCCTCCCTGAAGGTAACTTGATATGGACATAGCCCTGAGAAATAGCCCTGGTACAAAATAATCAAGACCTTCCATTCTTAGCATACTCAAAGGAAGATGCAGGAAGACTCATTGCCCAGAAAGGTTATGTTTCCCCAAACCAATATGTGCTATACCAATTT
This sequence comes from Dipodomys merriami, assembly GCF_024711535.1. Taxonomy (NCBI): domain Eukaryota; kingdom Metazoa; phylum Chordata; class Mammalia; order Rodentia; family Heteromyidae; genus Dipodomys; species Dipodomys merriami. Next base: position 29,126,279 of record NW_027202270.1, read on the forward strand.
TCTCCACTTCTCAGACTGATCCCATCATGATTTCCTGTTCCACAGCAAACCTTTCTGATAGTTCACCAGGAAGACTGTTAAGAGAAACAAAGACAAAATATGCTTCCCCCTTAACATCCCCAGTGCTATCCCAGTACACATCACACAGTAGGCAATCAGTTCATAATCCACATCAGCTAAACTTTTGACTTGAGTGATTTATTTTACAAATGATATTATGCTATAGAAGCTCAGGTAAATTTCTTTCTCTCTTACCCACACATAGACACAGACAGACAGACAGACAGACAGACAGACAGACAATCAGACAGAAAGACACACACACACACACACACACACACACACACACACACACGTCCTTTGGGAAACACAAAAAGGAAACTCTTTTTCAAAAGTGTCTCTTTATTCATGAAACACTCACCCCATATAACAGATAGAAAGTAATAAAAAATGTTTGAAAGTTCAACCACTTTGGAAAGTAGTATGGAGGTTCCTCAAAAGACTCCACATAGAGCTCCCCTATGACCCAGCAATCCCACTTTTGGGCATTTACCCAAATGTTCACAAACAAGACCACAGTAAAGCTACCAGCACAACTATGTTTATTGCAGCATTATTTACCATAGCTAAGATACAGAACCAACCCAGATGCCCCTCAGTAGATGAATGGATCAAGAAAATGTGGTATATATATACAATGGAATTCTATGCCTCCATCAGAGAGAATGACATTGTCCCATTTGTTAGAAAATGGAAAGACTTGGAAAAAATCATATTAAGTGAAGTAAGCCAGGCCCAAAGAAACATAGGTCCCATGGTTTCCCTTATTTGCAATATCTAGTATATGTCTGAGTCAAGCAGAAAAGGTCAGATAAGGTGATGTTAGGCGAAATGAACCCTAAGATATGTATCTAAATTTTTTTCTTTCATGCAATTGTTTCTAACACATTTATAAGATTATTTCTTTGTTGCTTTGTATGTCCCTCCCCCAAGTATAACCCCTGCTTTCACTGTATTTGATGTCGGTATAATTTGTGGAGGGGAAGGGAAAAAACAAATCATCTAAATAGGGATACAGGTGGACCTATTGCAACAATGAGATGTACAAGTCGTTATGTTGAAAATGAACTTTACAACTTTGGTGGCGGGGGAAGGGGGAAGCGGGAGGATTGGGTGGGGGGGCAGGGGAAGGATGGGAAGGGATGGGAAGGGGAAACAAAGGAGGAGGCTACAATGCTGGATAAGAAATGTACTCATTATCTTGCCCATGTAACTGTAATCTCTCTGTACAGTATTTTCACAATAAAAAAAATAGAATAAATGATTGCAGTCTTAAAAAAATGTTTGAAAAAAAGAGTATCCATTTCTTTATAGTGTAGATTTTGTTTTTTTTTTTAATTGTGAAAATACCATACAGAGGGATTACAGTTACATGAACAAGGTAATGAGTATATTTCTTATCAAGGATTGTTGCCTCCTCCTTTGTTTCCCCTTCCCATCCCTTCCCATCTCCTCCCCACCCCTGGCCAAAGTTGTAAAGTTTGTTTTTTGACATAACAACTTGTACCCATTGTTGCAATGGGTCCACCTGTATCCCTATTTAAACAATTTGTTTTTCCCTTCCCTTCCCCAAATTATACCAACATCAAATACAGTGAAAACAGGAGTTATACCATGGGGGAGGGACATACAAAACAACAAAGAAATAATCTTATAAATATGTTAGAAACAGTCGCAAGAAAGTAAAACCATTTGAGTCCTTATCTTGGGGTTCATTTCGCCCAACATCAACTTATCTGACTGTTTCTGCTTGTCTCAGACATATACTAGTTATTGCAAATAAGGGAAACCATGGGACTTATGTTTCTTTGGGCCTGGCTTACTTCACTTAATATAATTTTTTCCAAGTCTTTCCATTTCCTAACAAATGGGTCAATAGATTTTGTTTTTAATTCCCTTTTCTCTCCTTTCCAGTCATAACCCATTCCTATTCTCCAGATACTCTCATTTGACAGAGTCTGTGACTTAGACACAATAATCTTAGCTTGGAATTCACAGTTGCCTGACCCTAAAACCTGTATATTTTCCAAAACACCATTTTTCCTGTCATTATATTTTTCATAAGATGCTACTAAATCAAGGTAGTATATTTTAATATCTAGAGTAGTTCCAGTGGTTATGCTGCTCAGTAGCTCTTAACCAATGATGTTTTTGCATCCTGTCTAGAGGCATGTGCGATTATCACAGCTGGGTGGGGGGTTGTTACTGGCAACCAGTGGGCAGAGAGCAGAGATTCTGGGAAGAAGCGCCCTCCAAAACAAAGGAGAATCTAATACCTAGGGTTGAGAAACCTTGCTGGGTGTGGATGGTCGGAACTTCTCTGCATATTTCTGTCACTGGTTGCATCCTCTGTCAGCTAAAGAAAAACCCACTGTTTTCCTAATTTTTATGCCTCTAAGTGTTTCAGAAACCTACATATCTCTTCACTTTAATGCTAAAGCCTTTATTTATTCTATGTTAATCATCATTTTATCCTTTTAGTATAGCACCTTTGTCTTTATAAAACAAATAATCTCTTTTTTTTTCAAGATGTGCACTTTTATTGAAATAATCTCTTTTTAAAAAAGGGTTTAAGCTAAATAATATGGATTTAAAGTTCACTTCTATCCCAAGGATTCGCTGCGCCCAACTTATCCCTGTCCCCCTGCTGTAAACATTCCTCCTGTGTGGTCTAATTTATTGCTTGCTACTGTTTGGCTAACAAGGACACAATAAGTGTTTCATATTATTTACTGCCTTGAGCAGTAAAATTTGAGTTTAAGTTTATTCCACAAGAGATCTACACCACCAGATTTGACCCTTTATTCAAATATTGGCCTCAGTTAAACCCCTAAGTTCCTGAACATTTAGAAGAGCTAACCACACAGTAACTTGACTAAATATTTCTGACTTGCATTTGGGCTAGGTCAAGAAACAATGTAAACTATACTAATCTACCACCAGATAAGTCCTGTTTGCATAGCAATTTAACCTGACCTAAATCAGGATAAACAGGTAAATAAATCAATATAGGAACGTTTGGCATTTTAGGCTTAATTTCCAGACCAGAGAGATTAGAGTTTGGAAAGATGGACAAGCACAGACCCACAAATATATACAGATCACGTTTAACACACCCGCACAGAATTCCTTGGACTTGCCACTTGGCCTGACAGCCCAAAGACTGTGGTTTGCATCATCTTTTGAAAAGCATTACAACCATAGCATTTACCACTTATCAACAACATGGGAAACTAAATTGTTACATGGCAGGCCAAACCTATCCCAGTACAGACTACATGTCTGCTAGCTTCTCAGTTCTCTTCCTGTGGCTTAAGTGTCCTTCCCTTGTCTCCACTGAACTTCTGTTCCTCTTAAATGTTGTCTTTTATTCCCAGAAAGCCCTCTCCCTCCTCTCTGGATGCCCATTCCCTTCTACTACTGTCCTGATTTCTGGCTCCATAGAGATCTACACAGTAATGCTCCAGACCCATAAATTCAAGGGTATCAGTTCACATCCAGGAGAAATGAACTATTTTTCCATGAAAGGATACTGCTATAACCTGTGTTTTCTATTACAGGAAATTAAATCAAGCATTAATGTAACTTACAAAATTTCCAACATTTTTAGGGTGGAAGGAAAAAGAGAGATGTATGAAGAAAAACACAAATCCCCAAATATATTTTTGCTGAAACTTTACCAGAAAGGAACTCAAAGTGCCAGCAGAATGTTTTAAATACCATTTTTAAATGATTTTCCATGACTATAAAGAGCAAACCCAGCACATGGTTTATTGTTGGAATTAGAATTTGTCTGATACCATAGTTAAAAGGCTACAATAGCTTCTTATAACTCAACTGACTGAAGACTAAATGAATGAAATGGGAAACTGATGGCCAGTTGAACAAAAATTTTTTTTCCAAGGGAACAAAACATTTCTCAAAGTGCTGAGACAGATAGGAAGTGAAGATGGATGGAAGATTGAATCAGAACATAAAACATGTACCTCTTTTAGGGAAAGAGGAGCTATTTTTAATGCATTCATCTTCTAAGGAAAGAAGTGAAGAATAACAAGAATTGAACATTTTTTGTTAAAAGCTCAGTAACAGCTTGTTCTCATTTAGTTTAATTTAGTCCAACAGATAAAGTACTATGTCCAACTCTCATCCAAAACTGTCAGGAGATTTTTTTTTTACCACACTGTGGGATATGTTGGTCTTTCTTCCTTTCTTAGATACCGTATGCCAAGAAATAGAAACTGAATTGCTACTAACTTTCAAAGGAAAATGTGTGGTCATCCAGTTCAGTGAAGGAGTAGGAAAATGATTACATATGAATTACCCCTGAGGTTCTACTGGTAGATGAACTAGCTCTTCCCCTCCTCCTTCACTATCCTTCAAAACATTAGAAATAAAAGATAAGTAAAAATGAATAAACAGAAATAAGCAGAAAAGACTGTTGGATAACGATGTTTGAAAAATGAAGGATCTTTGGCCAATGGGAGGGATTTGTGTATAGGGATTAGACTGAGCGAAGGATCAGAAAGATGTCCTACCAGGATTTCTCCACATTTTTTTCATGTTAGCTATTGGGGAGAGTAATTGGTATTGAAGCAGCCATAACTCTTTTCTTTGGAAGCTATCCCACGAACCTTGACATCTGAAGGTGGGCCTAGACATTATTCAAGATGATAAGGCAGGGGGAGGGGGAAGAGGGGAACCACAAGAAAAAAAAAAAGAAAGAGAAGAAAACTACCTTTCAGATTTATTTGGAGGCACAGTATCATGAAACCACTTTGAGGAAGTTAAAATCCATGTAATCATAATATGTGAACATTTTTGCGTCTCCTTCAAATATTTTTGAGAGAAAGTTGTATATATTTTTAACACTATAAACTTTTTATAGTTCATGAAAGAAACATGCGTCAAAGGATCAGCCTACCCTATATCTATATCAGCCTCCTGATTCACATCAAGTAACCCAGCTTTAGTCATCCATCTTTCTCTGGTGCCCTCACACTCTCCTACAGCACTGCTTACATCAGAAGGTAATTAGCTACTAATAGATCTGTCTTTGCCCACAATTGTAAGGTCTTTAAAGAAAAAGATGGCCTTCTTCGGTGTTGTGACTTCCTGACAAAATCAGGATTTTTAAATGTAGAATACATGAATGAAAAATGAATGAATGAATGAATGGACTTTTACATGTCAGATTCTGTTTGTATTCCCCATTGAAGAGCCACTGTGAGGATAAAATGAATGAAATTAAGGAAATGTGTCATTAAAATGCAATGTATCATCAGTAATCACTGAGGAAAGAATGACATCAGATAAATATAGAATACAAGCAGATGAAGGCAAGGAATACTTGAAAGGAATATCCAACTGACAGCCCATTAGCTGTCACTGTAGCCATCTTACAACAGTCTAATGATATCAGAGGAAAAAGGAATCTGCAGCTAGCATAGGAAAAGTCCAGTGGTGATTATTATTCATTGCACTCCTTCTCCCTGTTGTCCAATTTATGAAACCAAACTTATGTTGTTTTTGGAAAAGTCTTCCCATTCTGATGATCCCAGTGGAAGCCCAGGAGCCTCTACCTCTCTTTTGACTTTTCATTTGAGTGATCTAATCCAGATGGAAAATTTTTCATAGACACTGTAAAGCACTCCATCTGGGAAGCAAACAAAAGAAAGTAAAAAAGATAATGAACTATATGAAAGCTGAATTAGCCATTAAGGGGTTATGCTGAGGTCTGATAAAGAATTAACTCAGTGTTGTGTGAATGCTGCAGATAATGCTGAGAAAAACACTTTCTTCCTCTGTTTGGCCTTCTTGAGGGTCACTGAAATTATGAATTTCTTTACCAGTTGGTGGGAAATATGACTTCCTACCAAAGTGAAATAAGTTATTTACTTAGCCTGTTTTAAATTCCCTTTTCAGTTGTGAGTTAGGCAAACCTCCTAATAGAGTTACGATCATGGGAAATTTTATTCTGTACCTTTAGCATTTTGAGCTTTGATCTCTTCCTTTGCAGTAGGGGATGCTGCACTTACTTCTCAAAATTATTGAAGGAAATAACAAAAACTTCTATGAAGAGGTTAGCAGAGTAACCGTGGCATAAAGTGCTTATCTATATGACGAAAGCCAGTAATGTTATTAGGCTTCTGTCTAATACTTTTGTTAATATGTCACACTTTGCTGTTTGTGCATTTCATTTTATTCTCTGTGTCCACTATTTTAGTACCAAGAAACAAGAAAGAGATGAGATTGCTCAAAAGCTAAGGGACATTGTTCCCCCATGGTGAACGAAGATAGCCAGAAACTTGGAACATCAGTCACATTGAGACTAGCTTAAAAATGTGTATTACAATATACTGATATTCATATCCAATGGAATATCCCAAATAAATAAAAACCACAGATGTTGGTGAAGCTATGGAGCACTCGGAATTTTCAGCTGTTGCTGGAAAGACTGTAAGATAGTATAACTTCTCTAGAAAATGATCCAACAGTTTTGATGTTTTTTTTTTAATTTTGAATAACTCCAACAAAAGCACTTCAAGATATTTATCCAAATTAAATGAAAATATATATGTGCAACATACATTTTGAAAATATCCATAGCCAAACATTGGAAATAGCCTGACTATATATTAATAGGAAAATGGATAAAGAAACTATGACAGGTAGTTACTACTACATAACATAAAATGACGGGGCTGGGAAGGTGGCTCAGTGGTAGAGCACTTGCCTTGCATGCCTGAGACCCTGGGTTCAATTCCCCAGCACCACATAAACAAAAAGAAAAAAAGCCAGAAGTGGTGCTGTAGCTCAAGTGGTAGAGCCCTAGCCTTGAGTTGAAGAGCTGAGGGACAGAGCCCAGGCCCAGAGTTCAGGCCCCACGACTAGACCCCCCCCCCCAAAAAAAAGAAACACACTGATTACTGGATGTTGAATGAATCTAAAAAATGTTATACAAATGTTACAAGCAAAAGAAGCTTTAGTTAAAAATGAACATACTATGTACTATGTAAGTCTTTTCCTTTGACTTTCTATAACACGGATAGGGCAGGATATCTAGGAAGGGGCATAAAGGAATTTTTTAAAAATCTTTTTGTTTTTGCTGGTCCTGGAGCTTGAGCTCAGGACCTGGGTGCTTTCCCTGAGCCTTTTTGTGCACAAGACTAGTGCTCTACCACTAGAGCCACAGTGGTATGACTTTTTCTAAGAAGTTTATTAGAGGTAAGAGTCTCACAGACTTTCCTGCCCAAATCACAATCCTCAGATCTCAGCCTCTTGAGTAGCTAGGATGGCAGGCATGAGCCACTGGCGCCCAGTTTCATAAGGGAATTTTTTGAAATGATAGTAACTTCCTGTACCTTGATAGAAGTTGGACCTACATGTGCACTTGGAATGTTCCAAAATGTGCATTTAACATCTGTGTGGTTCATTTTATGTATACTAATATAAAATTTAAAACTAAGGTAATATCAAGCTCTACTTAATTAGACATGAGGTATTTAGAAGGAAATATACTGATATCAGCAATTTGTTTTGTAATATATCCAAATATTGAACAAACAATAGACAGAGGCTTAGATACTTATCTATATGATGAAGTAAAACCAGATAATGGTATATAAATGTTTGTTATAAACTTCTTTCTACATTATTTACATATCTCACAATTTTCATAATAAACTACTGGAGAAGATGTACTTGTGGCAGAAGTATTTCCCTAGCTAGAACAACTATTCTGAAACTTTCTTTTGTTATATAAATTCCTGCTTCACTAAAGTAAATTATCCTGTAAAGGATGAAAAAAATGAATACATCAAATGAACAAAAGCTTATTGCTAAGATGAAGTGATGAAAAATATCTCTCCCAAAGACAGAGTGGATAAAAACAGATCCCATTTCTGGGCACCGGTGGCTCACACCTATAATCCTAGCTACTCATGAGGCTGAGATTTGAGGATAGTGGTTCAAAGCCAGACCGAGCAAAAAAGTCTGTGAGACTCTTATCTCCAATAAACCACTCATAAAACTGGATGTAGTGCTGTGGCTCAAGTGGTAGAGTGCTAGTCGTGAGCTGAAGAGCTGAGGGACAGCACCCGGGCCCAGAGTTCCAGCCCCATGACCAACCAAAAACAACAACAACAACAAAAAACAAAAACAAAAACACAGATTCCATTTCACAGACATGTTTGCTTGTTCATTGTTTCCTTCTCACTTTTCTTCTTTGACTAAGTCCTGATTTTTTTTTAAAGGGAGGGGATGTCCTGCCCGTTTGTGACCTGAGTTAGAAACTAAAATCTCCATCTCACAACTAATTAGTTTAAGAGGGTAGGTGTGTAAGACACAAAGTGGAAGACGGCAACAATTTTCTTCTACACAGACCAAACTTGGGGTGAAATGAGTATGGTGACAGATCTGTGCCTCTGCTATGAAGACCGAAACACCTGCCTTGCCAACACATGACAATGATAAATACAGAGAGAAAGTAAAGTGCTTGCTTCTCTCTGAGCCAGAAGTAACAGCAGTACCATGTATGAAAAATGGAATTTTCCTTTTGTTAACAGGATCTGGTTTTCCATTTTTCCACATTAGACTAGCTGGCATGGTTATTTATAGGGCCTGGGCCCATATACACTACCATGTACTTCATTTTGATACTTTTTCTTGATTAAATTTTAAAGTAGAAAAGAAATACATTATCTGAAAGAATAAAATGGATTTTCAAGAGAGGCTTTGTCAAAGCAATATAATTTGTCCTTTTGGAAATATCACTGGATTTTGCTTTTTTTATGGATGATCATGTGATCTGCTTATTTTAGCACAGAGGAAAGGAAATCTGGGCAGAACCAAGGAAAATGATCCTATGAAGGTTACAGCTCCATAATAATAAATGGCCTGACAACATTTGATTTTAATGAACACATGGGTAAAAGTAATTAAGCATAATTGTTAATTTTGCCTTGTATAACTTCAGAACAACCACTTTCATTCAAGAGATGGAACTTCTGCTAATTACTTCAAGGAAGCCACCAATGAATAGTTTCAAGCTTTAATAGCTTTTCCATATCCCCTCCTGGGGAAGTGATAGGAAACTGCATTAAAAAACAAGCCCAAGATGGTCACCAGACATAGAAAGCCTTGGTGTCCATGTCACCCAAGATGGCCCCCAAACATTCCATGCCCACCTGGCAGAAAATTGATCTTCTTAAACTTTTTCAGTTTAGCTCTAGCACTTTATAAATTGTGTCTACAAAGACTATGTTGATAAACCCAAATGGAATGGCTACAAGAGCAAATGTGTCAAAAGTGCATTTTTAATGTCCATCTGAAGAAAAGAAATAAAAACACTTATTACAATGCTTTCTTTGATTTTTCTAGAAATGGAAACTCAAAAATATGATTTTAATCTGCTGTTGCTATTTGCTTTTCCTTATTCTGAAGAGATGGCATTTAGAAATGAGAATGATCATGAAAAATGCACAGGGCCAATAAAAATGAAAAATGTCCATTCTCATTAGTAATATAAGAAATGTAAATATAGCAATGAGATATCGTTTTTCTTACCTATCAAACTGACAGGGATTAAAAATTGGCAGGAGAATGGATATAAATTTGCTGTAACTTTGGTTGGGAAGTTTTGGCAATGTGTTTTGAGAGTTTTAAAAATATTCTATTTTTAGAGTTTTCTACTAATGTAATAATCAAAAGTATAGACTAAAATTTATGTTTTAAAAGGGTTTATTGCATAATTCAATAGTAACCCCAAATTGGAAACAACCCAATGTTCATTCACAATAGAATAGTAAAATAAAGAATAGTCTGTCTTTATAGGGATAACACACACACAACAAAATCATAATTTTAAAGAATATTTTGCAATATGTTTATTGAACAATCAGGTTAAAAATCATAGTTGCAGCATTATTCTAGTTATATAAAAATTCCATATGGAAAAGCCTGTAAGGATGCCTATATTTGTATATAAAGGACCTACAAGGTAATGTTTACTTTCTGTTATTATCTATATATTCAGCAATGAATATTTTCCACCAAACAATAATGAATCAGTCCTTTGAATTGTACAAAACAGATTGCATGCTTTGTTTGAACCTTGCAGGCCATTGTCAGTCAGTTCTGCTAAATGATAGGAGTATTTAATGGGGAGGGGGCAGAATCAGGCAACCTGATTGGCTGGCAGTTTGTAGACAAAATGGTTGGCTAATTGCCAGTACTTGTAATTTTTCTCGACTAGTTGGTTTGGCATCACATAAATTCAGCCAGAGTTGGAACATTTGAAACTGAAAAAGCTTTGATGCCAAAAATCTTTTAGACCCAAATTGGAAAAAGATGAATCCTGAATATTTTCTGACTACAGTTTTTCTCATACATAAAAAATGAACTAATAAAGCAAATCTCCCATCACAAACAGCTATAGCTGAACATTTTAAAATTGTTAATGTAGTCCTTAATCCCATCAAGTTGTAGAAGAGTTATTTGTCAGGCTACAAGAATAAGGGACTGGCTATCTCTGTTTAGGCCGTGTCTGGCCTTCCTGGCTTTCTCCATTTTTTGCTTCAGTCTTCTTTGGTCTCCCTGGAGAGCAAGTGAACCCATTCTATTTGTTACCATATACAGGTTAGCTGAAAGATGGCCCCAGATTTAAATCTGTTTATCTTCATTTTAATAATTCCAGCTACTATACCCTTGACACATAGTAGGCACTCAAGTAATTATAGATGGATAGAATCTGTGATCTAACAAATGCTTAGGCATAACTATGACTATTAGACTATTTAAAGCCATGGGCAAAACATTTGAGGAAAACCCCACTTACAAATTAGGAATTTAGGGTGTTGTCAGTTACATTTAGAAATACAAAGAGTTACAGGTCTTTGAAAATGAGTTATAATAGGGAAAGGAACAAGGCAAAAGAAATTTCAGGGATGTAAAAGAAGCACAATGTTTCTGAATGTCATGTAATTATTGTAGCTGTTAGTCAACGGTCATATCTTTAAATAAAGAGATTCAAATAAGTGTAAAAAGAATAAAAGAAGAGATCTTTTGAGAGCAGAAATACCCAAACTTTTCTTAGATGCTTTCTGACAAAAACTTTGTTCAAGTTCTTCAGATTCTTACAATGGTCTCTCAAGTACAACATCTCTCACTCCCATTTTGGAGAGAGGGAACTAAGGCCCAGAAAGATGAAGTAACTGGCCAAAGGCCTAAGAACTAAAAAGTGAAAGAGTCTGGATTTGCTTTATTCTAGAACTCCAAACGATGGAGGAAAGATAAATACAATTTTAAGATGGAAGACCGGTCACGCTCTAAAGGAATTTGGTCATCTTATCAGTTTTGCTCAGATCTATCAGCCTGGTGTCACTGGCGGTACCCCTCAACAGAGCTGAGCTACTTGGGTGGGTTCATGACAGAGGAAATTTAGAGAATCACTTTTTCAACCAAGCAGGCAAGACTGTTGTAAACCTACTGCCCCATTATCTTCACAAAGGCTACAACATAGCTGTACCAGCCTCCTGGGTAGTAAAAGAAAAAAAAAATCCTCCCCAAGCACTTCTAATATCCTTAAATAAATACTGGAAAGTTCCAAGTAAATATCCAGAAAGCAAAGGTTGAACTGAGAGCTAAACAACATTAAATTATTTAAATTCCTGAATATCAAATAAAAGAACCAGACACTAGGTAAATTAGTGGGATGTTTACACTCCAAATGGATAATTTCTAATCTAATTTGCAGTGGCATTTGGAACATTGCTGACCAGTTGAAATAAATAATATGTTGTCTTAGATTTGGCTGATTAGAATACTCTGCAAAAGTCTGTTTTATGGTACGAGACTGTCTAGCAAAGGGCTATTGCCTTCAGAACAACAATTGCCAACTGGGGATTGTTTTCAGGATATACATGGCTGATGATAATTGTGTACAACATCAATCTTATCGCAATACAGAAAACTCAAACATGCTTTCATAGATAGTATGAAACTGAAATAAATATGATTTAGAGTGCTTTTATTCCAGGGAGTAATTGTATACTCTGGCCAACAGTTGAGAACCATAAAGAATGTTTGGGAAGCCAGCAACGAATGTTTTAATTTTGGGGAGTTTAAAAAGTTCGTGTAAGAACATCTGAGTAGAACAAGACTGTTCTTGAGAGCAAGAACGAAAACTGACTGCTCTCTCCCTCCAAAGGGCAGCCGTCTAGACTAGAGCTTTGAGAATTGGAAAGTTGGACTCCCTTCAGCCCTGCTTCCTAATTTCTGGAGCTCTGGTTTCCTCTTCTGCTAACGGAAAAGCAAGTCATACATGATAAAAGAACATGTGCACTTTGCAGAAAGGCTGCCAGCTTTGTCACATTCACCTCTCAAAGCAAGAGGCTTCATGGGTAATGGCAATGCTGTGCCTGCAAGAGACTTACCAGTATGTACCTTCACTAAGAGGTGAGGATGGAGGGTTTGCCGAGAGCAGCTATACATGTCCACACTAGCCAATGATAAAAGATTACTGAGATTACTTAAGTCCTTGGCCTTAAAATCTAATATCCACAACCTCACCAGCACCCTACCCTCCCTCTGCCATATCCACTACTGTAAAAGGTCAATCTTATGTGAGAGCAACAGCGCCTGTAGAAAATTTTTAGTTGTTAAATATAGTAAAAGCAAGAATCCTGTCCAAAATTGATGCCCTATGTGTTTGGGGGTTACAAGCTGAAATACTAACTTGGCACTGGGCATGATAGCTGACATAAAAATCAGTGCACAATACATACATGATAAATTTTAAAAAGGAAACTTGATTGTTTTCACTGTCCTATTAGTTCCTCTGTTGCATAAAAACATCATTGAACCCTTGGGGCTCCATCATGGCACACTGAAGAATGGTGGATGTGAAATGTTTGTTTGCCTCTCAGTGGAGCAGAAGGAACACTTGGCACAGGAGACATAAGCCTGAGAATCAAGGCTTTGCCTCACATAATCTGTGTGACTTTTGGACAAATCACTTTCTCTCTCTTGGCCTCCATGTCTCAGTGGGATAAGAGGGGGCTGGATCAGGAGAAATCTCAGATTTATTCCAGTCTTGGCATTGTCAGACCAGCTGAAGCGAACTCCGAGATTACCTCAAGTCCTACCCAGTGCATCTGGTTTGCTAACATTTCTACTCTGGCCTTAAAATATAACTTAGTAGGATTTTCTTTTCATCACCTGACATACATCATTTAAAGGTACTTCTGTGACAACCACAATGAATGTGGCCTCCAAGTCTTTCCAAGACCTTTAAATAAATAAAACAATTTTTCTGTGACATTCATGAATCACCCCCAGATTTTAACACATTGGGCATAAGCTTTGGTAATCATTAAAGGTATGGCCCTTTTCACAGGAAACACCTGCTGAGCTGCAGGTCAGCCCAGCTGCTCTAAATATGAAACACTTCTAGTCATGCCCCTGCGGAGGCAGAGATAAGCAGAGCAGACGCAGCGAGACTCAGCAAAACCTCAAAGTCTGCAGCTTCCTCGTCAATTCTTTCTTCCATTAAGAATCCACCATTTTGGACCTGTTGCAACAATGAGAAGTACAAGTTGTCATGTCCAAAACGAGCTTTACAACGTCGGTGGGGGGGGGGGGAAGGAGAAGGATTGGGATTGGGGGGGGAGGGGGGAGGCTGGGAAGGGATGTGAAGGGTAAACAAACGAGGAGGCTGCAATGCTTGGTAAGAAATGTACGCATTATCCTGCCCATGTAATTGTAACTCCTCTGTATAGTATGTTCACAAATAAAATAAAATTAAATTAAAAAAAAAAGAATCCACCATTTTCCCTAGAAAACTCACTTTATATTTTTCTCTAGGAAGAAGAACAAAGGAACCACAACTACTAGCATGTGCCCTTCTACCAAATTTGACCACATTAATTGTCCTCTTCATATTAGAGCTTTAAAATGTTTTTCCAACTGAGTGGAGCACCATGTTTGTGTCAATTTTTTCTTGTCAGCAAAGTGTGAAATGATAGAGAATGGATCAGAATATAATGGCTAGTTTATAGCTCTACCTTGTTCTGTGTCCGGTGCACTCTTCCCATCTCCTCTGTGTATGCATCCAAGACTAGAGAGTTGCATTCGAGTATCACTGACCCGTTAAGTCAATTGTTTCCTTTCCAACTCCTGTCTATCTGGACCCTATGAATGTGACTTTATTTGGAAAAAGGTCTTTTTCAATGCCACCTAATTAACATGAGGCCATATTAGATTAGGATATGCCCTAAATCCAATATGATTCCTATACTCTAAGAAGATGGAAATTTGGATGGTGGAGGTGGGGGAGAGAAAGTAGGTGGGGGGAGGAGAGATGTAAGCCAACAGAATTCCATCAGCAACCAAAAGGTAGGAAGAGGCAAAGAACAATCCTCCCCTTAGAGCCTTCAGAAGGAGCCTGAAACTGCTGACACCTTGATTTCAGACTTCTGCTCTCCAGAACTGTGAGAAAAAAAAAAATTCTGCTGTTTTAAGCCAATAAGTAATTTAGTAATTTGTTCTAGCCATGCAAGGAAATTCAGGTTATCAAGGGGATTAAGCACAAGAGGGCAAGTCAAACCCCCAAGAGAATCTCACCCCAAGGCATAAGAGCATAGAGGTTCTGGGAATAACAGTGCTCCACTCCCAACTTGGGAGCCAGATCCAAACTTTGTCTAATATCTGTGTGCTGTGCACACAGGGAGGTGGAACTAGTAAAGAAAACTGCTGTTACTGAGAGAACAAAAAAAGGAGCAAAAGAAGAAAAAGACAAAATAAAGGAGTAATTATTTTTATTTTTTTGTCAGTCATGGGGCCTGAACTCTGGGCCTGGGCGCTGTCCCTCAGCTCTTCAGCTCAAGGTTAGTGCTCTACCCCTTAAGCCATAGCACCACTTCTGGCTTTTTCTGCTTATGTGGTGCTGAGGAATCGAACCCAGAGCCTCATGCATGTAAGTCAAGCACTCTACCACTGAGCCACCTTCCTAGTCCCAAGAAATAGTAATTTTAAAAGAATAATTTTGAAGAAAAAAATAACAACATCGTTAGGACTAAATAATTATGACGAGAGTCAAATTAGAATAAGAAATAAAATACTCGGATCTGGTTCAGCAGGATGATACTATTAGACAAACTGCTTATTACTTATGCCTAATAATTTTGGGGCATAGTAATGAGTATTATCAATGTTAGACTTAAATTACTACAGATTTTATTTGGTCAAAGCAGTAAATTCTGTGTACATGGCCTTCATAAACAGGGACTTCTGCAATGTGCCAATTAACTCACAACCTAAAAGAAGCACACACACACAAATGGTAGGCAATACTGCTTCCTAACCTCAAATAAGCACATATATGCAATATATGGATTTACTACTCAAAGATATACCAATAAGGACTAGGAGGAATGAGGCATGTCATTCTACGTGAAAGTAAATGTTGAAAGAAGGCATGCCCACAATGTTGATTGGTACTTTTTGATATATAATAATCCTTGCCTAAATAATGGTGTTGTGTGCAACAGAGTGTTAAGCCTTCCTTGGCATACCTCTGACATGTTGTCCACTGCCTGGACTTTAACAAAGACTGTTTATCCTTAGTGTATGCTTACTAGTTTGTATACCAAGTTCACATACAGAATAAGGTCTCTTTTCATGCTCCCACCAAGACTTAAGAAAAATATCCTGTATGTGTGAATGCACAATCATATGTAATTGTTAGGGCTCAGCTGAACCTGGTCTCTCTCCTTTTGAAATCATGAACACAGTCTCCCAGTTTTCCTCGACCAAATACACCAAGATTTTGTTGTTGTTGTTGTTGTTGTTTAATGATCAGTCTGGGTTTAAACAAAATGCAATTTGTTTTTAGAGATATTTGAAACTAAAATAGGAAGTCTCATTATTGGTTTATTGGTCTATAACCAGGTTCTTTCCTGAAGACAGATATTTTCAACATTCAGCAGGGAGCTGGCACTTCCCAGTAATGGGGTGTTGCTGCCCCCTGGAGGAAGAAGGGACAAGGTGGAGGAGAAAGATAGTTGAAGGAAGCAGATGGGAATCAAGAATATTGAAGTTAGCTGTGTGCTTCCATCTAAAAGGACAGTTCTTCCTAGGACATGGCACAAACACAAACAGCACAAACACACATATTGTAATGTTTACGAGTTTAGACTGCTTTGCCCCTGCTTTTAATTTACAGTGTATTTTCCAAAGAAATATCCTTCTGCTGAAGCAGTCCCTCCTTGCTTTCACATAGCTCACACTACAGAGTGATTTTTTGATGATTAAACCCACACTGTCACCCTGACATCACGTTTGCCATCCAGTGTTTGCTGCTAGGTATGCTGGAGGCTCGTGAATCTCAGAAGAGCCATCTATCCTACCCTCCTACCGGACTCTGTACTCTGCCTTCATCTAACTACACACATTCAGTAATTGCACCCTTCCCTTGTTACTCACTTCTGCTAAGCTCCTAATCATTTGTGTTACACCTTTTTTTAGCTTAGTCCAATTTTCTGTCTAGTTCTTATTCCAGGAATGTGGACTTAGAGAGCTTTTAAAAAAAGGGGGGAAGACAAGTGATAAAATTCCCCTAAAACATCCCTCATAGAGTGGTCATGATGTCCAGCTCAGGACCTAAGCTGTGATTGGGCATGGTAGAAAAATCCTCATGGTCCTTAGTGATCGATTCCTCTTAGACCCTTCCAAATGTCTCAGCAGGTAGAACAGACCGAGCTTGTCCTGAGCTTCTCTCAAAGAGGACAGAGAAAGCAAGAGAGCCCAGGGAGGGGTTCACTATCCCAGAGGGGCGCCTACAATGCCTGCAGATACAAGACGTTTACCCCCTTTACTTCCACACAAGGTCAAATGTGAAGACCAAAATGTTTCCCCAGTTATCACTATTCAAGCTGACCTTTCTAGTCTAACACCAGCTCTGGGTTCTACAATGGATTATGGCCTGCAAAGTCTCTGATATTTTCCCTGGTATGTTGCACATGCTTTTCTCCATGAGCTCTAACATAGAGGAGAAAGAACATCTTTACCTGTGTCCAAATGTCCTTCCCACTGCCTCTGCTAACAGACAGCTGATTAACTGCACGTACCAGTCATTATGTGCTATTGATTATTTTATTGATGCCCTTCTGGGCTCTTTGAACAAAGACTTTCCACGAATGAGATATCTTTTCTTTCTTAAGGTGAGAAGACCTCCCACCCCAGGTCTACATTTTCTGGACATTGCCATGGATTGGTTCTGATGCAGCACAAAGTTTATTTTCCTCATTTTGTTATTTGTGATTGTAACTCTGCTCACTATGTTGTTTTCTGGAAAGATTAGCAAAGGTCTGATTTTATTGATAGCTAGAAAAAAAATATTTTCCTAGGCTTGACTCCTCACTTCTTGATATAAGTTAGTCTACTGGAGATGTGACATCTATACAGACCATAAAGAGATACTTGGGAGGATACTTTCAGAACAGCCTTCCAGAATATTCCCAACCCCACAAATATTCTAACAGCCTCGCCTGTTTCTCATAAAATCGACAAAAGCAACAGGGTTTTCCTTCTATCTGAAGTGGTACATTAGCATACACAGGCATCTTTGAGCCCTAACACATAATCAAATGCAAATGAAATTTTAACTTAGTACACATGCGTGGACAAGGTTGGAACAATGGATGGAGGCCTGGATTCTTTTCAAGACAATCTAGTACTGTTGTACAAACATCCCTGCTTCTGATACATGATTGTCCAGGATCCAAGATCTCAATTCACTCTGTAGAGTTTCCCCTGTTGTTTTGGAATCTCTGTAATGTGGCCTTTCCAGCACTAAAAATCAGCAGTTGCATGTAATCCACTACATGGAAATGTTTTCTGAGATAAGCCTTGTTTTACTTAATGCTGGATAGACAGAAAATAAAATGGGCCAACCAGAATCAGTTAGATACCATCAATCACAGAGATTAACCCAGGGTATCTAATTCTGTTCTAATATTTTTAAAGCTGAGTTCCAAGTAGACTGTTCAGTCTGCAGCCACAGACTCCAAAATCTGAACTGAATATGAAAGCATTTTAACTTTCATGTTTTAATGATAAGAATGTTGTTGGCATTAATATTTGAACATTTCAGAGTACCTAGTTCTGAAAGCTATGTCATGGCAGGCTCAGAATCCACTGGCAGACTATAAATAAAATCTTTCTATAAATATACTTTATGCCAAACTACTAGCAGAATACATTTTTCATCTTCTAAACAGATGGTATAAGAGAAAAAAATCATGCATGTATATGATTAATCAAACGCGCTTTTACTGATAGAATTTTCATTACCCCTACCAGCATGGGTTTTGTGAAATTTCTGCATTTGATATTTTTCTTTTGAGAATTCATTTATTTAAGGAAATGATTAATATGAATGAAGATGGAAGATGATAGGACTTTATATGTTTGACTTCTCTGAGGTCCAATGGGCCTGGATTTGTGGGCTTTTTTTTTTCTTTTGTTTCTTTCTTTTTTTTTTTTTTTTTTTTTTAGAGATACACAGGTAGCTCTTTTCAGTCCTGCAGCTAACCAGATTCTTAGGTCCATACCTTCTTGTTATTCAGTCCACCCCAAGCCCTCATTGTTTGTTTATCTATGAGGTTATCCTTTATTAAATTCTCCTGATGATGTTTTTACACTCTTGGTTAGGATGACCAATCTATAGGATACTGAAGGAAAATAACACAAGATATTGGGGAGGGGTGAGGAGTGGGGGAATGGGATAAAAGAGAATGCCATGAAAAAGGCAAATGCACATTATAAAATAGCACCATCAGTGCTGGCAAAATTGGTTAACTACTTGAAGAAAACTAAAGCTAGATCCTTATATATCACCCTGCACCAGAATCAAATCCAAATGGATCAAAGACCTCGGAGTCAAAGCAGACACCCTGAAAACATTACAAGATGGAATCGGAGAAACCCTAGGACTCCTTGGAACAGGCTGAAATTTTCTTAATAGAGACCCAGAAACACAACAAATCAAAGAAAGGTTGGACAGATGGAATCGCATGAAATTGCAGAGCTTCTGCATGGCAAAGGACATAGCTAGAAAGATTAATAGAAAGCCCATGGATTGGGAGATCTTCATTAGCCTTACAACAGACAAGGGTCTCATATCTAAAATATACCTGGAACTCAAAAAATTAAATCCCCCAACAACAAATCTTCAAAGAAATAACTGCCCAATAAATAAGTGGGCTAAAGACTTAAAGAGAAACTTCTGTGAAGAGGAAAGAAGAATGGCTAATAGACACATAAAGAAATGCTCAACCTCCCTAGCCATAAAAGAAATGCAAATTAAAACAACATTGAGATATCACCTCACTCCAGTTAGAATGGCTATAATCAAGAACTCTAATTAAACAACAGATGCTGGAGGGGATGTGGACAGAAAGGAACCTTACTTCATTGTTGGTGGGAATGTAAACTTGTTCAACCACTCTGGAAAGCAATATGGAGGTTCCTCAAAAGACTCCACATAGAACTCCCCTATGACCCAGCAATCCCACTTTCGGGCATTTACCCAAATGTTCACAAACAAGACCACACTAAAGCTACCAGCACAACTATGTTTATTGCAGCATTATTTACCATAGCTATGATATGGAACCAACCCAGATGCCCCTCAGTAGATGAATGGATCAAGAAAATGTGGTATATATACACAATGGAATTCTATGCCTCCATCAGAGAGAATGTCATTGCCCCATTTGTTAGGAAACGGAAAGGCTTGGAAAAAATTATATTAAGTGAAGTAAGCCAGGCCCAAAGAAACATAGGTCCCATGGGTTCCCTTATTTGCAATATCTAGTGTATTTCTGAGTCAATCAGAAAAGGTCAGATAAGGTGATGTTAGGAAAAATGAACCCTAAGATATGTATTCAAATGTTTTTTTTTCTTTCATGCGATTGTTTCTAACGCATTTATAAGATTATTTCTTTGTTGCTTTGTATGTCCCTCCCCCATAGTATAACCTCTGCTTTCATTGTATTTGATGTCAGTATAATTTGTGGAGGGGAAGGGGAAAAACAAGTCGTTTAAATAAGGATACAAGTGGACCCGTTGCAACAATGAGAAGTACAAGTTGTTATGTCGAAAACGAACTTTACAACTTTGGTGGGGGGAAGGGTTGAGGGGGGCAGGGGGAGGATGGGATGGGAACGGAAACAAAGGAGGAGGCTACAATGCTTGATAAGAAATGTACTCATTATCTTGCCCATGTAATTGTAACCCCTCTGTACAGTATTTTCACAATAAAAAATAAATAATAATTAAAAAAAGAAAATGTGGTATATATACACAATGGAATTCTATGCTTCTATCAGAAAGAATGACATTGCCCCATTTGTTAGGAAATGGAAAGACTTGGAAAAAATTATATTAAGTGAAGTAAGCCAGGCCCAAAGAAACATAGGTCCCATGGTTTCCCTTATTTGCAATAACTAGTATATGTCTGAGTCAAGCAGAAAAGATCAGATTAAGTTGATGTTACGGAAATGAACCCTAAGATATGTATTCAAATGTTTTTTTCTTTCATGCGATTGTTTCTAACACATTTATAAGATTATTTCTTTGTTGCTTTGTATGTCCCTCCCCCATGGTATAACCCCTGCTTTCACTGTATTTGATGTTGGTATAATTTGTGGAGGGGAAGGGAAAAAACAAATCGTTTAAATAGGGATACAGGTGGACCCATTGCAACAATGAGACGTACAAGTCGTTATGTCGAAAACGAACTTTACAACTTTGGTGGGAGGGAGGGCTGGGTGGGGGGTGCAGGGGGAGGATGGGATGGGAACGGAAACAAAGGAGAAGGCTACAATGCTTGATAAGAAATGTACTCATTATCTTGCCCATGTAATTGTAATGCCTCTGTACAGCATTTTCACAATTAAAAAAAAAAAGAAAATCTTAAAAAAAAAAAAAAAAAAAAGAATGAGGGTTGCTTGGTAGGCAGATTCCTATTCTGATTCTGATGATTCAGGTTTAATCCCAACCTGCCACTGGGGAAAGAACGCTGGGTACTTACTTGTACATCCATTCTCCCGTCTCCTTTATGAAATGCTACAATTTTGTATCTAGGAATGTGACATATAAAATAATTTTTAAAAGTATTGTATTTTGAACCACGAGGTAACCATGAGAACTGAAGTGCTATGCTAGGGTGGTGTGCAGAAATTTGGAACTGGCACCCCTAAAGTCACTGCAGTGCTACTGTATCAGCTCCATCTGCTGCTAAGCTTCTTTTAGGTGGAAAAAGAAATAAAAGAACTATACCCTGCAGCATAGTGACTATGGACTTCAGCAAGTTGTTTTCAGCATTTCAGTGTCCACTTCTGTAAGGTCAATAATAATGGTATTAAATAAGATGATATGTGCAAAACACTTAGAGGAGGAATCCCAACATAGTAAGAACCGAGAAGACACATGCGTATGACATTCGAGTATTACAACAGTCAGCTTCATCAATAGAATAGGAACCCAGGACATTCCTCAACAAGTTATTAATTTTACATGTTCTGAAGCATATTTTTTTTTAAGTTTGAGCCATGGCCTCTGAGATGGAATGAGTCATTTAGCTAGTTGAAGAGCCTGGCATGTGTCTCTTGGCTGTCCTTTACCCAGACAGTCCATTCTTGGTATGACTAAACACCTTGTTTCCTCACATAAACAGCTTTGGAAACAAAAAAAAAAGCCAAATGTCAACTCTAGTGGCAGTAATAAAGAAAATATTTAAAACCTTAATAAGGGGGAAAAAATTAAGTTTCTCATTAGAAAACTGACATTGTGGCTATGGTTCTGAGCCATGACGCACATGAACCCCACCAGTGGTTCCAGGCCAAAAACAAGTGATAATTTATAGAGAACATTTTAAGTATGAGCATTTTCAAATGTCCCTTGACATCTTCAGTGACAAATGTTAAGGCCTTGCTATGAGATATGGACCCACAAGCAAAATCCATAGAAAATAAAACAAAAAAGTAAGGCAGGGGAATCAACAGAATACAACCTGCAGAATTATGACACCAGACTCATTTGGACCTCAGAAGAGTTCTAAGATAGAAACAACTTGTTTTAAAATTCCATTTACTCCCACCTGATTTCTCCTCCCCCAAAGGCTTAAAATAGTTCGTAGTGAATGGGGAATTAACAAGTACACAGAGCCAATCAGAGCAGGGGAAAGTAATGATGAAAGGGAGGAGTCAAGAGGGGGGAATAATTATAATCAGGCATGCCAGTTTCCAGCCTCTGGATGTTACCTCCTGCGAGTTCACTTGGCTCGTGGGCAATGTTTAAAGAAGGCCCCTGAAGCAGCAGGAGTGATGGCTCTGTGCTGGATCTCTCCATTTGTTCCTATAGATGCCCTCTTACCTTCTCCACCCTTTCCCTTTGCCCAGAGGTTGACTAATGACCTTTATGTGCAAACTCCTGTGTCCTATAGCTTTTTATTGGGCTCAGCCTTGGCTAACCCCAGCAGAAGATCAGGAGAAGAAAGAAGATTAAGATCACAGTACCTCGCTGTGGCTCAACTGGTAAGAGTGCTAGCCTTGAGCTGATAGGAACTCCAGGACAGTGCCCAGGTCCTGAGTTCAAGCCCCATGACTGGCAAAGAAAATAATAATAATAATAAAGATCATAGAACCTATTTCCCCATCTTCACTCTGTGAGGTTGCCTTGAATTGTCTGCATCTTTCGACAGAAGCTTACTTATGCCCTTCAGAACTGGAGCATGACTCTTAAGGCTACCTCATGTTTCCTTTTCTTTGAGTCTAAGGATGCCAAATTCACTAAGTATGAAGGGAAGACAGTCAATGAAATTTGACTTTCAGACAGACAATGAATTTGTAATGTAAATACGTTCGATGTAGTATTTGATTCATACTTACACTAAGAGATTTTTGTTTACTGTATACCTGAATTTTGAATTTGATAATGCATTCCATATTTTATTGTGGGGGAGGGGGCTTAGCCTAAGGATACTTTGAGCTGTTGACCTTAAGTTCTTGCAATACTATAAGCATTTCCCTGTACTCAAACAACCCTTTTGACACATATGGCTCTTTGTCTCTAAGTCATCTTCAACTTGCTCCAATTTATGGGTGTCATCTGCCATCCCTGCCTCTGTTAATCCATATCAGGGTTATTTCCTCTGAACCATTTCTCGTGTCATTTTTTTTCTTTTTCTTTACTTTTCTTCTACACCTCCCCACCCCAGTGGTGAATTGACCTACAGCCATTGACCTACATCCTTTCTTAGTGTAGGAGGGCTAAGGGGATGATAGCAGAGAACCTTCATGCCCTGACTTGCTATAACTGCTCCCCATATAGCAAGATGAACGTCAGTTCATACTACTATCACCATTCTACTTGCTACCTTGTGGCAAATAAAGAGACTTGAGTGGCCTTTCCAATATTTTTCTCTTCCATGCAAAATATACTAGTGTGAAATACAGCCACATTTTGAACTTCATCTGACATATACACATGCTGAAAAAAACTGGAAATGACAATTAATCTTCATAATATAAAAATGATGTGGAATTTTTTACTTAAAGATATAAATTAAGCTGGGTACTGGTGGCTCACGTCTGTAATACTAGCTACTCAGGAGACTGAGATCCAAGGATCATGGTTCAAAGTCAGATGGAGAAGAAAAGTCAGTAAGACTCTTTTCATCAATTAAGCATGCATGTGAGTGTGCACACATGTGTGTGTACATGCGCGTGCGCACGCACACACACACACATACAAATACGGAAGTGGAGCTGTGGCTAAAGTGGCAAAGCACTAGCCTTGAGCAATAAAGCTCAGGAACTCAGGACCTGAGTTCAAGGTCTAGGCCAGGCAAAACAACACAGACACACACACACACACACACACACACACACACACACACACACACACAATTTTACTCTATTTCTTTCTACTTTTTTTCTAGCATTTAGGATGTTAGAAAACATACTAACCACCAACTCACATGACCCTAAAAGATTTAGGAGAAGGTAATTCTGTTTTGTCTTGCTTCCTGTTCCAGAAAATATGAGCTTTTTGGCCTATCATCAAATAACACCCACTGAAAGAGTTTTAATTGTTAAATGACATAATACGTAGATTAAGATTGCATTTCACACTAGACACAATGTTGAAAATGAACTATATAATTTGTGGGTGGGGATAGGAAGGAAAAAGTGGGAGAGAAGGAGAAAAGAAGTGCAATGTCTAAAAAGAAATGTACTCATCACCTGACTTACATAACTAACTCCTCTGTGCATGAACTTTATAGTAATAATAAAAATAATAATAAATTACAGAGAAATTTATTAATTGAAGATTGTAATGAGAGGGGACTAAGGAGAGTGATTTGTGGGTAAATTAATACCACACAGAATTGGAGATGCAGTAAAAGATATTCTGACTCATTAATAAGTGATTTAACTTGACAAGTGTTGAAAGGAATCTAAGAGACTGATAGTGCCCTGGTTTATGGTTAGTGAGGCAGAGTGTTGAATTGAAAAGCAACACTTGACTCCCTTGACCAAGTGTCTGCCTCCCAGAGACCCAGTGAGTCATTAGTTTAGGCATCAAGACAGGCTGTGTGCCTGTCCTTACTGATGTATGGTATACGAGGAAAAGATCGAAAATTGAAAGAGCCAGGATGAACTGGCAAACAGAAACTCACAGATGACTTCCAGCCATGGCTATGGATAAAAAGTTTGGTAATCATCATAACTGTTTTCACAGGCCCACCCCTTTCCAACAAAAAGAGCACATAGGCAAATTAAAGTTTTATTACTTTTCTCAGACAGATCAGGGGATGAAGTTGAAGAACAAATGACAACTTCAGATCTACAAAGATGGGTCTTTCAAGGAGACAGTGCCAAGATCTGCTTTCCTGGGTCAGAAACTGCTGGAGCCAATAAATTGATAAGAACATTTAAAAATGATTTGAGTGGCTGTAGGCTGAATGTATACTAAGATAATTTCCTGGGAATCAATCTTAAGGGGCTCCCCACACCTTCATGGTCTTTCCTTACAGGGACTCTACCCAGTCCTCATGGTAAAGACAGAAGACAGATACTCTTTAGGTTCTGGGAAGGCAAGATTCATTTGGTGAAAAACAGCAGAGCCCTCTTCAGATCAAAGGCCTACCTTCAACACTTCAAAGGAACAGAATAGAGAAATAAGAGACAGAGCACTGTGAAGGTAACAGTTCCATGACACAGGTCCACTAAAATTCTATGATTTCATTGGAATACTATAGAGAACTCTTTCTCCCCCATACCATGATACCACACAAGTATTACAGCAGGGTATTCCAGATGAAATAATTAAGACACAGATTCTTCCTAAGGAAGAATTATGGGAACACAAAACACCTGCTCACAGAGAAGCCTTATAGTCTATCTCAAAGAGTCTGTGTCCTATCACCACGATAGATGCTAAGGCCAATATCTTCTGTTCAAATTGGAGAAAGTTGATAACTGGCCTTGTTGGTTAACAAACCACCATAATCTTATGGTATCTATCCTTCATGTATCTCCACAGAGGAATATGATGCTAAGAATATATCACGCATGGGGCTGGGAAGGTGGCTCAGTGGTAGAGTGTTTGCCTTGCATGCATGAGGCCCTGGGTTCAATTCCTTAACACCAAATAAACAGAAAAGGCCAAAAAAATGGGACTATGTCACACAACAAGTTGTAATGAGCAGAGAGGGAAAAGCAGAGCCAACCCTGGGAAGTGTTATCATTTCTAGTCTCTTGTAAATAAGTCTAAGTTCCCTGGTACATTTTCAGGCACAAAGTTGTTGGCTGTCTAATGACACTAACAGCTTTCTGTAATGTTAGTGGACTTGTTTAAGTAAGTCACTGAAGAGACTTCTTTGCCTTTTTGCAAAGAGGCACCTGAGTCTCAAAAGGAACCTTACAGATTATCAGTATTCTGGATATATATAGGATATAGCTGCTGATGTGAGCAGTATTAAGTCTTTCAACACAGAAGGTTCTAAAGAATCATTTTGAGAATTGCATTAACAAGATACTATTGATTCAACAACAGTTGCTTGTATTCATGCATTACTCAGAGCAGCTGTCTGATTTGATGCTCCAAGTATGGCAGTAAGTGGTAATCTTAGTGCTCTCAGAATGACAAAAGGACTACTAAAGCCCCTCATAAAAACCTTCAGAAGAAGCTTCTGAGCTTCCACCACACAATGGTTAACTATATTAGTCAGGATCCTCTTAGGTGCAAGCAACTGAAACACAACTCAAACAAGCTTAACAGTGTAGGGAACTGACTGGTTTCTGTTATTGGGAAGTTGGGCCCATTGCATTGTGTTTGTTTGGGAGAAGTGATTGAAACTGAAACACAGCCTTTAAATATAGGTCCGTCAGTCCCCACGTACTCCTTTTGTCTCTGCTTTTTCTTTGTAAGTAAATCTTCTTTCTCCCTCCTCCCTTTTTAAAATAAATGTTTCCTTTGATTTGATGAAAAATGGCCATTATAATCTCAATCCCATAATATTCCAGTATTAAAACTCAGCATAAAGGATAAGTTTAGTTCTTCAAAATCTCATCTAATATTTCAGGGAAGCACTCTGATTTGTCTGTTTGGCAGTGCAGCAAATCCTTACATCAATTACTGTTTCTAAAAGGAGAGCTACAATGGCTGATCATCCCTAGGGCCAAAAATACAGTGAGCAATAGCAATTCACATGAGGTGGAATGAAAAGGAACCAGGAACCCTTCACTAGCCACAGGATAGTGGTTACATCATTTGGGGAATGATAAACAAAAATCAACTACTCACCATACTCCACTCCCTGGTTTCCCAGCATGCCCATTTACCTAACACTTGTAACCTCAAAAGACCTGAAGGCCAATGAATTCTCCCTAAAAGAAGGAACCTCAGTTTGGCATTTCTGGATCATACACATTGCTCTGACTAGGCCCAGATACAATTTCTCACAACCTAGGACTAACTGACAAAGTTAACTGCACACAACATTCCCAACGTGAAATAGTAGAGGAACAGACTCACAAAAATGGAAACTGACATTTAGTAAGTGGAGGAGAGGAAAGCATACAATAGCAAATGGCACGACCTTCTGGACAGAAACTATAAGCCTCTATGACTTACTGCTGGAAGGGCTCTATGGGAAGACAATCCCATCTCTAGTTCTTCCTCAAGGAGGCTCAGATAGAATGCCTTTGAGACAGCTAAGCAGGATTACTCTAGGGTCTCTTTAATAGCCTAATACCCTGGCCTGGTTATGGAGTGCTGGGGATTGCCTTAGGGATGGCGCTATCATAGCACACTTTCTGGATGTCAAAAAGTATACAACCTCCTTCAAATTCTAGTAAAATTTTAATGGCATCCATTCTGGGAAAACTCCTTTAACTTGGAACCAGGGCCAAAAATCTTAACCTGTCACAATTTGTATATCTGTATCCTGATGTTCAAGTTTCTGTCTCTTAGCAACAGATCTTGGTCTTATTCCCATGTTCCTAGTTTCTGTTTTGTGTTGTCAGACTTGGTCCCAGTCTTAGGTTTGTATGAGACAATAGAAATGACAGGGCAAATCTAATCAGCCCCTGGTCCACAGGCTGTATCACATTGGATGAGAGACACAGAGCAGGAAATGGAAGTGATTGGGAGGCAGCTCTTATTCTTTGCCCTTTCCTTATTCCAAATATAAGCTCCTATCTTTGTTTATACTAAAATGAAAATAGAACAGATATTTTGACATTTGTAATTACACAAATATATAATTATCTTGGCCTCATAGGGCTTAGTTTTCTAGATATCAAAGGATATATGTTATTTTATTCTTTCCCCAGTTTTTATTTTTGGACATACTAGGTTTAAACACAGGGCCCAGGGCCTCATGACATTTTAGGCAGGCACTGTACAGGATGAATGATGCCCCCAGTCATCTTTTGCCTTAGTTATTTTTCAGATATGGTCTGGAAATTTTGCCAGAGCTGATCTCAGACCACAGTTCTCCTGATCTTTGGTTCCTGAGTAGCTTATATTACAGGAATGTGCCACCACATCTAGATCTCTTTCTAGGCCTTTAACTCACCAGTCCATCCCCTTCTTTCAGGGCAATACTAAAGACTACAAAATAAGTCATCCCTCTCCATTATTCTGATGTTCTATTACAATCCCCCAAGTCTCCAAACTTGTAGGCTCATGGTCTAAAATCCCAAAGATAATAATAAGCCAGATTCCGTGCTAGCACCTAATAAAGATTTGATTTTCACAGCCTGAAACAGTGACTCCTTGCAAATCACTGCTTTACCTCAAGGAATTCCACATCATAGAATCTGTCATTGTCATGCTTGCTTGGAGATACCAATTTCTCTGTTGGCCAAACCTGTTTGCCTATAAATGACAGAAATCTAATAATAAGGAGATTAAGCAAAAAGTGAAACTAGCTGGCATGGCTTGAGTAGAGTAGGCCTCAAGGGAACCTAAAGTAAAATTAAGTTCCTGGGTTTCCACGTTTAAGCTCCGCTTTTCTCCAAGTGTTGCTCTTACTGTCTTTGTGGCAGGTGGTCTCCCTTTCCCTCTGTGGCAGAAATCAAAATCCATGGTACTCAGGCACAGATATTGAACAAAATGAGAAGTGACTTTCTCTAGCCTCCAGTTAGTACCCTACGAAGGGTCTCTGACTGGTTCTGACTAGTCCTATGCTCAACTCACAGACTCATTCTATTTACAGTGGAATGGGTCACTACAAATTGGCAGGCCTGAATCATGTATCCTCTTGTGGCTGGGGACGAATGAAGGGGCAGCAATTGTGTCTGATAACCTTTTCCTTCACCACTACACAAAACGAGATGGAATCATCCTCCAAAGGCAAGTAGCTCATGTCACTAGGTTATGTCACAGGAGAGGGACACTGACTCCACTACCTTGACTACTGTAAGGCTGAGATTCATAATCTGTTATATCCGCTGCCTTGACTAGAAATCTAATGCTAGGAGTCCACAAGGTACATCACTTCATTTTTGAAAAAAGAAAGCAAAGAAGGGAGGTAGGGAAGGAAGAAGGGAGGGAGAAAGGGAGGAAGGAAGGAAGGAAGGAGAGAGAGAGAGAAGAAAAATAAAAGTGTCAATGTGGACATTTATACATGAAGCAAGAAGGAAAAGATACCATGAGCCATGGTATGTAATGGAGAACAATACCTCCATTACAGCCTAGTGCTCCTTGTCTCAGAAATGGCTGTCTTTGAGTGCCTTGCTGGATAACCACACAGACTGCATGTCAATCCTCACATCTTTCCTCTTTAGACTGCAGTCAATTGGGGAGTGATCTGGAACTAATAGCACTCAAGGCTTCATGTTGAATCTGAGAGGTCTAAGTTAATGAGGTGAAAACATCACTTTGGACACTCTAAATAAGGTTAGCATTTCTGGGAGCACACTTTGATTCAGTAGAATATCACTGGCGAAAGCACAGCCAGAGAGATTCTTTTTATTAGTAAATAGCATGGAGCTAGCATAGTGGGTAGGGCATGGAACTAACTACCAGGTCCAAGGAATTGGAATGTTGATGTGTCAGGAGAGAGTGACTGTGTCAGGAGAGTGGTGCAGGACTAGAACCTGAGCAGTGCCAGTCTTGATATCTGCTTTCTTGTAGTTCCTGAAACCTCCTGGAGAGGGCAGGCTTGAAGCGAAGGTGACAGGAGGCAAAAGTAGGGAACTGTGGGATATGCATGGAAGCCATAGTCTAAGCACTCTGTTGTTCTGCTCTAAGGGTTTCAATGAATGCTTTATTGATCACCATTTTGAAATGAAAAAGTATCTTGCATAATAAGCCAGAGAATTTTTATCTCAGTGTATGCAATCGCTTATTTTTTACATGTGATTGGCACCCTTAACTTCATAAAATTGTTTTTTATGATACAGAATATAGAGCATTTAATCTAGTGTATTTCACACACTTTTTTAAATCAATGATTTTCTCTCTAATAAAATCTTACAGGAAATTTCTCGTCTGTAAGATGATGTCATTCATTTAACAAATGTCTATGTTATAAACTGATCTTCACAGATGATGATGATGATGATGATGATGATGATGATGATGATGATGATGATGATGAATTAAAAGGAAGCAATTCAACTCCATCAGAACCTTTGCCATTGAAGCCTAAGTAGAGCCTAGATTTCCAGGAAGCCACCTATAATCTCCCGCAGCAGCCTGTAGTTTTCCTATGGGGCCTGGCCAATCTAGACTTACTCTGTCATTTATAAGGACAACACTAAGGTCAGGGGGTAAACTAGTCATACAGCATTTCACAGTGTAACCATTAGGATGTTTAACTGTATCTGTTGTTTTTGAGCAAAGAGAACAGCATAGGTTTTCACGTGCGCACACACACACACACACACACACACACACACTCACACTCACATACACATGCACTATTCCTCCTACATCTGCCTTCAAAATTCTTTCCTTTTTAGTGGAGGAACATAATAATATATTCACATTTTAGGGTACTCTCTTCCACTGTCATTTTGTTTCTGGAAGGAAAGCTGTGGGGGAGGTTGAGAGTTGGCAGAATACAAAAGCAAAAAAATAATCCCTGTGGTGTCGCAGAAGTCTTGGCGTGGGGGGTGTGGGAAGTACAGAAATGTGCTTGTGATCTAATTATCAGGAACGAAAGCGTAAAAGCTGAAAGACAGGAGAGCAAGTCACCCACTGGGGATGCCACGTGGACAACTCGTGTCCAGGATAGAAGAAGAGTGCACAGAAAGAGATGAGCTATGCAGGCCATGGGATAACTGAAAAAAAAGTGCTTAATAATAGTTTCTTCATGGATTATATTCTAGTCTTGCCACCTTTGTGATCAAAGAAGCTTTGAGGATATAGCTCCTGCTCAAACTTGAGACCAACCTGTGTTACTGAAATAGAAAACAATATCATTCAAAGTATAAAACTGAAGACTTACCATGTGACAGGTACTCACTGAGCACGGACTAGTAGTTAACAGCTCTGCTGCTCGGTAGTTCTCTGGCTGGAGTGAGAGAAGGACTCAAAAGCAAACAAATACCTCACTGATTCATTCATTTGACCACTGTGTACTCAGTACCTACTCTGAGCTAGGCTCTAAGCCGGACAACTGGAAACATGGGCCATCAACAACAGAAACATTTCCTCAACTCTTGGCAAATACAATATGTGGGGATGGCAGCCAAGAAAATAATTGCACAATTGTAGAACTGCCCATGATACAGGCTATGAATATGAGTCTCAGGAGCCAGGAGGGCCCAAAATAGGGGATTTGATTAGTCACAGAAACCAGGGAAGGCAGGCTTCCTCAGCCAAGATATGCAAAAGGATTAGAGATGAACTGGACAAAGAGACATGCAACGTTACACATCGTAAAAACCACAATGTTATCTGTCAATTAAAAAAATTAAAAATGCTGAGCACTGGTAGCTCACATTTGTTATCCTAGTTATTCAGGAGACTGAGATCTGAGGATCCACGTTCAAAACTAACCTGGGCAGGAAAGGCCATGAGATTTTTACTGTAATTAACCACCAAAAAGTCAAAAGTAGAGCTGTGGCTCAAAGTGGTAGAAAACTAGCCTTTAGCACAAAAGCTCAAGGTCAATGCCCAGGCCCTGGCCTCAGGCCCAAGGACTGGCACACACGTAAAAAAAGAAAAACATTGAAACAGAACCTCTCCCTTAAAAAACCCCAACGTCAAGCTCTGTATATGATTCCTTATTTTAACTAGACATTTAATACAAATACATACTTTTAAATAATTGACAGCATAGTCTTGAAAGGTGAAGGCTTCTTTGTCTAGAAGTTGTACTGCAAATTTATATTTGCAAACATATAGGTGCCTTTTTATAAAAACAAAAAAAAAAAAGGAAAGAGAGAGAGAGATGTGAAAGATCCTTGGAGGCAGTTCTGTCCAGATCTGGAATGATGGGAGGACTCTGGAAATAAGATTGTTCAGGTAGGACAAGACCTATGCAGAAAACCGAAAGTCACATTGAGGTTTTATATATACCCTCTGAGCAACAGATAGCTATAAAACATTTATAAGTGTTACATAAAAAGCACCACTGGGAATAAAGAGAATATAATTCATTCTTCTTAGAAGGTGAGAACATCTGGAAATGCTACTGGGGAAAGGTGACATTTGGGGAGTAGAAATTTGGTAGTATTGGGTAAAGTCATTCAATACAGTGCCAACAATATGGAAAGGAACCAAGGAAAAGGGAACTTAGCCATGATTTGAAAATGTAGGCAGGACATGTGTATGGCACGTGATGTGAGAAACTAGAGATTCTCCTGCAGAAATATGGAAGAGAGAAAAATTAAAAGGAATAGTGTGAAGGTGAAAACAAATCCACGTGGGTCCATAGAAACAGTGAGCTGGAAATTTCAGTTTTCTTATACCTGCCCCAATTGTCCTCTCTCTATCACCACAGGTGAACAAACTTTCCTCTACCATCAGAATTAGGTGCTTGCACTCTGAGAATCTGGTTCTGATTCTGGTACTGGGTCTTCAGAATGCCAACATCTCAGCAAGCTTTATTATCTTTTCTACACCCCAGAACTACCCTCAGTTCTTTTGCCTTGATCCCAACATTTGGTTATCTAGATTCTTAATCTATCGTTTATTCAGTGTCTGTCTTCCAACTTTCATCTTCAAGTTTCCCATTCTTCATTTTCACTCTTCCAGCTCAGCTTCTCAGAACTTGTAACCTGTCATTGTAACCTGCCAAATCTGACCTCTTTCGGTTCTTTAGACGCTTGGGACCCACGTGTACTATATGAATATTTTGAGTGCCCTCTCTATTACTTCTCACCCAATTTCCCTATTTGGTTGTTTCTAGTCCCTTTGGTACTTTCTAATCCATTTTTTCTTGCCATTAAGGTTTCTGCCAAATGGTGCTATGTTCCAAAGAGCTGCAGGGATTCTTTCTACTCTACAAGGATTCCATTGCTATGGCATCTGTCCTATATTAACCCATTCACCTCTAACCTTGGGACAGTCCAAGAATGTGGCACTTGCAACATCCAGATCTTAATTACCACCAGGCATCAGTGCCTCCCCAGCATCCCATGAATAACTGGGTCAAACCAAATAAAAGCAGATGAGGGCAAGTATTTTCCCATGTCAGCTTTATTGTTCTGGGAAATCACATTAAGTTGAATACTTTCTTTTCAAGTAAAATAGGGGCCCTGCTAGAAATTTATGAGATGGTGAAAGTAACATATTTAGTTAGCCCCAAAGGCTAATATTTAGCAAGTGTTTATTAAAGAATTGTGATTATAAAATATCTCAGCAAGGAAAATACATATACCTGTGTTCTTTTATTTCATATTTTTCTTGGATTAGAGTGTATGACAACTGGCTAATGAGCCTAATAAAGAGGAAATGATTTAGATCAGAAGTAGGCAAGCTCTTGCCATGAAGGGCTAGATAGTAATAGAAACTCTGTCATAACTACACAATTCTGCCTTTATAGAGGTTACCCACAAAAGTAGGAAACAAATAGGTGTAGTGGTATCCTCATAAACCTTACAGAAACAGGTGACAGACCAATGGGCCATTGTTTGCTGGCCTCTAATGTACTAGATGCTCTTCAACTTGCAATGAGGTCACATCCTGATGAAAAAAAAACATCATAAGCTGAAAATGTATATTTGATACACCCAACCTACCCAATACCACAGTTTAACAACACAGCATTCTGAAGGATAGAGGTTATTTATCTCTGTGGTTGTGTGACTGCCTGGGTATTGTAGGCCATGGTCCACACATGTAACATTTTGGCTCAGATAGCAGATGGTTTGTGATCAAATAGAATTCTTGTTTGCACTAAAATGTCATTAAATAAAACTATCTGTAAGTATATTAAGTATGTGCAAAGATTAAACGCTGATAATCCAAATGGTAGTTTGGTTAGCTATAAAATGAGTTTAAATAAAAGGCATGATCATTTCAGATTACTTAATTTGTGTTCCTTATGATGGCACAAACATATAAAAGGCCATCAGTCATTTTGCCTCCCCAGAGGATATTTTGGTTATCACAGCTTTGGGACCAGAGAGGTGGGTTATTTGGTGGTACTGGCATGAATATGGAGTGAACAGGGATGCTGCTAAACAGCCCACAGTCTATACAACAGTCTTTCCTCTCCCCACTGCAAAGGATATCCAGGCCAAAATAAGGTTGAGAATCATGTTTAGATGGTTTAGAATCATGTTAATGCACAAACTCCTTTCAATTTGTTCCAAGTGATCTCTCTGTCTCTCTCTCCTTTCTTCTATCCTTTCTCCCTCTCAATTCTTCACCCCTTCTCTCTTTCCCTTCCCCCTTTCTCTACCTCATCTTTCTCCTCTTTTTTCTCCTCCTCCTTCTCTTTCTCAACTTGCACAGTATATAATCTAGCCCGTGTGAACACCTCTCTTTGGTACACCTCAGGTGCTCTGATGCATTTAATCTTCTTTCCATGATGGAAGCTTGCCTTTGAAAATCAGATCAAAGTAAAATTAACTAATGTGTTGATTAACCCAGCAAAACAAAAAACAAACCTCTTAAAGTTCATGATTTGTGCAGAGGATTTCCTGGTCAAAGATACACTCTGCAAATAATTTTGAAAAGGACCTTAGAACCTTAGAGTACAATGCAGTAATCCTTCAACCAAATTTAGCCAATCAGCTAATCTCTTTTAGAATCTTCCCCATGAGCATAGTTTCTAACGTTGCCTACCTCACTTCAGAGCAGTGCCAACTGTTAAAAATTTTCTCTATAGTGTGAATCAAGATCTACAAACTTAGTCGGTGACCTGTTTATCTTTGCTCACCTACCTGTGGTCCATAATCTAAAGTGAGACTTCCTATCCTTTCACAACTCACAAAATGGCTCTTGGGCACAGGTCACTCCAATCTAGTATGGATTCGAATTCAGAGGTGATTGGCTCAGCGCCAATCACAGATTCTTATGTCTCACTTCAACTTCTTTCTAGTTCCCTTCACCAAGCAAGAGGTCTTTGTAACATGTAAATATATTCATTAAAAACAGACTTGAATATCTACTAGTTTAAAATCTTTGTGAAACCTTCTTATTCTTTCTTTGCTCCACCTCTCCTATGCTGCCAGTTTTATCTCATACCATTCTTCCTCTTTTTTCCAGCCACCCTGGATTCTCTCAACCCTTTGAGCACGCTCTGCTCTGCTCCAGTTCAGATACTTTGTATGGTTCCTTCCAGTAAAATCGCTGTTAGATTTATTTGCTTACCTCACTTCTACTTATTCTTCGTCTTAGCCAGAATTTCTCCAAGAAAACTTTCCCTGTCTCCCAGATTAGGTATATAACATCAGAACACATGAGAATACTTATTTCTGCATAACCTTCCTTGAATGTTAATAGTGCCCTTTCCTACCAGACTATAAAGCAAACCATGAGTGGGTGTTCAAAAAGAACCTTGCATTTTGGGGCTGTTACAAACACTTTTGATCTTTTATTTGTAGCCACATGTCACGGACCTAATCTTTTCTCTAAGAAAAGAGTTGACCTGAGCCAACTTTGCAAATAATTCCGGTGTCTCGTGATAGCACACAACGCTACATTTATATGTCCCAATCAAGGTCATTCTGCCTTTAATATTCCTGTGTGAAGAAGGTGTTGGGCATCTTTTGTGCTCCATCTCATCTTTGAGACCACACTTCACTCTAGTCATGTGACAGCAAGCGTTTGGGGTACCACAGCTGTGTCATATCTGTATCTTTCTCTCCTGAGACACCACAGGAATGTGCAGAACACCTGAGAGCATGCATAGCTTAGAAGCACAAGGATTTAGCACCCTATAGAGGACAACAACTGGTCAAAGGTTGATGGAATTAGTATGTTCTCATCAGCCCTGCTCTTTTGTGCACACTGTTCTGGAATACATTTCAGTTTTTCTTCCGAATGTCCTGAGGGGATTAGGCCATAGGTGTCTAGAGTAATGATCGAGCCAATAATGTGTTCTTAAATTCACATTCCCTCATCTCCCAGTTCCATCACTCAGGCTCTCAAGCATCACTTCCAAAATAAACTACCTAAACATACACAGTTCCTGGGCTTTGATTCTGAAGACCTATTCTAAGACAGTATGGACTATTATAAGACAGTAGCTTCTATTTAATCACAAAGCAAATGAATTCCACTTAGTTTCAGGAATCCTAGATATACCCCTGGTATTCCAAATAATGACCCATCTTCCAAATATGTTCACATCCTAAGCTCTTATTTTACCTCAACTTGGCAAAACGGACTTTGATTAAGATAAAGATCTTAATGCAAATTGACTTAGATTATACAAGTGATCCCTAAAGATATTTATAAGTTCTTATAAAACAACACCAATAGCAAAAGATTATCATGTGGTGATGGAAGCAGAGACTATGGTGATACATTTTGAAGGTGCAGGAAGAAGCTACAAGCAAAGGAATTCTGGCCACCACTAGATGATGGAAAAGTAGAAGAAATGCATTCTCTCCTTAGGCTTACAGAAGGAGCCCTGATTTTTTAACTTAGTGAAACTGACTAATTGGACTTCTGATCTCGTCTGTTGTTTTAAGTCACTAATTCTGTGGTGATTTGTTATAGCAATAAGAAGAAGCTAAAATACTACCTCATTCTTTGGATCACCTTTAGCTCCTTGACCATAGTAAAAAGTCAAGCTCTCTACATATCCACTCTGTCCAGCTTAACTCCAGTGCAAATAGCTCCTTACTTGCAAGAAGAGGTCAAACATGTTGAGGTTATACAGTAGAGTATGTCTTTTAACAGAAATTACAGTAGCTGTAACATTTATTAACACAAGTGCTTACTGTATTAAGTTCCATGCTAACCACTTCTCTTTGTCTCCTGAATCTCCCCAATGATCCCACAATGTTGATTCTTCTGCTATCCAACCTGGTGGGTGCCATCTTTGTGATCTTTTAAGTTCAGTCCCTTGCTTCCTGCTCTGCTCTCTTCACTGGAAAGAGGGTCGTTATGGAGTATGTCAATTGGCTCAATTTCTGGTAACAGTTGGGACTGGACAGTGGGAAGCAAAATTAGAAGATGTGGAATATAGAAGGGCAATTGGGGTCTCCAGCCTTCTCCACACCAGGCTATCACTGATTGAATGCATCCCCTTGTTTTTACCCCTGGAACTACCATCACTTCTTACCTTTGTGGAATCCTGTCCATACGTCTCTAAATAGCCTGCTTAAACATCTCTTTAAAAAATCTGATTTCTACCCGGACTCTGCCTGATCTTTTCTGTTTTGTTTGGTTTCATTTTTTTGTATTATTTTGTTTTTTTGGCCAATCCTAGGGTTTGAACTTAGGACTGTCCTGAGTCTCTCTGTGCTCAAGGCTAGCATTATACCTATTGAGCCACAGCACCACTTCTGGTTTTTTCTATTTATGTGGTACTGAGGAATAGAACCCAGGGCTTCATGTAAGGACTCTACCACTAGGCCACATTCCATGCCCTCTTTTCTGTGTTATACTTAAGAAAACTAAAGCTTGCAGTAACTCAGACATTTCATCCAACTCTAAAATAATCATTTAAAGAGAATTGCAGAGGCTTCAACTGCTTTTGCTGTGGTAAGGACAATTCCTGATGATGTCCCAAATCTGAAAGATAGAATCAAATTCCTTGGTGTTAAATGGTCCTATGATCATTTACTGTGTCTTTGTCTTTATCAGGGCTCTTTGTCCATTAAATGTCATGTTCTCATTTTGTAGGTACACCCTGATATTTTTAATAATATATGTAAATTTTGTGAAGATGTATTGTTTCCTATCTTGTTTTGATCATCTTGACACCACATTTTCCTGTTACACAAACATTCAGAGTGTGGTTTGTCCTCGGAGACCATGCCAATTGAGAGGAAATGTTTCTGAGAGGTGTCTGAGTTAGATGTGGCCATTTTTTGATGAAGTCTGCAATTCTAACAGCTGTGTCCTAAATTAAGAAGAAAATGGGCACCTCTCCAGAGATGAAAAATTCATCAAGAACTTATCTTGCACATAATATAAAACTTTCATAATTCAGCCCTACTAGGAGGTTAGCCATGTTGAAACATATTGTTTAAAGAAATACAGTTTGATGGGTTTGAAATACAAACAAGAATTAGGTAAATAGAATGTGACCAAGCATAAGTTCCCAGGAAATCTGCTTGAATGAACAGCTAAGAAAGATTTATAATTAGTGTATCAATTATTTCTACAGGAGTGGATTTTTTTTTATGATTCTTGAGGGTACTTAAAAAGTTTGTTCTCATAAGTAATTTAAACATTCCTCTTGAAATACTGTTTGCACTAGTAATTTATTTAGCAAATTAATCACAGAATCATAACATTTTAGAGCTAACAGGGCCTCAGAGAAAAATTTTATACAACTCTCTTTTTACAAACAGTTTCTTGGATCACTTTTAGATCTGTGCTCCTGGTTCAAGGAATAGTCCTCCACACACTCTCAATCCAGCTCTAATTCCTGAAACTCCAGCTCTGACACAGATGGTTCCTATTGCTGCCTACAGGGAAAGGTCAAATATGCCATAAGTCATGTTCTACAACACTCTTCTCACTGGCCACCCAGATAGACCCTTCTTTTAATCTGTTCTTTCCTATGTTTTCCATCAAAACTACATGTCTCCACATCTTATGCTCCTACATATTTCCAATCACTTCTACTATAACACTGAGAGGAGGAACAACCAATCTTCTAATCTGCATTCTACATTCTACAATTTTCTCTAATTCCCATTCCACTGGTTTTTGCAAGGACCACTAACAACAAAGCTTAAAATTCTTAGGATCATACCATTTCTAGATAGTAGTTGGAATCTCTCTCTCTCTCTCTGTCTCTGTCTCTGCCTCTGTCTCTCTGGCTCTCTCTGGCTCTCTGTCTCTGTCTCTGTGTCTCTGTCTCTGTCTCTGTGTCTCTGTCTCTGTCTCTGTGTCTGTGTCTCTGTCTCTGTCTGTCTGTCTGTCTGTCTGTCTGTCTGTCTGTCTGTCTGTCTGTCTGTCTGTCTGTCTCTCTCTCTCTCTCTCTCTCTCTCTCTCTCTCTCTCTCTCTCAAACTTCTCTTTTAAACTCCTCTCCTTCTTGGTTTCTGTTCACCCTCACCCCTCTGATCATCCTTTTGTAATCAGCTCTTGTTTTATTATCTTCTCTTCCCATATTTCCCTTTTAAGTTTTTCTTTGTAGTACTTACTGATGTTTGAAATCAAGGCCTCATGGTCACCAAACAGACATTCCCACTTGAGCGATGACACAGCCCTTTTTGCTTTAGTTATATTTTTTAAAAGAGTCTCACATTTCTGCTTAGGGGTCAACCTGGACCGTGATCCTACTATTTATATCTACTGCATAGCTAGGATGACAGGCATATGCTACCACTACCTAGCTTACTGGGTTGCAATGGGATCTCACTATCTCACTAACACTTTTTTTTACAAGTACTGGGGCTTGAACTCAGGGCCTAACTGCTGCCCCTGAGCTTCTTTTACTCAAGGATAGTGCTCTATCATTTGAGCCACAGAACCATTTCTGGCTCTTTTTTTGGTAATTTATTGGAGATAAGCGTCTCACAGACTTTCTTGCCTGGCTGGCTTTGAACCACAACCCACAGATCTCAGCTTCCTGAGTAGCTAGGATTACAGTCATGAGCTATTCGCATGCTGCTTCGCTACCATTATACAAGCTGTCTTTGAACTATGATCCTCCTGAGCAATGCTTTCCAAGTAGCTGGGATTACAAGCAAGAGCCACCAAACCTGGCCCCATTTTTTGGGGGGGGTCCGGTTGTGGGGCTGAACTCTGGGCCTGGGCACTGTCCCTCAGCTCTTCAGCTCAAGGCTAGCACTCTACCACTTGAGCCACAGCACCAATTCTGGCTTTTTTCTTTTTGCTTATGTGGTGCTGAGGAATCGAACCCAGGGTCTCAGGCATGCAAGGCAAGCGCTCTACCACTGAGCCACCTTCCCAGCCCCCTGGCCCCATTCTATAAATCTTTATGGGACATTGAAGTCACTCTCACCCACTTAACAAGTACCCATGGGATTCTCAGATTTTAGTCTCTGGAACACATCTTTCTTTTGAGCTTCTAGTGTCTATAGAACTCTTCTCAATTTCTACAGGTCCTCGAAGCTCAACAAATACAAAACAAAACTATTCTCTGCCTAAATGTGCTCCCCTCTCAAATTTTTCTTTGTAAATGGCAATATAATTCACACAAGTGACCAAGCCAGAAATCATCAGTTAGTAGCTAAATCTATTCATGATTCTCCTCTGTTCCCAAGATAAAAATTCAAACTCCATAGCAGAGAATATAAGAGAAACTTGCTAAGATCTGGCCACAGCATTTCATAGAGCTCCTGCTGGTCCTCACACATACTTGAGGTAGATTGGTTCTCCTGTAACCCTCAGAGAAACACTGGCTCAGGCTCCAAGAATCAGTTAAATATTTCGCCCTATACATAGTTATTCTTTCATTTTGTTTGTTTTGCTTTGCTTTGTTTTTTCCATTCTCCCAAAGATTTAGTCACTCCCCCCATGCATCTATCTATGATACTTATGTAAGTATATTTACTCGTTCACCTCTTTTCCTATTCATGATTAAAAGTACCTTCCAATAGGGCATTATAAATATTATGGCATACTGTCCACTGCATTATATATAGACAGAGAAGATGGTCATGAAAAGATTAACAACTACAACAACTAACTTGGTGGACAGATGGATATAACTGAAGTAGATGTTCTTTTTTTTTACACAAAGTTGCTACTGCTGTTCCTATTGAGTAATGCTTTTGTTCCTAAAGATTCTAAATTCTAAATGCCTATCATCCAGTAGTCCAATGATGCTAAATTCACTTGGGGTCAGGGGTGCAAGAGGACAAGAGAGATAATGATGACCCAGAAGCTTTTCAATGGTTAAGGAAGTAGTGGGGGGAAAAAGTATAGAGAGCCAGTTGGAACCAAATCATGAAGATAATTGAATGCTTAGATAAAGAGTTGGGATGTTGGAGATTCATTGTAAGCTTCTAAACAGGAGAGTAGCAGGGCTCCATTACTTGTTCAGGGACAGTAAAAAATAATGGAAATCATATTCTACCAAGACACAGTAAAGCCTCAAGCACAGCCATGTTCACTGCAGTACTATTCACTATAGTTAAGATATGAAATCAGCCCAGATGATCCTCAATAGATGAATTCATCAAGAAAATGTGGTATATATAAACACAATGGAATTTTATTATCCATTAGAAAGAATGATACTGTATCATTTGTAAAGAAATGGAAAGACTTGGAAAAAATTAAGTGTAGTAAATCAGGGCCAAAGAGACAAAGGTGAAATGTTTTCCCTCACATTTGAAAGCTTGAATTAGCTTATAAACTTATAAGTAAATATGTTAGGTTGTATGCAAGTGTATACAAACATATTAACTGAAATATGGTAGATTCAAGAGAGAACTCTAATAGTGTAATTCCTTAGAAAGGTAAAGTCAAAATTCAACAAAATAAACACCAGGAAACAGGTACTTGAAAGGGGTGGGATACAGGCAAGGGGAAAGGGGTAGACAAATGAAGAGGAGAAGAGGGGGAGACTGCAGTCAAGCATTCAATGAATATCCTACCAAATTAAGAAGAGTGAGGGGTCGGTATAACCCCTGCTTTCACTGTATTTGATGTTAGTATAATTTGGGGAGGGGAAGGGGAAAAACAAATTGTTTAAACAGGGATACAGGTTGACCCATTGCAACAATGAGATGTACAAGTCGCTATGTCAAAAAGGAACTTTACAATTAAGGCGGGGGGTGGGGGGTGGGAGGGGAAGTGTAGTAGTGGAGATGGGAAGGAAGGGATGGGAAGGGGAAAACAAAGGAGGAGACAACAATGTTTGATGAGAAATGTACTCATTACCTTGCTCATGTAACTGTAACCGCTCTGTACAGTATTCTCACAATGATGATGAGTGAGAATGTTGAAAGGATTGACATTGATCAAGATATATTGTATTCATAAACTGCTTTGTTAAATGGCAACTCCTTTGTACAACTACTTAAAGATATTTTTTAAAGAAAGAAAGTCATGAGATGGGAAGGTGGCTCAGTGGTAGAGCGCTTGCCTTGCATGCCTGAGGCCCTGGGTTTGATTCCTCAGCACCACATAAGCAAAAAGAAAAAAGCCGGAAGTGGTGCTGTGGCTCAAGTGGTAGAGTGCTAGCCTTGAGCTGAAGAGCTGAGGGACAGCGCCCAGGCCCAGAGTTCAGGCCCCACGACTGGACCCCCCCCAAAAAAAGAAAGAAAGAAAGAAAGAAAGAAAGAAAGAAAGAAAGAAAGAAAGAAAGAAAGAAAGAAAGAAAGAAAGAAAGAAAGAAAGAAAGAAAGAAAGAAAGAAAGAAAGAAAGAAAGAAAAGAAAGAAAGAAAGTCATATTCCAGTCCAATATAACCTTGCTGTTCAAGGGAAATTCAAACCTGCAGTCGGGATGAGTGCATGAGGTTAATTGGTCAATTTAAGCCCTAAGTAGGATTTTAAAAGCAGTTTTGTAATTTGGAAGTAGACAAATGCAGAACAATTGTAGGAGAAATTAAACTGTGCTAAATAACCAGATTTTAAAATGGGAGATATTCAAAAC
This sequence comes from Dipodomys merriami, assembly GCF_024711535.1. Taxonomy (NCBI): domain Eukaryota; kingdom Metazoa; phylum Chordata; class Mammalia; order Rodentia; family Heteromyidae; genus Dipodomys; species Dipodomys merriami. The sequence goes on from NW_027202270.1 coordinate 29,169,069, forward strand.
TATTCCCTCTCTAATGCTTCTTTTGCACTAGATACTTTGCTGAAAGTGAAATGGTTTTATGACTCTTTTTTACATAACAACTCTGTGGTTTCTTTGGCTACTGGGTTCTGGAAAGGGACATCTTTGTGTGCTGCAAATCACAACCTTGTTAGTAGGGAGTAGATAAGGGAAGGATGTAAGCAGGGGAAAACAAACATGCAGGTTTCCCTATCTGATGTTTTAATCTAGTAAGGCTAGACACGTGGGAAGAAACAAGCTGAATGACAGGAAAATGCCAAGGTTCAAAAGAGGGACCAACAGCCCAGTGAAGGATGAATGCTAGAGAAAGGAACGAGGCAAGAGAAAGGAATTGTCTCTGCTCATTTCATCTATGCAGAACTAGGATAGAGTCATCCATGACCCTTACCCCTAGTCCTGTCAAATATCCAGAAGTTAATAATATCTCCAAAGATTCTGCAAGCCATGCCAATCTTTATTGCTTGTTTGCTTTCAAATCACTTCAAAATCTCAAACCACCGTGATTCCTGAAGTCAGAATCTTGACAGCAATAACTAACAGATATTGCTACAGCGGCAGGTCATCCATGCCAAATACATCTATTTTATATCCTACCCCCTGCCACTGAAATATGTAATATAGTAACTAAAGTATCGTATATGCAGGGGAGAATTTCTGTGAACAAACTAAGTTAAACAAAATGAACAGGAGGAAGCTGGAATGTGTGTTGAAGGGGGACAGAAAAATGGAGGAAGAAGGGTGGTTGAGTAAAATCGTAATAGTCAATTACATTTGTGTAAATGAAACTAGGTAAAATTGAGGGGATGGGTAGGGATTGGAGAGATAGAGGAGAATGATGAGAGACCTTGATCTAGATGCATTGAACTCACAAACTGACATCTTGAACTGAAATCCCCTTGTACACTCCTTTAGAGTAATAAAAAGTAAGGCTGGGAAGGTGGCTCAGTGGTAGAGTGCTTGCCTCGCATGCATGTGGCCCTGGGTTCGATTCCTCAGCACCACATAAACAGAAAAAGCCATAAGTGGCACTGTGGCTCAAATGGTAGAGCACTAGCTTTGAGCTGAAGAGCTGAGGGACAGTGCCCAGGCCCAGAGTTCAAGCCCCACGACTGGCAAAAAAAAAAAAAAAAGAGAAATAAAAAGTAAATAGATAATGAATGGCACTAGAAAAAAAAATATGGTTTATCCAGCTTCTCTGAATTCTTGTGTAAAAATTTATAAAAGCAGCTTTCTCGACTACAGATACATCATAGTTTTTTTCTGAGTCATAAATACAAACACAAGAAAATCCCAACATCTAAATTGAAGAGGTAAACTCTTCACTGTTGCCTTTCCAAGTCATGTCTTTTATCACTTTCTTCCAGTAAGCAAGAAGATAAGTCATCTACAATACAAAATCAACAAAAGCCTTGGTACTTTATGGAGGAGAAAGGAGGAAGGTGTACTCATGAATAACTCTGACCCAATTGAGAGTTTCTGAATGATTAAGAAACTAGAACTTGACTAAGTCAGAAACCATGTGGTGTATAACAGAAAAATCTTCTAAAGCAAAACAACATTAAACATGCAGATGAAGCAAACAGATGAGAACTGTAACTTTATAACTAGGAGCAGAACTCTAAATTGTCCTCATTTGGCTCCTGAACTGAGACACTGAGTACGAAGCAACCAAATGTGTTCTTAGTGAATGAGGGGGGAGGAGGAGGAAAAAAATCTGTATTGCAACAAACAAAATCATCCTATGTTAATAGTTAATAGTGCTTCCATTTCAGCCAGGTGACGAGGGGTGTAAAGCTTGATTTCCCTGCTTTGCTAGGATAAATGGTTTTTAACTTGGGATGTTTTTCTAAGGAAAAGAGAACCATCACAATTCGCACTAAAGGAACAGGTAAATATATGAGATGAGTGAGATACTAAATAGAGATCCTTTCTCTCTCATAGATGTAAGACTAATAATGGCAGAAAGTGTTGCCTAGCTATCATTGACTGCTAAGTTCCTAAGTATTAATAGGTTTGAAGTATTTTAAACAGGTAACTTCACTGTCATGTTTTTAATGATCCTCTCTCTATGTTGTAGCATATTTCAACACTTCATTCCTTGCTTATTACCTTAATGACACAAATTACATTAGACATGAAAAAGTAAATTTTCCCTTTAGATAAAATAAATTCAAATTTTTGAAGGATGGCTGACATAGCCAGTGAATATCCTGTTCCATTTGTATTCTTATTAACACCTCTTGTAAATAATGATTTTGACACAATCTCTGCAGCCCCCACATAAAAACATCCAATCTTATAACATTTTTAGAAGCTACAGAATATCACACGTCTACCATTAACTTCTTTTTGAGCTCTCTGGCCAGTTGGCTTGGGAATATATCTCTTACTTATTAGTCAAAGGATAAAGGACATCAAATATCACAGGCCCACCCAGTTCATCTGGGAAAACAGACCAGATTAGAAATCAATTTGGAGAAAGTCTGGATGCTTGTGTGTTTATCACCATACTGTTTTACTGTCTTGTTGTTTTCCTACTTAAGGGGGCAGCCATTCCAAATCATGAATAACCATGAATAACCTCTTTTGAATCTTTCCTGCCCATTATCTTATCATAATGGCAAAAAAAAATCTTTGGGCTGACTAACTACATTAATAGTAGGCATAGTATGTCTATCTATCATTTGGATTTGTTCTTATTCCTTAATTGGACAAAATAATTGGAGAGAGATGCACAGTATTGGAAACCATCTTGGTCAACATCTGTGTAAGAGGTCTACACAGTGTAGCAGAGCATGGATTAAGAGCCTGGCAGACTGAATATCTTTCTAGATGAGCAGAAAGCAACATGTATACATGTCAGAGTCAAGAGAGATAGCTTTGATTCTCCATGCTGCCACTTCCTGGCTCTGAGATAATTTATTATGTTAGCTATGCATAATTTATTGACCCTCCTCAAGCAGATTCTTCCTGGGGTGTGAACATTAAATGAGATAACACATGTAAAATGCCAAAAACTCATACTGTTAATTAATGTTAATTGTCATCAAAGATCTTTGGTTTTGGACTTTGGGATATCCCTCCCATGTAGTTGACCAGAACTCGTTGTTCCCATTCCCATCTCCACCTCCAGAGCAAGGCTCAGAGGGTAGTGTCCTTTGTTGAGTTGTAGCCAAGGTATCAGTTGTCACTATGCCAGGATGGACCAGGGTCCTGTGCAGTTTATAAACACAGTGTTACTTCAGTCTAGAAGATGCTTTTTGGAGTCCTGAAGCCAGTAGTCAGCTCAATCTCTGTTACTGGGTTTTTCTACCCCAAGAAGCTCTGAATAGACCTCTGGGAAGTATTTTGAATAAATAATAAAAGTTTTATTATTCCCACTTTATGGTTCCCAGGAGCAAGAATGAACCCAGAATGTTGCCTGAACTCCCTCTTAGGCCCTAAACACATTACACTATCATATACATCCCATTCCTTGTAATTGAATCATATTACTTACAGTCACAGATCTCCCATTATAAAAATTATTGTCTTAATTTTAGCTAACATGCTTACTCCTCAAAATCTAACTGAAATTTTTCTATGCTACCCAAAATATCCTAGTTCAACACATAGCTCTCTGTGGTAACGCTTGTCCCTTTTCATAGATTATTGACCCAGGGTACTTTCACATTTGGGTATTTTCCACAGTTGGGACACATGTTTTCCTCATTTTACAGCCCTTCACCTCTCACCAGCAGACCAACTGCTCTGCAACTGCAACCCTGTAAATCTTTTCCAGGCTATTCTAGAGCTTCCCTGAAAATTCTCTAGTTTCTTGGGACTAGAACTATGGCTCAAATGGTAGAGTCCCTGTCTAGAAAGTGCAAGGCCCAGAGTTTAATCCACAGACTATCTAAAAAAAAGTGTGGGGGGGGAAACAATAGAAGAAAATCTATCCCACTTCTTGGTCACTTGATGGGGAAAAAAAGCCAAACGACATTTCATCACAATCGTTCAGCTTTTGGAGTGCCTACTATGTGACTATGTGACTTTGATTGGGTATCTTAATGCAAATTAACATTTCCAAAATTTTCCTGGAAGTTGTAATAATGTCCATTATACAGTGCTCTTCAGTACAGATGCCCCTCACTAGCATTCGATCCCAAGATGAAAGTTTCAGAAATTGAAAATGCTCTATATACACCTAACCTACACAACAGCCTAGCTTAGCACTGCAATGTGCTGTAGAGTAACTTCTTCCCCTGGGAATCTCATGGCTGTGGAGACCATGGCTTCCTGCTCTGCCCAGAATCAGGACAGAGGATCACACTGCCTATTACTACCCTGGGGGGAATCAAAACTTGATATTTAAAGTACACTTGCTATTTTCATCCCATTATAAAGCTGAAAAGTAAATTGAACAATCATAACTTAGGGACAATCTGTATTAAGAAAGATAATATGAATAGCTTGTTGTGGTATTTAGTGCATGTAAGTGGTCAGATATATAGATATAGATATAAATATTGTATCATTGTTGTTATTAGTGGGCAAAACAAAGATACATAAGGCATATCCCCCACCCTCAAAGAACTTACACAATACTTAGGGTGATAAGATATAAGCATGGTCAATGACAATAATATGAGCAGTATCTTGGTAACATACATGATGCCACTATTTGTTAGAACACCACTATTGTGAAGAACAGAATAATAGGGACTGGCATACAACCTGGAAGACTCTAGGGGAGGTTAAAAGATGGTAGGGAAGAGAATTCACATCAGAAAGAGTGATAGACAGGGGAAAGAGATGGTTAAATAGCTGCACATGCCCAAGAGATACACACTCCTCTCAATTCATCTGTCAAGGCCCAGCTTGACAGACAAATTGTCCTTAAATAGGTTGTAAAGAGGGGTGAGCATTCCAGATAGGGAAACATCAATAAATAATCTACTGAGATAGAAAGGTATAAGAGTGAAGACTATCATTGACAGATTTTAAGAGTCCATGGCAATGTAGATTGTGGCCAGATTATGATGAACATAAGAGTGTAAATGGTCACCCTGGGTAGGCATTGGAGGTTTTAGATCACAAAGCTATAAGCACTCAACATGGTAACAGTATATGTTATGGTAAATCCCATATACACCCAACGGTGTCACTTACAACAGAAAGGGAATATATTGCTACAATAGTAAAAGTCCAGAGAGGAGGTAGAAAGGGAAGCCAGGACTGAAAGATTCTTGGAAGGAAAAGTACATTCTGATCTAATAGGTTTGGGCAAGGTAGAGTGGAGTTATCATATAAAGAAAAGAAGGCATAGGATACTGTACGTTAGTCCCAAGAAACAGCAAGAATGGGGTATAGTATTATTACTGGTATGTAAAGGTTATGTATCCTGTCATTTGTTAGCCACATACCCTCTCTACCCAAGACCCTGTGCTGGGTCATTGCAATCCAGAGATGAACACAACAGCCTCTGCCTGCCAGGAAATAGCAGCCTTGTCAGAAGGGAAACTAGATCGGGGAAGAGAGATAAGTAGTTACTCATAAATTGGTAGATCTGACAAAACTTAAATGTCACCTAGTGTACACCTCACCTGAAACAAACTTTAAAGATGGGAAACTGAAGCCCAAAAGCACTACGTGGTTTCCAAAATTCACACCTCTAGCTACTTTCAGCCCAAAAGGCAATCCCAGAAGTCACTGGGCTCACCTGACCACATCACCACCACCCCATGCTCTGTCTTCCCTTGGTGATGTGTGTTTAACATTAAATTCTTTATTACCATGGGACATCATTTTTTGGCATCAAACAAGCATTTTTTTTGTACTTCCTCTCCTACTTATTAACTCCTCCAGGACTAAAGCATTCCTTTCATATCTCCTTTTGCTTCTCTATCTGTATGGGCATTACAACTTACTCATGCACAGGGTTGATCCCTGTCCTGAATAGTTACCTCTTATTCCTAATTGCTATAAAGCTTATGTCTCAGAAAAATCTATTTCCTTGTTCCAAACCCTGACCAGTCTCAGCTCTAGTAGACTTGAGATTAAAGTGCTCTTTTTCTCTTGGACTAAGAGTATTTTCTCAAAAGGAAGATAAGGTTACTTTGCCTTTCTTCCCATATACAAAGTAGCTTAGCTCAAAATCACTATAAATTCTGAAGAGTCACAGTTGATGACAAAAGAACATTAAAATATTCTTTATAAGATCTCTACAATGTTTTATGAGAATCTCATCCAAATGTTTCTAGTTTTGAAATTGAATGTTGCTTACCATTTTTGACATAGGTTTTCTTATCTTGAAATCATATTTTAAAGCTGTGATGTGTGTGTGTTGTCTATTTAAGATTTCTACAAATAAAAACTGCTTGATGTCTTTCCCTGCTATACATTCTCATGGAAGCAATCACCTCATCCCTAACTTTCAAAAGGAACAAATATAATAATAAAATAATAATAATAATAATAATAATAATAATAATAATAATAATAATAATATACTAAAACTATGAGCATGTAAACTCCAAAACTGAAGTAAAATCTAAAAAGACTGCCTCTCTCTTAAGGAAGTTATCAAAAGGAAAGATGGATCTAGAAAAATATCTTCTGATTTTGAGTGATCTCCTCAGTGAATTTTTAGAAGCTCCAGGAATTTCACAGAAAGTAGAGAAGTATTTACTGTGGGGGTTTTAAGAAATACAAAACGCTGACCACCAGTAGCTCACACCTATAATCCTAACTACTCCGGAGGCTGAGATTTGAGGCTCTTGATTTGAAACCAGCCCAACCAGTCTACTTTGACTCTTATCGTCAATTAACCAGCCAAAATCCACAAGAAGAATCATGGCTCAACTAGGTAGAGTGCCAGACTTGAGTGAAAAAGCTAAGTGAGAGCACTAGGATCTACATTCAAGCCCAAGTACTGGTGTGCACATACATTCACACTCACATATAGAATACAAAATCTTACCAAAAATATACAGGAAAAGACACAGGGTCATTCTGCAAACCTAAACAGTGGTATCTGCACTCACTGACAGTTGTTCTCTTGCTAGTTCTGTCCAACAGATACCAGAGCAATGAATGAAGAAATGCTCATACAGTGATGTCTCACATTTAATATCTTAATATTAAGTAATTAATATTTCAATACCACCATGGGGCAAGGACAATGTCATACCAAAAATGTTTTCCCCAATCTCTGTTTTTACAGTCAGATAGTCCCAAGGCTAGATTAAGGGAATAGACCAAAAGAGCATATTCCAAGAGGTAGATAATAGGATATCAGGAAGAAGTAAGATAAGTACACACAGAGACTCATCCTGTCTTTTGACAGGATTACTGCAGAAGGTCAGACACACTCAGCCTAAGCAATCATACAACCAGTGTTTTTCTGCTGGCATCATTCATTCTCCAGGTATTTACACTTCCTGCACCTAGTCAAAGCCCTCACGGGGCTCTAAGGTTCCCACATTCACTCACTTGAGCAAAATAAACAACTAAACTGTAAGGTGTGGGCTGAAACAAAACAGACTGCTAATGCCAAAGTTACCATCCAGTACAGATTTTAAGAGTTGCTGAAAATCAAATCCAGGAGATTGACCTAAGGTTTTTAAGCTGTCAAGTAGTAAAATTAAAGAGACAGAGGAGAATTCAAACACTAATTTTGTTAATGATGCTATAGGATTCTCTATATTATGTCCAGCCAAACATGGTAGCACTGGCTTGCAGTGCTAGCACACAATGGCTGAGGCAAGAGGATCATGAGTTCAAGGTCAGACATAGAAAGACATAGCACATAGAAAAACTCTATCTCAAATAAATAATGCATTCATAAACACATAAAGGCTGAAAGTAAATGGAATTGGACATAACTGGGGTCAGAAGCAGTAACCTGTCCCACAACCCCAAGCTGCAGACCAGAATTGCTTTGGCACAATTCTCTCCCTTTCCCCCTGATCAGAGAAGCTAGGGACAAGCAAAGTTATTATAACAAAGAAACAAAGGGTTCAAGGCTAGTAACCACTATGGGAAAGTAAAGAGCTATCAAGTGCACAAGCCAAAAAGCTTGTGATGATTATGAGAATAGAAAAATATACTCATTTTAGGCAAATTTTCAGTGAAAATTATATAACCACATTGTAAACCTTCTTTCAAGCATGTAATTAAAAATGTGTCCTAATCTTATTTTTTCAAAGAAAGTGTCATTTTAGAATTCAAGGTTTGTCTTTTTTTAAAAAAATAAGATTCTGATGTTAATTTGATCTATAGCAACACTAAATAGCATTTTTTTCAGAAAAGCAAATTATGCTACAAAAGTGCTTAGCAAGAGCTTCTGTTCTGCTCCTTGTGGGGGTGGCACATTATCTAGACTACAGGCATCACAGCTCACTTTCATTATCTTTGTTGAGCACTGTATGGTACTTTTGCTGTACTGGAGTACAAATGGCCTCTAAATGGTTCCTACACCCATTAGTAGTTCATAATACTTTTTCAAGTATACTAGCTTGAGTTGGGTGGGGTACTTGACATGATAACATTCAGTGTGTATAGACATAGAATTTGCCTTTGATGATGAAGATAATGAAGGCAGGGGAAAACACAAGTGACTTCAAGTAGCCCCAAACTTCAAAAGTTTAAAAGCTCAAAGGCTGGTAAATTGAGTTAAAGATCTTTTGTGGGTTGAGCATGACTTAATTAATGCCCCACCCCTGCCTTTAACAATTATCCACTCAAAACAAAAAAGAAATAAATTGAAAGCATGTTTTGGAAATCATATAAAGGAAAAGGCTGGGTACATTTGGCCTAAAGAAAAGAGAGTGAAGAGATTCTTGCGAACCACCTTCAAGATTAAAGCATGGCATTGTAAAAGAGTGGTAGGAATGTCCTATTAGGAGTTAAGTAATAGATGGTGTGAGTTGTTTTCATTAAAGGCAAGAAGAAATTGTCTGAAGATTCAGCAAATAAGAAACATATTTTAGTAAGTACTACTGAACATATACAAGAAACACTCATCTCTGAGTAATTAAAGGATGGCATGGAAGGTAAAAAAATAGATTGCATTTCATTTCAGCATATTAGAGGTTATATCATTTTAGAGGTGTTTCTAGGTTCCATCAGGAAGAAAATTGCTGGATTTTTCCATGTACCCAAATTCATCCCAATACATTAAAAGAGAAAGAAATCAAAGATTCTCTGTGACTATTCTTGTAGCTTCTTGATAACTCTATGAACAGTAGAGGATGTGTGGAGGACATGGGTTTAGGGAAGTCTAAGAAAATAGAGAGACAAGGATTTTCAGAGTCAGAGAACAGACTCAAAACCAAGCAAAGAAGTGACACCTAAGTCAAAACATACTTCAAGGATTCAGTCTCTGCTTTCACCACCGTCCTGGCTGGTCTATCTGAGGAGCAAGTACTTCTGGGAACACTGCTTACATGGTAAAGATGGTAGCTACCTGATTTGACTATCCTAAACCATGTCATCTGAGCTCAAGTTTATAGAACTCTCTACCTTTCTATTTCAGGGTGATCATCCCTCATCATCCCATGAAGACAGAAAGCACAATATTGAGAATTTTTCCAGAAAGCTACAGTAAAACTAAGCTTTGCTTAATTTATCAAACAAATGGAAGTAAGAGTGAACAGTCTCAAAACAGAAAATTGCCACAGATTATCTAAAGAGTTTTGGAGCTTCAGCTGGTCATCTAAAGGCAGGTTTTGCAAGGCAAGATATCAGTTGAGATTGGGGGTGGGGGGCGTTGATGACAAAATAAATTGGTATATAGGTACATAGTGAGGCACGAGTGTTAATGATGGTCCTGATGACAAAGCTGTTAGAAGCATCAAGTATGATGCTGAGTAAGCATTGCAACTTGAGATCTCTGTGAGTCAGACTTTGGGACAGGTTAGTATTCAGAAAGGTAATTATTAGAAAGTATCCTTGAGAACATACCTATGGGATAGACAGGGAGGAAGCTGTATTGACCAGCTGTCTTAGGCACATACTCCACAGCCTTAATCAATCCCCACAGGGAGCTCTGAATCTAAATAGCCCATTAGAAATGTTCCACATTGGGCCACTTCATTGGACATAGGCTGCCTGTAGCAGGGAGTAAAATGAGCAAGGCATTGAGCAAGGCATTTTTCTGCAGCTGAGTCATTGCTGCAGGGAATAGCAAAGGCTCTCTCCTAACAGCATTCCCAGCAGCTAAGGGAAGAATTTTCTCCTGGAAAACCTGGATAGGATAGACCATGAATGTACCTTTCCTGAATAAACAGATGATATCTCTTAGCCTCAGCATTGTTTACAAGAGGACTTAAAAAATTCTATTGTTTGTTCACACTATTGATTAACATAGGATCAAGGAATAAGTTTTCACTGTTCATAACAAGTTTAGCTTCTCTGTTCTTCACCCCTGAATTGATCTGGGTCTCAGAAAAATACTGCCCTTCCTGTGAATCAGATGAATTTTCTAACTGCAAATATCCACACCTATCTTCTGCCATTTGGGTATTATGTGTTTCCTTTGTCTCATGTGTATGTCATTAACCTCTCTCCTCTGATAACCGATTCTTTGCCTAAAACCTCAAGTATAAGAAATGGTTCAATTTATTTAGGCTAATAATCCCACATGGGTTGAGATCCTACTATTTGTGCTTCTCTGTATGGATGGAACAGTAAGCAAGTGCCACCATAACCTGCCATTTTGCTAACCCTGAAGCTTGGGATGACAGGTGCACACCATCGCACTTAGCCATTGGTCAAGATGGAATCTTGTGAACATTTTTCTCCAATAGGCTGGTCTCTAACGATGATCAATCTCTGCTTCCCAAGTAGGTAGAATTACAGCCTTGAGCAACTATGCCCAGCTCCAAACCTTCCCATTCTAACCTCCCTTACTAGCCCTTCTAATTCTAGCTCTTCTATGGAAACTAAGTTGCCATAGAAATGATTATGTTATTTAGTTATTGTTCTCTGCTTTCTTAAACAGTTAAAACCAATATGGATAAAACATCCTTGACTTCTTTCAATAGCCATTTGTCAGCTAGAAATTCATACCTGATCTGTTCTTGGAACTTCAGACCCATAACGTATTACCTTACTCATGTAACTGTAACCCCTCTGTATGGTATTTTCACAATAAAAAAGACATTAAGATTATACTTTTGCATTTCTTTCTATCCCCTAGGTTTATCTGCATTATACATAAAATATAATTTGATATTGGTTGGATTTCAGGGAGAAAAATGGAAACCACACAGCATTTCAATGGACTTGAGTGCAGGGAATAGGGTAAATAGGCACTAAGGGGTTGAAAAGAACAACAATGAGGTCATACCAAAGGGCAACTGCAAGAAGTAGTGGCCACTCCTGGGGCTAGTGAAACCAGGGGGAGATTAGAACTATTAAGAACCTTGGCTGTGGGCAGCAGGTGCACTGAGCTTGTGCTTATTCTTCAGGCCTGGATCTGGACCCTCATCATGCCAAAATGAGCCTCTGAGGAAGAAGTCTACCAGTTGGTACTGGTGTCTCTGAAGCAGCACAGTTACAGCTGTCTTCTGGGAAGGTGAGTACAAACAGGAAATCAGGGCCATTGGTGCTACCCTGCTCAAAAACTATTGTTGTGGTCAACAAAGCAATGTCCCTCCACCCTGCTCTAGACCTCACAGGGCACAGCTGGCAAAATAAGAGTGTGGTTCAGAAATGTGATTTGCAGAGTTTCAGTCCAAGCATCCCAGGACAGAGACGAGAGGGTAAGAGTTTAGACCTCAAAGATGATAGTTTAACAACCAGCAGGGGTACCATCACCCTTTAAACCAGGAGTCACCAAATCACAACTTGTAAGCCAGATGTTTCCACATATAAAGTGTCAGGAACATAATCTTATACTCATTTCTATACATACTGTTCACTGATGCTTTCATGCTTCAATGGCAGAGATAGATACGATGAAGATTGTATGGCCCACAAAGCCTAAATATATCTGACCCCTTTCTCCTTTGCCAATATTTGCTTTCAATCTTCAAGGTTGAATAACTTTGTTATTTTGACTTCTAGTTCCTTCACCCAAATACAGAATTATCTGCCTAGTTCTATTGAGTATCCCTCTGATATGCCTTTGTAATTACCTCTCTTTTTGACTGTCTCTTCTTATCTGTCTTCAGTCTGCTAACATGCTAATGCCATATTATCCTTTGGAAATTTTATGTCACTAATAGCTGATTAATACTTTTCCCTATCTTTCTGGTTTTTGTCCTCTGGTTTGGAAGAATCAGAAAAATAACATTATATGCTATTCCTGCTCTAAAAACCAATCAGAAATGGACTGTCATTGAGAGGTAAACAGAGATCAAAATATTAAGTTCATTATCATAAAACCTAAGATGGAAGCAGACACTGGTGGCTCATGCCTTAATATTATAATTCTATAATTCTATCTGCCTATAATTCTATAATTTTAGCTTCTCATAGGCTGAGATCTAAGGATCAAGGTTCAAAGCCAGCCTAGGCAAACAAAACATCAAGGCTCTTGTCTCCTATTAACTAGGAAAGGCCAGAATTGAAGACATGACTTACTTGGTAGAATGCCAGCCATAAGCACAAAAGCTGAGGGAGATCTTGAGGCCTGAGTTCAAATCCCAGTACTAGCACGTGCACATACATACATACTTACACACACACACACACACACACACACACACACACACACACACACACACACACACACACTAACGTGGGGCTGTAACTAATTTATGCACTGAAAAAAGAGTATAACGGTCCTACTATCTTCCATTAATACTCCAATTAGACCTTAGGAAATTTCATCTAAGAGAAAAACTTAGATCATCTTATCAAAACACTAGTCAGGATCCCTACCAGACACTGATAGAGAAAATAACAGAGATTAACATCCTAGTTCATGAAACTCTCTAATAGAGCAACTCCATCAAATAGATTAACATAAACTAATGGATATCTCCTATCAGTTAGTAGGGACAGAGAAAAAAAAAGGCAGGTCAAAGTCAAGGATCTCACTTCAGGACTCTTATATTTACATTATGACCTTATGATGGGTAGTAGTAGAGTATTGACAAGTCTTGGAGAATATGCTTCACAAGCATCGCTCATGAGATGAACTGTGAAGTTTATCACCCAATCCTGTAACTATCTGTCACAGGATAGGTGGTCAGCTATTCATCCAATCTTGGTCTTACTTCAAAGGTTGCTTTCTCAATCCACCTGCTTTAGTTTTCTACGGTGACTAGTATTGAGAAACATGAAGTTACTCACAGAAAGAAACTAATCAAATTAGTTCCAAATCTGCAGTGTATCCAGTCTCAAAATTTTGATTTCTTTTCTATGTCCCTTCCCAAATCATACCCAGTTATACTGTTCAATACATTTCACAAATGTGTATGCAATATGATTAATAGTACTACTATACATTGTGCAGCACTAATCAAATAAATTTCTGGCAAAGTTTACATATAAACTTTCTCACATTGTGAAACTCCCCGAAGAAACTGAAGTCCAAATATTAAATTCACTTGCATGCTAAAGTTCAAATAATTTAACATGCAAAATAATTAACATCCTTAATTCTTCCTTCCCAAATTATTCCACATAGGCTCAGGGACAAAGGCTGAGAGGCTCGGATATCTGGTAGGGTGTGGGTTCCTTCAATTACTACTGAGAAGAGTATAATATCCTTTGTTTCCGACATTAAAAGAATCCAGAAAAGGGGTGGGGGGAGGACAAGATGGCAGAGTAAACAACAGGGAACAACCCAGGCTCTCTCTAACTAAACAGATACAGGGCCCTCAAGAGAGAGACACCAAGGAAATTAAAAGCAAACAGAGATTGACACCAACTATGAAGAAACTATAAGAAGAGCCTACAAGCAGCGAAGAGGAGCCACAGAGAGACCTTCATAGCGCACCTGTGCTGTGATCCAGGCTCAGACAGCAATACACCTCCAGCTCCGAAACTTTAGATCTGGACTTGAAAAGCGCAGGCCCAGGAACGTGGACCTGGAACTGCCACATTGAGATGAAGCCACCTTCCGCCACAGCACTGCTGCTAGGGTCTGATCCATCACCGGAAGCCGTAAGTACTCACCTGGGACTCCTTCCCCGGGAGACCAGCACAGGTGAGCCAGAAGCCTCTGTCCCAGAACCTTGCTAGAGGAGTGGTGAGCAGCCAGTCATTATTGAAAAAGGCTAAGGAGCGCAAGACCGTTTCCAGCCCTGCCCAGGGCCAGCCACGCACCTGCGAGCTATGCAAGCTTGGTTGGAGCCACCACCTCTACCCCTCCGGTGAGCAATAAACGTCCATCACCTGCAAGTGGTGAGCAGCCAATCCTAAAACCATCGCCATCATTGAGAAAGGCTTCGGAAACCAAGCCCAATTTCCAGCCCTGTCCAAGGCTAGCCAAGCACCTGGGAAAGCCCAGCCCCAGCCCCACCTCCATTCCAGAAAAGTCTGCAGAACCTAGCCACCCCCCCCCCACGCACACACTCTCCAGACACCCTGCCCAGCTGGTAGCCACCGGGACCATCACACAATCTTTTCCTTTTTCTTTTTCTTTTTTTGTGAAAATACCGTACAGAGGGGGTTACAATTTCATGAGCAAGGTAATGAGTGCATTTCTTATCAAGCATTGTTGCTCCTCCCTTGTTTCCCCTCCCATCCCTTCCCATCGCCCCCCACCTCACCACCAACCCCCTCACCACCAGTAACAGCCCCCCCACCAAAGATGTATAGTTCATTTTCGACATAACATCTTGTACATCTCATTGTTGCAATGGGTCCACCTGTATCTCTATTTAAACTATTTGTTTTTTTCCTCCCCAAATTATACCAACATCAAATATAGTGAAAACAGTGGGGGAGGGACATACAAAGCAACAAAGAAATATCCTATAAATATGTTAGACACAATATCAAGAAAGTCAAAACATTTGAGTCCTTAACTTGGGGTTCATATCACTTAACATCAACTTACCTGACCATTTCTGTTTGTCTCCGACATATACTAGCTATTGCAAATAAGGAACAGCATGGGACCTATGTTTCTTTGGGCCTGGCTTACTTCACTTAATATAATTTTTCCAAGTCTTTCCATTTCCTAACAAATCCATCACCCAGCACTGCTCTGAACGAAACAAGACAAGAGCCAGTGACCCCTGCCCAAACGCTGCTGAGCCATGCCAGGAGCCACAGTGATTCCCCAGAGTTCTCAAGAGCAGAGATAAGGGAGAAGGAAAATGTGCTTCAGGACAAGGAGTCTGTCCTGGACACAACCAGGACCAGTGAGGAACTACCTCAGGCCAGTAGGGAAAAGGACAGGGGATCTGACCTCCAGTCTGCAGTGAGCAAACCTGCCCAAAACACCAAGTAAACTGAAGGACTGAGAACTTCTGCCCTGCCCCTGTGATAGCCACCCCTTAAACTACCAGGAGGAGGGCTACAGAATGCAGGGCAACAAAGACAGAAAGATGTCTATCCGCTTAACCTGGCCAACAAATAATGCTCCAGACAGGCTATCCTGAGCATTTTAAATGCAGACTTTTCTTCATTTGTGTTGAGTTTATATGTTTATTCATTCTTGTTGTTATAATTATTTTGTTTGTTTGAGTTGTACAACACACACATATATATACATGCATATATGTGTGTGTATACATATATGTATGTATGTATACATTTCTCTCTCCTCTGTATTGCCTTTCTCCATTTAAAAGTGTAGTAGTAACTTAGGCTGTTTAGAGTAGGCAGCACTAGGGCTTAAGGATTTAGATACAACTTCTATTTTATTCACTTCAGTAGATCACAGGGTTTCTCTTTCTTATTTTTCTCTTCCCATACACTCATTCCCTGTCTTTTTTTCCTCTTCTAACTCCTACATAATCTTTAGTCTCTTTCACCCATAGATCACTCTGGAAAACTATCCTCTCCATCCTTCCCTTGCCTCAGAATTCTAATTTGGAACCCTGATTGCTAAACGTTAACATTACTTCTCCCCATCATGACTGAATTCTATTCCTACACTGAGTGGTCTTTACAGACTCCAATACAAATAAGTAAATCTCACTGAAAGATTAAACGATCAATTGCCTAGTCAATCGAGAATACAGAAAATAACCTGTTAGACGAATCTCAGCCTCCCTCAAATCAAAAGCAAAAAAGGCCTCCAAGTGGGTAAAACCCATCACAGAAATACAAGAAATATGATAAATAAGGAAATAAACACCCACAGCCAGATAATAAAAGAACAGAAAGATCATGTTCTAGAAGAAATAACACAAACTGATAAAAATGATTAATGATAGAAGGTTTTTACAAGACATTTTGTGAGTGCAATGGGACTAACCAAAGATATGGAAGAATTCATAGAGAACACAAACAAAAACCTAATGAAATTCCAAGAGATCGCAAAAAAAAAAGTCCAATTTAAAAAACCACCACTCAAAAGAGATGAAGATAAATAAATCAATGAGGTAAAGAAGTCAATATAAGACCAAAAAAAGATTTCAAAAAAGAGATAGAAACCCATAAAAATGAACAAACAGGGGACAGAGAAAAAAATCTAAAGTTTCTGCAGCACAATAGGTAGCATAGAAGACAGAGTCTCAGGGCTTGAAGATAGCAAAGATATAACATAGAGAAGAGTTAATATACAGAACAAATCCAAGAAACAAAAAAAATGAGCTTACAAGAACTTCAAGACTCAGAAGACTTAATTTGCTATTGAAAACTATTGAGGAAGGAGAAGAGCACACAAGTAAAGGGATAGGAAGTATATTTAACAGAATTCTAGCAGAAAATTTCCCATTCAAGAAAGCCTTTCAAACACCCAACCACCCACTACTGCATTTTGATCCACACAGATCCAAAGATAACAAGGACAGAATACTTAAAGTGGTCAGAGAGAAAAGACCGATTAGAGGAAAACTGGTCAGAATACTACAGCTTTCTCTTCTGAAATTCTAAAAACAAGGAGGGATTAACATCATGTATGCCAAGTGTTGAAAGCAAGCATCTACCAACCAGGAATATTGTATCTACCCAACCTTTTCTTCATGACTGATGAGCAATAAAAACATTCCATGGTAAGCAAAATTTAAAACAATTATCTCCACCAAACCAGCACTATACAAGATACTCAAAGATGTCAAGCACACAGAATATCAATATAAACGTGAAATAGGCAGAGAAAACAGACCTTAGCAGATAAACAGATATATTAATAACAGAAGAGAAACAGCTTCTAAATGGGGAATAACGTGACATGAATTATCACATCCTTCTCTGTTGTAATATTTAAAAATCAATGGACTTAGTTCTCCAACTCAAAGACGTAGAGTAGCTGGTTGGTTCTAAAGGCATATGTTGCCTACAAAACACACATCTAACTGACAAAATCAAGTATCTACTTAAGATGGAAGACTGGAATAAAGCCTTTCAAGGAAATGGGCCTCATAAACAGACTGGATAGCAATAGTAATATCAGATAAAGCAGACTTCACATTAACATTAGTAAGAAGAGCCAGAGAAGGACATTATATGTTGATAAAGGAAACATTCTACCAGGAGGACAATGGGAAAAGAGTAGACCAATGAAGAAGAGAAGGAAGGAAGAATGCAGTCAAGAATACAATGTATATACTACAAAATTGAGAAAAATAAGGAAAGGGGTGTTACTAATCAAGATGAATTAGATTCATAGACTGCTTTGTTAAATGGAAATTCTTTTGTACAATAAGATAATAATAACAATAAACTATATAAAAATTATACAAACAAAAAAGAATCCAAAGACATATCAAGGTTATCTCAGCAGAAGCACAACAGCCATAAACTTAGACAGGAAAATCCCAGTTGGTAGAAAGGTCATCTTTGGCAAAATTATCATGTGAACACAATATTCATCTAAACCCACATTGATGTGGCTAAGACCATAGCAGTTTATCAATGGTACCAAGAAAAAGTAGTCAGAGAAAAAAAGGATTCAATTTCAGTCCTGCCAGAATAGTCAACTGATATTAGTTATTGAAAGTTTATGACCATGAACTGAAGTCCTGTTTGGAAAATTGTCTTTACAAGACATTATCATATCTGAGGGAAAATCCAAGTGCTTACTGTCTTTTAGTCAGAGCTAAGATATTGAAGACAGTGCTGCCTTCTTAGAAAATACAAAATTTTTCATTGATACCATGCCAAGCTCAGGTCTTATTTCCATTTTCCCTTCTACAGTCTTCTCTTTCTCACATCAAGGTGCTATACTAAATGGAGTATCTATTAAGATGATAATTTCCACACCCTCTTCAGAGCAAGCATGTTCAGTTCTATGACTTGTGGCCCCATGAATCAGGTTACCCACAAAATATAACCTACTTCCTACAGTTTTCTTCCTCCTCAGCAAATGGCTTCATTGATGGTCCCATGGAGCTCTCCATATTTTCCTCCTAGCTTTTTACTGAAAGCTCAGGTGCCTGCCCTGTAGCTTTCAAGTACTTACTGTCTTCTCTCATACCTTGGGAGTTCCAGGCTTTGAGCAGCATTCCATTCTGCTCCTATTTTAGGATATATAGAATAGGATATAGTTCTGGGTTTCATGATTTTATCCTGTTCTGTTAATTCTCTCCAAAAGATCTAGATATGATTCTAACTACCAAACTCAAAATTTTAATGCATACTTTCCTTATCACAAGTAAGGCTACTATGATGTTGGACTTAAATATGTGTTCACTTTTACATTCTTTTAACTTGCTAGCAAAGACTTCTTCTGTTTCTTTGTTTTAAATGATTCAAAACACTAAGATAAAAAATACTACTGGTAAGTTTGGGATTACTAAATTTCTATGTTCATCTCTGGTCCATTTTCACATACCTAACTTGAATAAGTCCATCTTCTGGAAATGTCCTCTCACTAAAACCAGTTTCTAACCAAGGTCATAATTTGCGTCTATTACTACCTGGTTCCATTTTCAGACATCACTTTAAAAGGGTCCCCCTTTTATAGACATCACTTTACAAGGATCTCCCTGTGAATCCTAATTTCACCATCTCAGGCATGTTGTAAACTTAGCTGTCTCAAAATTCATCCAGTAATTCTTTCAAAGTTGAATGCTGATATTTTCAGTCATTTCCTTTTAAATACATCCAGTTTATCTCTAACTACTTATTGTATTTATACTATCTTCCAGGGATAATTTTCTAATAGGCCATGGGCTTCTATTTCAAGGCTTTATTATGGCACCTCTCAAAGTATATTAGCTCCTGGAAACCTCTGGGTAATCATTCTGATTTGTGTTCTGAAAAGATTGCCTCTTTTCTCTTTCAGATCATAAGAGGTCATAGACACAGTATATGATCTATTATAAATAAAATATTTCCTCTGTATAATGTTCTACTCAGCAATGACTAAATCTATTTCTATCTTCTTTACTCTTCATATGTCTTTGCCTCCTCAGTGTTATCATCTCCCAGAATGTCAACATTTTCCTGAAGGAAATATCTTGCGTCTTCCAACTTAATCAGGCTACCTTTCTCCCTAATCTTCATTTATACATTTGTTTCATTACAGAAAGAAAGATGAAGAAATTTCATTTTCAAGCCACCTTACTTCCTTCTGAATTTCTTAAGAAAATCACATGCCTAGTACCAGACTGTTTTAGGTGACTTTTAAAAAATTAACTTATGGGGGAGAATGATGAAAGGGATGATGTTGACTGAATTCAATGTATTCATATGCTACTTTGTTGAATGGCAACTTCTTGTGCAACTACTTAAAGATAAAAATAATATTATAGATAAAAACTTTAAATGGACTTATTTTAGTCATACAGAGTGGTGGAGGGGATTTTATCATTACATTTTATGCATGTTTATAATATATTCCAATTGGACCCATCCTTTCTATATCACTATCCCTTACTCCTGACTTTTTCTTCCCAAAACAATTTCAACAGATTTCATTGTTCCATTTTCCAAGTTGTAACCAATGTATTTTGACCATATTGATCTTCTTCCATCCTCCTTGCTAGCCAAATACCCTCCCACTCAATGAAGACTATTTCTTTTTCCCCACCCACCTATCAGGAGGAGACTGAGTGTGTGTGTGTGTGTGTGTGTGTGTGTGTGTGTGTGTGTGTGTGTGTGTGTGCGCGCGCGCGCGCGCGCGCGCGCGCGCCCCTCCAAGGGCTTGAACTCAGTGCTGGGCACTGTCCCTGAGATTTTTTACTCAAGTCTAGAGCTCTATCACTTGAGCCACCGCTCCATTATTGGCTTTTTGATGGTTAATTGGAGATAAGAGTCTCATGGACTTTCCTGCTGCAACTGCTTTGAACTGTGCTCTCAGATCTCAGCCTACTGAGTAGCTAATGTTACAGGCGTGAGCCACCAAATCCCCGCTAGGAGGGGACATTTTTAATAGGCATCTTAGTCTGTGATTTTACAATAAGTTTGGTAAAATATTTCTCAACAAAATCATGTGATAAATTAATTTTTATAAGAAAAGCAATTCCTTCTTTTATAAGAAGGTTCATGAAATAATTTACATACCATAAATTCACCAATTCTCAGTGTTTAATTAGGTGACTTTTTTTTTTTTTACAAATAATTGCAACAATGTAAACACCTTTGAAACTATAATATATAATAGTTCTATGATCTCAAAAAAGTTTTGATATTCTGCCTTTATTCATGGTTCCAAGAAATCACTAATTTGCTTTTGGAAATATAGTTTTATTTTTTCTATAATGTCACAAAATTTCCTTACATATGTATTATTTTTCATATATACTTTTTCAATGATCCAGAGGTTTTAAGATTCATTTGCATTGTTTCATACATCAATTGTTTGTTCCTTCATATTGCTGAGTAGTATTCCACTATACAGATTTTACTTAATTAGTTTATCCAGCAATTGATAGAATTTTTGTTGTTTTTAGTCCTTAATGATTATGAATAATGCTTATATGAACATTTGTATGAAAGTTTTTATGTAGGCATATGATTTTATTTCTTTAGGGAAGAGCTTTATGAGTAGAATTGCTTTGCTAGGTTACATAGTAAAAGAATGTTTAAGTTTATAATAACTTGCTAAATTGTTTTCCAAAATGGCATTACCATTTGCATTCCCCTTAACCAATATATGAGAGTTCAAGTCACAATATGAAGACCACATCTTAATTTTATCTATACTAGTGAGTGGGTAGTACTATATTATTGTGGTTTTAATTTTAATTGATGGTGACAATTTTTTCATATGATTATTAGCTATATGTATGTCATCTTTTGTGAAATGTCTATTAAATCTCGTGTCCATTTTTAATTGGATTGTTTTTTCCTTTTATAGAGTCACAAGAATTATTTATATATTTTGATTTCAAGTTCAATGTCAGACATATGAAGTAAAAATACTTGCAGCTAGTCTGTGATTTATCTTTGTGTTTTCTGAACGGTCATTTTTCAAAGACCAAAAACCCAATCTATGAAATGTGATTTGTGATTCTTTGATTTAAAATTTGTGCTTGCTTCAGTTAACTACTTTGACAGAACTGAGGGTTTCATGCTTATTAAAACACCAAATGTAAAACTTAGCGCGAAAGGGCTTCAATCTTCATGTATTGTTTTACTCAAGTGATTACCCAGTGGCTGTTACCTATCATTCAGTGAAGGGAGAGAGTTATATGTGGGTTAAAGGGTAAAAATGTTACTTTGATGGAATTCTCTATACATGAAATATGAGAAATTGTGATAATTGTTTCTTCCTGGCCTCTCCTACTTGAAAGACCCTCAGCAAACACCCATGCTAGTGCAACTTTATTTCCTCAAGCCAAATTCCTGCTCTTCTTTAAGGTTCAATTCATATATGGCTTATTAATTGGGATTCCTACCTCTCTTATTTATTTCAGCCTGTCAGCTATCTAACTTAATTTCTCCAGTAGTATTTTATTTTATCTATTTTTTATCTATTTTCTATATTATCTATTTTTATCTATATTATCCATTTTTACCTCTAATAAGTTTTAACTCCTTGAGGGTATTAATCAAGATTTACATTTTTTTACTCCTTATGCACCTTGCATACATTAGATTTTTTCCTTGAATAAATGAGGAGATTGGAAGAATGAATGGGAGAAAATGATATATGAAAATATCACATAAAGGCTTATTTGTGTCACAATGAGAATTAGGAATAAAAAGTAATTCTTGTAAGGAAACAGGCTTCAGTTCAAGATAAGGAAAAGCTTACCTATTTTGGGGCAAAATATAGTAATAGGGTGAGTATAAACTAGAAGGAGTCCCCATGAAAGAATGAACTCTCTTGTTCAAGCAAGGTTGTATGGTTCTTTCCAGATTACTGTAGAAGCAATTCTGACATTGACCAGACGTTGTAGTAGGCTAAGTGACACATACATTTCATTCATCTTTGAAATTCCCTTAACAGTCACAATATGACCATGAAGACTTTTCACTGTCTTGGATTTATGTTCATTTCTATCTTCGGTCTTTATTGTCTCAAGGCTGAAGTGTCCCCAAACCGCACTGGGTTGTTATGGCAGTCTCCCTATTTGTTACCATATATTTGACTTCCATGTTCCCCAGTATCTTTCAGTTACCCAGAATTCCCCAGAATATTCCATTAACAGTCGAGGTAGCAGCACCAAACATGAGCAGTCTTCACCAGGAAATCATGAAACAGCAGTAATTATTCATGAGAAAACTTTTTATGCATTTTCCACATAGAGCAATCCAAACTAGTAGCTGATACACAGCATGAAGCTGGTACTATATAATGACTTTGGTGGTTTGGTAAGCAAAGGATGCCTGCCGTTGTTATTGTATAGAGTAAAATATAGATTCTGATAAGTGTAAGTGAGGCTCTGGAACTTTAATGACTGAGAAAAACCACTTCTTTCACTCTCAATACAAAAAGAAACACTAAGTTGAGGGTTAGTGCTGACAAATTATTTCTTATTTGAATTATGATGATAATTGATTTTTATAGCACTCAGATTTTAGCAAATATAGTGAGTAGTAGATCTGTAAATAAACTCTAAGGATTTAGTCCAGAGTAAAAGGATAAGAACTGAGTCCCAGTACCTAAGTCTCAAAGGATTCAATAGTTATTAAAGGGATAGGTCTGGGTCCTGGTGCTCATTCCCGCACCTATTCACTAAAAACCATGTTTTTTTAGAGCTCAAAAAATTACCTCCCTCTAAAAACCAGTTCTATAAGGATACAGGTGGACCTGTTGCAACAATGAGAAGCACAAGTTGTCATGTCCAAAACGAGCTTTACAATGTCGGTGCGCAGGGGGGGGGGGGGGGATAGGATTGGGATGGGGGGGAGGGGGGAGGCTGGGAAGGGATGTGAAGGGTAAACAAAGGAGGAGGCTGCAATGCTTGGTAAGAAATGTACGCATTATCCTGCCCATGTAATTGTAACTCCTCTGTACAGTATGTTCACAAATTAAATTAAATTAAATTTAAAAAAAAATTACCTCCCCCACAAAAAATAACAACCCAAACAAACAGCAACCCAATTAATACGTGGACTAAAGACTTAAAGAGAGACTTCCCAGAAGAAGTAAGAATGGCCAGGGAAGATATGCAAGAGTAGAACTCAAGACTCCTTTACATTCTTCTCCTAAGAGTATTCTCTTTGGTCTCACTGTGTGTGAATGCCTAGAGTCTTCTACAATTTATCATGTCCCTGTGAAAATCAGGTTACTGGCCAGAACTTCTTTTTGTTGTTGTTTTGATCATGGGGCCTGAACTCTGGGCCTGGGTACTGTCCCTCAGCTCTTCAGCTCAAGGCTAGCGCCCTACCACTTAAGCCACAATGCCACTTCCAGCTTTTTCTGCTTATGTGGTGCTGAGGAATCAAACCCAGAGCCACATACATGCAAGACAAGCACTCTACCACTGAACCACCTTCTCAGCCATGGCTAGAACTTCTTATGCACAGCAAAAACTTGGAGTGTATAGGTATGTGAAGTTGAATTTGGTGGAATAAAGCAATTGGAGAAGGAAATAAGCAATAATTTTTGGTCAGCTTCTACTTTCATTGGGAATACAAATCAAAGGATGTCATTTCATTTGCTTGGGCCATCTACAAAGTTAGACTAAGGATCCATGGAGAGTGTATGGTTGAAGAACCCTTGTTTGCTCAATTTCATAAATATTTTTTCTTTTGACTAGAGTCAATATCTCAAACCTTGCTTTCTTTCATGCATATATAACTGAATAGTCTAGACAGACATCTGGATGGGTTAATTTCTGTAACATTTTGCTTAAAATCCAGAATCCAACGTAATCGTTCCTTTACAGTGTGAGAGTAGCATTGGGCAGGGGAAAGAGGAGCAGGGAACTAATCTAATTATGCCAAATCACTCCTTTGATTCTCCCAGACTAGTGGGGTGTGCTCTTAAAACCTCATTTGGGAAATGTTAGACTAGATCCAAGCTTCAACTGGAAGGCAGTTGGTGATTCCCATACATCTCATGATTTCTCTGCACTAAAAAGACTGCTTCCTAGAAATACCCATTTTTCTTTACCATGACAAGGAATTAAATTCAGACACCATAGCACTTAATGTGTGCCAGGAGATGGAGGAAACTAGAAGATCCCCACCCTGATTTCCATTAGAGGAAAAATTCTGATCCAAAATAATTTAATTAAGTCTAGCCCACTTCCCACATTAATAAAGGGAACAAGCACTACATGTGAATGCCAGCTTCTTTTGGGGTTTTGGCAGGCACTGCCAGATGAGGTGAGAGAAATCCTTTATTTCAGAGTAATGGAGACCCAATGGCACCAAGGGTGGAGCAGGGACTGAATGAGGCAATTGAGTTCTCCCTTAACAGCAGTTCAGACTGTACTGACTCTCAAGTACAGTTTGTCTTCAGGGATTTCTTTTTGAAAATAAATTATCTAGCAAATAAATCACTATAGCTCCTTTTAGTAGTACCAATAGAAAGGACCAGATACCAATAGCTCATACCTAACTACTAAGGAGACTGAGATCTGACACCAAGGTTCCAAGTTAGCCCACACAGATATATCTGAGAGACTCACCTCAATTAACCAGAAAAAAAAGCCCCACGTGGAGGAGGAGCTCAAGTGATAAGGGAGTTTGAATCCTAGAGTTCAAGCCCCAATACAATACAGAAGTCATCAAAAGGGGACAATTAACATTGAAAGGGCTACCCTCACCACTACCCACCACAGTGAGTTTATATGCCCTGCCCATCTTCCCCCATCACCTGCTCAATAATGAATAAGTTGCTACAAATAGTGAAGGGGCTGAAACCTAACGCTCTGCTCAAGACTGTGGGATTCAGAATATGACTACAAGATAGGGAAAGAATCTAAATAAGGTAATTACTGGAATTTTCTCAAGGAAAAATGTGGTGTCTCACACAAGGTGACCTGGAGAAAGAGGTAGGGATTTCTAAGTATAGAAACCTAGACTGTGGGTATAAGGAAAGATTCATAGCACATTCCTGGTCCCCACCCCCATAACATTTCCAGGTGGCTTTCTTTTGAAATTCAAGTGTAATGTGATAGACAATGTCATTCATTATAAATCAAGCATAGGTTGAGAAGAGCAATACTTCTTAGGATATTTGGCAGAAAGACTGTGTATACTAGAAGCATGCACGTGGAAGGAAGGTGAAGGCAAATATTAGGGGTAAGAGTCTATGGTAGGATGAAGAGTGGCCCTCAAAAGATATTCGTGTCCTAATATCTACAAACCAAGATCTGCCATCTACCATATGTGGCCAAAGGCCCTTTGATGTGACTATGAAGGACATTGGGATGGAAGAATTAAATTTGGATTAAAAGGTGGACCCTAAATATATGCACACATCTTGTTATAAAAGTAAGACTGATAGAAGAAAACAATGACTATAGAAGAAAGCAATGACTATAGGTTGACTATAGAGAAAGCAATGTGGCTATGAAAGTAGAGGATAGAGTGATGCGACCACAGCCACTAGGAGGTAGAAAAGACACATGAATATGGATTCTTTCTACACCTTGACTTGAACTCAGGATATTTGACTTTGGCCTCCACAGCTATAAGAGAATAAGTGTGTAATGCCGTCAGCCACAAAAATTATGGAGCTATAGTCATTTGGTGTAGCAGCCTCAGGAAACCATGTTGACTGAGGAGAGAGAGAGAGCAAATGCATTAGCTGATTCAAATAGGAAAATGTGGGAGGAGATGAAAGAGGCCTTCAAACTGCTTAGGGTAGGTATTAGAAGGAAACAAAAGAGATGCTTCTCATGCAGTACTGATAACGAGAAAAGGGTATTTCTTTTTTGTAATAAAGTTTTACTCTCCAAATGAAAACCATCCCTATGTTGGCATGTGCTCAAAAGACTGGGAAAGGATATATTTTTCAACTGAAATTTATTTCTGATAAACTATAACTTCTTTGAATGTAATGCTGGGTGTGCTTGGAAGTATCTGGATTTTTATACAGGGGATTTTATGGGAATTTACATGACATTTTGAACTACACATGAGGTATGTAGCAAGAATTTCTCCTACAGTCTGGCATTATTAGAATACTGATAGAAGAGAGTGACGTGTTCATCTGAGGAAATCTGAAACGTTTTTAAGACAGTCATCATAAACCCAGAAGAGCAGAAGGAGAGACCTGCAAAGAGAAGTTTCATTGTAAAACTCAATATGTGTGTTAAAGAGCAATTCCATTATTCTATTTATTAATACTGATGATGAAAGCTTCCTCCACATGAAATCAGAAGTTTCAACGCTGCCTCAACTGACAGATGCCCTTTTCATAGAAAGAGAAAGATCATACATGATGGTTAGTTGAAGGTTTAACCTGACTCTATCCTCAAAGATCAGCTTTCCCAGGAAAATTACCTGAATGCTGCTTCTACCTTCTTGAAAAGATAGATGATAGACAGAAAGTTAGAATGACAAATGAGATGAGAGAGAGAGAGAGAGAGAGAGAGAGAGAGAGAGAGAGAGAGAGAGAGAGAGAGAGAGAACATAGGAAGCCCAAGGGAGAAAGGATAGTGGTTCTGGGTCATGATTAGAGTGTATCTCTGAAATAATAAAAGCCTGAATAGATTTTGAAAGACTGAGGAAGAGTCCACAGGGGCTGGTATCAGGTGTTATTTATAGATGCAATCACAGACTGTCTCACTGCCTTAGATAGAACATATGGCAAGATGGTGAATAGTTAACATTCATACATTGAATTCATAGGCACTAATCACCAAGGTAGAGAGAAATAAAATATGGCAAGGAATAAAAGACATCCAAGTATAGTTTGCTTTTTTGTGAAAAGGATTTAGTGAATTCACCTTATTCCTCATCTTACTGAGAACATAGACCCTCAAGGAGGAGATTAAGTATTGGTACTGATGAGTTCATCCTTCTGGAAAAATTCAAATTCCCCCGCTCCTCTTTTCATAGAATGAAGGTTGATTAACAACAAGGCTGAGTACAGTCTGTCTTCTGGGGTAGCAGGGAAAATCTTACCCATCCAGGAAAAAATGAGAAAAATTGAATAGGTGAAAGATGGATCACAAGAGGATAATGTGGCCCTCTCTTTTGAAGAATGTAAACTTAAAGATGCATAAGGTATGGAATTTTTGTTCATCAGAATTAAAGATACTCCTGAAGAAGGAGGTCAGATCCTAAGAGAACTCTATGTCCCAGGTCAGTAGAGGGAGGAAGGGATGGAAGAAAAGGAAGCAGATCACATTTCTATGTGACTCAGTAGCTTCCCAGACATAAATGAAGTTTAAAAGGTTAAGAAAACAAGATTCATGAAAGAATTGTTTCTAGAAGTGTGGAAGAAACTAAGAAATAAACAAAGAATGGTCCAAGCATGGTGGTTTACCTCTATAGTCCTAGCTACTCAGGAGGTAGAGATAAGTGGGCTGCTATCTAAGGCTAGACAGACAAGGTTAATATATGATCGATCTTAAAAACAAAACAAAACAAACGAACTGGGAGCAGAACTCAAGTGGTGCCCAGAAAGCATGAGGCCCTGAATTCAAACCCCAGTATTCTCCATGTACAGACTCTCTCTCCATGTACAGAGTTTCTCTCTCTCTCTCTCTCTCTCTCTCTCTCTCTCTCTCTCTCTCTCTCTCTCTCTCTCTCTCTCTCTCTCTCTCCCCTCTCTCTCTCTCTCTCGCTCTCTCTCTCTCTCTCTCTCTCTCTCTCTCTCTCTCTCTCTCTCTCTCTCTCTCTCCCCCCCCTCTCTCTCTCTCTTGCACACACACACACACACACACACACACACATAAAAGGATGAAGCATGGGGGAGAATGATGAAAGGAGTGACATTGATCAAGATTTATGGTAATCATATGCTACTTTGTTGAATGGCAACACCTTTGTAAAAATACTTAAAGATTAAAAATAAAATAAAAAGAAAGAAAAATAATGGAAGCGCCAAGTCCTACTAATAGCTATTTTCCCTAGGCCTAAAGAAGAAAGAAGATGTGTTCCATTTCCATTTTCATTCCTACAGAATTGATGAGGCAAGGAATCTGCAGGGATTAGCATATGTGACAGGTGACAGGAGCACCAGTACTAAAGTGCAGAAGAAAGTCAGAGAAAGAATGGCTACTCATCAGGAGTATCAAGCCAGTGATAGGCAGTTGAAACTTAACACTTTGGGAACACTCTGTGAGGCAGTGTAAAACAAGGGCCATAGCACTGTACATCTGAGCAGGGTACAGAAGAACATCTCCATGGAGGAAGACCTAGCCTGTGGTATAAATACCCAGACAAGGTGGAGAGGTATCCATGGAGTAGAGAAGCCCAGCACAATGCCACAGCCCAACCTTGGCAGAGTGTAACAGGATCAGGCAGCTGCCTGTGAAAAGTCAGAGCCCAGGTGTAAAGAGGAGGGTAGCACATGGAATAGGGTGAAAGTGGACAGGAAGAAAAGAAGAGAGAGGTTTCCTACCAGGAGACTAATGACATGCATAAATATATTTAGAATATAAAATTAGGTTTCTTTTACTATCAGAAGAAAGACAAATGAAAGAAAGCACTCAAACTAGAATGAACCATGCAGTATTGGATTGGATTAATGGCATAGGTGTGAACGCCTTGATTTCTAGACAGACCATGGGTAGATTGTAAATGTGTGCTCATGTATTTGTTGGGGAATGGCCAGACTGGCACCTGAGCTTAGGTCTTTGCAGTGGCTCAGCTGGTGCTATACTGCTTGATCTATGCCTCCAGCCTGGCTTTTTGCTGATTATTTTGGAGACAGAGTCTCATGTACTTTTCTGCCCTGTTATCTTCCAAACTCAGTCTTCCAGATTTCAACCTCCTGAGTAACTAAGATTACAGGCATGAGTTACTAGTGCGCAACTGCATGTGTATTTTTGTATACACACATACACATATGTGTATAAATGTGTGCATTTGTATTTATGTTAAAACATCTATTATCTATCATCTATCTATCTGTGTATCTATCAGCTACCTGTGTCTGTCTGTCTGTCTGTCTGTCTGTCTGTCTGTCTGTCTGTCTGTCTGTCTCTATCTATCTATCTATCTATCTATCTATCTATCTATCTATCTATTTGAATAGGTATATATCCCCATCTCTGTCCACCGACTGGTCCTAGGAGCAAAGAAATCCCAATAGCAATGAGCCTAAACAATGCCTCCGTCTTGATTTCTCAAGTCATTTTTTACTCAAGGAAAACCCAGAATTCATGAAAAAGCATCTGATTCCAGTGCTGGGATAGGGAAAAAGCTGAGGGTGGAGTACCCTGTTCTTCTGGAAAGCAATGACGTACAGAAAGAATGATGGGATTCTAAAGGAGAACCCTAAGACCCAGTTTGATAGTGCTCCTGCTGGCCCAAGATGAAACAAGTCAGCATGAAAACATCTAATGATAGGACCAAACTTATACTCATTGAATATGATGACACCATGATACCATGCAAAGATAGCAAAAGAATAAGTTGAAAAGTAGCAGAAGATTTACAATGTTTCAAAGTACTTTCCCACAATCTGGGTTTATTAACTGTAAAGGGGGGCAGAGTTTCTTTACAATGGAGAAGCTCCATAGACACAACAAACCCAAATTGTGAGCTGCACTATAGGGTGCAATTATAAGAGTGCAATACCGTGTGTTATTCCTGCGGATGATAAATACTCTGATCTTCTTTAATCATAGCGAGATGTCAGATTGACCCAAACAAGGGACAATGTACAAAATAACTGCTTGTAATCTTCATTCACGAAGAACCAAGGCTAAGAAACTGTTCAAACCAAAAGAGTCTATAGACACCAGGAAATTAAGTGCAAAGGAAGGTTCTAAGCAGAATTTTTGACTATTAAATACATTATGGAGGCAAGAGGGAAAAAATCTCCATGCAATCTGAGGATGAGATAGTCACTGTGTACCAAGATCAGCTGATATGGGTGATTGCATGTGCAGCCATGTTGGGCAGTTTTTCTCTTTTTATAGGAAGTGCACACCATTTAGAGGTGATTAGATGTCCATTCAGAAACTCACAGGGAAAGAAGTGTTCATTTAACTGTGCCTTAACTATTTTATGAGGTCGTGGTCATGACCAATTTTACGAAGAAGAATAGATAACAGAAGCAACACTCCCATACAAGGTTCAACATCATGCAAGAACAAGATCAAATTAGCAAATGGTAAGCTAAAGTAATTATTTCCCTGCCCCCAAGAAGACACTGCGAGGTATTTTCAGTTACCTATTATGAAAGGTTTATTTGTTCACTCCTACTGCTATTTAAAACCAACTCCATGGGTGGCGTCTCTCAAACTAGTTTTTATTTCACAGGAATTGTGTCCTTCAATTGTTCATTTTGAAATGTTCAGTATTCAGGATGTCCAGCTTGGGACAGCAAAGCTAGACAGGCCACCATGAAAGCCATCCCCCCCATGCCTACCCCCATCCAGAGAGAAAAACCTCTGCAAAGCCAGCCAGGTCACCCAAGCTAGCTGACCACAGAGACACCATACTTGATTCAAATTACAAGTTCAGTACTGTACTGTACACAACCAGCATTACACATGCTTAACATAAGTATATATCATGATACACCAGGTCTCACTTTTAAAGTAAACAAGGTATGAAGCAGGTAACTGCAAACTTAAGACTACTAAACAATCTCGTTTTCTCATTTTTTTACAAAAAAAAATTGTATACACCTTGGCTATTTCAGAAGCTTGGGATATGTGGACAGAAAATGGAAACAATATTCACCAGCTAAGAATAATCATATTACATATATTTAAGAATCTTTCCAGCCAAATCGTATTCTAAACAAGTCTATCTTAAAAGGCCAGGGCTTGTTTCCAGCCTGGTTTCTGGGAGAGGGAATGTACCCTAACTTCTCTCCAAATCCTAGAAGTACAAATGCAGAGAGATTGCTGATTCTCAGGGTGATTTCAACCTAAAATATCTGGATGATCCTAGTTCAATGCAATCCCTCAGCCTTATAGCTTCAGCCCAGGCTCACCAGGACCATTTGACCTGTTAAGCCCAGAGGTGGCATACCTGAAATTTCGCAACAACCTTCAGGTTGTTCAATGTGTGGGCTAAGTGAGTAATTCATTCTTACCCTGAGGAGAATGCTTGGTGACTAGACACTGTTTTGATTGTTTGCAGTTTTCTAATATACAAAAAAATAGCCAAGCTTGTGATGAATAGCACCATGGAAACATAGACAATGGTAGAAAACAAGATAATAAAACGAAGTTGCTTTTGATTCTAGCTAATGTTTCCTACCACTAATGTCAACCAAGTAAACCATTTTAACTGAATTTGGAGAAATAAGATGTTTTGCAGAGCAAACAGAAATGTTTGTACAGAGAATGTGGGCAAATTATACTCATTAGGAAGTATCTATGTTTGAGCAGCAAAGGAAAAATGTAGACATAGCTCCCTTAAGTAGAGGGGCTGCAGGCTGTTGAGCAGACTTGTAGGAGTAATTTTTAAAGGAAAATTGAAGGCAAGAGAAAGCATCTAAATCCTCTGTGGACTGGTCAATTGGAATTCAGAAACTGGAAGATAGTGTTGTGCAAGTAGTCATCTATTAGTACAGAATAACATACATCTCAGAGAGAAAATGGCTACGATTGTGAAGCATCTCCCTCTACTGTCTGATTTTTAAAGGAATGTTCATCCCCCAGAAAGAAGATGTAGTCTGAAAACAAGGACAGAGCTGGTCCTTGGCTGCCCATTTGCTTGGCAGATGAATACGCCTTGGCAGCCTTTAAATATTTTTGTTGATATGTTTGTTTTACTGGCTGGTGTGTTGCTAGGAGCAGATGTGGAGAGAAAAGATTCTACCCCAATGAGGTCTGTTTGTTGAGCACACATGAGCTGGGTCTTCTCTAAGGCTAATTGCAAGAGGATGTTGGTTTTGAGAGAACTCAGCAATACCGAGGCAGTTGTTGAGATCCTATTGTCTGACAGTCACTGGTCCAGTGAACAAAACACCAGCAGGAGATGCAGGTAGTCCAATCAATGCTCTGTGGTCTAGGTAATGGAATTTCTCAAGTTTGGAGGTAATGGGCCAATAGCTGGATGTTAGAGTTCCAGATTATGAGGTCACATCTGTAACAAAAATTTGACATATATTCTTTAAAAATCTCTCCGTGGGTCACTTCCCTTCAATGAGCCTTTTCATTTTGCCCTGGTACACACACACACACACACACACACACACACACACACACACACACACACACACACACACACACACACACACACACCGCCACTTCCACAGGTACATGCTCCATCTGAACTCATATTCTTTCTGACACCCAACACCAGCTCCTCATTTCCCATGAAGTTTCACCCAACCAACTATTCTATACTTATAGTAGTCATTGTCTAAGTGCTTCCCTTTTAACCAGTCCATCCCTGGTTCTAACTGCTACTCAAGTGGTCCATTCTGCTTGTGCTGACTGCTTTGCTTCTGTCATCTCACTGCTCTTCTGGCATCTGGCTTCCTCTTTAGGCTTAAGAACAGTTTCCTTGTGAGCACAGGGTTCAACTCAGAGAAGGGGAGGTAATACCACCTACAGGCCCCTCCAAACCAGGGGAGATGAAACCAGAGCAATTTTGGGAAGCCTCTACACTTCCAAAAGATGTCCCAGGAGGTCTCACCCTGTGAACCCAGAGCGGATACTTGAGTAATGCACCCTAAGCATCTACTTGCCTGGTTGTCTTGCCTGTTTGACTACCCCCAATCCCAGCTTTCTGGGATCACCTCTCACCTAAATTACTTATACCCAAGTCCTTATCTCAGACTTTGCTTTTAGCAATCCAATTAAGTCAAACTACACTGATATAAGGACAATGAATGAGATAAAATATGCATTTTTCAGTACTAAATCAACAGAATAAATCTCTCTACAAGTGTCAAATCTAGGCTGTTACTGGAAATGCAAAGGAATCACAATATGGGACATCAATTTCTATCATTTAAAACAAAAGAAGAGGTGATGGGCTGAAGATGTATTTTTGGCTCCTTTTTATGCTGTTATTGTATGACAACACAGTCAACATGGGTGTCCCTTAACAAATGAGCAGTGGCAACGATCCAATGACTTCTGTCCCTTTGTCTTCCACCTTACAGCCATGAGATGCATAAGTTTCCACAATGGGCACTTCAAACTTTCTGATGTTCCTCAAATTCCACAGCACCCCATTATAACTCAACAGAACAGATGACTAGGATATTTGAAGCCATCCATGTTTTTAAACTTCCCAAACAGCCTTTACATGGAAATAATTGAGCAGGTTCATCAGGTTCTTCTTCTCATCAGCCTACATCTCTCTCCTTACTCTCAGTCTAATAGTCCCACCTATCCACCTAATCCCCATAATACCTCACTCAATAAATGCCTGTTATGACTTAAAAACCTTTTTCAACAAAGAAGTCTTAGAATCATCCCAATTTTTCAAAATACTGAGTGGAAAATTTTCTTGCTATAGTCATGACCTGTGAATTTTTTGTTTATTTTGAATAGTGATTTACACACATACTGAATGTACTTCAGAGGATAGAAATTCACCTAAGCTTAAAGATTTTTCACATATTCAGATTAAATCTCAGGGACATTTTCCTTTGTTTTAAGAAAACACATCTGGGTTTCACATGAAGAACTCTCTTCCTTATCCAAGTCCCCAAAGTGGAGCTATACCTGCAAGCCGGGGTTTTTTAGCTGTCTTTACTGCCGCCATGTACATGTATTCATTATTAGGGTCATGTGCACTGGATCCATACTTCTGAAAGAAAAAGAAACAGGTTTTGTCTTTAGCTCTTTCCCACCTCCAAGTCTGTTTTTGTTTTGTTTTGTTTTTACTTCTTCCTATCCTTTGTTAAAGTGATATATGACGAAAGTGTAATGATGAGCTTAGGTTCTTCACTATAGACTCTAAGAGAAAAATAGACAAAAGATTTTCAAGTAAAAGAGTCTGTGGTGGAACTTTCTCCATTTTACCTTGATTATCCTACTTCCCTAGTAGACCTGGATTGTGGGTCCTACCTCATTCTCTTTCCTCTTTGCCTCCTTGTCAAAGTCTATAAATCTACAAGTTAACCAAAGGAATAGTAAAAATAATAATAATAATTACACTTGGACATGATTAAACAGCATTAAACAGCACTTTAAGCATTAATACACTGAGAACAAAATAGAATATTCTTAGGAGAGGATCACAATGGCTCAATAGCTATATGCAATGACCATATAAAATGATGCTTATCAAAATGAACAAGAAGAAACAAGATGGAAACAAGAGGTTTTTTATTGTGCTGTTTGCAATTATTTTTTCTTTATTCTCCTTTGGTTTATTCCCTGTGGTCACTGTTTTTTTTTCTGTACACTTTGTCTTGTATATAAGATTTTCTGGGGGCTGGGAAGGTGCCTTCATGGTAAAGTGCTTGCCTTGCATGCATGAGGCCCTGGGTTCAATTCTTCAGCACCACATAAGCAGAAAAAGCCAGAAGTGGTGCTGTGGCTCAAGTGGTAGAGCCTTACCCTTGAGCTGAAGAGCTGAGGGACAGTGCCCAAGCCCAGAGTTTAGGACCCATGACCAAAAAAAAAAAAAAAAGATTTTCTGATATGGGGAAGGGAAAGGGAATCACATAAATGGTGAGACAAAGGGTGAAACAATTCTACAGTGATATTCACTAGATACTATGCTGGAAATGAACTTTACAACTTGAGGGGGAAGGGAGTTAGGAAGGGAAAATGAGAGAAGAGGAGGAAGGAGGTAGTACTGTTCTAAAAGAAATATACTCACTACCTCACTTATGTAACTGCAACCCCTCTGTACATCACTTTTACAATAAAATTTAAATTAAAAATAAAAGTCTAGACTAGCACAGACACACATCCTGCCTGACCCAGTACCAGAGGGGCATACATATGACTACTTGCATACTCACAAAATATGCAGAATGATTTAAGGTTTTTGATTGAACACCTGTGACACAAACAACTAAAACAATTGTTCCACAGAGAAATTTTTATGTCACTATTGTTTTACTGTTCTGAACAGCTTTTCAGCAGTTTCTTTCAACATTAAGGAGTCTAAAAACATATCATGTAAAGAAGTTGGTGATTTCTACTGCTGGTACCTTCTAAGACTTTTTACTGCTTTTCTTAATATAACAATTAAATGACATGCAAAGCTAATTATTGTCATCTTTTCCCTGACTTTTGGGTAGGTTGTGTTCAACTAAGCACAATTCACCTCTAATAATTTTCTTAAAAATCAGAGGTATTTATTTTTATATTTTTAACCTCCTTGTTGAAAATCTGTCTCCCTTTGCCCCTAGTTTTCTACCTATTTTTTTAAAATAATAGTAGTGTAAACATATCTCTGTAAGCCATGTAGTCCTTTTTGGAATGAATTATCTATGAAATAAGCAAATAAACAAGCCCCATTCTAAGTTATTAGTTTCATCAGTAGTACATCTTAGAGAAAGGGAATTGTCTACTTGTTCAAATTGCTCTGACAAGAGTCATGTGCATTTTTTGATGAGTCAGAAAATAGGAAAATTGATGAAAGAAAAAATACAAACTGCTCACCTTTTTTGTAAACCAAAATATAAATATGCATACAAAGATGCATACTGCAACAAAAGCTGCACATCCTATAGGTAACCAGAACTTCAGCTGGCAACAAAGCTGCGATTCTGGGTTAGGGAAAAAAATCGGTACATTAATGTAAAAATCTGAGGACCAAATCTCTTCTTTCATGCTGCATTGTAGATTCCTTCATAATATTTAAAGGACCTGTTTAACCAAGTAAAGCTTTTCTTCATTACAGTGATGAAATCCAGTGAAGGTTAATACCCTCCCTCCAGTGATACAGCAAAACGCTAGACCTTAAAAGATCATTTAAGGATGTTTACAACTATGGTTAATAGAAAAAGCCTTTCTCTATTTTTACAAAATATAGAAAATGTATTGGTATAAACCAGTCATTATTTTTATTTCCTAATTAACAAAGATAAGTGTTTTTATTGACTTTTCTGCCTAGGTTGGCTTCAAATTCTAATTCTCAGATCTCAGCCTCTTGAATAGATAGGATTATAGACATGAGCTACCAGTACCTTGACAAAAAAATATTATTTTTTCACCTCATTTTATTCCACAAACCCAACACAAAGATACTGTATAACTTAGGAGTATGGAGACAGTAGCAACTAAGCTACAATCTGGATATTTTAAAGTAACATGACCTTATTCTAGCTCAACAGTCTTATGTGGTTAAATTGTATGTTAGCAATAATAAAAATCAATTATTACTGTATTAATAAATCATCATTTGTGTATTTCATTTTAAATGATCCTGTCAACTACATCTAAGTAAATTCAAACATGAAAGGTGCCATTTATTTGTTTTCATTAGGGAGAAAGTTGTCAAAATATGTATGTATTCTAAGGCCCCAAGGATGAAAACAATGTCTTACCGTGAATATGCAAATATTCACCACTAATAATCTTTATTTGAAAAGGAGGAGGATCAAAAATTGACAACTTGCAGAAGTAATAGCCATGAGAGCTATGCAAGTTATTTAGGAAAAAAACGACACTATTGTTCGCTAACTGAGGTTGGCAGGACTTCAGATTCTCAGTGGATATGATGGGTCCACTTCCCTTGGTCTTCGAGAGATAACAGAGTGTTTGCTCCCCTTTCTGTAGTTGCATTTTAAACTGTTGGACAGTCTCAGAGAATTTGCACAAAATTTGTACTCCTCCATTGTGGAATGTAAACATCTCTTCCTTGGCAGAATCATTGATTCCTCCTGGATAAAAAGAAAGCAAACAAAGAAAAAGTGACACTTTATGATATGCTATTCTATTTATTACACTTAAGTATAAAAGTAATTTCTTCTTTGCATAAAGTCTATTGCACCAAAGTGAAAGAACTTCCCATCCAAACACATAAAAATGGAACATGACAAAAGATGAGGTTGCATTCTAGAAAAAAAAGTAAACCTACCCAGAAATGTACTTGTCTTACATGATATTATGTATCAAATAGCATATTTGAATAGTATGAGTCAAAAAGATTTAGTCTCTACCCTCTTCCACAATGGGGACAGATGGCTAACAAAAGAATGTGTAATGATGCACCATACTTTATGCTAGGAATGGAATAGTGTGTGGTAACGATGGGATGGATTATAATTTTCATTGGAAGACCAGAAAATGCCCTTTCAAAAAGTGACTTTTAAAATTTCAATTCAAGTATAAATATCACTTAGCTAAATAAGGAATAATTTGGAGGAATATGTTTAAGAATGGAAGAGAAAATCCTAAAAAAATATGACTGGAGTTAAAAGGAATGATTCTATGAAAATAGATATTTACATTAGACTATGGTTTGATAATGCTTAAACAGTATTAGTATGTTTTCTGTGAACCTGCTTCACAGATGACTGAATCAAAACTGATGATAATGGTAAAGCCCTAGATTTTTGCTTGCCTTTTGTGCTTTTTAAATGAAGTGTGCACTCATGGGAACTAGGATTGTTTTTTGCTACATGGAAATCACAGGAGGAAGATACTAAGATAGAAAAGCCTGGTGACAGATTCTGAGCTACTAGTTTAGCAATTCAAATTGCTCCTTCTTTTTTCCTCTTTTATTCTTTTTATTTATGACAGCTTAATATTGAAATTGTTGGAGGAAATTATTAAATTTTCAAATCTCTCTTTTTTCTTGAGATTAAATAAGCATGAAGAATTTCTAGGAAACATATTCAGTCCTTCAGTGAAGTAGAAACAATGCTTTGCATTTTTGCTCTTTATCTTCCATGTATATTCTTTTTTCAAATAGCAAACGTATTCTTTTTTCACTATTTTTAATGGTATATGTCAACACTCCATTATTTTTATAATTATCTTTGTTTTAACCATGCTAGAGATTTCACACAGGGCTTTGAATGTACTCGACAAGTATTCTACCATTGAGCTACATGCCAGCCGGATAATTACCCTTCTTTCATACTATCCACAGGACTTCCATATTAATCCATGATAATGTATTTAAATTAATCCACTAATTATATATTGTGGTTATGTTCAGTATTTTCAACCTTTTGAAGTAGCACGGTATTTGATCAAAATGTTTAAACATTACTATAACAGTATATCCTGCCTTGCTGTGTTCTTAAAGAAGTGCTCTAATTATTACATTGACTAGCAGCATGAAGGAGGACCCATTTGTCCACATCTCTGCTTTTATTTTCTTAACTTCACTTAATATTTGTTACAATTACTTGTATTTTATTTAAATTTTTTATCTTAAGTAAGTATACAAAGGAGGTGTCACTTAACAAAGCAGTTTATGAATATAATGCATTTTAATCAGTGTCCACTGCCTTCAACATTCTCACCCCCTCTTACTTATTTGACCCTCCCCATCCTTTACTCTTCTTAATTCTGTGATATATGCAGTGAATTCTTGACTGCATTCTCTCCTCTTTTTCCTCTTCATTCTTCTTCCCGTCTCCCCTTACCCCCACCTGTCTCCCGTATGT
Source organism: Dipodomys merriami (assembly GCF_024711535.1). Taxonomy (NCBI): domain Eukaryota; kingdom Metazoa; phylum Chordata; class Mammalia; order Rodentia; family Heteromyidae; genus Dipodomys; species Dipodomys merriami. The sequence continues at coordinate 29,208,160 of NW_027202270.1, forward strand.
ATCAATTACCTGGTACTGATTTTGTTGGGCTTTGACCTATTTTTTTCTAAAAAACTATACTATTTCAGATCTCCATAGAGTATACTATTCTTTAGTTAATTCATTTGTGAGCACTTGCATGCCACCAATGTGTTTACTAATAGATTTATAGAGATGTGTTTTTCTTAATATTGCTAGGCTTTCATTAAATTTTGTATATTCCTAGGGAACTGATTTTTAGATGGGGGATTTGATTGCAAAAACAAACACTTCAGTTTCTAATTGTAGTTGTATAAATTATTCAAAAAGAAAACCAAGTACTAAACAAATGTCTAAAAGTAATATTAAAAGGATTAAATAGTTGACCCCCGCCCCAAGAAGGGAAATTGCCAAGTTAAAAAACTGACACAGAACCCAGAACCTAGAACCCAGAGAGATAAGTAGAATTTAGAAGCTACTTTTTGTTCTAGAGCATTCATTGTTCTTCCAGGCTCAAACTTTTGTCTTTATATTTTATCTCCCAGATTCTGCAAGGTAAATAATCTAGTGGAAAGCATTCTCCTTGATAAGCTTTGTTTCCCAAGATTACATCCTTGGAGTACATTTAAACCAGAAGTAATCTGACCTTTGTGCAGATTATTAGACACATTAATATCACTTTGGGTGACTCTGGACTGCTTCACATTTTTTAATACTCCAAATATGCAAAGGAAAATGATGCTAGTTTTATCTTTTGCACCGGCAATTTTCTTGGGGACTTGTTTTTCTGAAGTGCATTATGTTGCATTGATGCTACTTGATGCTCCTGTGTCTAACTCTGCTGAGGAAGATAAGACTGGTTCTCAGTTCCTTTGGACATGTTTAGAGCAAATTTCCCAGAGACTTTAGAGTGACAGAAAGTAAACCACAAAGAGATCCTGGAGCAAAAGTGTCTGGGGCTGGCCGTTGTGTACACAAAATAAGCAAGAAGCATTCTCTTCTTCTTAGGGTTATTTTGTCAGCACTTTCTCCATTTTGAGCACACCCAGGGACCTAAAACCCAACACAAGGTGACATGTAATGGTGGGAACACAATGCCTTGATTCTCAAGGAAATCAGGTGCCACTTGCATTGTGAGACAAAGCAAAAGAAAATTATCTTGAAGTACTTTCCAGCACTTATTTTCTGTGGATTAAGGATGAGATTTCTAACAACCAAGATGAATAAAACTTAGCCCTTAGAGGAGTTCCTTGAAGAAGAAGCCAACTTTCCATTATCTTCTCTTCTGATCGGATATCCCCACCCCCAAGAAAAATCAGGAAATGTTTAAATAAAGGAGACTATCTTTCTTGCCCACAAAAGTATTTAGGAAGGTGAAGAAGGATTGAGTTTTGCTTGTCTGACAGTGCTGAGTGTGTGCCATTGAAATCAGTGGGCAGCTCCAATGTGTCATTTTTAGTGGACACTCTAAATTATTCAGTTTCAATTATTGTGATAATCTAAAATCTATCTGAGTCCTATTTTTTATTATTAAATGTAGGATGAGAAGGCTCAAGCTTTCATATATCTAATGTTTCATTTTCCTCTAAGAAAAAATTGACAACTCTAAGTCTACAATTTCAATATTTTCAGCCATGATAGCTAATCAATTCCCTCAAGATTGTATTGGCACTCAAAGACCTGATATGCTGACCTAGCAATTCTCCTTAGCCTTTGGTAGCATTCAGAAAAAAAATCAGAAAGAGAATATCCCTAATGAAAATGATTGCCAATTAATAGACAAGTTAGGGGAAATCTGAATACATTAATGTCTTACAATGATAGAAGAGTCTAAACTCTTTTCTCCACTCCCTTTGGATGTTCTTATCTCCAAGTCTAATATTAAACCTGGAATACTGTATGGAACCATTAGGATTTAAACCCGCTGTCTGTTTTGAGTGGTAGTATGTCAAATCTGTTTAGTTAATTCCATTGCTGTACAAGCAGCTACAAATTTTGAATGTTCCCCTCATCAGTCTTTTGTTGTTTCTGTTTCTTCTTTTCTCTCACACTTATCTTTTCTTCACCTAGTATAAAAACATTACATTATATTTTAAATATTATAATAACTATTATAGGTGTATATTATACAACAATTATATATAGCATAAATATTATAAAATCTTGTTTCAAAATATCTCCTCTCCCATTGTCTTTGATATAGTCATTACTTTTCCATACATGCACAATAGACTAATAATGTTTTCAAAATTAGAATCAGAATTTTATGCCAAGTTTTTTAAGTCTTTAGATTTTGCAAAGATAAGAGCATGTCTCTCTTAGAAGTCTGATGATAAAATCTCTGGAGGAAGATTATCCCCCAGAGAACTGCACCATGGTTCAGAAAAGTCTATTTGCAAGTTGGTTCTTTTAAGTATCTTAACTATTTTCATTTCTCAATATAAAATAATCTGGCTAATAGGTTTAGCTTATCAATTTACAAGTAAATACTTTGGGTGGTGTACAAGTGTATATAAGTGCATTTATTGGAATACAGTAGATTTAAGGGAGAACTCAAATTGTGTAATTCTTTAGAAGGACAAAATCAAAGTTTAGCAAAACAAAACACTGTGAAGTGGGTACCCAACGGGGTAGAGTGAGGTCAAGGAAGAAGGAATCAACAAATGCAGAGGAGAAGAAGAAGGGAATGCAGTCAAGAATCTGATGTATATCCTCTAAAATCAAGAAGAGTGAGGGAAGAGGTGGGTAGGGAAAGGATGAAATGAGAATGTTGAAAGGAATGACATTGATCAAGATCTATTGTATTCATAAACTACTTTGTTAAATGGCAACTTCTTTGTACAACTACTTAAAGATAATAAATATATATACATTAAAAACAGAAAAAAAGAAAATAATCTGGCTAGATTTCCTTGCAGACAGTTGCATTATTCCTGGTTAAAATATTCTTTGGAGAAAAGTTTAGAGAATACTTATGACATGGGGGGAAGGAGGGGAGGTGCAAAACGGATCAACAGCGTGACTTTATTCTCTTTACCTCAGACATTTAACCACAAAAGTCTCTGAATGATAGAAAGATAAGATCTCCTGAGTCTGCAGTTATTGATAGTGCTTATTAAACACATTTTCTATAATCAAACAATGATAAGCCCTAGCTTAGCACAGCATGAGAATGTGGCATGAGAGCTGACGTTCTAATAATTATAATGCTTACATTAGATTTTTAGTGACATTTGATCTTTTACTAAGAAATTCTGGCATTGCTAAAAATGTGCTTCCAACAACTTTTTCACCCTCCATCAGAATAATTCATTTTCTCATGAGGCAGCTAGCTAATACTTTTAGAATCTTGGCCAGTAGATTATTAAATATGTAGCATCTCTATACTTTAATTATGACTGAAAGTCATCTGGGACTTCAAGAAGTGATAGAGCCTAAAGATGTAGGGGGGATCGGTAAAAAAAACTCCATCCAATTTAAATTCCAAACATTTAGAAGAAAGAATGTCAAAAATGTGAAAAAAGGAAGATAAAGCCAAAAAATAACAAAAAAGAATACACACACACACACACACGCATGCGTGCGCGTGCGCGCGCGCACACACACACACACACACACACACACACACACGCACATGAGCGTGAATTCCCTTTTACTCTCCAAGGAACTCTCGAAGGCATACAAAACAACCCTTGGTTCTCTAAATGTGTACAATAAGAAAATGGAGGGTTCATTTTCTCTTGGTTAGAAGTGTATTTTCTTTGTGAAAAATAGAGACTCCCAGAGGTGTTACAAAAGTCTTCAGCAATATTCACCAAGTAATTAATTTGCAAATAAGATACTTTGTTAGTTATTCCACTGCCACTGATTTAAAATCTTCCGATTAGGGAAATCACAGATTAAGTGAACCTAGGAGGGAGGGAGAGAGGGTTTAATCCATATTCTTTTTTTATTAATAAGGTTTTTTTATTGTGAAAATACCGTACAGAGGGGTTACAATTACATGGGCAAGGTAATGAGTACATTTCTTATCAAGCATTGTTGCCTCCTTTGTTTCCCCTTACCATCCCTAATACACACATTGCTCTCTATTTCTTAGTTGCCGGGCACAGCTCTATGGACACATGAATGAGAGGTTTGCTGTGTTAATTCATTTATATCTTCAGCTCTAGTTTTAATCATAGAAACCTGTTTTGGTTTTTAATCTACAGCTTGGCCCATCAGTCTTTTTTTTCTAATTCCTCTCTGTATATCTCTCTGGATATACTCTTAACACATGAAGTGCAACATTTCCAAACTGAATTCAATGTTCACTCATAATTTAAGGAGTCACTAGACTGGAACTAGGGCCCTCAGTCTTCCTTTCTCCCTCTCCCTGACTTTCCTCATCAAATTGGTCATTAAGTACAGTTGACTTCAGCTCCTAGATACATCTTGAGTTCCATCTTTTGTCTCTATTCCCATTGCTAAGCCAGGTCTTTTTCCTGTCTACCTCAACTATAGAACCAGCTTCTTCCTGACATCAGGTTCTTCCTTCCATATACTTCCTCCAGGCTGCTCCCAAAATTGGGTTTCTGAAAAGCCTTACAGTTACCTGTTTTAAGGGCTCCCTGTTGCGTATAAGGTAAAAATCCAGTCACTTTGGCATGACACAAAATACTTTCACAATCCTTCAAACCACACTGATGTTTTTGACCATTCTTTTCACTTCAGTACTTCTGTTCTCGCAAACTAAGCATCCTCTTTGTCTGATAGAAACTTTCATTCTCTCTTTAAGAGTCATTTTTAAATGTCAACTCCTCTCCTTTAGGTATTCCTGGGATTCCCCCAGGGTCCTAACTTTACCCTCTTAACAGTACTTTGCTCCAATTGGCACATTCATGATTCAAGTAATACTGGGTCATAATTATTCTTGTCTTATTCATTTAGCCAAGATTGCTATATTGGTAAGGACTGCACCATAGTTGTCTAAATAACCTCAAGATCTGGAACTGTTACATTAGAAACTCAACAATATTTTTTTGTTTTGGAGGGTTTGGGTTTTTTGTTGGTGATGGTGGTGGTGGTCATGGGGCTTGAACTCTGGGCCTGGGAGCTATCTCTGAGCTCTTCAGCTCAAGGATAGCGCTCTATCACTTGAGCCACAGAGCCACTTCCAGTTTTCTGGTGTTTTTATTAGATATAAGAGTCTCCCAGGGCTGGGAAGGTGGCTCAGTGGTAGAGTGCTTGCCTTGCATGCATGAGGCTCTGGGTTCGATTCCTCAGCACCACATAAGCAGAAAAAAGCTGGAAGTGGCGCTGTGGCTCAAGTGGTAGAGCGCTATCATTGAGCTGAAGAGCTGAGGGATAGCACCCACGCCCAGAGTTTAAGCCCTACAACTGGACCCAAAAAATAAACAAATAAATAAGAGTCTCCCAGACTTTCCTGCCTGGGCTGGCTTTGAACCATGACCCTCAGATCTCAGCCTCCTGAGTAGCTAGGATTATAGGTGTGAGCCACCAGTGCCCAGTTAAACAGTATTTTTAATGGATAAATAAAGGAACATGGAAACTATGTATGACATTGGAAAATGCCCTTAGAATGAGCCTAGGAGAGGAGCCTAGGAGAGCAATAAGAAAAGTTGAACAAGAGGTACCATTTGCTAAGTGCTAGGAAATACTTATTTCCCAGTTCACAGGCAAAGACTGAAACTGAATGATGCCAGATAATTCTTAGAACCCCAATAGCTTTCAGGAGTTTCCACATAATAAGTATTTAGTGCTTCTTATGTATAGGGTACTATGTTAAGTATACTGTAGGAAGTATATCACTTTCTTCTCATAACCACCTTTTAAGTCCTTGTGTTTTGAGAAAGGGAAACTTAGGCTGGAGTAACTGGTCCAAAGTAATAAAGCAATATGCAGTAGAACCATAATTTGAACCTACATAAATATGATCCCAGAGGCTACATAGCTGAATGAATCTCTTTGCCCAATAATTTAGACCAGCTTCTCATTTTAAAGAAAGTAAATCTTTATATCTAAAAGGATGTGCTATGAAATAAGACATTTTTAACATTAAACTAAAGATAGTGCTTTTCAGATATGTCTTCTCTTTCAAAGTATATTGGGCATATTTTTGCCACAAATACAGGAGGAGTTTTAAACACACGTGTTCCATGATTGAAAGGGTTATATCCTACAGGCAAAAATATAAAATCATTTCTTTGATATGCAATTGTGTGTGCTTCACACTAATTTCTGTAGCTATTTATTCATTAACCATTGTGCATTAAGCTTCTCCATGTACTGAAACTTGAAAACAGTCTGAGTCCTTGCCTTGGCAGTGTCAATTCCCAGTGATTGTGTTGTAACTTTTCTGCCTGCAGAAATGGATTCATGTAGATAAGAAACTTCCACTACAATTAAATGAGTGCAATCAAACACTTCCATGGAATTTTTTTCATTAGCAGTGGATAGTACAAAATAAAAAGACCTTTCATTATGAGTTCAGCAAACACTTGAGTTGTTAATCAATAAATGGATTCCTCAAGCTCATCCCAATTTATTCTGAGAATAAGGAGACATAAATTGTAGCTTTTGCTCACTTTACATCTGTATTTTTAAATAAGTTTTTATTGTGAAAATACTGTACAGAGGGGTTACAGTTACATGAGCAGAGTAATGAGTACATTTCTTATCAAGTATTTTTTAAGTCAAGCGAGGCTATAGATCTTAATGGGAGTAAAGCTGGGATGAGAAATTGGATCTTCCCAACAACTCATTTTGTTTCATCCAAGAAGTGGGAATATGCTCCTGCTAATTTAGACACTTTCACATTCCTTTTAATCTAAAATAGTTGTTAACAAGTAACCCAAGTTACAAGCACCATTTATTTTACTAAAGATGAGAGAGGCAGGGATTTAACTTCTTACATGAGAATAATAAACATCTCTAGAAAGCTGGAGGGAAAGTAGAAGAAAAGATATGACTAAGTAAATACAAATAAAGATAAAGCTTGAGTCTGTAGATCAAAAAGGCCCAATGAAAACACACAAAGAAACAGAGTTGTATGCTAGTGGGATTTCTAGATTCCAATATTAAAATGAATGGCTTTTAATACTACAGAATTGTAGAAAGTTGTTGCTGTTGTTGTTTAAGTTACTAATTTAAAAAAAATGAGAACTCCTCACTCATTATCCTCATGAAATCCTCAAAACCAGCAGATACTAGATGAAAACTACTCAGAGGTAAAACAGCAGTCCAAAGCGGGTGACATCGATCAAGAGGCACTGTGTTCTTAAACTGCTCTGTTTAATGGTAACTCCTTTGTACAACTACTTAAAAAAATAAAGATACATTTAAAAATAAAAAATTAGTAGTCCAAGAGGAATCCCAGTCCCAGGAAAGCTATCAGCCACCTAGCAGGGTTAAATAAAGACAGCTTCACCTGTGCTGAGATTCAAGGAGCCAGATGGGTCTGAAGACCACAACAACTGGCTCAAAACAGAGGTTATAAGACAGATGCCAATGTCCTGAATGATGCTGTCATGGAAGAGAGGTGATGTAAGTATCAAGGAAAAAGTCATTTTAAATCATTTGCACAAAACCCAGACATGGGACGGGGATTCTCAATGCAGCTGGGCAGGAGGGTGGGGGGGGGGGTTGGGGAGGACATTAAGCTGGAAATGGGAAGGAAAAAACACTTCTAAGTTCTGATGTCAGTGCAGGGGCAGAGAGCAAAGCACACCAGGTGAGGGGATCCTCATATTTATTTCACTACAAGAATAAATCAATAGGACTGAGATGTTGTACAGTGGGAGACCATTTGCCTAGCATATGCAATGCCATGGGTTCAATCCCCACACTCACAAAAAAAGAATAAATATTAAATGTTCAATTATAATCCTCTGCATATGACTATGACTTAGTAAATTAAGAACTCTAGGCAACCTTCCAAATTTTACTAGAGGAAAAGAGTTAAGAAGAAATTTCATCGTGTGAACAAAATGTCAAGAAAGGAGAAGGAGGAAAAGGAGAAAGTGGGGGGGGGGAAGGAAGAAGAAGAAAAGATGTCACAACAAAGAAAAATAAATGTCTATATTGCAGGAATAAAATCAAGAAAAATTAGTGGTAATCAATATTGAAGGAACAAAATCAAGTTTGCTACGTCGAGGAGAACTACCTTCAATTCATCCATCAAAAATAATGAGAGGGATGAGTGGAGAATGTTGAAAGGAGTGACATTAATCAAGATGCATTGTATTAATGAACTGCTTTGTTTAATGACAACTCCTTTGTACAACTACTTAAAATGTTTGTTTTAAAGATTGGCAATTTGGGACATTTTTATTTCTTTTTTCAATACAGCATGAATACTGAAAGGGGTAATTCCAGGGCATCACTGAATCCCGAGATTAATCAGATCCACAGACTTCTCTTCCAGCTCTGTGGGTAGATCCATGTCAAGTGGCTGTTTGTCCAGCGGGGGCAGGATTCAGGAATGGCTGCTTCCATCAGCCCCAATGAAACAACAAGGCTCTGAGAAGTGCCCTCCCAGCTTCCAGAACAAACACTGCATAGGATTCATGCATGGCTCAGGCACCCTCTGCCCTCCACTGTTCCCACTCATCTGTGTTCACCATATTACTCTCAGAATAGTCTTTCTACAAGAAAGTAGTCTTTCTTTCAGCAGACCACCCACCAGGGCATCATGCTTGTAAGGCCTAAGAAGCCCTTCCAAATGCAGTTAGAGGTTCACGTTTCTTCCAGATTCTTCTACAAGGCAAAATTTCTTACCCTTCCAGAACTATTCAAAGCCTTCATTGAGTTTTGCATTGAGATATGTATCAAAAACTGAGAATATCAAGATTCCCAACCTTCATAATTGGCCAACCCAACAACAAAGTTGGTCAGAAGTTCTCTCCCATCATAAGATTCATCTTATAAATCTGCTCCTTCAATAGAGTTTAGAAAGATGTTGAAGTCAAATACACTAGGATTATAACCCTGGTTCCACCATTAGCTACTATGTAATGATCACTTAGCTTTTTGTGGACTGATTCCTTCTTCAAAAAAAGAGTGAAGGCAAAGCCTACATCTTCAAGGCATGACAAAATCTACAAAGTTGTGAAAACTTAAAAATATAATACAGAGGCCAGGTATGGTGATGCATGCTTTCTTCAATCCTAGCTACTCAGGAGATGGAGACAAGAGGGTCATGGTTTAAAGCCAGCCCAAGCAATAGTTATCAAGCCCTATTTCAAAAACAAACTGGGCATGATGGCATATGTCTGTGGTCCCAACTACTCAGCAAGTAGAGGTAAGACAATCATGGTTCCAAGCCAGACTGGCCAAAGTTATCACAAGACCCTATCTGAAAAACAAACTATATACAGAAGCTCTAGGGGTGTAGCTTAAGAGGGAGAGCACATGTAATTATGATGTCCTAAATTCAACTTTGCATTAGAAAGTACAAGTGCTTATTTTGCTTGAATTTAGCTCTTTGGGCTTATTGTTGTTTCCTTAATGGGACATACTGGGCCTATGCAGCATAGTATTATTTTACATATGGTGACTGCTATTTCCTCTATTACCACTCATGCCCCCAGTCCTGACGCCTAATTGACTGGAAAGCAGAACACCACATAACTTAGTTTTCTGTGAGGTGAGAACGATCCTTGCTCTTATTCATTTGGAATCTCAGATAAATATTATTCCAGAAGTATGATTTATTTATCAGTTTGGCAACCTATAATGATGCTTTCTAAGTCTGGATCCATCCTTCTACAGAAATAACAGCAACTCTGACTCAAATATCTTGAGTAGGACATACTAAACCCTGCCATGATTTGTACAAATGTTCTCAGAAGAAAATTCAAAATCTTTCCAGTGTAAGTAGTCTAGCCTCTGTTTTCCTTTCCAGACTCATCTTCCCTGTCCCTCTTTTCCTCCCTTCCTGGGCTATCTCTCTCTCCCAGTCCTCTTGCCTTACTTCTTTCTTTCCTGACATGAAAAAAGTGTGCTTTGTGTTTACTTTTTCCATACCATAGGATTTTCTTCCCACGTTTATTCTATTCTCTCCCCATTGATTCCTCCTTCAAATGTCTAGTGTCAGTTCCAAAGGAAAGTCTTCAATAAAACCTGTTCTCCAACCACAGCTACACACACTTACCCCATCTGGTCAGGTTCCCTGGTATATTCTCTTATATAGCTGACTTTTTCATCCATATTTATCACAAGTTTATGAGACTGCTTACTTTATTCCCTAGCCTTCAGTTTGTTTCAGAAGAGCAGAAGGTGCCTGGTGCTACTCATAGTTGCACATATAGCAGCTAACACATTGCCTTCTGTGTGGCAAGGATCCTGTGCTGCATGAATGGACGGACAAGCGAGTCAGAAGATGAATGAGTGGATGAATTTCTATTCCAGTGTTATTCATAGGCCACCCTGGCTGCTAAAGGACTTCATGAGGAGGCAGAAAAGGCATCATTAACAAGGAGGCAGCCCAGAATGACTCTTAGGATTGATTCTAAATATAACCTCATTTCTCTTTTTCTTTAAGTAACTTGGAGACAGCACAAGATCAAACACTGGTTTTTATCCAATTTTAGTTTTGACATTTTTTGGAGAAGAAACCAATGTTTACTCCTGGAAAATACATTTCTAGATAGGAATATACCTACCAGAACTTCTGCCTCTACATTTTCTATTAATGGAACTTCCCCCATTTAACTTCACTTCATTTATCCCAGTCTCAAGAACAAGACTCAGAGTAAAGAGAAAAGAAAAATAATACAAAAATGTGTTGAGTAAGACGCATCAGAAACACACATAGTAACTTATAGGTACCCTTGCTTAAACAATTCATACAGATTCTGACATATACCATCCAAGACAAAGAATAAAAGATTGTAGAATGATTTTTAATATAGGAATAGAGGAGTATTTTTAATCGTATACTCCTCCTTGTCCTTTTGAGGAAACCTGACACCTAATATTAATAAAACCCCAATGGCAACCTATACATTTCAAACAATGTATCATCCAGGAAAGAATTAAATCAAAATCCTTTTTTTGAAACCATTCCATTTCATTTTCTTCCATAGAATTCCCAGCCCAAATGTCAGAGCTATTTGATTTTCATTCTGTTGACAAAAGTCAGTTTGTCTTTCATCTTTTGCTGAGAATAGGAAGCTATTCTTCTATTTTATCCACCGGCAGATAACTCCAAGCGGGCAAATTTAAAATTTAATGGTCTTTGAACATATTTGTTCATGTTAAAATACACTATCAAAGACAGCAAGGCAGGCTCAATCATCCATGGTGACATGGACGACAGAGTGCCCTTCACCAGGTGCTTGGACTATTCTGAACTTGTTTCCTGTTTTTAAAACACAAGACTCTCTTTTTGTTTGGTGTCTACTTTCTCTATTTTTTCTGCATGCTGACAATTACAACATAATAAAAAATAAAGTAGAAGATATGTCACTTACCTGCTAGGACTTCAATTTGGAAGCAGAAGACAAAGAAATACCAGAGGTCTGATCTCATGTTTGCCAGAAACAGATGCAGCCCTCTCCTGTGTGTTCAAGAATAATGATGCGCTCGTGTTCATTGTTGTTTGTCTCTGTTTGCTGGAAAGGAAGTGGGTTTTGTGGGAGTTGTTGCAGTGTCATACTCCCATCAAGCACAGGGGTTGTCTCTTCATTGATGCCAGTAGCTACAGGGGAGGCATTCTGCTTATAGGAATGAAGTGATGATCCATAGATTATTGATATGGTCATGAAGGCAAATGAAAACTTCACCTGTATCCTGGTTTCAACAAAACAGTCCCTTCTCTTTAGAAGCACTTTGGTGCCAAAGTACCTCTGGATCAATAATTCTGGGGAATGACAGGATGGACAAATAACCACATAGTGCATACGCCACATTGCTATCTTATAGAATGTTTGCTCCACAGATGGCAAAGTCTTTGAACAGGACAAGAAATCCATGAAAGTATTGAGGAAATTGAAGAAATCTGAAAGGGCAATGTCACAGGAATGTTATTTACAGTGGAGGTGTGGTTCAAGTGGTAGACTACCAACCTTAAGCAAAAACAACTAAGGGACAATGTCCAGGCCAAGTTCAAGCCCCAACACTAACACACACACACACACACACACACACACACACACACACACACACACACACACACACACACACACACACACACACACACACATACGTGAATATTTACATGGCATCTATTGTAGATTTTATTTTCCAAATGAGGTTAATTTTAAGCTACTTAAAGCCTGCTTCATATTACAACAGTGTAAAAACTAGGGATTCTGAACCAATAAACTCCAATGAAAGTGAAATAATTGAAACGCTTGTCATGGTCCCTCTCTCCCTGCAGGGAGAGAAAGTAGACAGTAATGACAGCAATAATACATACATAAATAATTATATGTTTATGTACTTACATGCTTTATATGAAGCTTAACTTAATGTAAATTGCAGGTAAAATTAAATGTAGAATAATTCATAATATATTCAACATCTAGAAAATATATTAAAATGCTAATATATTTATGAGTTTACTAATTTATATTGTGGTTTTACACACGTTTACATGGGTTATTACTTGTGTATATATATTTATTTCTAGTGTTATATTTTACATAAATTTAACTCTTAAGTCTTTTAACCACTCTGTGGTAAGAGTCCCACCAATCACCCCATTTTGCAAATGAGAAAAACTAAGGCCCAGAGAGGTCATAGAACATCACCAAACCCAAGCCATACCATTGGTGAGCACTCTCAATATTGGACTCTGGGCTTGAGTCCTCAGTTTTTCGTTTGTTTTGGTTTCCATTTTCGTTTCTTCTATTGCATCTTAAACAGATTCATAAACGGCAGGAGTACAAATACAGATACTTAGATACATCAACAATTCCCAAGATTACTCGATTCCTGGTACTTTATTTCACTGAACTTTGACTTTGCTTTTCTAAGGAGTAACACTATTTGAGATCTCCCTTGAGTCTACTGAATTTCACTTGATTCATTTATATATGCTTACATATCACCTGCAGAGTATGTACTTATATGTTCGTGAGCTAACTCTAGCTTCCACATATAAGAGAAAACATACCCTTTGTCTCTCTAGGTCTGGTTTACTTCACTTGACATAATTTTTCCAGTTCTTTACAAATGGTACAATATTATTGGAACTATTCATGACAAGACCAAGATATCATGCCACATGAGGAGTGACCTGGTACCCAGCACTGTTTTCATTTCTTGTTTAGATAAATTCTCATACTTTCACCAGGGTTGGCCTTGAACTGAGATCAGCTTACCTTCTCTCTCTCCCTCCCAAGTAGCTGGAATTACAGGCATGTACCACCACCATTTCTAGCTCAACTAAATAATTTCCTTTCCCTCAACTTGTCCTTGAGGCGTTGGCCTTTTGTAGTGGTGAGAAACAAACTTGAGTTCACAGTTACATCATGTTTATATATGTCTTATGCTATCTGTGTCTTATACTTCTACCTCCAAGGAAGAAAAGTACAAGTTACAGTTGAATTTAGCTTTAGTTCAACTGGGTATGAATTTGAAATGACCTGTTTGCTTTAATCCAACCGTCAAGCTTCCTGGTGTATAGAATGGTTGATGGCAGTTGGGAGAAACGAGCTAGCTTCTATATAAATGGTATTTGATGCTACCACCGTCCCTTTATGTGGTCTCTTGTGTCTTAGCTTCTCAAAAATCTCAATTAAAAATACAAGTACTTGTGGTTTTAAATAATCAGAATTGTTTTCCTGTGCCTGGAAAAGAAACTGGCTGAAAATTTCCACCCACCCACAGGGAGCACTTATTTGCCTTTTTTTTTTATTCTTTTCATTCTTTATTCCATGACTTAACAGGGCTTTGATTTGTGTCTAGTGCATGACTGGGCTGGAGGTGGGGAACGGAAAGTTTCTTACATTAAAAGTAGAACGTTTGTTATTTCTTGCTTTGTGGGCACCAGAGTTCCTAATGCAAAAATGCTTGCTTTTTCTCAAGTTCTACAAGTGAGTATTTCCTTTTGCCTTGTTTGAAGTTCTCAAAGCAACATTTGCATGAGTGGTTTCTCCCCCTACATTGCCTGAGGGGAGTGGAGCAGCACCACCCCCAACCCTTCTTAGCTCTCCCCCAGCTCACCAGAGACACTGACTAACATCAACCTTCAATCTCTCTCTGCTGGTCTTCTGTCCCATCTCCACAGCCCCCACACTTCGATCTGAGTAACCTTTGTAAATAAACCTAATTCACCTTTGCAGCATGGCTGACCATCTTCCAGAGACTTCATGTGGGATTTAGATTTCCACCAAACTCCCCACAAAAAACTCTTTGCTTACTTGCTTGCTTGCTTTTCTTTTCTTTCTTTCCTTACTTCTTTCTCCCCCCACCCTTCATAGCACTTAGTGTTTGAACTCAGGGCCTCATGCTTGCCATACACCCATAAATACACATACACATTCACATACACAGATATACACACAAATACACACAAACATATATGCGCACACATACATGTACATTCATATACACCTAGACACATATTCCCTCAGACTGCCCATCCTTCCCTCTACTTCTCTCTTTATTCTTAGTAAAGATAGATCTAACTTGAGTTTCTACTCCTCATTTTCTCCTAATTGCTCCTCAACTCCTTGTAAATTGTCACTGTCTCTTATTATTCCTTGAAACTCACTTTTTCCTTGAAACTTTTTCTAAGCTTGCCCACAAGCTGGACACCTCCAACTCCTCAGGGTCCTCTCTCCTTAGTATCCTTGACCTTTCTGCTCAGCTTTATGTTTGATGTTATACTGTATCTTTAAGTGCCATTCCTAGGTGAAATCAGATCCAAGAGCCATTCTGCTCACTTCAGGTGACTTTGCTTGCCTCTACTCAGATTTAGTCTACATTAAACTGAAAGTCTAACTCTCAGCAGGAGACTTTGATCCTCCCAATTTAAACATTTCAGGGCAGCCCCTTGGCTGGTCCCAGATGCAGCCTCCTTGCCTCTGTCATTTCTCCACATGGCTCCTTTGTCAGTTCTAATTCCTCTCCCCTCTTGAAAATTGGCATTGATTTCCCCCAGAACTCAGACTGCCCTTCTCCACTTTCCTTGCTCTCTACTTTCCTCCTGAGTGGTCAAGTACCTGAGGCCACTTGTTAATTAAAAATTAAATGGACTAAAATAATGGTGCTGCTTTACTGGAGTGATTCTTAAGCTAATCTGAAGGCTATTCCAAAAGAGTTTCAGGCCATAATGATAAAATTGAGATAAGTAAATAACTTCCGGTCAAAACATCTGCAATTTCTTCTGCATCCACAGTCAGGTAGGTGAATACAGAATGAGGAGGGACAGGCAGACAGTGGGGCAGAATGGTGGACCACGGGCCATGCACGAGGCTGGCCCCCAGGAGGTGGTGTTCCCATAGGCTTAGGCATCCTATGGAGGGCCTCCAATTAGCCAATAACTTCTCATTTTTTTCCAGATACACATAAGAGGCTTGCCTTTGTAAAAATAAATAAATAAATATGTGTGTGGCTTATTCAAAAAATAATGCATCACGAGGCATATCTAAAGACCTGTGTTCTTTCTGTGATGTGGCTGCAGCTGTTGTTGTTTGAGACAACGTTTCATTCTATAGCCAAGACTGGCTGAAACTCATGATCCTCGCCCTCCCAGTCCTGGATTATGAGTGAGAACCACCAGCCCAGCTCTCACTACCCCCTCCCTTTTTTTTAACATTGAGTCACCTATTCTTAACTTCTAACTTAAAGGATAACACTTATTTGACACTATACACACACACAAACACATACATACACAGATATAGGTTATACCAAGTCAAGAGATTCTTGTTCTAGACCCAACTCTATTATTGAGCAGCTGTGTGACCCTGAAAGAGGTGCCTGACCTCTCTGAACAGAAGTTTACTCAACCTCAGGGGCCTCTCAGGACCAAATGTACATTAAAGTTCTTAAAAACTATTACAGTAGACTGATAATCAACTCGTGCGATTTAATTTTTTCATTACTTTTTAATGGACTTTTATTGAGCATTTAAAAAAGTAATCACATCAGGGACATGGGGTGGTAGCAGTGGTACTCAGCAGAAACTCTGTTGAAAATGAACGATACAACAGTGGGGGGGTGAGGAAAAACTGGGGGAGATTGAAGGAAGGGGTGACATTATCCAAAAAGAAATGTACTCATTGCCTGACATGAAACAGTGACTCCTCTGTCCATCACCTTTATAATAACAATAAAAACTTAAAAGAAATCACTGTAACACTCTTCATACATGAAATACATTTTATTAGTGATATTACAAAAATGTTCTGATATGTAAGCCAGAAACTCTTTGAAAGGAAAGTGATTTCAACTTCAAATTCCACAATTATCTCATTTATAACTTAAAAAGAAATAATAAAATTCTTTCTAATTAGTTTGGATCTACAAAAAAAATACCCCTTATAGTATAACTTAGAATACTGAAATATTTCATAGACCTTTCAGGACTGCATATCACCTTTAATTGACAGACAAAAATATTAACTGTTACAACCATTCAAAGTGCTATCATTGAATTAGACTATGTAATAAGTGTGCAGTATATTGTTAATGGACATTTATTGTGACTATAAAAATGCTTTCTAAAATTTGATAAAACTGCAAGTACTTGCAAGAAAAGAAATCTCATCATATTTTGATTCAATTCAACTTTTCATATGCAGGGTTGAGACAGATCCCTTCCCCTTGTAAAACCCATAACAATAACATTACTTGTAATCACCATCTCCCAGTATTTGATGAATTCTTAGGTTATAAAATATTAACTTCAAAGTTGTGAAAGTCACTCCATTTCAAAAGCTGCCCTCTTTATTTTTCCTTTTTCTTTTTTTGCAATCAGCTTAAATGGCAAAAAAAAAAAATTTGAATTCAGTTTAAAGCTTAAATGCTTTCGTCCCAAAGAGCTGTGACAGATTGGAAGCCTGTGGAAAACCACAGTTAAAGCAAATTACTTCAGGTTTCCAGGGCCGGCTTGGTGTGAATAGATGACACCTACTGGCACAAACTCAATACTGGCTTTCTCTGTGTAAGAAACTTCTCTGAAGAGGAAAGAAGGATGGCCAATAGACACATGAAGAAATGCTCAACCCCCTAGCCATAAAAGAAATGCAAATCAAAACAACATTGAGATACCACCTCATCCCAGTTAGAATGGCAAAAATCAAGAACTCTAATAACAACAGATGCTGGAGGGGATGTGGACGGAAGGGAACCCTACTGCATTGTTGGTGGGAGTGTAAACTTGTTCAACCACCCTGGAAAGCAGTATGGAAGTTCCTCAAAAGACTTCACATAGAACTCCCCTATGACCCAGCAATCCCACTTTTGGGCATTTACCCAAATGATCACAAACAAGACCATACTAAAGCTAACAGCACAAATGTTTATTGCAGCATTATTCACCATAGCTAAGATATGGAACCAACCCAGATGTCCCTCAGTAGATGAGTGGATCAAGAAAATGTGGTATATAAACACAGTAGAATTCTATGCCTGCATCAGAAAGAATGACACTGCCCCATTGTTAGGAACTGGAAAGACAGAAAAAATTATATCAAGTGAAGTAAGCCAAGCCCAAAGAAACATAGGTCCCATGGTTTCTCTTATTTGCAATAACTAGTCTATGTCTGAGACAAGCAGAAACAGTCAGATAAGTTGATGTTAGGTGAAATGAACCCCAAGATAAGGACTCAAATGGTTTTTTATTTCATGCTATGTTTCTAACATATTTATAAGATGATTTCTTTGTTGCTTTGTATGTCCCTCCCCCACAGTATAAACCCTGTTTTCAATGTATTTGATGTTGGTATAATTGGGGAAGGGAAGGAAAAAAACAAATGGTTTAAATACGGATACAGGTGGACCCATTGCAACAATGAGATGTACAAGTTGTTATGTCGAAAATGAACTTTACAACTTTGGCATGGGGCAGGGACGGGAAGGGGGGGCAGGAGGAGATGGGAAGGAATTGTAAGAGGTACCAAAGGAGGAGGCTACAATGCTTGATAAGAAATGTACTCATTACCTTGCTCATGTAATTGTAACCCCTCTGTACAGTATTTTCACAATAAAAAAATTTTTTAAAGAGAAAAAAAAAGAAGAGAAGTAACCCAGGCATCTTCCTCAGCAAAAGAAAAGAAGAAAGGAAAGAAAAAAAAAACCATTCTTAACCAGATCCAACACTGTCAAATAAGTAATTGCCACTGATCCTAAGCAAGGCTTTTTTATGGAATCACAAGAAAATGTTCATGATACAGTAGATAAAAGAAGACAGACAGGCTGGGCACCAATGGCTCACGCAACTCTTATCTTCAATAAAACTATCAGAAAACCAGAAGTGGCACTGTGGCTCAAGAGGTAGAGCACTAGCCTTGAGCTGAAGAGCTGAGGGATAGCATCCAGGCCCAGAATTCAAACCCCATGACTGGTTAAGAAAAAAAAAAAGGAAGACAAACAGACAGACCGATAGATGAGATAGCTATCTATATATCTGAGCTTAATGTTGAAATTTTATATCAAATGTATTAAGAAAATTATATAGAAAGCATATCTAGAAAAATAAGGGACAAGGCACTAGAACCTTGTTAGCATTACTGAAAACAAGATAAATACTATATGTGACCTTTTTCTTTCTTAACATCTCATAAGGGTACATCACAAAGGGTAAATTGAGTACAGAGCTTAATAATGGGCTTAGTAATAGCCTGGCAAAGCTGTTATTTGTTTTTGTTTTGTTGTTTTGTTTTTTATTTTGGGGGACTTGAGCTCAGGGCCTGAGTATTATCTTAGCTTTTGTGCTCAAGGTTAGCACTCTGACACTGGACTCACGGCTCTGCTTCCAGCTTTTTGGTGGTTAGAAATAAGAGTTTCATGGACTTTCCTGCCAGAGCTGGCTTTGAACTGAGATCCTCAGATTTCACCTTCCTGAGTAGCTAGGATTACAGGTGCGACCACCAACCCTAGCTTGTTATTTGTATTTTAGTATCTATTTTCATGTAACTTTTCCCAAGAACAACCAGAGCAATCACTGCAATTCTCCTTTCCCAACTTCCCCATTCTCTAAATGCCTTTGAGAGTCTGATTTCATACAGTTTTGTGTGTCCAGCCCTTTCCATTACTATTGGGAATTCTAGAGCATCCCAGCCTAGTAATTGGTAGTTTTCAAAAGTAATGTTAGTTTTCAAAATCCAATGAAGCTTTAGCAGATACACTACTTTAGGATATGAAATTTTCCAGAATAAAATTAATCTCAATGTCTCTGTGTGTGTCTGTTTGTGGTGTGTGTGTGTGTGTGTGTGTGTGTGTGTGTGTGTGTGTGTGTGTGTGTGTGTGTATACCAGGGCTCAAACTCAGGACTGCACCCTCTTGCTTGGCTTTCTTGCTCTTGGCTAGCACTCTACCACTTGAGCCAGGCCTCAGGCCAGATTTTTGCTTGTTAATTGGACATTTGCTAGTTAATCAGACATTTCTGCCTGGGCTAAGTTGTAATCATGATCCTCCAGATCTCACCCCCCTGAGTAGCTAGGATTACAGGCATGAACTACCAATACTCAGCTCACATATATATATATATATATATATATATATATATATATATATATGTTTGTTTGTTTGTTTGTTTGTTTGTTTGTGTTTCCCAGACCGAGAATCTGAATATCTGATACTTTTTCTCACTGGCTGGCACTCTACCACCTGAGCCATACCTCCAACCCCTCATTTATATTTCTTGATCACTATTCTATGTCTTGGATAGACTTCATTAGCTGTAAGAAATTATATCTAACAAGTGTTTCCTCAATCTTAAGTGTTGGCCCACTGAAAAAGAGGGGTAAAATCTTGTCTAAGTAGTGGGCATTGGCAGAAAAAAATAATGAAAGATACCTGAGAGAGGTGACTAGACAGTTGTTTAGGGCTGGTGTTACACCAAGAATAATCTGAGATAGGTAAAAAGATGACATGGGTAGAGTGAGGTACGAGTCACAATACTGTAGTGACTGCAACAGGAGAAAGAATGAAAGGCAAGAAATTTGTACGTTGTAGCATGGCAGAGTGCCTGTATCTTATAAGATGTCATGGATGCTGGATACCAACACTGAACACTTGTGCAGAACAGCTATTACCATACATAGCCTATGAAAATGGAAGCCTGTCTCAGAGAAGTTAAATGTTTGTCCACATTAAATAAACCAGTCAGAACTAGAACCCAGATACCCTTTCTTCTAGTGTTTTTCAAAGTATCTGAAGAGAGAGAGAGAAAGAGAGAGAGAGAGAGAGAGAGAGAGAGAGAGAGAGAGAGAGAGAGAGAGAAATATAGGCAGAGGGCTTACAGGAACTGATCCTAGAAGCCTGTTCCTAGCTTAGTTCTTAGCTTCTTAACACAGTTTACATTTCCTCTGTGTAAAGGACATAATTATACATTGGACACAATTATACAATTGGACACAGTTAATCATTACCTTACCCTAATTATAGATACATGGAAATCCCTATGCTTTTCTGATATTAGCTTTTCATAAGTCATTTGGTATAAAAATACAAACTAAGTTTTGTCAAATAGAGTTATAAAACCATGAAATATAATGTCACACTTCAATGTCCAAACCCTCAAGTTAAATCCTAAGAATTATTTCACAACAGGCATAACACCTCTCTTACCAAGACATAGTGAGCTAACTAAGGGCCCTTCCCTCCCACACAGATCACACATAGGCAGTTTAATCAAATTGAATCAAAAGCCCCAAAGAGCCCAAGTGAAGCTAAAGAGAACATTATGGAGAAACTCACAGCAATATTACAGTTCGTTGTGAAGAATACATTTTTAAAAACTAAAACAGAGTAAAGATGACTACTAGGCCTACCACCTGTCAAGCTGGACTATAAAGTTATAGATCATTTAATGCCAGCAAAATGCAATTTAGACAGACATATATATCCACAGCCAGGAACCTGTGTATATAAGAATTTAATGTTGGATAAAGCCAGTGTATTAGACAGGGTACAGTTGCAGAAAACAAAACAAGCCATTCTGTCTCTAAATTTAACCAAGAAAAGGATTTGTTACCAGATATTGAAAATCTTTGTAAGGGCTGGCGAAGAAGATTCTGGGCTGAACTTCCAGAAGGAAATCCCTGCCCCTGAGATGCTCCTCAATGTCCCCCTGAGTTCTCCAGAAGTTGCAGCCTTGGCCACGTCTGTGCTAGCCAAATACATGTCTTCTGTCTAGTGCGGTTTCGAACATGAGCATGCCAATCGCATCTGACAGGCAGAAATATTTCTCATTATGAAGCAAGAATGGAATGATACTAATTAATCACTGAAAATAAGCAACATAAAAATAGTAACTCGGAATGCAACTCCGTGTAAAGCACTTGCCTACCATGCCTTAGGTAGTTCAATTTCTCAGCATCACAGAAAAACAAAAGAAAAACAGTACCTAAGTAAGTTCTTCTGAATAGGAAATAGAGAATTTAGGTAGATAGATAGCTCTTAAAACAAAAATATTCTGAGTTAGGAAAACAGAAAAAATATATAAATAATAAACTCAGATGTTAATTCTAATGTTCATTATTAATTTGTACGAGACTCATTTAGCATGAGTGAAAGGAGGACATACACCCCCAAAGTTAGAAAGGGAGAGGAAAATAACCTAGATACTAATGAGTTTATCCTTTAATTAAAACAAAACACCATGCCCAATACCAGGTAACTTTTTTTAAAGGATGATTAAAATGGAAAATTTTCTGGGACACAGCAGTTGACAGAGAAATTATAAAAATCTGAATATATTTCCAACTTTAGAAGGAAACAGAAAGGAAACTAAGAAGCTAGCTTATATGAGAGGCTGAGCCTAGGCTACCCTGCAGGTAAGTTCTTTTAATGACAGAATGCGTCCAGGCTATTTGACAGGTCTGGGACACTAGACAGCAGGACTGAAAGTGTTCTAGGTTGTTTTGTGAGGTTGACAGAAAGTTAGCAACAGAATTCCTCTAACATGTCAACTCAAAAAATATCCACAGACCAGTCTTATTTATATAAGTATAAATGTTTCAGAGTAAATGTTGTGACTTATTAAAGCAATAACACAGTAAATAGAATTAAATCCCTAAATGAAATTATTGCCTGATAACAAAAAATTTGTATAACGTAAGTGGAAGAAATGCATAATCATCTTAGTTGATGCTCACAAAGTGTTCAATAAGTTTAGCATCTTTATATGGTTTCTAAAAAGCAAAACCTGTAATACCTAAGACTTGAAGGATGCTTTCAGCCTGATGAAAAGCTGCTGTGGGTGTGAGGGGCAGGGAGGGGAGGGGAGGGGAGGGAGATGGGAAGGGATGGGAAGGAGGCAACAATGCTTGATAAGAAATGTACTCATTACCTTGCCTGTGTAATTGTAACCCCTCTGTACGGTATTTTTACAATAAAAAGAAAAAAAGCTGCTGTGTCCCACCCCCAGGAAATCATCATGTTTAATTAGAAAGCACCAAGGTTGGGAAAAACACACTACTCACCTGTTGTCCATTATTCAGAAACCTTTTAGATAAAAGAAATATGCCCTTTTAAGAAGAGTAACCATTATCAGATAGCTGCTCTGATGTCACTCTCAAGAGAATAACCTGAAAAGGTATTACAATTTTAAAAATTAATTAGGCAACCAAGAACAAAATAAACATGAGAAATGTGAACAGCTTCCTTTAGGTTAAGGGAAAAGGAATAGTGAGAAAGGTAAAAGAGAAATGGCATTGGATATACACAGTTTGCATCCCCAGAGCTATGGAACTTATGAACAGGGTATAACAGAAGGATTGGATAAATGGAAAGGCCTCTGAATGGGATCACACAGTGTTTCCATAGTATTAGTGCTCTTTAAATTAATTCACAAGTGGAACATTTTTCCAAACAAAATAACAATTGGATTTTTCACATGTGGGATTCCAAGCAATTATCTGAGAGTTCTTTGCAAGAATGAATTCGAGCAGAGTGCTGTGGCTTATGCCCACCATTCCAGCTACACAGAGAAGTATAAATATGAGGATCACAGTCCAGAGCTGCCAGGGCAGAAGTTTAAGATACTACTCAAATAATTACAAAAGAGAAAGAAATTAATTCAGAATAACCAAAGGCAATGAATGGACTGAAAGATGTGATGAGATGGTTGAGACAAAAAAATCAATATAAGAATTTGTTAAGATACATACAAAATTTAGAAGCCAATCCAGATAACACAGGCATTCAGTAAAATGATACATGCATAGAATTTCAAGTCTGAGGAAGAAATGAGTGTTTTTTCACTAAACTGAAATTTTTCTGCTTGTAAAAGTAGGGTTATAAAGTTACAAAATGAATGTCAACTCTACATGGCAAAATGAATTCATAACTCCAAATTAAAGGTAAAACAGTAAAAATCATGAGAGAACCTGAAGAAAATTTTGACTAGAAAATAAAATAATTTGAATACTTTTTTGTGACAGGACATAGAATAAAGCTTTTAGATTAAATCATTGAAACTAGCTGGCAGTGATGAACAGAAGCTTTTGCTAAGTCACATCTTCATTCAAACTGGAGAAAGAGGAGCTAGGAGCCTGTAATTAGCACTGATTATGTAACTGTTAAACGGACTGGTATGGTCAAAGGTCTTGCCTAGTTAGGAAAAGCAAAAACAGAGCATTTCCATTTTCACACTGCATCAATTTCCTCAATCTCTGACTTCCACTTACTTTCTGCTCTGGGGAAAGCAAAACTGGAGTATTTGTTCCCTGGCCTTCCTCGCCTCAGATCCCTGGCGCCTGACAGGAAGCTTGTTCCCAGGGCTGGAAATGTTTCTCAGCAATGTCTGTTTTCTAGAACATTCTCTCCCCTTGACCTTCCACCTTAGAGGTGGTAATGACTTTCTGCTATTGCTTGCCCTGGGACATTTCTCCATCTCTTGTTGATTTTCCTTACCCCTGTTCATACCTTTACAAATAGCCTCCTTATTAAATTCTCTTCAGTTACCCCACCTTGAGTTTCCTGTCTGTTTCCTTGAGGCAAGGGAATTTGTCCACTGGATCTAAGGACTCATTTTGTAAAGAGATGCATTAAGTGTGTGTCCATTATGGTCATTTTAATCCTAACTTGAGCAGACCCTATAACTGGGAAATGTCTGATGAAGTGCTGGATTGAGCACTACATGGTCATCAGATGATGTGAAGCACTGTGGGTTTGACATTTGTTACAAAGTCACTCTTCAAAAAGTCGATCATCTTCATCCCACCAGCCAAGAGGAGCCTGCCCATGCTCACTTCCTTATCCAAACCCAGTATTCTATTTAATGTCCCTTTGGCACCATGAAGCTAAATCTGTGTGTAACAAACCCCAAAGTAAGCTACTTGGGAGGCTGTCATGAGGAGACTTTCAGTTCAAGGCCAGCCCAGACAAAATGGTCATGCGTTTTCTTACCCATCTCTCCATCAGCTCCATTATTTGGAGCAACATCAGAGTGCAACATATTTTCTGGCCACTTGGGGGAGATCAACCTATGACTGATCTCCTGTTCTGCCAAATACTGAGAAAAAGCTTCATAGCTTCATTTCTAAGCAAGGACTTGACATTAGAAGACTCACAAAGTGATGCCTTACAAGGATTCCTGGGAAGAGCTAGGGAAAATCCCAAATAGATTCAATAGGAAAAATGAGTAAGAAATAAAGTATTGAAATAAGGGAAGATGAGACTTCTAGCTGTAGAAATCAGTTCCCTTCCCACCTCCTAAGTATTGTCAGTCCAACAAAGGTTATTTATAGAGCCTTTTCCAAGGCTGCTGGGTCTAAGGGAACACATATTCTCATCTAACGTGAGCACCAACATTTGCAGGATTTGCTAGCTCAGGCTGGGTTGCAGTTTGTTGTTGCTTGCTGCTGTGTGAACATAGTGAGGAAAAAAAGTATAGGGCTGCAGGCAATCATCTTTTATAAATCTTTTTTTCTCCCTAAAGGACTAAAATTGCCTGAATCGCCCCTGTTTCTCTTACAATTATTAAAAGGTAATAGAATTCTCTTCTGTGCACTTGGGAACCCACTGCCTTGGAAGAAACATGAAAGTTTCAAGGAAGTTTAGACCTGATTAAAATACAACTTAGAAACATCAAAACCAAATTGCTAAATTGTAGAGATCTCAGCCTCAAACATGGAGCATGGTAAGTAACAGAACCCCATTCACAGAACCATTTGTTTTAGACTGGTGGAGTTCCAAGTTAAGGGTTTTTTTCATTTGACTTGATTTACTGAGTCACTATGTTCTTAACTATAGTTTATATCAGTGAGATTTTCCCTCAACTATATAAAGTTATAAGTTTTGCTGCAGTCTTAAATGTGATTTTTATTATACCCAATGCCCAGGAATTTGTCCAAGGAAATACAACTTGATTTGAAAAACAGGAACACTGGATTCCCTTCACAGATTCATGCTCAGCTACAAACTATGCTTCATACTTGGCTACAACTATGCTTCTCTGAGAGACACTGGCTTGGCCAGACAGACAGAGATGAGGCACTTGGGACAGAGCCAGAATTTCTGGGTCCTTCTGACTACAAGTCTATGGTCAGGTGATAGAAGCTCTTGAGCGTTCAGTTTTCATATCATTAAGGTGAAGGTAAGTGACCGTATCTACCTCATTTATTTCTTGAGGGAATTGAGTAAGTTGAAACAAGTCAAGCACTTCAACTGGAGTCCAGTATGTTTTATTTGCTCATTAAGGATCAGCTGCTACTCTTGTGAAGTAGCAAAGAAGCAATACTCAACTTCTCACCTCTTATCTGCTGTCAAGGAACATCTCAGCCCCACAGCCAAACAGCCAATGAATAGACTAGACCAAGGGTGCCTGAATGAATCAAGAGTGACTGCTGTGGTTAGTTGGCCAACAGCTAGAGCTGCCTTTCAGGGACCTAGGCTGTGGCTGTGGTGGTGTGAGGTTTTGTGGCACAAAGCTTTCTTGGGTTTTGGTTTGAAGATGATGAGGTTAACCTTTAAAATATCACCTCATATCTCTCGTCTGTCTCTCACTCTGTCTCTCCCATGCAAGATTTATTAGATATATTTCAAAAGTAGAGCCTAGGAAGAGAATTCATGTGAAATGAGAGGAAAGAGAAGAGATGTGAATAAAGCAAAATATTGAATTTGACGTGATTTTCAGCTACATCAGAAAATTTCTTGTATTACCTCATCGTAGGTAATAACTCCCTTAAATCTATCTTTCCTATCAAATTCCATCCATAATGATGGTGGAAGAGAAGAAAAAAGCAATTTCCAATGTGCTTTGTTGAGTATATATAGGGTTTCATTTGAAGTGTTTTTCCCAAATGCTCCTAGAATTTAATGTTATGATGTCAGTCATTAGAGGACATA
The DNA here is from genome assembly GCF_024711535.1 of Dipodomys merriami. Lineage (NCBI taxonomy): Eukaryota > Metazoa > Chordata > Mammalia > Rodentia > Heteromyidae > Dipodomys > Dipodomys merriami. The sequence goes on from NW_027202270.1 coordinate 29,234,590, forward strand.
AACTATCAGGTGAGATTTCATTTTGTTTTGTGTCCCATCGGTGAATGAAGTAGGTAAGATAGGGTGTACCTGAAGAGCCTATTGTCTTATCCCATGCACTGAAGTGTAAATGCCTTAAAGATTTTACAGTAGAAAATGTTTTCCTCTATAGAAATAGAACTGTCCACTTGCTTAGAATTTGAACACAGAAATTGTTAAAGTAACTTTAAAGAGATTCGAATTATCCAGGGCAAAGTTCTGTGGGTATGTGCATAGATATTCTTTTAATGATAACCCTCTGAAAGCAAGACGTGTGAATCCAGTATCCTAGCTGGTAGATGACTTCTTTAAGTTAGAGGCATGTAGGGATAGAGGTAAGTAGGTGAAGTTTGCAAGAACTGTATCCAAAATGTAGGATATGCAAGAACAAAAAGTGAGAGTAAGAGAGAAAGTACAACGGGTTACAAAATAAAGTAAAGAAGGAGGGGGCTGAAAGACAGGCAGAGGAAGAGAGTCTGTGCAAAGAAAAGCAATCTTCCCAGGGAAAGAATTAAGGAGGGAGTTGTTTTACTGTGAACTTCCTGCACCTGGTTTTCTTAGAAACTTCCACAAGAGGGCACTGCTGAAATAAAGACATAATCTTCCCTGTTCAAACACTCTGTAATGGATGAATTTTGTTTGTCTTGAGTTTTAGTGTTCATTACTTTGGTCTTGCTATTCCCCAGTGTCTCATTTGGCCTAGTAGAATTCAACTGAAAGTTGAAAAGTTGATTAAAACCTCCAACCAATGACATGGTCTCAGAAGAACAAATTCCAATGCAGAAATATAATAACTATGGGTGGGGGGAGGCATTGCGACTCTTCAGAAAATCAAGTCCACAATACAGACTTTGATAGGGAAGTGGAAAAAATCCCAAAGTGTTCAAAAGAGTGATTATATTCCTGGGTAATGACATTAAAGAAGACACTCATACATCCCCAAATTAATTCAAAGAAAATAATGAAATGAAGAAGATAGTGTAGGATATAAAAAGGAATTTAGTAGTTCTATAAAAAAGCTTGAAGAAAATCAAGTGAAAAGTTCAGAAAAGGAAAACATTATGTGAAATAAGCAAACACACTTGAAAACCTTATTAATGGACTAGAGCAAGTAGAAGACAGACTATCATGGCTTGAAGATAGAGCAGATTAATTAGAACACTAAATGCAAGGAGGAAAAGAAGGAGAAAGGAGGAGAAAGGAGGATAAGGGGGAGGAGGAGAAAGAGGAGGAGGAGGAGGAGGAGGAGGAGGAGGAGGAGGAGGAGGAGGAGGAGGAGGAGGAGGAGGAGGAGGAGGAGGAGGAGGAGGAGGAGGAGGAGGAGGAGGAGGAGGAGAAGGAGAGGAAGAGCAGGAGGTACAGGAGGAAGAGGAGGTGGTGGTGTGGAAATTTCCAAAATGTTGGGGAAAGATGGACATCCAGGTAGGAAGCTTTCAGATCACCAAATAAACACAGTCAGACAAGAGCTTCTACATGAAATATTACAGTTAATATATTAAAGATACCGAATGGGGAAAATACTGGATGCTGCAAGAGTAACTAAGTCACATTTAAACACAAGCCCATAAGAATGATGTTTTCCTTTTTTATTGATTTTTATTGTAAAGGTGATATAAAGAGAGGTTACAGTTAGGTCAGGTAATGAGTACATTCCTTTTTTAACAATGTTACCCCTTCCTTCATTTTCTTCCAGCTTTTTCCCTCCTGGCCTGCCTCTTCCACAGGTTGTATAGATAATTTTCAACATCGTGTCTGGTGAGTATCACCGCTGAATTAGTTCACCCTTTGTCCCACCATTTCTGTGCTTCCCCTTCCCCTCCCCCAAACAGATAAACTTAAATACACGACAAAAACTACCAAAAGTGACAAAAGGGGAAAGCAAACTTTACCGGCCACGAAGAACTGGAATCATGGACTTCAATTTCTGAAAGAAAATAGCTGCCAACCTAGATTACTGTATCCAGCAAAGTTGCCGCATAGTTAAAGAAAAAAAGAACTTCCATGACAAAAACTGAAGGACAAAACCAGGACCCCAGAAGATACTTAAAGAAATCATACAGGGAGGAGCCTCAGACGTGCGCTCGGCTCCACCAGGCGCGTCTGTGCGGGTGCGGGGCCTGGGGAGCTTTGGAGATGACAGGGAAGGCAGACCAGGCTGTGAAGTACTACACCCTGGAAGAGATCGAGAAGCACAAAACCAGCAAGAGCACCTGGGTGATTCTGCATCACAAGGTGTACGACCTGACCAAGTTTCTGGAAGAGCATCCTGGTGGGGAAGAAGTCCTCAGAGAAAAGGCCGAAGATGTCGGCCACTCTACCGATGCTCGAGAACTGTCCAAGACGTTCATCATCGGAGGGCTGCATCCAGACGACAGATCAAAATTACCCAAGCCCTCGGACACTCTCATTACTACTGTCGAGTCTAATTCCAGTTGGTGGTCCAACTGGGTGATCCCAGCCATCTCTGCCCTGGTGGTAGCTCTGATGTATCGCTTCTACGTGGCAGAAGACTGACCATCCCTAGATGCTGGGGAAGAAGAGACCACCTTGACTGAGGGAGAAAAGAAGCCAGTGTTAATCACTGCTCCTGACAGGAACCTTCACCCAAAAAAATAACTTCAACGTGTCTGTTTCTCTCTCCCCCCACATTCTAAATGGAACAAAAAGAACTGTCTACTACTCAGTCTTTCAGACGTGACTTTTTATTCATCAACTTCATTTTGATGTTTCTCCACTACATAATTTACTTATTGTAAGCATAATCTGTAAAAAATATATCTGGCTTTTAATACATAAAAAAAGAAATCATACACATGAAAGTAGAAGATCAACAACCAAAAGAATATGGAAAAGAATAAATCTTACTGGAAGAATGGATATGCAAAGAAAGGTGAGGGAAAGTTCAAACATTACAAAGTAAAATGGCAAGAACAAGAATATTCCTTTCAATCATAACTCTGAATGTTAATGGTCTCAATTCTCCAATTCAAAGATACAGACTGGTGGGTTGAGTTAAAAAAAAAATAAATGAATAAGACCAAAGCCGGGACTCAGTGGCTCATGCCTGTAATCCTAGCCACTCAGGAGGCTGAAATCTGAGGATCATGGTTCAAAGCCAGCCCGGACAAGAAAGTCCATGAGACTCTTATCTCCAATAAACCACTAGAAAACTGGAAGTGGTGCTGTGGCTCAAGCAGTAGAGTGCTAGCCCTGAGCTGAAGAGCTGAGGGACAGCACCCAAGCCCACAGTTCAAGCCCCACGACCGACAAAAAAAAAAAAAAACTATTTGTTGCCTATAAGTAACACACTTCATTGACCAAGTCAAACATAGCATAACAAGAGAGTAGAAAAAGATATCACAAGCCAAATAGCAAACAAGGATAACTATACTTACAGATTTCAAACTAAAATTCATCAGAAGAGACTAAGAAAATCACTTCATATTGAAAATTCACCAATAGCAAATAAAACTTTTAAACATATGTGCTCTAAGTGTTAGAACACCAAATTGTATTAAACAAACACTACTGACATAAATACACAATAATAGTAGGTGACTTCAATATTCTACTCTCACCAAAATAAGTTAACAAAGAAACTTAGAATTAAACCATACTATAGATCAACAGCTGCAGAATACACATTCTTTTCAGAGACACACACAATGTAATAGAAATATGTGAATATAATTGTTTCCTAGATTCATAAAGTATTCCACCTTTTAATACTAGTAACACAGAATGTTTATTGAGAACTTCTTCTCTGTGAAGCTCTTTTCTAAACACTTTTCAGGTATGACATCTTTTTATCCTCAATATCATAAGGCAGATGTTCTTATTCTTGCTGCTTTGCAACTGAGGAACCTAACATGCAAAGATCCTCATGCAGCAACTTAAGTGATCGATCCAGACTTTGAAAACAAGAAAAATTTCCTAGAGGCCAGGGACTGGTGGCTCATTCCTATAATCCGAGCTACTCAGTAGGCTGAGATATGAGGATCATGTTTCAAAGCCAGCCTGAGCAAGAAACGCTGTGACTCTTATCTCCAATTAATCACAGAAAAATCCAGAAGTGGTGCTATGGCTCAAGTAGTATGGGGCTAGCATTGAGCAAAAGGACCTCAAGGACAGCACTCAGGCCCAGAGTTCAAGCCCCAGGACCAGAAAAAAAAACAACTTTCCTAGAGCCTACATTTATAACTAGTATACTTTTTTAAAACAATTAACATCATCTGTCCATTCAAATTCCACAGCCCGAATTTTACCAATTACATACTGTATTTCAACTTTTCTCTCTTTGCCTCCATGACATAGAATAGAAAAAACACTGCTTTAAGTAAGCTTCTATGTGTTATGCTAAAGTTTTAACACACATTGTCATTTAACCTTTTCAGTAGTTTCATTTTTACAGATTACAAAATTGGATCCAAACTATAAGAAGTGGGTCAGGCTGAAGTCCTCATATTTGTCACCCTGTCTTTGCATTGTAGGCATTTGGCTCAACTGTACCAGTCTTTCTAGTGTTGATTAATTTTGAAATCTCAGTGCTCTGGTGGAGGGATTCTATTCATCAGTGCCATTTTATCATACCCATTTTCTATCAAAATTGGTGAGGAGGAAGTGGTATCATTTTTGTAAAAAGTACAAAATTGGTTCCAGAACTAGGAAGGCTGGGCATCCTTGGAAGGATTCACTCAGTTTTCCAGAACCCATGATGGAGAAAATGAAGCATGTCCCCTATTCGCTTGGGCTAATAGCTTTTACAAATGGTACTAGACATCACCAAGGCACGGAAATTAATATCAAAGTGGAATGCCTGTTGCTGAATACAGAATCCATAATGTTAATAATCCAGCAGCTTCATGATGGAATCTTCTTTAATAAAAGAGTAGAACTGGTTACTGGTTCCTGGGGTGTGGTGACTTTCATGGAGACAAACAGAAGTATGGCCCAAATGGAATATTCCTATGAGTCTTGCAAAGAGAGCACAGGGGAAAAAAAATGTTGATCTGTTATGCGCATGCACACACACACACACACACACACACACACACACACACACACACACACACACACACACACACACACACTAAGGTGATTGAAAATTTCAATTAGTTTTATTAATTCTATGTACTTAATACACTTGGAATAGGACATGCCATAAGGTTCATTGTATTCCCTAACTGACATGTTCAATTGAAACACATTTGGACACCCACTTACAGATAATAGAAAATTTTTAAAAAGAGGAAAATCATGTGTTTCTAAGGGTTTTCATTTTGAAATCTTAATTCCTTCATAGCTCAGAGCCTTCTGTAATTCCCCAATGTTGCCACTAGAAGGTACTGCTGAATTATACTTCAGGCTCCAAACCCACAGCTGGGCAACTGTTTCTGTTCCTTTTCTGAAGGAGAAAATAAAATACTTATTTTAAAAAAAAAAAAAAAACCCTCCATAGACATGCGTGCAATGCAGTGTGACAAGCATGATTTTTTTAAATCATTTTAGGCGCAGGTCCAGAGAGCAAAAGTAATGAATTCCTGCATGGTCAACACAAACAAGAAAGCCTTGGCAAGAAAAGAGACATTGTCTAATGTAATGATACATGGTCCCGGGAACTGCGCTCTTAAAGAGAATTTTGTGTTGGCATTAGAAGAGATCACTGCCTGGAAGAAAAAAAAACACATACTGTTTTTACTTTGCTTTGGGGTTTAGGGAGTGGAAGGGCTTTCTTGATCTGAAAAAGAAACTGAGATGTCTTTGGAGGATTGTCCTGCGAGGACAAGGAGGCTAGCTGACAGTGACATGCACCATCTCTAAGCCGTCACGTTCCTACATCCTTTACCAGCAAGAATACTGCATGGCTATCCTGTCAACCTACCCAGCAGTAGATCTGTGCTCCAGAAAGTAAGAAAAGTAACTTTACTTAGAAAAGGCACCCACCCTGTCTGCTTGGACCGTGTTGGAAACTGAGACAGCTGACAAGAATAGAATCAAAGAATATTTAATCCACAAGCAGGACAATAAAAATGGCAGAGGGAACTGACCTATACCTACCACTAAACTACATTCCCCTACCTCCACTTATCATTGCTCTCAAAGCAATGCTTAAAAGTGGATGTTTTCCCTGTTTCACAGATAAATATTGAGATCTAGGTACTTGTAATGACTTGCTTGAACTTGCCAACAGGCAGCAAACAACAGTACTAGGGTACTGTCCTTACTTGTACCTACTTAGTGTCCACAATGGATAGAGCACTGTGCAAGTACATTGCAGGCAGCTGTTTATTTACAGCCATAATAACTGTGACAGCTAAGATCCTCATCCCCAATTTTAAAATGCATAACTGAAAACTAGGTAAGCTAGGAAACTCCTCTAAGGTAACAAAGCCAAGAAGTGATAGGGGAGAGATTCATAACCGAGACATGGGTTTTCAGAACTCTTATTGCGAAACAAACTTCCATCAAAGGTGCCCTATAGTCCCCCAGTAGGTGCTCAGGCACTGGCTTCATAACAGATCCTTGAACAAAGAGCCCTAAGTGCCAAAAGGGAAAAGAACATGTTTGTTTCCTCGACACTGGGCTTGTGAGGTTCCATGTTTTGAGATTAATATGTATGTTGTTAGGTTGTTCTCATAATGGTCCCAAGAGAAAGTAATGGTTGTCTTCATGTTTCAGTAAAAAATAGTGTGCCAGAAATATTACTGAATCTACCTAAGGGCACATAACTAGTAAATAGCAGAGTCAAGATTTGGTGTTTGACAACATCAGTATTTTGGTGGTGTCAATGTTTGGGATTTTGGACATTCTAATACTCCATCATGTACTAACACAGTGATATCCCCTTGTTTTCATTTATAATTCCTAATGTTGAACATCTTCCATATGCTTGTTTGTCAACTTTGTATCTTTTATGGTGATCTTATGCTCAGACTCTGCCCAATTTTTCATTGGGTTGTTCATGGCATTATTGAATTTGAAGAAATCTGTGTCTATTTTGGATGCCAACCCCTTATTAGATGCAGAGAGACTGCTTGCAAATATTTTCTCCTACTCATGTCTGTTGTTTTGTTGGTGGTGATGGGGGTGGTGGTGGTGGTGGTCATGGGGCTTGAACTCTGGGCCTGAACACTGTCCCTTAGCTCTTCTGCTCAAGGTTAGCGCTCTACCACTTAAGCCACTGCACCTCTTCTAGTTTTCTGAGTGGTTTATTGGAGATAAGAGTCTCACAGACTTTCCTGAGTGGGCTGGCTTTGAACTGTGATCCTCAGATCTCAGCCTCCTATAGCTAGGATTACAGGCATAAGCCACCAGCGCCCAGTGTCATGTCACCTTTTGAAGAGCAAAAGTTGTTCATTTTAGTGAAATTTACCTTGTTGATCATTCCTTTCCTCAGCCAGGCATTGGTGTTATAGCTAAAAATCATCTAAATAGATTACATAGAGCACATAGCCTTGATTACTATAGCTTTAGAGTGAGTCATGAGGTCAAGATGTGTCTGTCCTGCAGCTGTTCTCAAAAAAAAAAAAAAAAATACTGAGCTGCTTGTTTGGGCTTTCTGCATGAGCTTTAGAATCAATGTACATCCACAAGACAACTTACTGGAATTTTGATGGGATTGTGTTGAATTGATAGATCAAGTAAAGGATGATTGACATCTTGACAATTCCCTATCTATAAAATAGATTAAATATTGCTCCTTTTTTGTCCTTTCATATCTTTGATCAGTTTTGTCATATTCATACACACATTTTGTCAGATTTATGCCTAAGGGATACTAATTTCATTTGGGGAAATACTAATGTATATAGTAATATGTTTTATTTCAAATTCCACTTGTTACTTGCTGGTGTGTAGGAAATTGATTGGCCTCCATATATTAACTTTGTGTCCTATAACCTTGCTAATTAGTTCCTGAAGTTTTTTTGTTGCTTCTTTCAGATTTCCTGCATAGATAATCAAGTCATCTGTGAATAAAAACACTTTTACTTCTTTCTTCTTAACGTATATTTCTTGCATTTCCTTCCTTCCTCCTCTTGTCTAATTGCCTCTGCAGGGCTTCTAGGTAAAAGTAGTGGTAAAAGGAGCAAGCAATCTTTGTCTTGTTCTTGATTGTTTTTGTGAGAAAGCTTCATGTTTCTCACCACAACACATGACCTTAGCTGCAGAATTCTGCAGTTGTTCTTTATCAAGTTGAAGAAATAACCTTATGTTCCTAGTTTGCTGGGGGGGGGGTTCATAAATGAGGTTGGATTTTGTCAAATGCCTTTTCTGCATATATTGATAGGATCGCAATTTTGTTCTTTAATCCATTGACATGATGGATTATATTTACTGATCTTCAAATGCTAAACCAGCTTTACATACCTGGGCAATTATTTCCACTTAGTAATTTGTAATATGTTGGTGAGAATTTTTGAATCTATTTTAAAACAGATAGTGGTGGTTACTTTTCTTGTCTTGTACTGTCTTTGTTTGCTGTTGATATTAGAGTATTGTTTACATCCTAGAATGGAGATTCCTTCTCCTTCTAACTTCTGGAAGAAATTGTAAAGATTGATAATGATTTATTACTGTGTTGTTTAGTAGAATCCATCAATAACCCATCTAAGCCTGATATCCTCTATTTTGGAAAGTTACTAATTGATAATTCAATTTATTTAATAGGCAAAACCTCCAGGTGGTTTTAAAAAACTCACAGCAGAGAGCTCACACCTCTACAAATGTGGCAGAGATGAGCAAAGATGGCTGCTGGTGACTGGGTAGAATATTAATATTTCAGTTTTAAGCGAGGTAGGAATGCTTATGCTCATATATATACACACATTCACATGTGTGCACTTTACACGTAATACCAGTAACAACTAATATTAAAGTCAATGCTTATACCAAAAGGAATTTTTTTATTACAAACAAATTCTAAATGTTCAGAGAAGGTAAAAATATGTTCTCCACTAAATAGGTAGGTAGGTAGGTAGATAGATAGATAGATAGATAGATAGATAGATAGATAGATAGATAGATAGATAGATAGATATGCATTTAAAATTCTGGAGAAAATTTTCCAACTTATACCTCTTTAGTGCACTATCAGAAAAATGAAAACATCATCACACTTGCAAGGGATCCATTTTCTGCTTTCCACACACTGTTTGTCAAGAATTTACTCAAGGATGGAAGCCAACAGTAAAACATGGGGGCAGTGAAGAGGATGAAGGAAGGTGAAGATGATCAAAGTACTTTATATGTATTTATGTAAATAGAACAATGAAAGTTGTTGAAACTGTTTTAAGAATCAGGGGAAAGGGATGAAGGAGAGTGCAGAAAGGAAGGAAGTTTGATCAAGGTACTTAGTATACATATATGGAAAAGCACAGTGGCATCCCCTTGTACAATAGATGCTAATAAAAAAAAAAAAATTTGGGCCAGGCACTTGTGGCTCATGCCTGTCATCCTCGCTACTCAGAAGGCTGAGAGCTCACAGTTCAATGTCAGCCTAGGCAGAAAAGTCCATGAGACTCTTATGTCCAATTAACCACCAGAAAACAAGAAATGATGCCTGTGTCTCAAAATGGTAGAGCTCTAGCCTTGAGGAGAAGAGTGCAGGAACAGCACCCAGACCCCGAGTTCAAGTCCCCCAACTGAAAAAGAAAAAGATTTCTCAAAAAATACTATTTTTACAAAACTTTAGGATTCAAGGGCTTATCTTTCCTCAGATGTTAACTAAGCATCAAAGGTGAGGCCTTTGGACTTGAAACTGTCTACCACAGAGCCCAGGCATCTGACACAGTAAGGATAATGGATGAATTGAGTCAGATCCCATCTTTTGTTTCTACCTCTACAAGAGAAACTCATTGGGACTGCTTTTTCTTATAGTGTGTTTTATGGAAAGTTTCTTTTTTATTAATAAGTTTTTTATTGTGAAAATACTGTACAGAGGGGTTATAATTACATGAGCAAGGTAATGAATACATTTCTTATCAAGCATTGTTGCCTCCTCCTTTGTTTCCCCTTCCCATCCCTGCCCTCCCATATCCCCTCCACCCCACCCCACCCCCACCAAAGGTGTAAAGTTCATTTTTCAACATAGCATCTTGTACTTTTTTTTTCAGAAGAAAGGATTGTTTAGCTATGAATCACATGAGTACTCCTACGCCAGGCATGGTGGCTCTCAACTACTCAGAAGGCTAAGATCAGGAAGATGGTAGTTTAAAGCCATCCCAGGAAAAATGTTCTCAAGACTCCATCTCCGTAGAGAAACCTTGCTGTATTGATGTATGCTCGTAATGCCAGCTGCAGCAGGAAAGGTGAAAACAGGAGGATCATGGCCCACCATGTGCAAAAAGGGACAGAGTTACAGTGAGATAATCTCAAAAGACCACTAGGCTCACTTCTTCCTGAATCCGTAAGCATAAGTGAGTTGAGTCAAACAATAGCATGTATTAGAATCTGGAATACAGGAACTCTGTTAGTGCAAACTAAATCATAATATCTTTCATCTTGGGCTTGCAGAGGTAGACTATAATTTTTCTCACCACACTTGAATATTTCCCTTTAGAATTGGCTTTTCAGAACAGAAATCCTGAGGCTTAATGTTTGAGAATGAACAATAAGCTGAGAATCAGGAAATTTGGCTTTGAATGCTAATTGTATTACTCTGTGCAAGATAGATAACCTCTATGGGTCATCATTTCTTTGCCTTTACAAACAGTGACATTTTTAATCAAATGCAACAAAACAGAGTACTATTCTGAGCAAGAGAAATTCTACTGAGAGTCTAAGTCCAAGGTAAAAATACATAACACCCCAGACCCTCCAAAAACTTTCATTTTTGTCAAAAACAAGGTTATGAAATTCCTGAACTACATAAAAAATTAAAACTAAAGTATTTTCAATGGTGGGTCCATTTTTCCAAGCACACAGATTAAATCAACCTAACAACAACAAGCTGTAGGAAATAGTAACATCAATATTAAATTCAATGAATATTAATCAGTGCATCGTGGTGGAGTAGGGTATGCATTGGGAAGGATATTCAAATTTGGGACAGAGGGTATCTAATAGCTCTGAACTTTCCAATCAGCTTGGCTGTAAGCATAGAGGGGCTGGGAAGGTGGCTCAGTGGTAGAACGCTTGCCTTGCATGCATGAGGCCCTGGGTTCAATTCCTCAGCACCACATAAGCAAAAAGAAAAAAGCTGGAAGTGGTGCTGTGGCTCAAGTGGTAGAGTGCTAGTCTTGAGTTGAAGAGCTAAGGGACCGAGCGCCCAGGCCCAGAGTTCAGGCCCCACGACCGGACCCAAAAAAATAAAATAATTTTTGAAGTACTTGGCACATGAAGAAAATATAAAAAGTTTTTTTAAAAAAATTAGTTCAAACGTATGATATTATTCTTTTGTCATATTATTCTTGGTCAGAGAACAGTTTTTAAGCCTATGGGTCAGGACTGATTTATATAGATGGTACTCCAAGACCTTGGAAAGTTCAAGAGCACACACAGTGATATAAAAAACACATGGGAATTTGGAGCAGGTCATCAAAACATTTTGGATATCAGCTGGAACAGCTATTCAGGGATTACCAAATCCAGCACAATATCTTGAGCAGATGTGAATTGACCTGGCTCACATCCCACAGAGACCAAAACTCCCAACTGGATCTCAATCAGTTGTTCCAAGGTTAATAACTATTCCATTTTATGAATTCTTTTCTCATTGCTCAACCAAATTCTCAGCAATATTAACCCATTTCTTCCTATTTCAATGACTAAAATTATTTAAGGTTTATGCATTCCACAACTTCACTATTTTTCAGGAATGACATTTGGACCAATCCCAAATTCTTCAAACTGTATTCTAGTTCTTCCCACTGTCACATGTTTCAAACTCATAACAAAAATCAAGGAGACAAGTATGTTAGGTAAGTTAAAAAGAATAGGAAAAGGAAGATGAAAACAGAAAAGAAGGTTAAAGAGCCTTGAACACAGCTAACAAGTCTTTTCCATGTAGTTCTCAAAGTTGAGAACAGGATATCAGAGACTGAAGATAAAAGCAGAGGAACTAGTTAGACAGCCAAAGACAGTGTAAAATCATCCAGAAGATACCAAGAATACTTGCAAGACCTTTTGGACTCTGTCAAAAGATCAAATCTAGCTGGGTGCTAGAGGCTCACGCATGTAATCCTAGCTACTCAGGAGGCTGAGATCTGAGGATCATGATTCAAAACCAGCCCAGTCAGGAAAGGCGATGAGACTCTTATCTACAACAAACCACTCAGAAAAAAAAGCCAGATGTGGCACTGTGGTTCAGGTCGTAGAGCACTATCCTTGAGCAGAAGAAGCAAAAGTGTCCAGGCCCTGAGTTCAAGTCCCAGGACCAGCACCAAAAAAGAAAACAAAGGGGGGGCAGGGATCAAATCTATGTATAATGGGAACTGCTGAGGAAAAAGAAACAAAAGCTAAAGGCTTTGAGAATCTATTCAACAAAATAATAGCAGAAAACGTTCCCAACCTCAAGAAAAAGAGTTTTGTCTCTCTTTTTTTTGAGCCTAAGTGCTGTCCCTAACCTGTTCAGCTCAAAGTGAACACTACCACTGGAGCCACAGCACTACTTCCAGACTTTTGTCTATCTAAAATGCAGAACTCCAAGAGAAGAGACCAGAAAAGAAATACTCCTAGATACATTATAGTAAAAAAAAACCTAAATATACAAAATAGAGAAATAATAAATGCACAATAAAAATTAAATAAATGACATCCAATAGAAAGTCCATTGGAATAACTGATTTTTTTGCGGTAAACACAAAACACAAGGAGGACATGGTAAGATGTAACCCTGAAACGCAACAACTGCCAACATTTAGACTATGGCTTACTAGTAATTTTTTGGTCTGGCTTTGGTATCAGGGTAATACTGGTCTCGTAGAATAAGTTGTAGTATTCTTTGGGGAAATAATGAAACAAGAAACAATAAGTAAGTCAACAAAACAACTCTCAAAATGTGGCTGAAAAATCAAAAGAAGATGTAGTCTATGAAAAAGTAATTAGCCAAAGGCACTTTGTAAATGATACCATAAACAAATTTATTTTCAGAATTTATGAAGTTTATGCAATCAAAAATATGAGGCACAAGCTGGACATAGGAGATGACCACTGTAGCATAACAAATTAGCATCATGGTATGAGGATTCGTTTCTTAAATGAAAGTTTGATAATAAAACCCCACAGGAGATAATACGTTATTTGCTGAAGAACTAATTGCAGTTCCTGATTTAGTTCTGAGTGAGGACTTACAGTACCTTTATTTAACTGATAATACTTCTAATTAGACATGTGTTTCTTGAGTGTAATGGTTTGTTAACTATAGCCTCCAACAACGCAGATCCTGGAAACCTCTTTTGAGGGAGCTGGAATTAGTGCATTGGATATGGGTCTAAAAGTTTGTGTTGGAAATTAGATTCACAGAAACTAGGAGACGAATGCCATGAAGCACTCATTTTCTCTAAGCCTGCTATTGACTTTGGCATACCATTCCGTATTCTGCAATGCTATAAAATGTGTAAAGCCTGCTCAGGATATTCCCTTCCCCTACTTGTGTGGCTGTACAGTTAGACTGAACACAGCCTGGATTCATCCCCAGAAATCCAGAATTGAATTTTATTCCATATCTTCTTGATACACAAAGCAAAGATACTTGCTGCCCAGTTAGACCTTCAAGAAAGCAGTAGATATTAAATACCTGAGAAACATTATCGTCATGAAGCGCGCAAGCTTCTAGCGCTTACCTCTTTATGTGTTCCTTCATCGAAGAGTGCATTTGCTGTGCCAGAGCAAACTTCCAGGCACAAAGATGCACTGGAGAAAAAAGCAGACAAAGACATCTGTCCTCAAAAAAAGTTTTCATTAGAAAACTTTTCCTTAGAAAACTTAGGCTAGAAATAAAACTTTGGATTGCACTTACTGGTAGGATGTTCAAAGCTATGAGATGGAGTAAGAATGTCAACGCGGTGAACACAGAAAAGAAACTTCTAAGAATTGAGGAGAGTTCCCCATTGAAGAGGTGATAAGGGAGAAATTGAGAAATGAGGGTGAAGGAAATCTGAGGAAGTGAGATTCGGTAAATAAGGTGAAGAACTTCCAAATGACAGAAAATGCACAAATCAAATTCATCAGACACTGACAGATCAAAGACAAGAATTACAGAGAAACTATTGAACTTCATCATTTAGAAGTCATTATTGATCCTGGTGAAAGTAATTTTAGTAAAAGGGTGAGGAAAGATGACTTGACTGAATTGGGTACAAGAAACAACAAGAAAAGAAATAAATTTCAGATTAAAGTCTTAGTAAAGCAGCATTCCCCAAAAGATAATACTTACATGGGAATTTTGTTGTTATTCATTTGTTTTTTTAATATTTTTTATTGTAAAGATACTGTACAGAGGGGTTACAGTTACATGAGTCAGGTAATGAGTACATTTCCTATTGAGCGTTGTTACCCCTCCTTTGTTTTTCCCCAACCATCCCTTCCCTCCCTACCTCTCTAACACCTACTCCCACCCCACACACAACCCCCCCCCCTCCACCAAAGTTGTAAAGTTCATTTTCAATATAGTATCTTGTACATCTCATTGTTACAATAGGTAAAACTGTATCCTTGTTTCAGCATGTTGTTATTTCCCTTCCCCTCCCCAAATTAGAAAAATGTATATACAAGATGCAGGGCACTGAACTCAAAAACAGTGAAAACATGAGTTATACCACAGGGGAAGAACATACAAAAGAAACAAAAAAAAATCACATAGTACATTAAAAACAACAGCGACAAAGAAACAGTCTCTTGTGGGCTGGAAAGGTGGCTCAGTGGTAGAGCGCTTGCCTTGCATACCTAAGGCCCTGGGTTCAATTCCTCAGCACCACATAAGCAAAAATAAAAAAGTCGGAAGTGGCGCTGTGGCTCAAGTGGTAGAGTGCTAGCCTTGAGCTGAAGAGCTGAGGGACAGCGCCCAGGCACAGAGTACAGGCCCCACTATCGGCCCCCCAAAAAAGAAAAAAATAAAAGAAACAGCCTCTTGTGACCCTATCTTGGAGTTTATTTCGCTTAGCATCATCTTATGTGGTCATATGTACATAGCTTTTGACCTTTTCTGCTTGTCTGATAAGATTATCCTAGACTTATACTAGTTGTTGCAAATAAGGGAAACCATGGGACCTATGTTTCTTTGGGTCGGCTTACTTCACTTAATATAATTTTTCCAAGTCTTTCCATTTCCTAACAGATGGGCAGTGTCATTCTTTCTGATGGAGGCATAGAATTCCATTATATATATGTCACATTTTCTTGATCCATTCATCCAATGAGGGGCATCTGGGTTGGTTCCATATCTTAGCTATGGTGAATAATGCTGTGATATACATAGTTTTGCTGGTAGCTTGTGATCATTTGGGTAAATGCCCAAAGTAAGACTGCTGGATCATGTTCATTTGTTTTTTTAATACTAGAATTTGGGCCATACTTGAAAGCTACAGCCTTTTAGAAATAATAGTCTTCAACGGTATCTCAAAGTTTTCTTTCTTTAACTTGGAATTTTGAACAAAGATTCTGTTGTTTGAGGTACAAATTTGGCTGCCATAACAAAGGCCAAAAATGCCAGCAGGCAAACACAATGGGAACTTCTTTCTGTCTTACCTAATGATATGAATGAACTTACTCAGAGGGATGAAGAATGCCAGAACCTTGTGCATATTCATGCTGGGCCATGCTCAACTTGCAGCATTAATATTATGGTCTTTGGAAGCTGCTTTAGCTTCTGCCATGATGTCCACATGAATGAGCAGGAACAGGGAAGAGGTAGGATTATATTCTTGTTTTAATGGCATGAACTGTTATTGTCCTATAATAATTATGTTCATATTAGATATAGAGAATGATGATGAAACAATACTGAAAAATTCTCCATCCTGTTAGCCAGAATTTAGCCACATAATCATACCTGGCCAGAAAGGTGGTTGAGAAATGTTGTGTTTATATATATATATATATATATGTGTGTGTGTGTGTGTGTGTGTGTGTGTGTGTGTGTGTGTGTGTGTGTGTGTGTGTGTGTGTGTGTGTATGTATATATATATTGCATGTATAAGTTTATATACATACAAACAAATTTTCTACTAAAAAAGAAAAAGAGCAGATATTAAGAGGACAATTAACAATTTCTGCACACTGATCCTTTGAAAACAACAAAACTGTGACTATAAAGTAAAAAATAATAAGATCCATTCCCCTTGTGAGTGGTTGCCTGGACAAGGGCATGGGCTCTGGTCCTAGCTAATGAGATCTGAGGAGCAATGTGGTGAGGGTTCCTGGGAGAAGTTTTGTTGTTGTTGCTGTTGTTTTATCTCTCCCATTGCCTGGAACCTACTGCAGCCATTTTGCATATAGGCCAACACAGGGAGGAGACAGAGTAAGGAGGTTCATGGGAACGTGAAAGCACAGTTGTTCTAACAACACCAGGCTTAAGGGTCTGTCCTGCCTCTGAGCTTATGAGAAATAATAGTGTGTATGCATGCATATGTGTTTAGATGATGGTCTTATGATTTTGAAGTCCTGGGCTCAAGTATACTTCCTAACTCAGGCTTTCAAGTAGGGAGGACTATAGGTCCAAACCATCACATGTGGTTAATACTTATGACAATTTAAGCCAATTATCATGAGCATTTTTAGTTACCTACAGTACAAACCATTCATCTGTAAAGGAGTTGAGGATTGATAGAGGATGACAGAAAATACATAGCTATCAGGTAACCGAAGATAATCCACATACCTCCAAATGTCCTGTCCTTGCATTTTTCCTTTATGTCCCTTCTCAGATTTCAATTTATAAAGATGAGGCTTTATAAAGCCAGGCTTGGTGGTACATACCAGCAATGCCACTCCTCAGAAGGCTGAGGAAGATCTCAAGTTCAAGGTCAGCCTGGGCTACAGAGAAAGACTGTTGTCAAAAAGGGGGGGTGGGGCTAGGAAGGTGGCTCAGTGGTAGAGGGCTTGCCTTGCATGCCTGAGGCCCTGGGTTCGATTCCCCAGCACCACATAAGCAAAAAGAAAAAAAGCTGGAAGTGGTGCTATGGCTCAAGTGGTAGAGTGCTAGCCTTGAGCTGAAGAGCTGAGGGGCAGCACCCAGGCCCAGAATTCAGAACCCACGACCAGACCCCCCCAAAAAAAGAGGGGGGGTGGTGCCAATGGCTCAAGCCTATAATCCTAGCTACTCAAGAGGTTGAGATCTAAAGGATGACAGTTCAAAGCCAGCCTAGGCAGAAAATTCCTAGAGACTTTTACCTAAATAATCAGCAAAAAGTAGGGCTATCAGTGTGGCATAAGTGGTAGAGAACCAACCTGGATCAAGCAAGCTGAATAACATTGCCAGGCCCTGTTTTCATGCCCTGGTACACCAACACAAAAGAGGAGACAAAGAAAGGAGACAAGAGGAGGGGAGAAAAGCGAGGCGGGGGGTGGGGAGGAAAGATTGCTTATAAGGAATTGGCTCATGCAATTATAAAGGCTGACACATCCCAAAAAAGGGAGTATAATCAGCAAACTGGATACCCAGATGAGCCAATGATATAGTTCCAGTCTGAGTTCAAAGACATGAGAGTTAAGAAAGCCAATGTTATTTCAGTTGGAAGGCTGGTAGACTTGAGGTTAGAATGAGCTGAAGTTCTAGTATGAAGTTCTAGCATAGGGGAAAAGCTGTTTCAAGTTCAGAGGCTACCAGGTAAGAACTCCTTCTTATTTTAATCATTTTATTCTATTCATGCTTTCAATTGCCCAAAAGAGGGCAACCTACGTGACTCCGTCTACTGATTTTATTGCTAATCTCATCCAAAAACACTTTCCTAGACACACTCAGAATAATACTTGATCAACTAGTCACCTTGTGCCTTAAGACAAGTTCATGCATAAAATTATCTATGACAATTTGTCATAACTACAACTCTGAGTCTCATTTTTTAAAAGGGGCCAAAGTTGCACACAGCCTCCAAAGCATCGATCCTTGAAAACTTCCAGTCCCAGCAGTTAGGGAAGATTGTGCTACAGCAGAAGAAATACTGTAGCCTCCTATTCTTTGTGTTGAGGGAGGGAGCTGAATTAGAGTTAAAGATAATAACCTTTGCTGTGGGATTTGAAAAGCAGCCCCTGACGTTTAAAAGTGAAGGGTAAAAGAAAAGAATTTAAAGGTATAGGACTTTGATTCTTATAAAGAAGATTTTATAAAGTTCATGAGAATAGCAGTGTGTTCGTGGTTTTTCTGGAAAGCCAGGGATCTCTGGTTTGGGTAACTAAGATATCCTTGTGATCTCCTCCAAAGTCTTACACTCACAGGGTCCTAGAACAAGTAGAGAAAGAGGCAATAATTAAAACAGAGCTGAGGATGAGGGGGCTTCCTTGCAGAGTGGACTGAAGCTCCATCATGAATAGATTAACGACCTATATGGTTAGGGTTCTTGACATTGACACCTAACATCCTGTAAAAGCTCAAAAATGAAAACAGGAAGAAAAATAAGAAGAAACCACATCGAGGAACAATATTACCAAAGAAAAAATTCAAAGTAATGTCAGCACTTTCTAATGGGAAATGTAAGACAGATGAGGAGCTGCCCACTGTAAGAAGCCAGGTGAGGCCCTGTGAAAATAAGGCTCCACTCATGGATGTAAGTAAACTATCTGGAACTTTCGGATGACCACCAAAGTAGGTTTTGCAGTTTCACTGCCCAGGCTGCTTTTTCAGTGTACTCTGAGGCCTTCAATTGATCACTTAATCCCATGAGCCCAATCAGAGGCAGAAAGAAGATGGAGGCTTCTGCCTGAGAATGTGATTCAACACCTTGTGCTGTGCCAGCACTAAAGTAGGGAGAACACCCAATGATACCACAAGTGTACAGCACCTAAGCAGCGATATCCTGTTTTTAAGAAGTTAAAGAGACTTCAGTTAATTACCTCTGTTTGGAGATCAAATCTAGTTACACCCTTCTAGACCAAAAGCCTTCCTTCCCTACCAAATAATGCTCCTGGAAATCTTCCAAAAGGGTGCAACATGCACCCCCCCTCCCCAACCCTCATCCTACTTGAGTATGCAAATCTCTACCTCATGCCAAACCAACACATCTCAGAACCAATATCTGGTTCTCTCTAGGCTACAGAAATGATGCCTTGTTTGTCTGACCTCCTTTAGAACTGTGACTAAGGGCAGAAGGATTTGGAGCAAATACTTTAGAAGTCAGAGATGAAGTCAATGAAAGAGACAAACATAAAAATACCCAGTGTCTGATTTTCTTTCCTTTTCTCCTTCCAGAAAGAAAGAAAGAAAGAAAGAAAGAAAGAAAGAAAGAAAGAAAGAAAGAAAGAAAGAAAGAAAGAAAGAAAGAAAGAAGGAAGGAAGGAAGGAAGGAAGGAAGGAAGGAAGGAAGGAAGGAAGGAAGGAAGGAAGGAAGAAAGAAAGAAGAAAGAAAGAAAGAAAGAAGCAAGCTATAGTTTTCTTGTAATTTTTCTACTAAATATATTCCATTAAAAGATGTCTCTCTCAAATCCTATTGATTTTCATGCTAGTAGGAAAGAGAGATTATCATAACAAGTGGAAGAGGTTGAGTTATCCCTGCAGGAAAGGAGAGAGATGCTGTGTCTGCTCTAGACAGCATAAGTCCAGTGTATTATGTACTTTGAGTTAGTCCCAAAGGGATTAGATAGATAGAATGAGGTAAAATGAGATAAGCTAGGAGAAACAAAGGAAGAGGCAACAATGCTTGATAAGAAATGTACTCATTGGGCTGGGAAGGTGCTTAACTTGCATGCATGAGGCCTTCGGTTCGATTCCTCCACACCACATAAGCAGAAAAAGCTGAAAGTGGCGCTGTGGCTCAAGTGGTAGGACGCTACCCTTGAGCTAAAGAGCTGAGGGACAGCGCCCAGGCCCAGAGTTCAGGCCCCATGACAGACAAAAAAAAAATGTACTCATTACCTTGCCCATGTAATTGTAACCCCTTGTACGGTATTTTCACAATTAAAAATAAATAAATTCACAGCAAAAAAAAAAAAGATGAGATAAGTTGATAGCCTGTATGATTAACAAGTCTTAGCTGATGTGTGAAATGGCAGATCCTCTGTCAATGGGATGACCCGAAGCCAGTTAACAAAGGCAGGGCCAAGTAAATCTTTGGGGACAATGAGTATTTGGAGGTACCAACTAAGGGTGTTGAGGAAATGAAAATTGAATGGGGCAACTACCTATCTGCATACATGTGAGATGGTGAATGGCTTGTTATTTGTCACACAGTGTCCCATGGGAGCTCCAGTGGTACAACTAGTTAGTGCATGGAACTTATACAAGGTCTCCCATGTCTGGTGCTTCAAATGAAGCATTGTAGGTAGTAGATACACTACAACTATTGACTCTGGCTTACCTTCCTAGCACACCATTCCTACCTTTAAGGAACTTGCTGACACTAAGAGGATGTCCCAAACCCTTTCTGACTACATCCTTGAGAATGATGGAAACGGGCTGGATTCATGCTCAGCTAAGTTGGAGCCCCAGTCAGAAAAGATGTGGTCCCTCAGGTGGATACGCATGGACCCTTCCATGTCCTTAGTAACCTCAGTGACAATGTGGCTTTCCAGACATCAAAAAAACTTAACCTGTCCATCAAGATTGTGGCCCGAAGAAGACCCTTCAAGCACCTTAGCCTTCCTGACGTATAGTCATCAGCCAATAGCTTACAGATGTTGCCTGGTCTTCCCCCCTGAATCCTAGTGCCCATTCCTCAGATCCTTGAGTTCCCCTTTTGATAAAGCCTAACAAGTCAGAAATTTAACATCCTGCTCCACAGCATCACCTCATCACAGACAACCAAAGAATTCCTCCCAAAAGACAAAATGACAGGTGTGAGTCAGCCCAGGTAGATAGCAGTTATCAGGGCTGAGGAAGATGTGGCTGCTGGTAACAGAAAGAAAAAAAAAGTGACAGATAACTTCCTTGATAATACTGATACTATTTAATGAGTCTTTGAAAAGTTAGTTAATGAAAATTATAGTCCCTAGTGACAGCAGCATAATCTAGACAAATTCCAAAGGCTTTGCTGTCATCCTAAACAGACTCTTCTAAATCAACATAAGCAAAGGGAATAGAAAACTGTAAATTAAAAGGATTTGTAGGTGGGATGGGAAAGAACTTGGAAAATTCAGCTTCAAAACATCATTGTATCATTTTTCTTTCCTAAGCAGAATTGCTGCTTGAATAACCTGGACAGTTGGCCCAACTCCTAACTTGGCTATGCCTGGAGTCACAGCTTATAACTGAGTGAGAATGAGAGGCCTCGTTTGTTTCTCTTTTGTTGCTGTTTTGGTTGTTTATTTCAAGGTCAGTTTAACATAAATATCTGTTGAATTAAAAAAATGAGGGAAATAAAAGGATTTCTTATGCTCAGAGTTCATAGTGCTATAAAATGAGATTATCTTCTCTAAAAATTTTCCCAGTTCGCCAGGAAATGGTGGCTCATATCTGTAATCCTAGCTACTCAGGACCTACCAATGCCTAGTGACTCAGATTATATACATTTAAAGAAAATATCCAGGCTTTCTACCTGCACTTGAAGGTTGAAAAGCATCATAGAACAAAAACAATGCCAGTTCCTTGGAAGACTGAGACAGGCCCGAGTTTTAGACCCAACTTTGCCATTTCTCCCTGTATAAGCCCAGAGAAATAAGTTATTTTCAAGCCTTGATTTACTTATCTGTAAAATGATACCTGAAATTGATACATCAGGGTTGTACACAAAGAAAAGGATCTGGAAAGTATGGTGTCCTTTCTAAATATGAGGAAATATAAATTGTAGCTGCTCAGATCTAGCTAAATGGAATTTGGATTTTTTTGACTTGTGAAATGACTCATTCAACCATTCTAAGTTACTAAACCTGTTGCCAGTGACACAATGATGGTCCACAAACCACACTCAGTAACGAAGTTGTCACAAAGTCACAAAATACATCCCTTCAATTTATGCTGAAGAGAATATTTTCCTCTGTCTTTTGGATGTTCTTGAGACAACACACGTGTATCAGAGCTGACCATGAGGTCCTTGGTGGCTCTCCCTGGCTAGAATGTGCTGTTCTTTTGGCAGCCAGACATCATTGTGCTCATGTCTGGAATCGGATCAACAGCTGGAGTTGCAGCAGCTACTGGCTATAATTTCTCTCACTCTATCTCCCTGCTGTGCTGCTGGTTCTTTCAGGCCAGCATGAGAGGACCTGTGAGGCCACTTTGACATCTGGCCAGGCAGCTGGCCTGGGCTTCTGTGTCTGAGAACACAATGATGATTCACTTGGTACAGTCTAAGTCCTTAGATGAGGTCTTCAGTCCCTGGCAACAGGCTGCCAGGGAATAGTGGCAACGACAGAGAATTGAGTCTTTGAAACCCACTAGAATCATATTGTATCGACACTGATGAAGGTGCTCTTTCTTCAGTTTGCTCTTGTTCTTAAGAGTAAACAAAATGTTAAATATTTCTGTGGTGTATGGGAACATCCTAGAGAGTTCCAGAGATAGAGGTTCCAGCAACTGGATACTTCTATTCTCAAATGATTTGAGGTAAAACTTTTAGCACAGTTGTCCTTTAAAAAAAATACATGTATGTATGATAGGGCTATGTGTGATCTCTTGAGCTGGAATTCTACCTTCTGAAAAAGATGATACTATTTGAGAGCAGCTTGCTTGCTTGCTTCTGCCACTTCTCTCTGCTCCTCCCCCATACTCTCCCCCATACTCTTCATTGCTTCAGGGAAAGAAGTTAGCAAAGAAAAGGTAGAACTATCCCCACAAGTCCTTCTGACTTCTACTTAACGAAAGTCCTCAGGATAGGGAAGCTAGCAGAATTCTCCTTAAAAAGAGTCCCCCAAGAGTCAAGAATACAAAGCAGTAGACCACAAGAAGAAATCACCTGGACTTCAGTCCCTAGTGTCACCACCTAGAAGGCAGCAAGTTCTCAGAGAAGGAAAAGAACTGACTGAAGTGTGCCTACAGGACCAGAGATGCCTCATACTGGATCCTCAGCCCCATGCTAAGCACGAGCGTGGCAGAGAGTGCACTTCCCCAAAGTGTGAAGAAGACAGAAACATGGGAGTGGACAGATGTGGGAGGACCTGACAGCACTCTATCCTGGGCGCTTCTTATTACACAAGATCCAGAAAGGTGACAGCAATCCTGAGGAGCCATGGGGAAAACCCCAGAAACAACTGAGATAAAATTTCTTTCCACTAGCCCAGCAGAAGAGAGCCTGAAGTCAGAAAATTAAAATCTGAAGTTGGTTACTAAAATGAAGAAATTTGTCAATGAAGAATCTTTTTCCCCCAGCATCATCTTACAGTACCTATAAAGTATTGCAGCGACGTTAGCTTGCATGCACTTGTACTCTGCTTGGAGCCAACATCACAATATGGGTGAATCAAAGGACTGTGCATTAAGTATTATTCTTACAAGCTAGATGACCTTGAAGCATCTAGAGCAATGCATGACGGCAGTCCATGGCCTCTTTGAATACTGCTGACTAGCTGAATGAAGGCCCAACATATAACTCCTTTCCAGAAAGACAAAATGATTAGAACCAGTAAAATGTGTGCTAACACAGAACCCTTAATAATAGTTTCCCCCCACCCCCAACACACACACATCCATATCCTCAGATTACTCCAAATATTTAGCCTGAAAGCATTCAGTCTTTTTCATCAGAGAGCTAACCCTGGAAGGCAGACAACTGCTATGTGTGGTTTTACAAGGAATGTAAAGGTGTTAACAGTTTTGAAGCCCTATAAGCCACTGTGAAATCTGGGATGCTGTGTTTCAAAGTGAGAAGCTTGCCCTGGGCAGATGTGCTGTAACCAGGCACGGCAGGGTGTTAACGGAAATGGAACACAGCCTTTCAACAGCCCTAGATCCTCATTGTTTTTCACAATACATTCATGTTGCTAAAAATATTCTTAAGCTTCTGTCTCTTGATAATTTGGAACAAGAGGTATTATACTGAGAAACAGCTGAATAGCAATCTCCTCAGGATGGGGCAAGAGAAAGAGCCGGACAGCCTGTGAACAGCAGCCATCTTGGATTATGTCTACAGATGCCACGTTCTTCCTCCTCCCAGTGAGAGCATGCTTCAGGATGGATTCTACGCTGCTTCCTGCTTCTTGCCTGGAAGTGACAGGACTCCACGATTTAAATCATTACTAGTCACTGTTTTAAGGTACAAACTCACCTAAAAACTAAAAACTCTGTTTTTTCACTTTCTCTTTAAAAATACTTTAAAATTGTTTTAATTGTAAAGATGCTGTGCAGAGAGGTTACAGATACATGAGTAATGAGTACATTTCTTGTCATGCATTGTTACCTCCTCCTTTGTTTTTCTCCTACTATCCCTTCCTTCCTCCCCACTTCCCCCTACCCCAAAGTTGTAAAGTTCATTTCCAACATTGTGTCTTGTGAGTCTCATTGTTGCAATGGGTCATCCTGTGTCCTTGTTTCAGCATTTTGTTATTCCCCTTTCCCGCCCAAAATTAGATAAATGTATATACAAGATGCCAAAATCAAATGCAGTGACAACAGGGATATACCATAGGAAGACGAACATATAAAAGAAGCAAAAAAAAATCACATAGTACATTAAAAACAACAACAAAGAAAAACTTCTTGTGTCTATATCTTGGAGTTCATTTCACTTAGCCTCATCTTATATGGTCATATAAGTCATATATATGGTCATATAGGTCATATATATGGTCATATATAGTTTTTGAGCTTTTCTACTTATCTGCTAAGATTATCTTAGACATATACTAATTATTGCAAATAAAGGAAACCATGGGACCTATATTTCTTTGGGTTTGGTTTACTTCACTTACTATGATGTTTTTCTAAGACTTTCCATTTCCTAACAAATGGGGCAGTGTCATTCTTTCTGATGGAAGCATAGAATTCCACTAGATAGATAGAGAGAGAGAGAGAGAGAGAGAGAGAGAGAGAGAGAGAGAGAGAGAGAGAGAGAGAGAGAGAGAGAGAGAGAGGAGAGAGAGAGAGAGAGAGATGATAGATAGATAAATAGATTTACCACATTTTCCTCATCCATTCATCTAGTGAGAGGAATCTGGGTTGGTTCCATATCTTAGCTATGGTGAATAATGCTGCAATAAACATAGTTGTGCTGGTAGCTTTAGTATGGTCTTATTTGTGATCATTTGGGAAAATTCCCAGAAATAGGATTGCTGGGTCATAGGTGAGCTGTATGTGGAGTCTTTTGAAGAAACTCCTTACTGCTTTCCAAAGTGGTTGAACAAGTTTACACTCCCACCAACAATGCAGTAAGGTTCCCTTCTGTCCACATCCCTTCCAGCATCTGTTGTTATTAGAGTTCTTGATTATAGCCACTCTAACTGGGATGAGGTAGAATCTCAATGTTGTTTTGATTTGCATTTCTTTTATGGCCAGAGAAGTTGAGCATTTCTTCATGTGTCTATTGGCCATTCTTATTTCCTCTTCAGAGAAGTCTTTCTTTATGTTGTTAGCCCACTTGTTGATGGGGCTGTTGTTTCTCTAAGGATTTGTTTTTGTAGGATTTAATTTTTTGAGCTCTAAGTATATTTTAGATCTGAGACCCTTGTCTGTTGTATGGCTAGTGAAGATCTTCTCCCAGACCATGGGCTTTCTATTGATCTTACTAGCTATGTCCTTTGCCATGCAGAATTTCTGCAGTTTAATGTAATCCCATTTGTCCAACCTTTCTTTAATTTGTTGTGTTTCTGGGCCTTTATTAAGAAATTTTCAGCCTGTGCTAAGGAGCCCAAGAGTTTCTTCTATTCCTTCCTGTAATGTTTTCAGGGTGTCTGCTTTTACCTCATGGTTATTCTTTCATATGGAACAATAAAAGACCCTGAATAGCAAAAACAATCCTTAGCAGAAAGAACAGTGCTGGAGGAATATCAATACCAAACTTCAAAGTCTACTACAAAGCCATACTATCAAAATAGCTTGGTACTGGCACAAAAACAGACCTGAGGACCAATGGAATAGAACTGAAGACCCAGAAATGAACCCGCAGATCTATAGCCACCTAAACTTCCATAAGGGAGCCAAAAAAGAAAAAAGAATGGAAGAAAGGCAGCCTCTTCAGTAAATGGTGCTGGCAAAATTGGCTAAACACTTGTAGAAAACTAAAGTTAGATCCATATATATCACCCGGCACCAGAATTAACTCCAAATGGATCAAAGACCTTGAGGTAAAAATACTTTTCATGGGGTTTAAAATGTGGGACATATGTTAAGAATACAAGGGGGAAGGTGGTTTCACTACTGGGACACAAATGGCAGTTTTTGGAGCGTATTTCAGTATCAGTGCTAATGTGTGACGGGGATGCCTTCCTTTCTGTGTCAAATCCTAGCTATATTTCGCTAACTGGATAGATGGGTTCATTGGTTACTTATTTACAATAAACACAAAGCAAAAAAGAATGAAAGAATAAAATCCACTTTAAAAAATTATCCACTCAGTAGAATGCCAAGAGCTCTACAAACACTAAATGAAATTTTTGTCTCCACTATTCAATGAGAGAACTTGGAAGGAAATAATGATAAGACCCGAGATTTTGTAATAAAAGGCAGATAGATACATCATGAGTCAAGGATAGGAATGTACTCAACCTAGATACTCTTTCACAAGCTAAGTCATTCAAAATTAAATTGTGTTGCCAATGAAACATGGGTCCTTTTCTCCTCTTTTCCCTCTTCTCTTAGACTAAGATTTGAAACCAGACAAACTGCAAGAGTTTTAACAGCAGTTGATTTCTACTGCAAGATAGCTGTAGTCCCTAGTTAAGAGTTGTTAGGATAAACGGAACATTTGGGACAGGTAATTCAGTCTTAGAGTTAACTCTGAAACCAAGCTTGTTCCTATTCACAAAATTCCCAGGAAGTGCTTTCACAGGTTCCCAAGATCCCAATCAATTCATTTATTTAAAATGCTGAATAGTATTTCCCCTAGCATACCCTATACCCTGAAATCAGAGTAGTTCACCTTAAAGATCTGAACTTTAACTAAATGTAGTTTTAAAGTAGTATAAAGTTTTGCTTAATTGTCATCTCTCCTGGAGCAGCTTACAATTTGCCAAAGAATAACCCCCTGATCACAACCTTCACCATCCCTCATCTACTAACCCCGTTTCAGAACTTCTCTTCCCTCCTTGCAAGACCTCATGGTCTTCTCCATCCTTCCCAGGTCCAAACATCTTTTTACTTAATACCTAAATGGAGATTAAATAATCAGAGCTTCTTAGGGGAGGGATGTTCTTGAGAATGTTTGCAGAACATCATTTTGATAAAGCTTGATGAAGAACTTGATGTTAGACCTGTGCTGGCATGGTATGAGAGATGGCAGAAATATAAGGTATAGCTTTTACTAGATGGAGCTTGTAATTATTATTGATTTTTCTCTAATGTACAACAACCCTCATTCTTATTTTGTTCTAAGAAAATGGCTGTTACAGTCTCATCTGATGCCAATAAGTGGACGCTACTCCTTTTCCTATTTTCCTAGCCTCAGCCCAGTAAAAGCATTATGTATCTCCAGTGCTAAATGAGTCTTTGAGTAAGAGAAGCTATCAGATCACCTGATGGAGTGATCAAATATATGCAATGGTGATGGCTTTTCTGTGACTTGTGAGTCTGAGTTCTTCTGCGAATTCATGATAAATGGAACAAGTTAAAGCCATGTGTACTTCAAAAAAAACTTGCAACTGTTTCTGATAGTTCATTAAATGGAAAAATGCCATTCCACTGGTTCTATGCAACTATTGTTGAACTTGGCTCTGAATTGAGCAGCCTGAATGGGGTTTTCTCAGCTAGACAATGTGTTTATTCATGTTGCTGGAGCTGGTCTCTTATTTAGAAGTGTATTTCTCTGACAGACATAATATCTGGAAAAAGAGAAAATGGCTAGAAGAAATATTAAACATGTATCTTTTTCTGATGCTTTTCTCCTCCTATACAAATATTAGCACGTGGCACTTCTCAGAAGACATATATTGAAGACTTCAAGAGGTTAGGAGTCTGTCTCAACAATTCAATCAACCCACATTGTTCCAGCTTTGGCAGGCTTCCTTTAGAGAAGACATAATTCTCAGCTCTTCTCATAGTGCTAAAAGCAGCTAACTCAATTCTCACATTTAAAGCAAATAAAACGATTTCATTACAATTTTTAGTATAACATCTTTTTTTTTGGTAGTATTAGGGTCCAAATTCAAGATCTTGTGCTTGTTAGGCAGGTGCCTACTTCAGAGCCATAGCTATAGCTCTGCCCTTTTCTTCGCTTTAATTATTTTTAGATACCATCACACATTGTTGCCTATGAACTATGACCTTACACCTAGGCCTCCAATCTAACAGGGATTACAAACAAGAACTGCCATGTCTAGCTTATTTATTGAAATTAGGGTTTCACTAATGTTTCTGAGCAGGCTAGCCTCAAAATGTTATCCTCCCATAGGCAGAATTATGGGCTTAAGCTATCACATCTAGTCAGTATAACATTTTCCTAACCAAGTCATATTTTATAGTTTGGAGAATCTAAGTTAAAAGCGTTGGAAACATTCTAGGAAGAACTTCCTGTAAAATTTTAGCAAAGATGATGATATAGGTTCATGTGTTACCTTATAGTGAGGGTTAAGGTTGAAAAAACCAAATGGCTGCTCTTGGGAGAAGGAGCATTAGTGAGACAGATGATCTCTTGAGTCCCTGCGAGCTCTACTGTTGAGTGACCCCAGGGCAATAATGCAACTGTGTTTTCAAGAAGTATGGTGGTAATCAGATTTGCTAAGGACATAAGATGAAGCCAATCTGAGTAATGAGTGGAGCTGCTTGTGGATCATATTGTAATTAATAGGTGAAAGAGAAAGAGGGTCCTAAGAAGTGGCTGGCCACAGGGTACAACACCTCATAAGGTTTCTGCTGGCAAAAACTTCTTGCTTTGCTGAGAAGATCCCATTTTCTGAGCTTTCACAGATGCAAAAACAAGGACTCAGCAGTTTTCAAAGCCAATCAGCAGTTTCGATCAAGTCACTTACAAGAAGATTTTGATAACCAACTCAGAAATGAATTATACTCCCTTCCTCTCTTCATTAGCATACCTCACTAGGCACATTCTGACTGTTCCAAGTGTATGGTCTCCAGTCATCTCATTTATTGTCAATTTTATATATTCAGTTGGTTTTTTTCCCAGAGAGCAGGGCTCTGAGATTGATGTCAGTCAGCAGAGAAAGGTGTCTATATTTTTACAAAAGTAAACTCTAAATAACTTGACCTTCATTCAGTAGGAAAAATCAATGTTCTCATAAGAAGGACCTGTAAATACAGCCTGTGTTGAATAAAGTTTTCTTTCTCACTTCAAAATTTACAGGACAATCATTATCATTTATCTTCTTATCATTCACATCACAGAGATAGTGCCACAATAAAAATGAAGCTGAAAATAGGTTGCTTAAGTAAAAATATCCTATACTATATATGCTGATTTTCTCACCAAGTAAATTAAGCCTTAAGTATGAATATTCTTGTCCATAAAGCCTAACACTCTACACTCCTTTTCATGGTTAAAGGAAGTCCTTTGACTATTACATTTCAGTAATGTACATGAAAATATTTTGAAGTAGAAATTTGTTCCTCAAATAAAAGCTAGTGAGAGAAATCTAGCCCAGGGAAGTTAAGTGGCTTGCACAAAACTAGCAGCTAACTAGTTTTGGAGCTGAGACTCAGAGATTGCCATCTTTTTTATCCAGAATCATTTTTGTAAGCCATTGCCTTTCCAGTTTCTGCTCGAGAACCCATTATGATACCAAGATAGCAGTATTCAAAAAGCATGCTTTAAGGCAGGGTGGGGGGTATGGCTTAAGTGATAGAGGGCCTGTCTAGCAAGTGAGAGGACCTGAGTTCAAATTCTAGTATCCCTAAAAAATAAACAAAAATAAAAGGCATGAGTTACAGATCAACTCAACACCCAGCCTTTAACATGGTACAGCAATTGAAAGTGTTTAATGTCAAATGTAAAACACTTGTTCTAACTTCTTACTAAAATAACTCGATAGTCTGCTTTGAAATCAACATTTAGGAAACAGAAAATACCCCCAAAGAGTGTCCTCCTGATGCCTGACATGTACTCCCTCTCCCTGAATCAACCACCAATGAGGTATGTGATTGTGCCCACTCTGCTCCTACCCAACTCTCTCCTCTGACATAGACCACACCAGTCAGCCTCAAGCTGATGGACTCCTTTAGTAGAATTTTGTGCTTGAGATTTGTTCTTAAACTAGACAGAATTTCAGACTAAATTTTAGATGAATCCTAGGAAGCAATTGTAGAATCATGCCTGTAAGGGACATGTCTGACCATCCTTCCAGGCTTTCCTCTTGCACTGATCTTAAATTCATCCAACGGTGGTGTTGGCCCCCATTTCCATATTCAATCAGGCTCTTGGTCCCCTGGAGATAGTCACTAAAAACCTCTTCTGTCCTTGGATAATACCACTTAGTGCTGAAGCCATAGTAGTGGGGGGGGGGGGAATGAAAAGAAATACATTTCAAGACACCTTAACAGCATCCTTAACAAACCCATTGTCAGCATATAATCTGCTGACATTTATGTCGAGGATTTTAGGCATAATTGACATGATGCCACTTGTTCACGCTTGAGTATGATGTCTCCTATGTTTATAAGCAGAAGGCTGAAGAGGAATGGTTAGATCACTGGTGGCACCAGACTTGGGAGAAATTAATGTCCATCTTACATGACTATGTTAGGTCTCAGGCCCAGATGGTTACCACAAAGCAGGTTTTTATAAATTGGTATCCCCAAATATCTTTCTCTTCCACATGGGCTGCTCTTGCACACACTCCCACCACACCATGTTAAACATTATGTTAAGGCACACAACGAGCCACTCACCAGTTCAAGCTCTGATCAGAGACAAGGAAGGAGAATAAGCTACAACTGCTCTAGATACTATATGGAAGC
The DNA here is from genome assembly GCF_024711535.1 of Dipodomys merriami. NCBI lineage: Eukaryota > Metazoa > Chordata > Mammalia > Rodentia > Heteromyidae > Dipodomys > Dipodomys merriami. The sequence continues at coordinate 29,265,686 of NW_027202270.1, forward strand.
AAGCATGAATGGTAGAGGTGCTGCTATCATTCTGTCCATTCATTCTCCCATCTTCTGCAGGCACTTCATGAGCCAATTGCTAAAGGCCAGTGCAGGCAGGTAACATGGACAGTTCAGCTATTTTCCTAGGCACAGAGCAGAACCTGAACAGAATAGGGAAGAGATCTGAGAAAGCCAAGGGAAAATAGCCAATGGATACAGTGAATCAATCACCCAGCTTTAATGCACATCTCCGTTTTAGCCAATATGAGTCTTACTTACTATAGAGACAGCAGTTTGCAGATTCCATGTGTTGGCTGTGGCAAATAGTGCTGCAATAAACACGGTTGTACTGGTGCCTTTATGGAATGGGAGATTTTTGCCAGCTACATATCAGACAATGGCCTAATATCCAGGATATGTAAGGAATTTTAAAAACTGAACACTCAAACCCATCAATTCAATTAATAAATGGGCTAATGAGCTAAAGACAGTTTTCTCAGAAGTAAAAATGGCCCATGAACACATGAAGAAATGCTTAGCATCTCTAGCCATAAAGGAAATGCAACTCAAACAACACTGAGATTCCACCTTACCCCAGTTAAAATGGCCATTATCAAGAAAACAAGCAATAACAGGTGTTAGTGAGAATGCAGTCAAAAGGGAACTCTATTACACTGTTGGTGGGAATAGAAACTTGTTCAACCACTCTGAGAAGCAGTGTGAAGGTTCCTCAAAAAAAATTAAACATGGAACTACCCTATGATTCAGCAATTACACTTCTGGACATTTGCCCTTGGCAAGTCTCTTTTCAGGGCTCCACAGGACTAAGTTCAGGGACAGGGATCACAGATGCAAGGAGTCACTTGGACCAGCCTTCTTTCTCCAACAAAGACATGAAAATTCTATGACAAATGAAGCAATTTTTTGTGTTCATTTTCTAGCTTCTACGAGAAACCTAGTAACTCGTGATGTTGCTTTGCCAAGGAGGGAGAGTCTATTTAGCTTAGGATGGCCTGGAACTTTCAATCCTCCTGCCTCAGCATCCTGAATACTGAGATCAATGGCATGTACCATTACACTTGGCTAGTATTTTTTTGGTGGGGAGCAGTAGGGAAAGACATTATTCTATTTATTTATTTCTAACTTACATATATGCCTATTTGTAATGAGACATCTAAAATCTACTATCTTGGCAAACAACACTAACTTATTTAAGATAGTCATTATGTTGTACAATAGACTTCTTTGACTTTTAACTCTAACTATTCCCCCTTTCTAAACCTAACTGCTATAACCACCACTATATTGCCTGCTTCTATGAGTTTTACAGCTATAGACTCTGTAAGATCTTATAATATTTGCTTTCCCTATTTCATTTTCTTTTCCCTTTTTATTTCACTTAATGCAATGTCCTTTGAGCTCATTTGTCATAAATTAAAGGATTTTCTTCTTTTTAAGGCTGAATAGTATTCCACCCTGTAAATATACCATATTTTCTTTATTCATCTACCAATGAAAATGTAGGTTTATTCCATATCTTGGCTATCTTAAATATCTTAAATAGTGACTGTGGGCATGCAGATACCTCTTCAAAATATTGAACAGTCAAAACAAAACCTCTTTAAAGGGTATTAGAAGTAAACTGAGGTCCTGATGAACACAGATTTTAGAAAATATGACCTGCAAGGTACCAGTAACTCTAGCTACTCAAGAGGCTAAGATCTGAGGATCATGATTTGAATCTAGCCTGTGTAGACAAATTCAAGAGATTCAGCACAGGGCGGGGGGCATGGGGAGGGTAGCCAAAAGTTGAGGTTTGGCTCAAGAGGTCTAATGTCAGCCTTGAGGGAAAGGCCAAGTAAGAATGGGAGCTCCTGAGTTCAAGCCCAAGTACCAGCACAAAAAAAGCAAAAAAGTATGACCTGTCTGTCAAGCTGTATTCCTGAGATTTTTGTATGACCAGTAACTTTTTGACAAGACTTGCAAACATTCAAACAATAAAATGTACACAAAGGAAAACTAACTTCATACATTATGCATTTCCTTGTTACATTCCCTCTTGTATATAATTTAAACTCAAGGGCAGATCATGCCATTTACTTTTCAGATATCTTATAAACATTCAGTATTTAATAAAGACATGAACAAAGGTCTTCTGATTCAAAAACCAAAGTAAATAGTTCTGTTTATATTGTACATATATTTTGACCTTGAAAAGAACAGACATTATATTTGGTCTCATGAAGCTGTTGTACTGTTTTCAATTAAGTTTCTATTACATATAAACAGAAAATCCAACCATTTTTAATCTCATATCAAAAAACTTCCACAAATGGGTATAGAATACTGTACAGGCCTGTGGATAATGATGTTGCTGCACATTTTCCAATTTGTGACTTAAAATTCTGTTTCTACCACACATATTTTTATTAAAAATTTCCATTGACTTTTTTCCAGCGAACATGATTATAAAATAATTTTCTCAGTTTCACTAGGCACAAGACATCTGATTTGAAATAGTTTGTAGGTTCAACAGCCAAGTTAGACAGAAATAGTTCAGCTACTACTGAGTAGAGGCAATAGGGTTAGAGCAGTTGCCAAAAGCCAGACTCATCAGGACTCACTTGATTCCGGTGTATATAATGCAACATAGAAAATGGAAATTTCTCAGGGTGGAGTAGTGACACTCAGCCAGAACATTCCTGATACATGTCTATGCTCACAAAGCAGCTCTGTCCTTTTCCCTAGACCTGTGCCAGCATGCTAAAGGGTACACCCCTGCACACAGATTTCAAGCAAAATAAGCCAGAGTCGAACTCACACTCATATACCTGCCATACTTGCCATGATGAGATCTTGGGCAAATTACTTGGCAAAAAATAGAAATAATTATCTTCCTATCTAAAGGTTTAGATAGACAAGTACGAGAAGGAGTCCCCAGGGTACACAGTGAGCTCCATGTGGAGAAAAGACAAGGCCATCATCACCAATACCACAGCTCAGTAAAAGCTAAAAGTGAGAATAACCGTGTAAGAGATTTCAGAAGTATTTACAAAGGGAAGAATCTTTGAGCTAGGCCTTTAAAAAGATAGGCAGTGGTTAAAATCCCTGCAGTTATAAGGACATCTTGGGTACCATCTGTGATACTACCCATACTTGCCCCAGAAATGAATACAAAGTATGTTTTTAGGGAAAGGCTCAGGTCCGCTTCAGGCCCACTCTTTGGCAAAACCTCCAGACCAGGTTTCTAGGAGAATTTCATCTTCCTAAATTTACAGAGCTCCAGTTGAACCTCATTTTACTTGATCTCAATTTACTTCACATCAGTCTGCTTGCCACAAATGCCAAGTCTCCATCAGAAGAATGTCTCACCCTAGACCCAGAATCCTAGTCTGTGCCGCCAATGTGAACCAGGAATCCTGGCGTGAGCCATTAGAAGGTCAACAGCCATCTGGCTATTTACTACCATCTTCTTTCCTGCCATGGAACCTGCTGGCCAAGTTGGACCTCTGTGGACAGTGACATTGCCGGAATGAAAGCTGAACCTCTCCTCTGCCTCAGATGTGGTCCAGATGATTCTGCCTGTTCTTAGGCAGCTTGACCTTCAAGTAGGCCACCTACCTTTCCAGCCTGTTTCTTCTCCCAGTGCTGTGAGTCCTTCCTTTATCCACTATCTTATCTTAAGGATCCAGCAGGCCTGCCCTGAGTAAGCCTGCAGTTTCACAGAACCCAAAGAATCTTCCTGATTCAGAGCCCAAGCCCAACATTGGGGGAAAAATAATATCAACCCCCTGCTTTCCTTTTGTGTTTCTGTAGAACTCTGGAGCTTAGTGCCTTCCAGCAAATCTATTTCACTTTGTGTGTGACAGCCCTTCACACCTTCAAAACAACCAACATAGCATCCTTAAAGCATCTCTTTTCAAGCACAAATTGTGAGGACTGTAAACACTCAAGTTGGCACAATTATAGTCAACTCAGCTTTGAGGCTAAAAGACTCAGCAGCTCTTCATGATGTTTGTGGAGCTGCTCCCCCATAAAATCATCTTTTCACCCTTGCTCAGGGTCCACCCGCTCCACAAGTAGCCCTGACTCTGCCATCTTGGCTCCGTAGTGGAACCATTGCCTTCAATGCTCCTTCTGAGAAAAAGAAAATTAAAAAAAAAAGATCTGTCTCAGCCTCTGATGTTTCTACACTTCAGTTTCTGATATAAATTTCTTCTGCATAGCCATTCCATCAGTCTCAGCTGGATAAACCTTGGCCTTCTCTCCATCTTCTCTGTGACCTGTGTCACTAGTCCCTGCCCATAATTTTATTTGTATAATATAGGTCTATTTCATTTGCATTTGAGGGAACCTGCAAGTTTCAGTCTTTTGTTTTTTGTTCTTTGTGTTTCTTGTTTTGTCTTCTTCAGAAAGATGTGCTAATTAGAAACCTCTAATTAGAGACTTTCCCTTCTTTGCATCCTCTCCCCCTCACCTTTTGCTCTGAGTTAGTTATTCGTATTTTATGTACTAGGCTCATTCCAAGGTGATGTCCACTAATTTCTATGGGTTCTGACTTCTATTGACACCAGCCTGTTTTAATTGGAGAATCATCCCATTTGCAGGAAACATGCTATGGGTCACATCAGAATGACAGTTTCTCACAGGCTGGACTAATGGGTTTCCATTTCCCCCATTGTGAAAAGCGCTGGTACCCACGAGCCAGAGGGCTTGTGATATACTGACTTTAGCACCAGTGAATCAGAAAAGGCTGTGACCTGAATCTAGCAATCCAACTTAAATGTCTTTCACTTCCTGTTTTCCTCTCTCTGGTTACAATTCTCAGCTGTTGGGGATAATCTCATCATAAGCAGAAACCTTTTAAGGTTTCAGAAAACCTTCAAAATACTTTTCCAAAAGAATATGTGCTTGCCATTTTTAACTCCCTTGATAAATGCCTGACTTCCCTGAACTCCAATCCTTATTCCTTTCCCATAGTCCTTTCCCATATTTGCAAGTAGCCCCCAAAATTCAGATAGGAGCATTTGAGAAGAATGCAGGCTTTGGAATTAAACATCAGTCCTAATCCTGACATTGTGTGGCTTTAGGCAAATAATAAATCTTCCTGAACCTTTTTTCCTTATCTGGAAATGGAAATGATGGTAGATCCTCTTGGCAGGAATGTGGTGGGAATTGCTTTTGCTAGCGGACATCCCCCTGTGCAGAGTACAAGCTTTTGTAAGTGGATTTCTTTCCCCCTCTTCACTCAGAATAAGAAGCTCTTGAATTGTACTAAGCATTGCCACTCTCTTGGTAGGACAGGAATACATGAAAATTCTAGTTAATTCACACATCCACATTTTCCATCTCTAATATCCAGCTGTGGTTAAAGACAGCTTTAAACTATTAGATGCTCATGGGACATTGAGACTACATGTCAGTTGTCACCTCCCTAGAAAGAAAGCAGAAAAAAATCAGATTCAGCAAGTTGAAGAAAATAAGTTAACAGTGGCATGAAAACGGACCAAACATTGTTGAGGTGAAGCAAGAACAAAAAGGACAGGTCCTTTGGAAAAGTGCTGTGTGTGACAAGTTATAACTTGAAGTTATCTCCTGAAGCATAGATCCTACGATTCCTCCCAAACAGAACCTTCTCTTTCTGTTCAAATAGATAACATCACTTTGTGTGAATAACATTATGTTTTCAAAACACTGTTAGTTGCTATGGTAACCTGATTTGTGCATGATTTAAAAAAAGAGCACTAAACATCTTGATGACTGTTCTATGGCAGCTTCCAATAGAATTCAGAATCTCTCAGTGTGTCTCAGGTTTTGCTGACAGGCTATTGGCAGTAGCTCACTTTGTCTTCTCACAGCATTCTTCTGTTGATTGCTGAGGATAGGCTTTGTCTCTGGGGCCTGTTTTGCTCATGTTCTGGAAAATTAAGGAAGACATAGAAAAGATGGAGGCAACATCAGGCCAGCAATAGTGGTGATGATTACACTGAGATTTAGCCAGAGGAAGTGAAGGAGAGGTGAAAGGAAAGCATTTCCTGAGAACAGCCCAGGGTGTAGCAGTAAAACAACTGAAAAGGACAGCCCCAAGGCAGAAAGGTCCATAGTGGTACCCACAGCACAGCCTGATTGGACAATCCAGAGATCCAGCATCTCAGCATGGCTCAAATTCTGCCTTACTCTTTCTCCTTGAATGAAGCTTCCAATATCTCTGATTCTTATCGTCTTTAAAAAAGAAAAGAAAAAGAAAAGTGGAGACAACTTACAAGGTTTTTTCTCTAGTCCTAATTATAATGGCAGTATCCTGAGACCAGAGCTTCAAAAGGTATGACCTCCCCTTCCCAAACCACTAAAATATTAAAATCCCCAAACCTGGCTTCAGTTACTACAAATGGGAAGCTCTGAGTCTTAGCCAGCTCCATCTATGTTTTCTCCAAATGCTCCAGATGATGATGGTGATGGTGGCCAGTTCATGTAAGAACATCTTTGACAGAGTACATGCAGAACACCATAGACTTTTCACAAAAGATGTAACAGCAGACTTCTTAGTCTATATGCCACAGTGGGTTGACTTCTAAGAAAATGCTTAGAGAGAGAGAATTGTCTCTTCTGCAAGACACATTAGCCCCAGTGATGAATTGTATTGACCTCAGAAGTGCCAGGAGGGGAAACAGATCGTGTTAGAATTGATAAGCAGTCACAGATTCACATTGTGCTTACCTGGAAACTTCCAGTGAGTGGCCTCCAGCACACTTTTTATTCTCATCTTACGAGAAGTATAAGCATTCCTAGTGATAGGCTTATCAGAATGGAATGACTTTTGTTGTGTGTTTTAGGGTTTTGTAAAGTTTTGGGGGGTAGTGGAGGGGGGGGGGGTGGAGGGAGGGGGCGGGGCTGGACCTGCTTAGCTTTCTTGGCTTAAGAAAATAGAGAGGAAAGAAAGAATTTTTTTCCTGTCTTCCCAACAATCAAGTGTCATATATTCCTGACTGAACAGAATAAAGTTGACTTGAGATGCAAAAAAGTAGATGTGCAATAAAACAAGGCCTCTAAGGAGACATAGTCATAGCTCTAAACCAGATGCAACATATAAGTGAGACCATAGGGAAAATTGTTCAGAGAAGGTTATTATCTCTTTTGCATTGAGAGCTCTTGAAATGATCATTCAAGTTTATGTATTCTTAGATTTATTCATTAGGTTGGCACCATTTAACAACACAATAGCATCAACATTTGCAAGTTCTGTTCCAGCTAAGTTAAACTGAATGTATACTGCAGTAGATATGAAAGAAGGTTCAGCCTACGTATGAAAAGACTGTCCGTTTTAGCAACAACTCACAGTTCAAACACACCAAAAGAGAGAAATAGTAAAATGATAATTTCCCCCAAACAAACTAATTTGAAAAACTATTAAAAGTATTCTGAGATAAAAGTAGAATGTGACAGGATAGCCAGCAGAAGCTCACATTCCAGAACTTCAAAGGCTTGAGGACCGAAGATGATGCACCTACACAGAGTTTTACGAATCAGGTGGGAAAGAGAATATACTAAGATCAAAGACAGGCTCTGCACAAAAAGCAGTGACCTTCCCACAGTCCCAGCTAACCTAACTACATTACTCTTCATTTGTTTGAGTAGCTACTAGATACATATATGATTATTCTATCTTGTTGAAGTTCCCAATCAGACTAGGCAGAAAAGGCATGTACAATCAAAGCTAGTAGAGATGAGACTAAGGATAGCTTGGGAGAGAGGGGGGGAGATCTATGCTAACTTATAGTGTCAGCAAATCTGACAGAAGCAAAATAAGTTAGTCTCAATGGATGAGAGAATGAGGGATTCAACATTTGTACGTCAGAAATCAGTAGAAATATCATGATAAAAAGAAGACAGATGAGCAGGAGGCATGTGTTGTAGGTATATAGGAGAAGAAAATGGATCCTGGAGCCCCCAGTAGCTCTGCCCTGCTGCTCTTCCACTTGCATTTTTGACTGGATAAGCGGTTCCAGTGCCCAGGCTCTCCAGGCATGGCAGATCAAGTTCTAGATTTATGGCATATCTGATTTTCCTCAAGAACCTATTCCCAGAGATAAATATGGTAAACAATATACTTCTCTGATTATTGCAGACAAAGAAAATAACCTGACCCCCCCCCCAAAATGAAGATTGGGGGAATAAAAAGACTCATTTAACACTGACTCTTCCATTTTCTTTCTCCCCTTTCATTGAACTAACTGGTCATAACCTTCTTTTCCTAATTCTTCTGCCATAGAGGGAAACACTTCGAGCTAAGGTGTATTTTATTTTTACAAGATTGAACCTGAGTAAACAAGAAATCCCTAATTCAATGAATAGCCAACAGCAGAATTTGGGTTAATAGGGGAGGAAAAGTTAAGCTTTTAGTCAATTGCCTGCAAAGATCTTATTTAAGATCTTTTTCTGTCATTTAGATCTGCCATCCATGATGGAAAAGAGGGATCTCTCTAAAGGCATTATGAGTAGTAGAAAATGGTATCATATTATTGGTTGAGGCTTCTGATTAGTACATTTTTCCATGGCTACCAATAAGGGTCAAGAGATTGAGAAGTCTGGTCTTCTACACTATAGTAATTCATATTAATTTCTATGTTCCTGTTTTGAAAGATGTATTCATTTTTATTTTAAAAATCTCTTTTGGAATGTTTTTGGGTTGTGTCTTGTTTACTAAAACTTGCTGGGGATGAAAATAAGCAAGACTGAGCAAGGGAGAGACAGAGACAAAGTTGCCCAAGTGACTTCTTAAAACTTAAATAGCATAAGAAACAATAAAATGCTTCTTAGAAGTGTAAAATCCTTGACCCATCACCCAAAGATGCTGAATCAGTATATCTGAGGCTAAGCACTTAATTCAGTGTTTTTAATAAGTGATCCATTATATTCAGTTACAGGTGGTCCTGACCAAACTGAGCAACTTATATATCATTTCATTGGACAATAACAGGATAGGGAGCGCAAGAGCCCTTCAATGGAAACCAATCAGGCTAAGGCTACATATTAGTTAACCATATTAGTTGCCGTGCCAACTCCAGTGTTGTTAACTATGCTTCTTGCAGCCATTTTGATTTGCCTTTATGGTAAGTGGAGTCTTTCCATCTGACAACACAGAACAGCAGGTATGTTTCCCTCATATTTGCAAAGTCGCCTATTTGTAAGCCACAGGGAAAAAGCTCCACTTACCATAAAGGCAAATCAAAATGGCTGCAAGAAGCATAGTTAACAACACTGGAGTTGGCACGGCAACTGCATTCAGTGTGACTAGAGCTGAGAAAACTGAAGGTAAGACATAGGCAGTGAAGAACCTGAGACAAGGAGTATGCTATGTAAGTTTCAAAGGATTTCTATGTGTCTGTGTTTTTATGTGTGTGTGCACGTGTGCATGTGCATGTGCATGCATTTACATGTGTATTAACCTATATTACATTCCAAATAGAAGAAATCAAAAGAAAATAGGATGGACCCCTTTCAAGAATGACTGGTGTATAATTGACTCATGAAGCATTTTTCTTTTTGCCCTTTTGTGTTTTTCCAATATGTTTTCAGTATTTTTAGTATGGGCAACTCTATGAAATACTAAATGTATCTCTTGAAATTAACCTCCAACACAACACTCAAATCCAAAGATGATAAAGATGACTCTAGAAAACACCCACTAAAGACTTTTATTTAATTAAAAATACAAATTGTTGCATTTTCATGGAAAATATTGAGATAAAAAATACCAGCAGTATTAGTTTTCAGAACCTTCATGTACTCCATTCTACCATGCACTGCTTTCTTAGTACCTGTGGCATGAATTTGGCCCATGAAACTGGAGCCTCCTAAAAGATTGTGCCTATAGCTCTCCTAGAGTGAGCCATTTTCTTGACAACAGTATGCTATCAAGTTAACACAGACACCACTTCTTTGCAAATCACTTCTTTTTTGGCTTCTTTGCAAATCATTTAAAGGAGTCAGTATAAAATCTCAAGGCTGATGTCAGTATGCTACAACCTCATCCAGTTCACAAGCCAATTAGCAAGTGACCTTATATTCTATCTGATATATTAGTGTCCTGAACTCCCTGAAAATATTTCCCCAGAACTCCTGGTGGGAAGACACTGTCATATAGTGTTTATATTCAAATAACCAGCAAATATACAAAAGCACATGTGACCCATCCCAATGCATAATATTATTTAAAAATACATTTCAGGCTAGGTTTAATGACCCATGCCTATAATCCCAGCTTCTCAGGAGATAGAGGTAGGAGGATTATGGTTAGAGGGCTGGGGAAAAAACTAAAAGTAAAGGGGCTATGGGTTGGAGGGATATATGGCTCAATCCTCAGTTTCATCAAAACATAATAATTGTAAATTTTTTGTCAGTTGTGGGGCCTGAATTCTGGGCCTGGATGCTGTCTCTCAGCTCTTCAGCTCAAGGCTAGTGCTCTACCACTTGAGCCATAGCTCCACTTCTGGCTTTTCTGCTTATGTGATACTGAGGAATCAAACCCAGAGCCTCATGCATGCAAGGCAAGCACTCTACCACTGAGCCACCTTCCCAGCCCCAATAATAATAATATTAATAATACATATTGGTACAATATAAGCTTTGGAATTCACTGGCCAAAATAGCCAGGTAACTATTTTTTAAATCTTCATGCAAGTATACATTTGCTAAAAATGTAAAATTACATCTAAATACATTTAAAAGTAAATTAGCATAAAGGTGTAAAATTAGTCAAAGTAAAAAAGAAGAGATTAAGTGAAAACTTAAAAGCAATAAACATCTCACACCTAAATACAAGGTGCACACAATACAGTCCTTTCTCTCTCTCTCCCTTTCTTCTTTTTGAACTGTTTCATTTCCTAATTTACTTCCTTGACCCCCCCCCCACCACATCATAATGCTTCATCCTCCTCCTGTTCACAAATGATGCTTTTACTGAAACTGGATCTGCTGTGACAGCAATGTCCTGGCTCTGCTTTCCTGGTCCTTCAATTTGTAGTATGTTTTATTTGAGTCCTGGATCCAGCTTTATATTAAAGAGAGACAAGTTCCCTCCCAAAATATATAAGCAAATAAAATAGATGCAGGTAGCATGAAAGTTAGAATTGCCTCAACTCCTGGAAATTTCAACATGATCTTTGTTCTTCACAATGGTCTCTCAGTTGATGGGAATAAAATAAGGCTGAAATTGCTTCTCACAGTCTGGCTCTGTTGGGGGCATTTTCACATAGACTCCTGTTGTAAGAGGGCTTCTTTTCTTTAGCTGCCAAACACAGAAAGAAACAGTCATTGTTATTAAAGAATACAGAAGCACTTCTAGCCATAATAAGACTCAGTAAATATTAGGTCTCTATCCTGATGAAAATGAATGTTCACAACATACAGAATTATAAAAGTTCAACTAATTTTTCATTCAGCTATTTAAAAATGGTTTTAGAGGGGCTGGGAAGTTGGCTCAGTGATAGAGTGCTTGCCTTGCATGCATGAGGCCCTGGGTTCAATTCCCCAGCTCCATATAAGCAGAAAAAGCCAGAAGTGGAGCTGTGGCTCAAGTGGTAGAGTGCTAGTCTTGAGCTGAGGAGCTGAGGGACAGCACCAAGGCCCAGAGTTCAGGCCCATGACTGACAAAAAAAATGGTTTTAGACAAATAATTTTGTAGTTTGGATGTATAATGGAAATTTAGTAAATAAAATCTGGGATTTTCATTTACTTGGATGTAAAGGAGACCAAGATAGCTCAATTACATAGACGAGAGAATAGTAGCAGCATTACATGAGCAGCCTACAGGAGGGCCCCAAGAGATGGTTTTCAGATGAATTACAGGGACATGTAGGAGAATAAAACTACATCCAGGTGGTCATGGCTAGCAGCATTTTACCCAACCTAATCTTGTGTTTCAAGGTTATTAACTAAGTACCATTGCCATGAAGGAAAAGGGCAAAACAGCTGCCCTTGTTATTCGGTTACTCAAAATGAAACCTTGCTCAGAAGCACAGGCATTCAGTGTTCTACACGTTCACGTACAGTATCAGTCATCCTGAAACCTCAAAGGCCAGCGCTTAGGGTTCCAGTGTGTTTTTCACCGTTGCCTTTCCTCCTCTTCATTTATTGCTTCATCTCAAGAAATTTCATCTTCGCACCATCATCTGGTCAGTAGACACTACTAAAGGTTTCCCCCATCAAACATGGTACATTGTCAGTACCTCACTCACCATTTTGCTCAAAGAAACAGCTGTGATTAGGAAGCTATAAAAAAACAACCCGGAACTAACTGCTGCCAGTATCCAAAGGAGGAAATCAGAATCTGGGCATGGCTCTGGATCTGTGACAGAGAACAAAGCAGAACCTCCCTGAGACAGATTCAAACTCAAGACTGTTTGCCTCATCAGTGAACAAAATAAATAAACAACAACAAAAAAACAAGTTAGAATTTTGAAGACCTTGCTATCTAGACCTAAACTGTGTTAAGAACCACAGTGAAGTCTGGCTATTTGAGATGACCTCCGCAAGGTATCTTATTGCAGGCACAAGACCAAATGTCATGAACACCGGAGCAGGTGCCTCACTGGTGACAGAAAACACTTTCCCTGGGCTCATTTTATTTCACAGACAGAATTCTGCATAACTCACCACCCATCATAAGCAAGGCTAACAGGATGTAGAGAATTCTTAAGGAATATCTCCCAGATCGCCTGAAGTTAAGAAATAACAGTTTCCATGCAAAGAAAACTGCACCCCCAACAGATGTCAACATACTGAAATGACTTTGCTCACCAATGACATAAATCCGGGTTCCATTGCCCATGCCCGCGCAGTATGGTGGTGGGTACATGAGCTCCACCTTGCAGATGTAGAGTCCCATGTCTGCGGCCCTCAAACCTTGGATAGTAAGGTTCACTTTATTTCCACTGGAGGTCCCCGAGCAGGTGGGGTCATCGAGGAAGGCCAACTCGTTCTCCACTGTGTACGTTGTGGCGCAGACCTCAATCATCTGGCTGCTGGTCTGCCTCAGCACTGTAACCCGGACCTCAGAAGCATTGTGGAGAGATGAGTACTCACACACAAAGCTGGCGACACCCTGGATGCTAGCCAGCACCACATCAGGCTGGACCACGTGGATGGCTGACATGGAAAAGCCAAAGGCAACTCAGTGAACTCGTGTTCATTCATGACAGGCCCCAGGCACCAACTCTGGCTGGGGAATGTCTCTCTTTGATCAGCCCACAGCTCCTGGGCCTTAGCTCTGCTTCAACAAATACCTCATCATCCCTCAGCCCCTTCCCTCTCCACCCACTCCGGCATAGCCTCTGCTCCTCAGATGTAGCTGTGTGCCCGCTACTCTCCATAAGTATGTTTCTTTGTGAGGGAATAGTTCCTTAAACACGGTGGGTTATGACAGGAGGAGCACTGATGTGACCAACCGAAGGTCAGGTTTTGTCATGAAATAAGTCACTGAGGAAGTCACGACTCTCCATTTCTGTCACAGATAGAAAGATGGGGCTAGATGACATGCTCTCACAGTACCTACCAAGCCTGGTATTTTAAGGTTAAAGTGGAACTCTACTACTTGGGAACTATAATAAGTCGTAGGCACAGTTCTGGAGATTGAAGTACACCATTTGCTTAATTTCTCAAAGGATATGGAACTGTACCTCTATCACCCAAGAGCAACAGAGCCATGGCTCCCAATGTCCGGCATCCCTTCCCTGACAGATGGTTGTCGAGTTAGCATGTGCTGCTAATGAAGAAGCCACAGAGCCAAGGGCACCCGGTCGTTTCCTCTCTGGGTTGAGGTAACCCTGCTGTTAACTTCTACAGGCTTCCCCTGACAAGGCCACCACCTCTTCCGTCTTCCCTCTCTCCCCTCAAACACTCTTATTTTCTTTGTTTTTTTTTCTGTCCCTTCTAGCTTTTACAAAATAAGGGAAGTTATCTTTCCATTTAAAAAGGTTTGCATTATGTAAAAAATAGTGGCTTCATAGTCAGGCATGATGGCCCCATACCTGTAATCCCAGCACTCAGGAGGCAGAGGCTGGAGGATTATAAATGTAAGGCCAGCTTGGGCTACCTATTGAAACCTTGTCTCAAGAAAAAAAAATGGTCCACATAAGCAAAAAGGAAAAAAAAGCCGGAAGTGGCACTCTGGTTCAGGTGGTAGAGCCCTAGCCTTGAGCTGAAGAGCTGAGAGACAGCACCCAGGCCCAGAGTTCAGCCCCACAAAAAAAAAAAGACAAACCACAAAAGAAAAAAAAATGGTAGCTTTCTGTTACATTATCTTTTGATAACTAACCAGCTATTGTCTTGTCAGTATTACAAATAACCACCCCCCAAATTTAGATTGAATACCATCATTCATGTGTTACCTGTGGCAATTTAATTCAATGTTTATGCAAGTTCTGCCTATTAAAAGTTTTGTGGGGTAATTAGATCTGATACTTCTTTTCACTTCTGGCTTATAAACTTCTACATACAATATTTACATCATTACCAGATAAGCAGTTAGCAATTTGATTGTAATAAATATAAACATAAGAAAGACCAATTCCCTGCCCCTTCGTAGATGATATCCCACTTATCACTCAATCAATCCACTAAATTATCACACTCAAATATTCAATATCCACCATGGGAAGATCCTAGTTACAGGTGGAGAAAACTTTCCTAAAAAGGAAATTGGCATATTACTAAGGATATTAACATTTACCTATTCAAATGCAAAGCAAAAAAAATGAGAAAGTACATATGAATAAGAAACTACATATGAATCTATTATCTCCAGTGCATATTAAATAATCAAAGCTCTTTTGCATTCCCACTTTGTACAAACCACAGTCTTTCTTAACTAATGTTTAAAGAAAGAAGGGGAAGAGTCAATGGGAGTGTTCATTTTTAATCAGCATAACAAACCTGGTGTTTATCTGAAAATTAAGAGTCTACATCTGAAATTCATAATTAAGTCTGGTAGAAATCAAACACCTTATGCCAAACAGACTAAAACCTGCCCTCCCTCACTCCTTTTTTCCTTCCTTCCTTTCTTCTTTCCTTCCTTCCTTCCTTCCCTCCTTTCTTTCTTCCTTCCTTCTTCCTTCCCTTCTTCTTTCCTTTCTCCTATTGTAATTCCAAATAACTAGCTATCTCATTTATAGACTAGATTAAGAAGACTTCAGAACCTCTAATGGAGTAAGGAAAGTGCTTTTTCCATGTTATGCTTACTTTTCAGGTTTTTTTTTTAAAGAGGAAATCTTGGGCTTCATCTGGCAGTAGTCAGAACTATGGATGTCTCTTCCCTCTTAATTATTTATAGCATCTTCTAACACTATAGAGGTGTCTGAAATTGCCCAGATCTGCAGAACCAAATCACATATGCTCATAAGTCTCTACTGAAGTGTAGCACTTTGCTATGTGCTGTATCTTTATTTACTGGCTGCTGTCCATTGCCCCATGCTTGTCTTGGACTTCATATCCAGCTAAACAAGAAGACTGAAGGTTCACCTTTCACTTCTGGCTTTGCTATAAATCACTGCCCTTAAGTGATGAAAGAAATGAAACCCAGGTAGGTGAAACAACTCCTCCACTCTCATGTTCCAGAAGTTTCTACTCACCTTTAGAGAGAACAGGGATGAAGAGAAGAGAAAACAGGGCAGTGCAGAGCCAGTTCCTGAACACCAAATTCAGCCAAGCCCTGTGCCTCTGAACTCCAAGACAAGCCATGGCTTTATGGGAGATGGGCTCAGGTCTTCAGGAAGCAGAATGAAACCCTTCAGGATCCTGAAGCTGCGAAATGTGTTTGAACCCACACAGATTCAAGGACTTTATATAGACACCTTTGATCAGACAGGTACACACAACACGTGCAAACACAGAAGGCACCTGAATAGACAGTCTTTCTGTTTTGATTTTACGAGAAAGGAAGACGTGGGTTTAGCTGTTACGTCGAAAAGGCAACCTCAAACATTCAAAGTAAAACTGCTCAAAACAAGACAATACATTGATGGAAAAATCTACTCAACTTGAAATGGAAGCCTTACATTCATGTTAAGGAGCTGGATAGTTAAATGGAGACTAGACCTGGAGAATAGAATTTCCTGGAGTGCAGGGGTCCTCTGCAGGTCCCAATTTTATCTAATCATCTGATCATCTTTTACTGCCTAATTCATTCCATCGACATCCCCACAAATGCTAAGCTGCAAGCTCATGGAGTCTTGAGCAAATTGCAGATTTTGTCAGTCACCACCATTTGTAAGAATTCTATGTGAATATCTTCCATTAGGTGATAGATTTTTTTCAAATAGAATATTTTATGCAAAACACCTAAAATTAAAAATAAATGTGTCTAGAGTTTTTAAATTTAGCAAAGATGTTAGACAGAACAAAAGTGTTTGTGAACACTATTACTTGAATCATAAGTACTGTTATTTTAAATGTTTAACTATTTAGAATCTTTAATATTTAGGATATTTAAAAATTATAATATACATACCTTATTGTGGGTGACCTCAACACTGTAATCTTATCTTGGATAGAATATCCACACCAAAAAAAACAATTTCATGATCCAGGTGCATGCTCAAGCAGGAAGGAGACACTATTTAAAAAAAAAAAATAACAGCAGGACGAGAGGTGTGCTTGAGTGGTAAAGTACCTGCCTACCAAGGAGGAGATTCTTAAGAACAAACCCCAGTACCACCAAAAAAAAATCTCAGAACTAAAGAACACCACTGACAAACCAGACTTAACAGACAGCTATAGAGTATTACATCCAATAACAATGGCCTACAGTCTTCTCAGCAGCCCATGGATCTTTCTCCAAAATAGATTACATACTAGACCATAAAACAGCTCTTAACAAATGTCAAAATAATTTCCTGGACCCCAGGAACATAATAGAATAAAATTAGATATCAATATCAAGGAAAACTACAAGAACTATTCAAAATGCATGAAGGTTGAAAAACAGACTTTTGAATGATCAAGGAATCATTGAAAAAATAGGAAAATCATTAAAAATTTCTAGATTCAAATGAAAGTGAAAGCACATCCCTACCAGAACCTCTGAAACACATCAAAGTTCGTACCAAGAGAAAAGTTTATAGGCATGAGTTCCTACACAAGAAAATCAATGTGATTGAAAGCAACTCAAGCTCTTAAAAAACCAAGAAAACACAAACTCAAAATCAGTAGTTGCAAAGAAATAATAAGAATGAATGAATGAGGCAGACAATACAATGAATCAAATAGTTGCCTTTTTGAAAAGATAAACAAGATTTTTTAAAACTTGAGCCACACTAACCAATAGAGCAAGAGCGAAGATCCAAATTAATAAAATTAGAGATAGAAAAAGGGACACCGTTATAGATTCCAATGAAATTCAGAAAGCCAATACAGAATATATAAAAGCTTACATTCTATCAGACTGGAAAACCTAGAAAATTTTTATGACTTACCAAAATCGAACCACAAGGATATAAACAATCTACATACATCTGTAATAAACTATAACATAAAAATGGTAATTTTGGAAAATTATAAGGCTGGATGCATTTTGTGAATTCTACAAGACATGTAAAGAAGAACTAACACCAATGCTTATCATATTATTCCAAAAAAATACAAAAAGAAGAAATGCTACAAAACTCATTCTACAAAGCCAGTATTACCCTAATAACAAACAAGAAAAAGAATAAAAGAAAAGTATAGACCAGTTTCCTTGACAAACATAGACCAAAAAATTCTCAATAAAATACTTTCAAACTGAATTCAACCATACATTAAAATATCATACCCCATGATCAAGTTAGTTTTATTCCAGGAATACAAAGAATTATTCAGCATATACAAATCAATAAGCATAATACGGAATATAAAAGGAATCAAAGACAAAAAAATCACATGATCATCTCAATAGATACAAGAAAACTAAAGCCTTTGACAAAATTCAACATCTTTTCATGATAAAAAGAAAATCTCTGAAGAAAAATGAATACAGGGAACATACTCTTTTTTTTAAAATTGTGAAAATACCATACAGAGGGGTTACAATTACATGGGCAAGGTAAAGAATACATTTTTTATCAAGCATTGTTGCCTCCTCCTTTGTTTCCCCTTCCCAACCCTTCCCCTCTGCATCCCCCCTCCCCACCTCCCCCACCAAAGTTGTAAAGTTTGTTTTTCAACATAACAACTTGTGGAACATACTCTTTCACATAATAAAAGCTACATGTGATAATGATAGAGCCAACATTATACTAAATGAAGAAAAACTGAAATCAATTTCTCCAAAGTCAGAACTGAGACAAGGGCATCTATTTCCTCCACTCTTATTTAATACAGTACTTGAATTCTAAGCCACAACAATAAGACAAGAAGAAGAAAAGGGGATATATAGTAAAGGAAGATGCAGATGATGTGATCCTATTTGAACATCCTATACCTAAAGGACCTTAAAAGCTCTACCAATAAAACCTTCAAATCTCATAATTACCTTCAGCAAAGTAGCAGGATATGAAATCAATCTACAAACATCAATAGTTTTTTTTATATGCCAACAACAAATAGGCTGAAAAAGAAATCATAAAAACAATCTCATTCATAATGGCCTCAAAAACAATCTAGAAATAAATTTAAAGAAATCTATAAAACCTTAAAAAGTAAGGTACCATAGGCTCACAACTGTAATCCTAGTTATTCAGGAGGCTGAGGTCTGAGGATTGAGGTCCAAAGCCAGCCAAGGTAGGAGAGTCCCTGAGATTTTTGTTTTATTTTGTTTTGTTTTTTTGTCAGTCAGTCATGGAGCATGAACTCTGGGCCTAGGTGCTGTCCTTCAACTCTTCAACTCAAGGCTAGCATTCTACCACTTGAGCCACAGCACCCACTTCCAGCTTTTTCTGCTTACGTGGTGCTGAGGAATCGAACCCAGGGCCTCATGCATGGGAGGCAAGTACTCTACCACTGAGCCACCTTTCCAGCCCTGAGATTCTTATCTCCAACTAACCATCAAAGCCAGAAGTGAAGCTGTGGTTCAAAGCACTAGCCTTTAGCAAAAATCCTTAGCAATAGAACTGAGGCCGACAGTTATATGAGTACAGTAATCCAAGAGGTTTGTGCAGGAGTCAAGAGAAGAGGCTTAGTTTTCATTAATACATGAAGCTATTTCAGTTGCCCAAGCTTGATGATGGCTTATACCTATAATCCTAGCTACTTGGTAGGTTGATATTCCTAAAGATATCAGCGCAAAACCATCAGGTTAGGAAAGTTTATGAGACTGTCATCTCTAATTAACCCCCAAAAAGCCAGAAGTGGAGCCTGTGGCTCAAGTGGTAGAGCGCAAACCTTGAGCATAAAAGCTCAGGGAAAGGACTTGGGTTCTGGGTTCAAGCCCAGGACTGGGACCACATAAACAAACAAATAAACAAACAAAAAAAGCCTTGAAGAAAGAAGTTGAAGAAGATACAAGAAAAGCCCATGTTCATGGGTTAACAAAATCAATAGCATGAAAATGAGTATCCTTTCAAGAACAACTGTCTACAGATTTGATGCAGTTCCATCAAAATTCCAATTACATTCTTTATAGAACTATAGAAAGCATAAAAGCTCCCACATAGCCCAAATAATCCTGGGCAAAAAGACAAACATTAAAATTATCACAATATCTGTCTTCAAATTATATCATACATTAATGAGAACAGCATGGTACTGAAACAAACATAGACATGTAGAAAAATGGAATAGAATAAAGATTCACAAATAAGCCTATGTAGCTAGAGCCATCTGACTTTTGACAAAAGTACCAAAAAAAATATACATTGGAGAAACAGATAGCTTCTTCAACCAATGGTAGTGGAAAACTGGATATCCACATGTGGAAGACTGAAATTAGATCCCTGTCTCTCTTTCTGTATTAAAATCAATTCAAATTGGATCAAGGACCTTAATGTACCAGCCAAAATTTTGAAAAGCCTACAAGAAAACATTGAAATATGTAAACGTAGGCAACAATGTCCTAAATAGGATTACAATAGTTCAGGAAAATGAACAAGAATTGGCAATTGGAATGACATCAAACTAAAACATTCTGCATAGCAAACAAAACAATCACTAATAGAATGGAAGGAAATTTTTGCCTGACAAGGGATAAAATAAAACAGAAGATAAAGAGCTCAATAATTAAATTCGAGAGTGATCACGATGCATTGTATTCATAAACTGCTTTGTCAAATGGCAATTCCTTTGTATAACTACTTAAAGATAATTTTTAAAAAATTAAATTCCAAAAGAACCAAAGCCCAGTTAATAAATGGGCTAATAAACATACAATTCTCAAACAAGGTATAAATTGATAACCATGAAGAAATATCCAAAATTCTTAGTCATACAGGCAATGCAAATCAGAACTACACTGACACTCTACCTCAGATCAGTCATAATGGCTACACTCAAGGAAAGAAACAACAATAAATGCTAGAGAGAATATCCAAATAGAGGAACCTTCACACTGTTGTTAAGAATGTAAATTAACGCAGCCACTGTGGAAAGCAGCATGGAAGTTCAAAATAAAAAGCCTACCAAATAATCAATACCAAATGATTAATACCATTCTTGTGTGTGTGTGTGTGTGTGTATCTTTGAAGGAATGTAAATCAGGATAAAATAAACACCTGCAGAACCATGTTTGTTGAAGCACTATTCATAATAGCCAAGATATGGAATCAGCATATGTGACCAACAATCAATGAATGGATTTTTTTTAAGTGGTATATACACAATAGAGTATTTTTAGGCATAGAGAAGAATGACATGTCCATTGCAGGAAAATAAGCTGGACTGGAGATCATCATGTTAAACAAAATGATCCAAATTCAGAAAGACAAACATTGCATGTTTTCTTAGACCTCCATACACACACACACACACACACACACACACACACACACATACACACACCACACACACACACACACACATGCACTATGAATAAAAATATGTGACAGGTTGGGGGATGAGTGGGAGAGGTAAAGAGAATAAGGGGGCATGAATAATATCAAATACATTAACAACTATTAAAATTGGAAGAAGGAGATGAGGAAAAGAAAAAGCAATTAAAGAAGTGAAGTGCAATACATATGCAATTATGGCAATACCACAGTGAAACTCCACTATATAATTTATGCACACTAATTTAATAATAAAAATTAAAGCAGAATACTGTTATTTAAATATGTAAGTATCCTATATTAATACATATGAATTATTTAGAATATGAATTATGTTGAATATTCATTGCTTGGAACACTTAAAGTCAAGAAATACCTTTCCCCTTAAACTGGGGCATTTTTGCATATATCAGTGATGGAAGAAGCTATAAGATGACAGGAGTTTACATTGGATTGGATGCAAGAGAAAAGAAACTGAGCTGAGGTTTAAGGATCAATCAGGTTATGCATGGCATGTGTATAAACAGTCCTCATATAATGTTTAACCACTCAATACATAAGAATCCTTTATGCTATAAAGTCATTGAGAAGACAATGGTGCAACTTACTGAAATAAAGAATATAGAGAGAGCTGGTCTTAAAATGAAGGTGCTTACTTCAAACTGGACACACTAAGTTTAGGCTATGTATGGAAATAAAATAAAGCAATTACCAATTAGAGACTAGAGAATTAAATAGGATCTGAACACATTAGCCTATGAAGACACTGGTGAAATTTTCATAGGCCAAAGCATGAAATGAACACATAATAAATCAACTTTGTTTAGTAAATAAATAACTGAAAATAGTTTAACAAAAGAAAAGATGAGGGTTTTAATAGAAATGTTCAAAGAAGCCTTACTAGGTTCCCTAATTATGATTTTATGAAACTATTTTTTTGACATGCAAGTAAATTTGATGGCAGCAAGAACCATTAGTTGAAAGAATATTGGTGGAAAAAAGAACAATATTATAAGAACCATTGATTCAAAGAATGTTGGTGAAAATATATTTTTTTCTCCATAAATTATTTGGCAACTATAAATGAAAATCTAGCAGGGACTTAAGCAAGTAATCCAACTAAACATCACTAATGATGGAGCATTCTGACTTTGTAACCTCCAAATATGATGCCCAAAGACCTCTGCAATATTACTGCCAAAACCTTAAAGTCAAACCTAATAATGAAGAAAATTTTCAGACAAATCAATATTCTAAAGAACTCCTGGCCTAGAACTACATTTCTTGAAAAAAAATGTTGATATCATGACATCTTATAAAAAAGAAATCATTAGGAAAATTTTAATTGATGCTGTAGAAGAAGACATGATGATGAGTCGATGTATTCTTTTGTGCGTATTTTTTGAATACTTGAGGCCAAGATCTCATAGGTTCTTAAGGAGGTTGGCTTCCAAGAGGGTTAATCCCCAAGAAGCAGGAGAGAATAGGGTCAGAGTTATTTCTCTCTCCTCTGCTCTCCTCCAGATTCAAGGTCCTGGATCTAGTAGTAGCACTACATCTTCACAGGCAGAGCCTTCATCAGAGAACAGACACCATCTCCTCCATTCGGTGATTCCCATTCTCCCTAAGATCTGGTATCATTCTTTCCTCTCTGGTCCTTTGAATCTAGTGTGGCCAGTGTCTTGGTAAATCCCCACCCTCATCCTTCTTGATGACATCAGAAGCTTTGTATTTATTTCAATCACTCATGGGCAATTTATCTCCCCTACTCTAAATTCTATTTCCAGGACACATGTGCCCACATCACACACATAGCACCTAACCCAGGCTCCTTTGTTCATAGCAGATGATAGAGAATTTCTGTATTTCAATTTAGCTCACAACGCTTTTTTTATTTCTCTTGCATCTCTTTTCCGGCACTGATGAAAGTGCTAGAAATTAAAGAGACAATCAGATGACTGATGAGCACCGGTGAGTCCAACAAAGTAGTTCAAAGCATAGTTGGAGTCAGACTCCTGGATCTGTTTTTTAAGAACTTCACATATTTAGATTTCATGTTTTTCACCTATAAAACATAGCTAATGATGGCCCTCTTATTATAGACTAATTTTGATGACTCAAAGAGCCTATGCCTACAAATCAGTGAACACTGTGCCCTAAATATATTATATGTTTAATAGACATTAACATATATTAACCACAGTTACAGATTCCAAAACTGTGGTAGTTATACAAATCCCTTTTTCATGATCATCTCTAGTCAATCAGTAGCACTAAGCTAAAATTAGATTCTATTATAATATTTACATGTTTGCTGAATTTCTGCCCCTTTCAGTATCTCCATCATTATGTGGAATCAAGTCGTTTCTTTTTTTAATTAAAAAACTCACAACTCTAGATGTAATCTGAGAATTACGTATTGGGAACTCTCACAAATACACTGTTCAGTGGTTGGATAATCAAATGTGCAAGGGTATCACATCCTTAGATGCAGTCATTTCAGGTGAGGAAAAGGAAAATAGATTTTGTTATTTACTTTGATCACTCCAAAAAAAAAAGTTTAAGGGTTGGTAGTAGATGGAAAAAGTAATGAAAATAATTAGCTAAAATTAGGACTCGGGGATTCACTGTAATATCACTTACTCACTGTTTTCCTATATTCTAATAGCTTGAGCAAGCCCCAGATTGGTTTTATAGTATTCTTAGTGGTTACTGGATTTGAAAGATCTCTTGGGATTTGCATAATTCACAGTGTTGCCCACAGTCAATCAAGTATCTTTCAGGATTTTACATGAGGTATACTGTGGGTAAGGTAACTGAGTGGTTTCACATATTCCTCAGTATTTGAAATTCATTCTAAGTTTAATTCAGTATCTCAGCTCTCTTGAACCTTTTTTTTTGTTCTAAAACCTCTCTTATTTGTCTTTCTCCATCTAACACACTCCCCCCCCCAAAAAACAGCCTTTGGTTGAAAGGTTTGCACCTGGCATTAACTGTGCTACAGAGTGCAAAACATCCTTTGCTTGATGGTTTCAGATGTACTGGGAAGAATGAAAAGTCTAATATTTGCATAGTGTGCACTTTCAGGACATGCCATTACGTTGACTCTATAATCATGCCTAATTAAGGTTATATACTCTGTATTTTTGTATTAATTAGATCATCACAGTACAACCCCTTTTCAAAAGTAATTTCAAAGGAAAAAGAAAATCATCTACCAAAGTAAGTGGCTGCTGAAAAAGGATCTATCAATCATCTCACTTTGAAAGAGAGTTATAGAGAAAGGAAATGATATGCAAAGTGACTGGAAAAAAAGTTAATTTCATTACCCTTAAATGGTGAAAAATATGGACTGAGCAAGAACCTACTTAACTAAGTGTGACTGATTAATTAACTAAGTGTGACTAGGTAACTACTCTACATCATAAAGTCAAGTTGAAATGGGTACCTCTGAGCTGAGAACTTTCTGTATGCATGGGAAAATAGTTCTTGCTGGTTTTCAAGTTTACGTTGACCCTGGGCTGGAGATAAAGTGGTAAGGTTGCCAGGGAAGCAGAGTTTTATTTGCTGGCCTAGATGACAACATGAAATTCAGGGGCTGCTTCAGATGAAAGTTAGTCTTTGCCTATCAGAATTTTACTGAAATAGAGATGAGAACAAATATTTTGGAGTGAATCGTAAGTCAGTTGTGGTCAAAAGAAATTAGGGAGAATCTGTGTTTTGATTTCCCAGGCTCCTTACTTTATATGATTAAATCATTTTTAATGCATTATCTCATCTTAGGGATAATAGCCTGCTAATGTTTCTGGTTTTAGTCATTATTATCTCTGATTATCTTTCAGCCTTTCTAGATTCTCATATTTAAAAGTAAAAAGCTTCTGGGTGGTCTTTCCTTAATCCTGCAGTCTTGTAGCAACATAAGCATCCATAAATAAACAGAACCAAGTGGGTTTATCAAAAGCTAAGAATTGATGTTTTCAAAATAGGTGGCCTTGTTGTTTTACAGACAAGAGAAATGATGCTGAAAAGGTAGTTGATTTATGGCGGGTACACATCTATAATCTCAGCAACTTCTAGAGGCAGACATAGAAGGATCATGATTTGAGACTAGCCTAGGAAAAAATGTGAAATCCTGTCTAAAAAGACAAAAACACTAAGAAAAACATCAAAAGACCTGGAGGTGTGGTTCAAGTGGGAAAATACTTGCCTAATAAACATAAGGCCCTGAATTCATTCCCCAGTACCACCATAAAAAAAAAGGATGGGTAAAAAGAAGAGGGAGAGAAGGAGGAGGAAGAGGAGATAGAAATTGACTTACCCCAGGTCACACATGTGCATGTTACTCCTTCATCATCGAAGAGAAGTGGACAGAAAGGAAAGGTAAATAATAATGTATTTGACTTACTATGTTCGAAGAGAAGTGGACAGAAAGGAAAGGTAAATAATAATGTATTTGACTTACTATGTATGGTACTCTCTAAGTGTACCTGATTCGCATTTAGAATAAGATGAGAAAACCCAGTACTATTTCCATTTTACAACAGAGAAAACTTCCCAAGTCACTGATGTTTTCTGGCTTTACAATGGGCAAGAAGAAAACTTGGCATGTAACCAAATTTTTTCTTAACAACAAACCACCCAACCCACCCACTCCAAAAGTTGCCTAGCTCTCTGTAAAGAATGACACTGCAAGTGTTAAACACTGGATGGATCCCATCTCTTACATGGTATTCATGGCTGGTATAATCTCAGCCTCAAGCACTTATTTCAGTTTCTTGGTGACAGAGGCCATCACTGTCTTCATATTTCGGGCCCTGCTGTGCCTGCAGCACTTGAATGATTTCAGGCCTCCAGTTCATCAGAAACTGTTAGGTTCACACCTTAAGCAGAGGGAGAGAAGGCAGTGGTGATGGCAAGGAAAGGTCCATTGGATGATGAGGAACACAGTGTGTTTGCACACTGAGGTAGTAAAGGAACCTCTAGAACTAGAACTTGTGAGTTCTAATAAGTCACCCTAGAACTAGTGAGTTCTGCCCTCTCGTGATACAAATGAGGAAACAAAGGTGCAGAGAGGTAGGGTAATCTACCCCACACCACACCGAGGGACTGCTGATGGCCTAATCAAGATGAGAACCCAAAGACTGGTGACTTGTGACTCTAGTTTTATTCTCTTCTTATTCAACCTTCACCATCATTCACCACCTCCCCAAGATCCAATGAACTAGCATGGCTTCCAGCTCTAATTTCCTGTCAGTTGGAAATTTGAAACTTAGCCTCACCAAATTTTCTTCCAGGTCTTGGATACTCACAAATACCGCTTAAATAAAATACATATTAAATTATATGGAGTATATATACCTATATATGCTATATATATATAGTCTGAAAGCATAATAAAAATGCAAACACATCCAATGTGTCCATCTACTGAGAATGATAAATAAAATGTTGTCTAGCTATACAATGGAGCATTATGCATCCCTAATAAGGAATAAAAATGCATGGTACAACATGAATGAGCCTTGAAAACATGCTGAATGAAAGAAACTAGACAAAAAAAGGGCACATAACACGATTCCATTTATGTGAAATAGTCAAAATAGGTAAGTCTATATGGGCAGAAAGCACATTGTTGATTCCTGGAGCTCAATGGAGGGGAGAATGATTTTTTGCTGGGTGTAGAATTTGTTTTGGGGTGTTGGAACTACAAAATGGTGATAGCTGTATTACATTAGAAATGCTCTAAATGCCACTGAATCATACAGTATTAAATGGCACATTTTGTTCCATTCACTTTTCCATGAATAATATAGATATGGTGCTGTTGACAAACTGTCACGTTGATAATAAAAGTTAATTATAGAACAAAAATACTTGTAGACTCTTAGCATACATGCCATTTGTCTTGCCAGATGTATTGGTCAGATCCTTTTCTCTTCTCTGAATACAGTATGGACAAAAACTATAACTGACTTCCATACCATGCCAAGTGTGGAAAAACAAACTGGTAAGGACTTATCTATAACCTGTAATAAATATGCATTAATCTATATGTATCTATACTTTAACAAGCTAAAGCAAAGGGAAGACATTCTGGTTAATTCTTGTCATCCATCATTCTGACAACATGTCAAAGTCAAATTGTGAGATATGAGATCATTCAGTTTTGCCTTTGCTGGCTACCATTCTCTAGCAATGTCTTCAATCGTGGAGTAACTAAATGATATGGTGAAAGGCCTCAGTCACTGCAGGGCCTGCTCAGAGTAGTAAGAGTAATGCACTGTAACCAAACCCCAAGGTCTTTAGATTTGGCCTGCCAGATGTTTAGAGCCCATTTTCTATACTTCTCGAATAGGGTCACACTTCTGTAATGGCATTGTCATATTGTTTTTATGTTGTTTGATTTAAAAGAATGACACAAGTCAAGATGCATGGTATACATAAACTGCTTTGTTAACTAGCCAAAAAATAAAAATTCAATACAGATTCTACAAAATTCAGAAAAGTGAGGGAAAACTGGGAAGGATAGGTAAGAATATTGAAAGGAGTGACATTGATCAAGATACACTATATTCATAATCTGCTTTGTTGAAGGGCAACTCCCTTGTACAACTATTTTAATAGAATTTTTAATTTTTTTTAATAAAATAAATTTCTCATCTGATCACATAAAGTATTTGCCAAATGCATAGTTTGAAGTTTGTAGTTCTGACCGTTTCTGTTCCATTGGTTATGAAATGATGACAGGTAGAAAATATCAGCAACACTTGCTTCCTGTCCTCACAAAAATATAAGCAAGTCAAGAAACTTCAGTCACTCACTGGCAGCCCCTGCATTTTACCCTTAGAAAATGGTGAGCATGGGAACAAATAGTTTATTAGGAATTAATTCATGCTATTTTTATTTAAAGAGAGCTAAAGGAATTATTAAATGTAAAAATTAAATGTTCAATATCAGAATTTGTGATCCTGATTTACAGGATAATTACCAGTGAGTTTGTGGTAATATTGAGTAAGTACATTTTTAAAATTTTTCTTCATTTTTGAACCACTGTTCCAAGTGAGAAAACAAACCACTTCCCAATAGCCTGAGTCTGTCTCCAGACAGCCATGTTTTCTTTTGCTCAGCATTGTAAAATATCTCTGTAAGGGAATGTCATTTGTGTTACGTGAAGCTATCTGATTAGTATAGATGTATCTTAATAGATAGCTTGGAGCAACAAAAAACTGAAAAATATGAAACTTTCAAGATTTTTAGTCTAAGAGAATGATAAACAAAAGGAGAAAGGAAAATCAGAAATTTTAAGTCTAAATTTAAGTCTAATTTTAAAATTAGTCTGTAGTTAGAACTTTTATAAACTTCCAAATACCTCCTGATATCAGAAAGCCCTCAAACAGATGTGCTCTGATAGATGTTTTTATACAAAGAATGCACCAATAATGTCACTCAGGCACTAAATTTAGCAAGTAGAATTGATTGTGATTGATAAGACTCAGATAACTTTTTTTAGAGTCTTAAACTCAAATTACTGCAATGTAAATGGGGTTTTTTTAGTCATAACCTAAAAGTCAGGAAATTCTTACTTAGATTTAACCATACTTTAGTTGACAATGGTTTGAATAATCTTTTTTTTTAGAGATGGCAGATTGAGATGTTATGGAGATATAGTGCTTCCAACTCATTGTTCCTGCAGAAACCTTGGTTTGAAGCTTTAAAATTCGAAACACAATGAAAATCGCAAATTCTTTTCTACAAGTTATTTTCAGTACATTCTGAGTTAACTGGTCTGTCACAACAAACATATAACCAGCTAAAAGACACCAGCAGAAGATCAAAATGTGTCATGCTCTCTCATCCAAATTCATCAGGTCAGGTTTAGTTACAGCAAGAGTCAGGAAAGAGTCAGAAAGAGTCAGGAAAGCCACCTGAAATTATACCAAGTGGTCATCTGTGTGTGAGTCAGGAGATTTCAGTTATAGGCCTGTTGTGATGCTACCTAAATGTGACTCATTTTAATTTTAGAGTATCACTGCAATGTAATTTTTAATGAAGAGATTCAATTAGGAAGAGTCTCTAGCTTTCAGTTCTAAATACTTTTTAGTTAAAAGTATGCTTTCTGGCTGAGGCTCAGAGGTAGTTTGTTTGCCTAGTATGTGGGAGGCATTGGAAATCACACAAAAAAGGTGTTCATGAGCCAGGCACCAATAGTTAATACCTGTAACCTCAGCTGCTCAGGAAGCTAAGATCTAAAAAGCCAATCAGGATAGGAAAGTCTATGACATTCTTATCTCCAATTAGCCAGAAGTGGAGCTGTGGCTCAAATGCTATATAGAGTACTAACCTTAAGCACAAAAGCTCAGAGACAGCCCAGGCCTGAGTTCAAGCTGTACGACTTGCACATACCCACACAAAAAAGGACTTTATGGTATATAAATAAAAAGGAAGATTAGAAATTGTAGTTAGGACATAATGAATGTTATTAAACCTAAGTGAAAATACATGAAGAACTGTGTAAAGCAATATGTTGAATGATTGTATAAATTTTTACTTTACTGTTTTTGTTGTTTTTTAAAATTTTTTATTGTAAAGATACTGTACAGAGGGGTTACAGTTACATGAGTAAGGTAATGAGTACATTTCCTATGGAGCATTGTTACCCCCCTCCTTTGTTTTTCCCCTACTAACCCTTCCATCCCTCCCCACCTCCCCAATCCTCCCCACTGAAGTTGTAAAGTTTGTTTTCAACATAGTGTCCTATACATCTCATTGTTACAATGGGTCAACCTGTATCCTTGTTTCAGAATTTTTTTATTTCCCTTCCCCTTGCCAAATTAGAAAAATGTCTATACAAGATGTACCAGAATCAAATTCAGTGACAATAGGGGTTATACCATGGGGGAAGAACATACAAAGGAAACAAAGGAAATCGCATAGTACATTAAAAACAAAAGTGACAAAGAAACACCTCTTGTGTCCTTAGCTTGAGGTTCATTTCACTTAGCATCATCAATGTCATATGTACATAGCTTTTAACTTTTTCTGCTTGTCTGGTAAGATTATCCTAGATGTATACTAGTTATTATAAATAAGTGAAATCATGGGACCTATTTTTCTTTGGGTCTGGCTTACTTCACTTAATATAATTTTATTGTTTTGTTTATTTATTGTTTTATTTTATTGTTTTATTTATTTTATTTTGCATTTTTAGGAATGCACATGTATTATTTTGTGGTCATAAAATAAATGAACAATAAAAACTGAGTCTTTTAAATATTTTAGAACATTAAATATAGACTGGGTCATCAGAACTTTAGAATCCCTGCCTTTGGGGGGAAAATATTTTTTAAGAAAATGTATTATATAAATCTTGGCTTCTCTTTCATGTAGCTATTTGAAGTCTAAGATAGATCTATATGGGATTTCTAGTTTCTGGAATATCAAACAAAGAAACAATTTCTCCAACACAATAGATTATACCATTAGTGTCTCTATTTTGTCACCTTTTACCATTACAATAACATGACGGCATTTCTTGTGTTAACTTCCCTAGAATACTGCAAAAATTGCTATATGCATTGAGAAGCCCATTCATTTCTCAAAAACATCATTGGTTATGGTTCATTTGACGTGTAAATCTGGATATGGTTCACTTGACATGTGTGTGAGTTGTGTGACCAGTAAAGGAGGGAGATGTTAATGGAGCTAAAAGTTTTAAAGCCCCATTGAGATAAAATTCATGTATGAAATTCACACATAGGTAATATACACAGCTTGATGGGTTTAGACACATATTTACACTATCACTACAATCAAGATAGTAAACATATATATATATATATATGTATATATATATATATATATATATATATCATAGGGAGACATGTGTTTGGAAAATAAATTTATTGAATGGATTCTGTGGTATCTGGGGCTTAATCCATTAAGACTTTGAACATGGCAACCCAAACTTTCAGGTTCATCTCTTCCTGGTTGTGAACAACAGCAGCTTGGCTCTCTCAGTGGCAGATAGTCTAACTTCACAACAGATACAGACTTTACATTTTCTGAGTATATGTTCTTTATAGAATCAGACGAGGTAAACTAAACAGGTTGGGAAAACATATCATCTTTAGTTTCAGGTGAAACTCTGACGTTCTAGAGGTGAAAAACTGCCTAACCAGCTACCAGAGAATTCCTAGAAATTCCATGTTCAATAATACAAAGT
This sequence comes from Dipodomys merriami, assembly GCF_024711535.1. NCBI lineage: Eukaryota > Metazoa > Chordata > Mammalia > Rodentia > Heteromyidae > Dipodomys > Dipodomys merriami. Next base: position 29,296,844 of record NW_027202270.1, read on the forward strand.
AGAACTCTGAGCATACTTTCAATAAGGAATTCTGGGAAAACAATCTTTAGTAATTATAGCATAATTTCCAACGGATTCCCCTACACTGTGATCATTTTTTTGTTTAAACATACTTCTCACAGATATATGAGTACAATCCAAGGTAGCTTATGGCCTATGAAGGAGTCAAGAAAAGAGGCTTGTTTTCATTAACACATGGAGCCTTTTTAGTTGCCCAAGCTTGCTGGTGGCTCATACCTATAATCCTAGCTACTCAGGAGACTGAGATCTAAAGGATCTCAGTTTGAAGTCAGCCTGAGCAGTAAAGCTCATGAGACTTTTATCTCCAATTAATTACTAAAATGCCAGTAATGGAGCTGTGGCTCAAGTGGTAGAGTACTAGCCTTGAGCAAAAGAAGCTTAGGGACAGTGCGCAGGCCCTGAATTCAAGGCCAAGGCCTAACACCAAAAAAAAAAAAAACTAACAAACATTGTAACCGTCAAGAATATCTCTACTGTGTAACAAGGAGAAGTCCAGGAAAATGTGAAAATAGCCAGCTCTCCAGTGCTTGTTATAGCTCCAAACAACTCCTCAGTGATGAAAGACTCATAAAATGTTGTTCATTCTTTTATGAATGCCAGCATAAACTACAAATCCAAATGACTGTGGTCCTTCAAATACATCATGTTGGAAAATTATATTTTCCAGTGATGTTGTCATTGTTCAGTTCATCCCTGGGATACCTCTTTTGGACTTGCTCTGCTTCCATTAGAAAAAAAAATAATGTCTTATTCTTTTTATCATGGTTTTGATACAAAATTGAAAGCACCAGTCTCTGTAACTTTCATCAACTAATGAATTTGGGGTGCAATAAAGAATTAAATTCAGATTCAAGCAACAAATGAACACTATCCTTGAGGATGTTGGAAAGATTGTGCTAGAGGCCTCTGAGTCCCAAGAACATTTTTCAGTGTTCACAGCATCACTAGGACAAGAGATGAGCTGTTATATTTTGGGATTTGAGCAGATGGCATGATCCCACAAAACAGTAAAGATAGAGACGAAGGGGTGCCTGCATTACCCACTACTTGTACAACAGAGCATCTGGGATCAGGGAAGGCAAGATCCAAGTGATGTCCCTAGAATCCAGGGAAAAGTAACTGCATACAGGCAGACCAGCAGAGCACATATAGTAGGAATCAGGCAGGGAGAGCCAGAGAATTCTTCACTCAGTAGACCTGACTCCAGAATGATGAGCAGATGCTTGAGATCTAAAACATGGAGTTCAGGTGAAGTACTATGACTTTGAAGAAATAGATAGGTTAGAGCTAAACTGTTAAAAGGGCCAAGGCAAGAAACAGCCTTCTAACATTTAGGCAAGACAGATGAAGGGAAGCTGGGCCTTTCCCAAGTGTGGGGTAAGTCTAGAAACCATTCTCCAAGGTCATGTGCCACCAGAGAGTCCAATGCTCTGAAACTTCCTGGATCCAAATCCTGGATAGGACTATCTTCATTCACTGGACTAAACCTCATTCACTAAGAGTCTGAGATGTTGAAACCCTAAACTAAGGTGAAACTGAGCCTATAAGTAAGGATGGGGAAGCTGAGATGTTCAATCACACAATTAGACACTAATAAAGACATAGATGTCAAAGAAGGGCTGCTCCAATGCCCATGATCACTCTCTAAAGAGACTGACACTCGTAAAATCTGTGATATCTAGTTTAGCATAAAATAAACTGTATTCTGTTGGAAAGCTTCACTTCCTTTCCCTGGAGTCCATTGTTCTTAGAAGGATTCTACTGTATTGATGGGACATTTTTTAATGTATTTACTTCAATTATCCAAGTTCAGTGGGGTTGAAACCAGACCGTGGTTTTCTAAGAGCAGACAAATTGAGACCAGACTATACTCTAAACTCCCCCATGTTCTGGTTTCATTACGCTCTTGAAACCTTGGTCAATTTTATGAAAAAAAAAGTTGCTAGAACAAGGCTTACATCCTAGCAAACCTGACCCAGTTAGAACTTGAAGTTGGAATGAACTCAGTTTTAATTTGGAGTGCATTGCTAAGCCGTAAAAGAGAAACCAAATACCACAAATGTGCAAGAAGGAAAAAGAAGGAAAAAATTATCATTAAGTGATAAACTTATTATCCCAAATCTATGAGCAATGAGTGGACATAACTAATAAGAAAATATTTCCAGATGTAAAAATCCAGAAAGTACTCTAAGATTATGACTCTAAAATAACTTTTCTGATTAAGATCAAACTTTCCAAGAACATTGGCCTTTATTCTGAAATCAAACCATGAGAAATTTCACACTAAAGTCATTGTAAATTGCTTGCATGAGAATTGCTTTCACAAATTTTTTAACAATGGGGTAGAATAATCATTGTTAGTTATTAACTATGATGTTCAGTCAAAAGATAAAGCCATTGGTGCCTTAAAAAGATGAGGAAGGAAGAAAGAAGGGAAGGAAGGAGGGAGACAGAGAGAAAGGAAAAAGGAAGAAAGGAAGGGAGGAAAAAGGAGAGAAGGGAAGAAGGAAGGAGAGGAGGAGGTAAGAAGGGAGAGAAGGAGGGAGGGGAAAAGGAAGGAGGGATGGAGGAAGGGAGGAAGGCATGGAGTGAGGAAAGAAGGAAGAATGTATTCAAACTCAGATCAAGTAAGTTTTGGCTCTTGAGAACAATATACTGTTCATTTTATTCTAAATATTTCCCAAAAACATTTTCACTGATATATTTTCTTGTTACCAGGACTAATCCCAGAGAGCTCTATTTTAGGTCATCAAAAAGCAATTGGATCAATATTGATATCTAATTCCTACTATTATCTCTCCAAACCAAGGTCTCTCAACTTTAAAACCATTAAAATTTGGGGCAAAATGGGATTAAATATGTAAGAATTTTGTTAAGGGAAAATGGAAAGGGAGATGGTAAAACAGAAATGACATACAACATATGACCATATAAGATGATGTTAAGCGAAATGAACCCCAAGATAGTTTTACCTTTCTTGCTGTTGCTTTTAGTGAATTTATAATGTACCGTGTGATTTTTTTTTGTTTCTTTAGTTTGTTCTGGTATAACCCGTTTTCACTGTATTTGAGTCCAGTGGCCTGAATCTTGTATATACATTTTTCTAATTTGGGGAAGAGCAGGGAAATTACAAAATGCTGAAATAAGGTTACAGGTTGACCTATTGTAACAACAAGATGTACAAGACCCTATGTTGAAAATGAACTTTACAACTTGGGGAAGCCGGAGGGAGAAGTTGGGAAGGTGGGGAGGGAAGGGATGGTAGGGGAAAAACAAAGGAGGAGGTAACAACCCTCCAGAGGAAATGTACTCATTACTCATGTAACTGCAACCCCTCTGTGCAGCATTTTTACAATAAAAAATATATACAAATAAAGGAACTCACAAACAATTTTGACCCCAAAGTGAGGGGCAGAGGGAAGAGAGGTTGGGTGGAAGCATTTAGATTCTCAATGGGGCTGGGATGCAGCAGTGGCAAAGCACTTTCCTAGCAAATGCCATGTCCTAGGTTCAATCTTCAGTACCAAAAATGAAAAGACAAAAAAAAATCCTATAGATTTGCATTTGGTCTGAAAGTTTTAGCAAGAAGATTAGGAGTTTGTGAGCTGAGATTCATCATCTGGTACAGGCTTACTTTTGAATTTCTACCATGCTCCACCATAGACTAGTGGCAGTCCATGAAAAGAAAGACAGGGAAAATAGAGTAGATGTTTATTTCCCTGCTTGCAAAAATTTGATATTTTTAAACCCAACCCTTCATGACAGTATTTAGAGTTGGGGACTTTGAGAATTAGTTCACAGTGACTCATAAATGGGATTGGTGCTCTTATTAAGGAGGCTCCAGACAGCTTCCTCAACTTTTCTTCCCTGAGGATACATTCGAAGACAGCCATAGTTTAGAAAACAAGCCCCACCAGACACAGTATTTCCCAGTGCCTTGATCTTGAACTTCTCAGCCCCTACAACTGCAAAAAATAAACCTTTGTTTCCTTTATGCCTTCCAGTCTATAATATTCTGATGTGGCTGCTTGGATACAGAATAGTGAATGTCAGACTACCCAAGTTGCAGTGGCTTGGGTCCTTGATCCATTACATTTCTTCTCGTAGAGGGTCCTTGTCGATCCACTTCTCCGCATAGATTTGAGCAGCTCCTGCTCCTGCAGGCCTCTCTTCCTGGAAAGAAACTCCGAAGTGTGTGGCTAGTGATTCAAATAACAACCCTCATCACTACAATGGATCTCAACACAGCAATCAGTCCTCTCTATCTCCACCCACTATCTATTCTAAATTACTTACCCACATCTTGATAAGTCTTGATAGTTTTGCTGGTCATGTTGCTCAAACATTATTTCCTGAAGATTTTGAGCACTTGCTAATCATACCCTTCATAGTTCTAGGATGTTGCATAAGTTTGTTTGCGTTGATGTGGGGGTAACAATATCAGGACACCCCCAGTGTGTCCCTCATGTTCCAACTGTATTCCTCCTTATCCCGATTGTGTAGAAGCAGCCTATTTCCCCTTGATCAGGGCTATTTTCAGCCATATCATGGTTCTGCTTTCTGCCTGTTGGTTCATGGAGATAGACACCAAAGTATACTAGTGGTACTTTTAATATGCAGTCCAACATCATGCTTGCCATATCTTCTAGCCAAAAAAAAAAAAAAAAAAACTTCTCCCTTTACAAATCCCTTAGTCAATGAGACCATTCTACTTCAGTTTTCATTATTAAACTGATATTTCCTTTCTACTAGAGATGTGGTACTATATAGGACTGATTTAATACATATATTGTGTCCTTAAGGAGATAGTCTGTCGGTTCAGAATGTTCTACTCAAGTTGATACTATAGCTGCATCTTTTGGAGGTCATTGTGGCATCCTACGAGCCTGATTGCCTGTTGTACATACAATATGGTCCCATGGATATTAGCTCATTGAAGGAGGTGAAGTGGGTTCCTTGTGCAGATGCTTTTCAGAGTAGAATTCTACATGTGGTGGAATCTGTAGGTCCCTGCATGGTATAATTGATATGATGCTCTCCCCAGCAGAAAGAGCAAATCTGTACTTAGAATAGATAGCTGGGAGGGTGAATAATTGGCCTTTGCAGGATGGAAATGTCTCAGTGTAGTCATCTTGCCAAGTGGCCAGTTGTTCTCCTTGATGAATACCACAGGAGAGGCTCGGTATTACTAAAAATTGAATCCTACCAACACATACTAGCTAATTACCATGAATCCTGATCTAGAGCCTTTTGTGTAACTTATGTGGCCCACTATGGCCTCAGTCATAATACACTGGATTTTTAACCTTAGTTATTAACTTGCAGGTCAGGAGAGGCGGGAGGGAAATCATCCTAAATGAGATTCCTGTTGTGAGGACAGATGGGAATCTGTAGACTCTTTTAAAACCATAGAATTGCTAGTCTTTACTGTGAAAAGTGAACCTCAGCAAGCCTAGAAGTTTGGGGAAGGTAAAAGAATTAATCTCCTCAGGCAACATTCACAAAACTTGCTAATCTTCAGATCTTCTCATTTTCTATTCATTGAAGTCAGGTGTATATCAGTTTTATCTTCCTGTAATCAACATTTTGAACAGTAAGTGTGTATACAAGAAATAAATAAAGCATGTCAGGATTGTCTCTGAGACAAGAAAAAAGAGACATAGCTTTACATTTGTGATTTTTTTTCCTTTTGATCAGTCAGAACATTTGGGTATCCTTCCATCCTACCAAAATCTTTCTGTTATGGTAGCTCCTCAAAGGCAACAAAATAGAAACAATGCAAGTTAAGCATACTTGGGAGGTTCCAAGTGGGTATCAAAACTCACAGTGAAAACTGCAACAGTAATGCTTATATATTTTAAGTCCCAATGTGGAATGTTAAATTGAAAAACATTTGGATGCCAAACTAGAACTTTCCATTTTAATCTGGACAAAGCTCTACTTTCACAACAAAGCTTGAAAGAATGTTACTAAGTTTCATAGCTGCTCTTATGAATTTGTAACTTCCAAGTTGCATTGAAGTGGAGCAGTATTTGCTGAGACACCAATGTCCATAAGGATGATCTTAAATCATTTCCATATGTTCATGGAAAAACTTTCAATAGATTTGGAATGAGAAATAGATAAATAGCAATACGATGGAATTCTTAAGATACATATATCACAACCTCTTTGCTTTAAGATGAAAATAATCCTGAAATAAAATTCTAACTTGAGCATGCACACAACCCTGGTCATATACAGCAAACATTTCAACAACATTCCATCTCATTATTAGAACAGTAGCAACTTAACAGAGTGTAGAGTATGACAGGAAGGCTCTAAGGAGAATGGCTTCATCTCTCTACCCACATATATCCTCCCAGTTTAAGCTTTTGCATTGTTCCAAAAGAAACCTAAGACTGAAGTTCTTACTGGAGTAAAATGGTGGATTAGAAGCTTCATCTATGTGATTATGAATGAGAAGAGTCAGAGTGATGAAGAACAGACTATATTCCTAAGAAAGAAAGGAACAGTGTTAGGAATCACAAAAAGGGTAACAGGACAGTTGAAAACAGAGCAAAATTGAAAGACTACACAGAAAAAAAAAAAAGGAGGAAACAGAATACAGCTCCAATCCTTTCCCTTCAAAGGGGAGGGGAAGTTGAAACCACAACCACAAAATAAACCAGGAAGTCCTGGGGACAACACTGGAAGTCCTAGCCACAAGGTAAACCCACAGTTCTTGTAAGCCTTAAATCCAATACGTAAACTTTGTACGATGGTAGCTCCTCCTGGATTGCAGGACAGCACTGAAGAAGTAGTCCTTGCTCCCTCAAAGCAGATCCAGCTATTTGCTGTCAAAACAAACAAACAAACAAACAAAGCAACTTTAAAAGTAAAAGATAGAAAATTATACTTATGGGGTAAGGAAGGTGGCTCAGTGGTAAAATGCTTGCCATGCATGCATGAAGCCATGGGTTCAATTCCTCAGTACCACATAAATAAAAAAAGCTGTAGCTCAAGTGGTAGAGTGCTAGCCTTGAGCTGAAGAGCTGAGGGACAAGCATCTAGGCCTATAGTTCAGGCCCCATGACCAAAAAGAAAGAAAGAAAGAAAATTATACATAAGAGAAAGAGAATCTGAAAGCAAACAGGAATACCTATACCCTATATATGATAAAGCAGATTTCAAGCCAAAATTAGTCAGAGGGGATAAAAAGGTCACCATAAACTCATGGAAGGAACAATTCATCAAGAAAATCTGACACTTGTAAATATGAACCAAACGTTGGTGAACCCAATTTCATTAAACATGACTTGACATGAAGGAACAGATAGGTCTGAATGCAATGATAGTAGGTGATTTCAACATCCCATACTCCTTAATGGACAGAAAATCCATCCCTTTCCTCCCCAAAAATATCATCATCATCAGGGTTAAACTGTTCAGATAAATTTAATAGATATCTAACATATTTCATCGAACAACTCAAGAATATGTGTCCTTTCAGCAGTCCATGGGACTTGAACCAAAACAGATCATATTATAGGCCACAAAAGTCTTAATTAAAAACAAATTGTGTATCACAGAAGATCAAACAGATATGTACATGGAGAGTAAATAATAAATACACTTTCAAATAAAACATCAGTCACTGAAAACATAGAGATTTTCAAATTTCTAGAATTAAATGAAAATTAAAATACAACTTATTTGTACCTTTGGGAAATAGCAAAGGTAGTTATATAAGGAAAGTTTACAGTTATATAAACAAGGATGATGTATGCAAATGTCTCAGGGGAAAAAAAGCAAATCCAAAATTAGTGGATGGAATTAAATAACAAAGATTAGGGGGGAAATTGGCCAAATGGAGTCTAAAGAAAGAATATGAAGTGTTGATTTAACAAAGAGTTATTTCTTTATAAAGATAAGCAAGATTGATAAACCTTTAACTAAACTAATGAAAAGAGGGAAGCAGCCATGGGCTAGTGGTTCACATTATAATTCTAGCTACTCAAGAGGCTGAGATCTGAGGATCACAGTTCAAAGCCAGCCCGGGCAGGGAAGTCCATGAGACTCTTATCTCCAATAAACCACTAGAAAACCAGAAGTGGCACTGTGGCTCAAGCAGTAGAGCACTCACCTTGAGCTGAAGAGTGCAAGGACCATGCCCAAGCCCAGAGTTCAAGCCCCACGATCAACTATATATGTGTGTGTGTGTGTGTGTGTGTGTGTGTGTGTGTGTGTGTATACATATATATATACACACATATGTATATATATATAATTTTTAAAAGAGAAAATTGGCCTTAATAAAATAAGAAATGAAAAAGTGACTATTAAAATCGATGCCACTATAAATCACAACCATTATGGAATATTTCAGAAATTTACACTCTGGTAAATTAGAAAATGTAGAACCTATAAATAAATTTATATTTTTGCACTAGAACTTTTTTTTAATATTTTACTGTTATAAAGGTGATATAGAAAGGGGCTACTGTTACATAAGTCAGCTCAAGAGTACATTTCCCTTTGGAAAATATCACCCTTTCCCTCTGTCTCCCAGGTTTTCCCTCCCATCCCACCCACAAGTTGAATAGTTCATTTTCAACAGTGTCTAGTGAGTACCACTGCTTCATGTATTCACCCTTTGTCCTTCCATTTCTTCTTTTTTTTTTCCAGAGCTGAGGACCGAATTCAGGGCCTTGTATTCACCAGGCAGGCGCTATTCCCCTGAGCTAAACCCCCAGCCCCTATTTCTGTATTGACCTTACCCTCCTCAAGACAGATAAATGAACCAAAAAAAAGACCAAAAAAAGAAAAGAGAACAAAAACAATGTTTTTATTTTCTTTCCTTGATAGCCAAGGATGTTGAACATTTCCTCTTGTGTTTATTCGCCATTCTTTCATCTTTTAAGACTCTCTATTTGGTTCCCTTGCCCATTTGTTGATTGGTTTCTTCACTTTTATGGAGAGGATAGATTCTTGCGCTCCTTGTATATTTTGGATATCAGGCCTTTGTCAGTTGTGTAGCCAATAAAGATCTTTTCCTAGTCTGTTGGCTGTCTTTCTAATTTGAAACTCTATCCTTCACTATGCAGGAACTCTTTAGTTTGACATAATCTCATTTAACAAGTTTCTCTCCTATTTTCTGTGTCCCTGGGACTTATTTCAAAAAGTTCCTGCCTCTCTATAAGTTCTAATGTTTCCTCTACTCAATCTTGCAGTAGTTTCAGAGTTTCAGGGCTGACATTTGAGGTCTTTGATCCACTTTGAGTTGATATTGTGTATGGTGACAAACAGGGATCTGATTTTAATTTTCTACATCTGGGAATCAAGTTTTCTTAAGTTGGAATACTTTAATGTCTTTTAAGAATGTATTTTTATTACTTTAAGTAGTTGTACAAAGGTTGTCATTTTAAAAAGCAGCTGATGAATACAATGCATCTTGATAAATGTCACCTCTTTCAACATCTCCTCCATCCCTCCAAACCCCACCTCTTCCCTCGATTTTCTTTTATTTACTATTATTGTTATTGTTATCTTTAAGTAGTTGTACAAAGGAGTTGCCATTAAACAAAGCAGTTTATGAATACAATGCATCTTGATCAATGTCACCTTTTTCAATGTTTTCACCCATCCCTCACAACTTACCCATTCCCTTGCTTTTGTAGGAGATATATAAATATATATATACACATATATATGTATGTAGAGAGAGGGATAGCTATAGATATAGATAACTACATTCTCTTCCCTTCTCCTCTTCATTCTTAATTTTGCAGAATATGCTTTGAATTTTATAAATGTATTCACCTCTACTTGTTCTCTTTATTCATAGACCTTCCTCTCCTTGATGCTCTTCTTTTCAAATATCCATTTTCTGGTGTTCATTTTTGGACTGTAAGTTAACCTTTCTAACATCATTTAAGTTCATCTTGAATTTTCCATAGTTTGGTTAAAACATTTGTGTACACTTGCATAAAGATGAAATTATTAGTGTGATATTTGTTTCTAATTTAAGAAACTAGTATTACCCTGTCCCTACATCCAGATACACACACACACACACAAAAAAAAAAGAACAGAAAACCATGGGCCAATTTCCCTGATGAACATAAATACAAATACCCTTAATAAAATACTTGTAACCTGAGTCCAGCAATATATTTAAACTACCATACACCATTATTAAGCTGATTTTTATTCAAGGATGCAAGAATGGTTTAATATATGTCAATCTGTAAATAAAAACAAAAATAAAAAACAAAAATTACAAGATCATCTCAATAAATGCAGAAGCTTTTGACAAAATTCAACATCCCTACATAATTTGAAAAAAAAAAACTAAAGAAATCAAGAATAGAATGCCATATCTCATAATATTAAAAGTTTATACATCAAACCTTTAGCCAACATTTGGTTGAAAATGTACATTGCTATAGCCAGTGCAGAATTCAGAAATTCCTCAGAATCTAAAAGAAATTGCCATATGAACCTGCTTTTACCCCTCCATGATACATACCCAAAAGAATCTAAGTCAGTATGTGTTAGAGATGATGTCATACTCATGTTTTTTGCATCACTCTTCACAATACCAAGTTTTGGAATCAGCCTAGGTATCCATTAATAGATGGATAATAAAAGTTTGGAATTTTATTGACAAGTGAAATTTATTGAACCATAAAGAATGTTATTTACTGGAAAATAAATGAAATTTGGTCATCTTGCCAAAAGAATTAAGGCAGACATGCAATTAAAAAAATGTCACCTGTTTTCTCTCAAGTGAAATTTATATTTTAAAAACAAATGAAACTTGAAATAAAACTATTTGGAAAGAGGAAAAGGAGAAGAGAGAAAGGATGCAGGAAAGGGTATGAAGGCGCATAAATACATTGTATGCATGCATTAAAATATAATGAAATCTATTTGTTCAGTTAATATATATTAATAGCAGGAGAGTAGAAAAAACTAAAAGAATGAGTTAATATATTCTATAAAGGACTTGTAATATTCATGAAATACCACAATTGAAATAAATAAAATGGGATAATGAAATGAAGGATTATTTTAAAAATTGGTTGCAAAGTTCTTGATTCATCTCATTAAGGATGCTACTTTGATTAATATGTGCAGATATAATTTTAACAAAATGTTGATGTGGTTTAGCTTGATTTATTACAAGAACATTTCAATTATTGTTTAAAAAGATGCTGATTGATAAGAAATCTACTCATTATCTGGCCCATGTAATTGTAACCCCTCTGTACAGTATTTTCACAATAAAAAAATTTAAAAAAATAAAAAAGATGCTGAAATTATTTTAGTAGTTGAACAATGATATCAAAAAATACCTTATCTCTTAAATATTAAAAAAAACTCCAAGACTCATCAAGTTTGAATGTAAGCCACAACTTCACACTAGAAATGCATGAGGAATTCAGTCTGTTGAGCAGAAATCAAGCAAAATATTTGTGAACTGAAATATGCTGAAAACATGCTAAGATGTAATAATCTAGTTTCTGTAGCTTTTTCTATGCCAAAATAAGGGAAGAAAAGGAAAGAAAACACGTTTCTCATTTCTAGAATTGCATCATCTCGAACAACTGAATAGTTCTTCCTGGGTTATCAGGCTCCAATAAAGTTGAATTTGAAATACGTTGCACTTATAAAATTACTAGGGCTAGTGGACCTACCCACTATAAAATAAAAGATAGTCTTGAAGCCAAGTCTGATCAGGAGCTTCCCAGCAAAATTCCTGCTGCCCCACTTCCCTCAAGGCCTCCTCCCCGACTCAATTCAGAAAATACAGCTCAATGTACTTCTCTACCAAAGTCAGTTAAGGACCTTTAAATGTTGTCTAGATTTGTTTGGTACTGGAAGAGAGACTAATCAAAATCGAACATATAATCATAAGAGTCTTTATACCCTACAAACTTATCTGAAATACACTGAGAAGTAATCTTACTCCTTTCCTTATCAGGAACTATTACTCATTCATGTACTATTTAATCTGAGCTAGGAGGGAAAAAACCATTATGGAAGACATTACAATGGTCTTTAGAAAAAGAGATAATAGGAAAAGATTGTTATGAACAACACTTGTAAAAACAGATATCTCTATGCCCAAATATTATATAGGAGTGATGGATTCAACAGAACACGATTTTTCTCCACACTGTGATGGGATAAGACTGAGGATTTGGCTATAGAAAAAAGAGGCTAGAGCATGAGCAAGAGAAAACATGATAGGAGGAAATGAGGACAAAGAAACCCTCAGAGATAAAGATATATGTGAAGAAGAATCATTTTTATTATAAAACACACAGATATTATCTACATAAAAATTAGAAAATTCATATAAGCAATAAAATTCTTCTATCTATAAATAATAGGTTCTCCTAATGACATATGCATACTACACTGTGTCTTATTCATGTTAATTCAATGAATAATCTTTAGAGGAATAATTGTAAAATATTTTTCTATACACATATGCAAGTAAAGTAGAATTAATGCAACACATTATTTTGTACTTGGGATTATACTACAAATACGTTTCCATATACATCTACAACAGTTGTTTTCTATATTTTATGACCTGAATGTACCATAATTTGCATAATTGATTTTTTTTCCTATTTGAACTCACTGGTTTAAAGTTTTTGGTCCTTCCTTATTCTCTATCAGGACTATTTTCTATTTGTTTCTTTCTTTCTCTTCCTTGAGGCCAATAGAAATAGTCTCAAATTTTATAAGCATTATGGTTTCCTGAAGAACTTATTAAAAATTCCAGCTTCTGAGTCTTCACCCCAATCCCAAAGCCTGAGTTCATTTAACAGAACTGGGTCCTGGGAAACTGTTTTTTTTGTTTGTTTGTTTGTTTTTTAATATAAGAGCCAAGATGACTTCTCTGCCACACTAAGAATTATTATTCTATCAAACTATAGAAACTAAGGACATGTTTACACTCCTCATTATTTGCAAACATCTATCCTCTAAAATCCTTGTCTGTGTTTTAAGAAAAAAAATATATGAAAATCTGTTATCAGGATTTAGTGATGTAAAATAAAGGACCTGATGCTTACAGTTTTTAGCCAATATGCAGTCAATCAACAATGCAGAGATCTTCCGTACAATCTCTGCTTCTGAAAACAGCCAAACATTTCCCACAAACCTGTGATAGGTCCTTCTAAGGAACCTGGGAACTCTTATCTTACAGAGCCTTTTGGATGTGCACATATTTAGTTACACCTTAACTTCCAACTATCACGCAAAGGTCCAAAAAAAGATCTGAAAGCATACTTAGAAGTTCCTTTGTGGTTTACCTCATTGATTTGGCCTCCCACGTTGCCTGCCTTTTCAATACTGCTTTGCTCCTGTCTTTGGTTTTGTGCTGGGAAGGGGCTGCCCCCATCACTGATCAAACCTTTGAGTAACCTCATCATCCACAGTCAGGCTTGGAATCCCAGGAGTCAATGAAGCTAAATAACAATAAAGAGTCCTAGCACTTTTTGACCAAATAATTCCTGTGTTAATTATGTCTTCCAAGCATTTGCGGAGCCACAGTGACAGTGGAAGTGAAGAAGGTTCTTTACAAGGAACATGATGAGCTAGAACCACGTCCCAGAAAGAGGAGGAATCCAGCCAGTTCCAGCTGACTCCACCTCTTCCCAAAATGACCACAGCAACTTCTGACTGATGCCTTTGCCTCCAAAAGCCTCCTCAGATCTATCCCAGAGGTGGACACATATCTAACCAAATGAAGTGCTTTCTAAAACCCTTCTGTGGTTCTCCATTACATTGGTCTAAAATCCAAACACTTGACTATGACTAGCCAGTCCCACATGAGGTAGCCAATGTTATTATCTCTCCAGACTCATGCCTCTCCTCCCAACAACCCTTCTTCTTTGCGTGCAGGAACCCATACATACATAACTACTGTGAGCTCCAGTCATAAACCTACTCCTTTCACATTCTCAGTTGCATCACATCTTCCCACCTGGGGGCCTTTCCCAGGTACTGATTCTTCCACTTGACACACTGTGGGCAACTTTCCTGCTGATAAACTTCCACTTACCTTGATTGAGAAGTTGATTTCCTAGGAAGCCTGCTTTCATCCCTTTCCTCTCTTATAGACTGAATAATAGCCAAAGAGATTATATTCTGATTCTTGGAATTTGTTAATGTTACCTTACTTGGAAAAAAATATAAAAGGTCTGAACAGATGTAATCAATGATCATCAAATAAGATTCCTCTGGATTATCCAAGTGGACCTGAATTTCTTTATATATGTTCCGTAAAGAGGCAAAGAAATATAATACAGAGTCATGAGAAAGCTATGTGAAGCCAGAGGCCGAGATCAAGTAATGAAGTCCCCAGAAGCCAAGAAGGAAGGAATTCTCCTCAGGATTCTCCACTGGATCTTACAGAGGAAACAACTTCTTTCTGTATTTTTCACCTCTGGAGCTATGAGAAAATATTTTTTAAGCCATCACCAAAAACATTGATACATCCTCCAACTTAGAAGACATTCCCTTTCCCTTTTCTCCCAGGGCACTTACAGTGCTGAACTGTTACTTCCCATTTCTTTGATTTTAAACTCTATGAGATTATGATGAATAACATTGTCTCTTTGGTTCCCTATGGATTTTCATAGGCCAAACACAGGGCCTTTTATATATTAGGTACTCAATAGATGAATGTATGAGTTAATGAATGAACAAGAATGAGAAAACAGGGACAGCTAGAAACTATTATTTGAAAGGCTGTTACTTAAACACAGGAGAAGAAGTAAAAATGTCTGCTATATCAGCCTCTAGGCCAAACAGCCATGCCTGTTATCTCATTAATGTAACATGCTTAAAGAATAGCCATTACCATTGTCACTTTGTTTTTAGGTTCAAGAAATGAACTCATGAGCCGGACATCAGTGGCTAATGCCTGTAACTACTCAGGAGGCTGAGATCTGAGGATCACGGCTCAAAGCCAGCCAGGGCAGAAAAATCCATGAGACTCTTATCGCCAGTCAAACAGAAAATTGGAAGTGGCGCTGTGGCTCAAGTGATAGAGCACTCACCTTGAGCTAAAGAGCTCAGGAACAGCACCTGGGCCCAGAGTTCAAGCCCCATGCCCGACAACAAAAGAAAAAAAAAGTAAAATAAACTCATGTAGGATCTCATAGGAACAAAAAGACATATGTGAGGAACATGAGAATATAGCAAGGCCCAAGGGGTAAATGTCACAGCAGAGATAAAGTTCAACTGGAAAAGTTGTTCTTTATATTAAAAACCAGCATTACCCAACAATGAAATGAGTTTTCTCAAAAATCAGAGTGTAATACAGCTGGTGTCCTGGGAAGATCATTCATCAGAGTATACACACACACACACACACACACACACACACACACACACACACACACACACATACACACAATCCAATTCAAGGTGCATATTGGTAAAGGTTATAGAAAGCTGTAAAGATCTTTACAATACAAACGCTCGTTTTAGGATGGGCTGGAAACAGCTTCATTCAAAGTTTAATAAGCAGATAGTTTTATTCTTTGGGATGTAAAATCCAGTGGAGAGTTAACAACATGCACCCCATACACCAAAACAACATGGCGGTAGCATAAGATCATTGCCTCCCTCAATGAGTTTTCCCAAAGTTCCATCATCCATTATCCCTTTCCTCCCTTTCTGAAATGTTTTTTCTTGAAAACATCAGTCTTCAAAATTACGCCAAACCTCATCCCCATTTCCCAACACTAGACCAAGATTCAAAGTTCAGAAAAACACTGCCAAAGGTTTTCCAAGCCTTGTATACCATTTCCCAAAGTATGCTTAGTCAAACTAGATATTCCATGAAAAGAGTCTTCCCCGGAAATAGCATTTGCTCCATGAACTTTCCACAACAATGGTGAGTCATTCTTTTCAAATTTTTAATGACACTTTTATAATTCACTCACTTTATTGTCTATCTCTTTCTTCCAAAAACAGAAGATAAGTAAGTCAAGATTGAGTTCCACTGCAAATCCCCAAAATGATATGAATTTTCTCCTTTCACAATCCAGGACTTGTACTTCTCTAAGCCTGCTTTTTTTTATTTTTTTATTTTTATTTTTTTGGTGGAGGAGAGTTAGAATGCAGAAGACTGAACAAAGCAACCAGGCATTAATCACTCTGCCTGTGAACTGCACCCCAGCCCTTGGCATTTTTATTTAATCAAGCTTCTCAAAGGTCACATGTTATCGTTATTTATCTCTCTCAAATTCTCCCTATGAGACACTATCTGTTCCCTACAGTACCTTCCATATTGCATACCACATGGCAATGAATTGAACTGGTCAAAGTTTTGCTACACTGTCAAATTTATGTAAATCTGATTATATTTTACTAATACATAGAAATTCTTTTTTTCTTTTCTTTTTTTTAAACTGTTTTTCTTAGTTTTGGTTTTTGTCTTTTCTTTTTTGGTACTGGGGATCGAACTCAGGACATTGCACTTGTTAGGCAAGCACTTTGCCACTGAGCTACATCCCAGCCCCTAGAAATTCTTGATGATAGGACAATTAATACTTTCTTAATTCACTTCTAATTTGATATACTCTCAATTTGGAAAGATTAACAAATCACTACAAATAGAAACAACCACTACCAAGCTTATAAGGTTTTTCCTCACTGCTATTAACTTAGTTGTTTCTCCATCCTCCTAGGTTGGGTGATCACCACTGGGGGGGGAAAAAATCAGGGCTGGGAAGATGACTCAGTGGTAGAGTGCTTGCCTTGCATGCATGAGGCTCTGGGTTTGATTCCTCAGCACCACATAAGCAGAAAAAGCTGGAAATGGTGCTGTGGCTCAAGTGATAGAGTGCTAGCCTTGAGCTGAAGAGCTGAGGGACAGCGCCCAGGATCAGAGGTCAGGCCCATGACCAACCAAAAAAAAAAAAAAAATCAGTAATGCCAATGTATTTCTTGTGTTGGTAAGTTCTTACTTTCTATATTAACATATTAATATATGGCAATATCTACTTTTGAAAATGGATGCATAATTCTACACATGCATAAATTCATATATACCAAGAATTGCTAACATTTGGTATTTCCTGTGTATTTTTAACCATTTAAATAGCCCTGGAGCTTTTTATAATATGTATAAGTGGGGAAAGTCTATCAGAGTTGAAAATGGTGTTAGGTAGGAGAACATATGGCCCAATAGCCACCTTTTATTTATCTGATTTCCCAACATGCCCCAAAATATAAGGTAGTAGTTACTTTATAAAATACCAAGGTTAAGCTCAGAATGGTATTATTACCTTTCCAAACTATACTTTAACTGTTGGTGAATGGTTATAATAAAATGTGTGTAGTGTGATAAAGTGCTCTGGGAGACCCTGAGCCAAAATAACATAGATATTACAGAAAATGCAATTTACCCCTAAGTAGGGAAAAGACAAAAGCATGCAGAGTATGGAAGAGGGGCATCACTCTCCTATGCCATTGTCTCAGGGCTGGGCTCTTCTTCCTAGGCCCCTGTATTACAAGCCATATTTAGCCAAATTCATTCCGACTCAAAGATTTTAGCATAACTTGCTCCCCCTCCTCCCCACTGTCTAAAATAATCTTCTCCCCATATCTGAATAAGACTGGACTCTTCTTTCAGAATTTCTGCTTCAATGTCAATTCATCAATTGTATCATTGAGTGCCCGTTCTAACAGCAACATGGCAAGTCATTCTCGGTTTTCATCATGGTGCTTATCATTGCCTGACATTATCTTATCTTATTTATTTACAAACTGTTTCCCCATCACCTCCATAGTTCCAGTGCTAATACAATGCTTCATATACAGTAAACGCAGTAAATGTGAGTTGAAGGGGTAGATGACTAAGTGGATAAGTAGGTACATGAGAAACTTTCTGCTTGCAAAGGTTGCTGGACATGTGTTACTCATGGTACATTAAGTGTAAGTCCTGACGGTAACTTGTCTTCACATCTGCATAGCAGTGATGGGAAAGGTAAAAAACTGGAACCCTTATTTCAAAGCTGTAAGCACTTCTCTATCTTTTAGGGCAGAGACTCAAAGGA
Organism: Dipodomys merriami; assembly: GCF_024711535.1. NCBI lineage: Eukaryota > Metazoa > Chordata > Mammalia > Rodentia > Heteromyidae > Dipodomys > Dipodomys merriami. Next base: position 29,314,939 of record NW_027202270.1, read on the forward strand.
ATCTTTAGTACAAACCAAACCCGTCATTCTGGGAAAATCACTGGAGCAGGCCTTTCATTCGTAGAGCAAAGACCCTAATTATAAGTATAGATACCTGAGACAATGTCACACCAGGAAAGCGAATCACTCTTCTGAGAATGTAAAAGGTTGTCTGTAAAGTGGGAAGACTATGCTTCCTTTGAAGAAATGTTTCTTTTCTGAGAATGAACTTAGATGATGCTGTGCCTGCACACGTGCTCTGTTCTCATGGCACAGTGTTTCATTTGAAGAGAGGAATGCAGAAAATCTATTTCTGGAGCCTTCCAAATGCAGAATATACAGATTTTATTTTACTTTGTTTCCAAGTAGACTTACGTAGGTTCTATGACATAATACTTGGCATTAAGCTCTGCTGTGGTACTCTGAGCAGTCTCAGACTTTGAGAAAGTTTTGACTGATTAATTAATGCATGAATTAATGAATGAATGAAGAGACTGCCCCTTACTTTTTGAATTTAAGAAAAGAAAAAATATAACAGCATGGGCACACACAAACACATGCACATGTGCACATACAATTATTCACATGCATGTATTTTAGTACAAGTAGTGTCCATATCGATAATGGCCTATTATGCTCTGTTGCAGGAGACGCCAATTGGCCCTGTAGATGAGGTAAGTTCCTAAGAAGGAAGATGATCTAGAAATGAATAGAGCACTGAGGAAATTGAACTTGGACTAGATGTCTAATGAAAAGTTTTCCTTTGTTAGGAATTCACTGTTTGGAACTTGGACCCTAAAAAAATCAACCTATTTTCAAAAGGCTCCTTATCAACTCTTCTTTTTTTATTGTGATTAATTGATTACATAAATTTCACAGTATTGAAAGATAGTGATACTTAAAGTCACAAATACATTCTAACTTTCATGGGGCAAATTGTCGTTATCATGGTCTATAAAGTTTGTGAATTCTATGAGCTTTGACAATACAGTTATTTCTTCCATATTGGGTGATATGTACATTTCCTTTTGCTTAATGTCAGCTGTTCCCTCTTTCCAGCTCACTGACTCCCGCCCATCGCTGCCATTGAGTTGCTTAGTTCATTTTGATCAATGACCAGTGCAGCTGATGGGTCCTGATGTTGTATGTTTTCCCCTATTTTCCTCTGTTTCTGTGTCCTCCTCCTAGTTTCTTTCTATGTGCACCTATATACCATATATGTGGTCAGCAGCATGGGGCTATTTAGTAATTATACGACCAGATGAGTGGAGGTCCTTTGTTTCTCAAGTCTTGTTTACTTTGTTATATCTTCTTATGTTTTGGATTTAACATCCACTTATCAGGGAGCCCATGTGCCATTTGTCTCTTTGTTCTTGGCTTACCTCACTCAACATGATTTTTTTCTAGCTCCATCCATTTCCCTGCAAATGCCATTATTTTGTCCTTTCTAATGGCTGCATATTATTCCATTGTATATAGGTACCACAATTTTTGGATGCATTCATCTGTAGTGGGGCATCTGGGTTGTTTCCATATCCTAGCTATTATAAACAGTGCTGCAATGAACATGGAGGCGCATGTGTCCTTGTATCCTGGTTCCTGTTGTACAGGATAGATGGCTAGGAGTGGTATGGCTGGGTCATAGGGGAGGTCTATATTTAGCTTTCTGCTGTCCAAAGTGGTTGTATAAGTGTACATTCCCACCAGCAGTGCAATAGGGTTCGTCTTTCTCCTCATGCCCTCCAGCATTTGTCGTTGGCTGAACTTAGGATTCGAGACATTCTGACTGGTGTAAGGTGGTATCTCAGGGTATTTTTATTTGCATTTCCTTTACAGCCAGGGATGGTGAACATTTCCTCATGTGTTTCTTTGCCATTTTTGCTTCTTCTTCTGAGAAGTCTCTCTTTAGTTCTCTTGCCCATTTAGTAATTGGTTTGTTAGGTTTGGGAGGGATTGGCTTCTTGAGTTCCCTGTACATACTGGATATTAGCCCCTTGTCTGATATATTGCTGATAAATATCTTTCCCAATTAGTTGGCTGTCTTTCTAGTTTGGTTGCTATATCAACCTATTTTCTTGCTGATACCAGCCTATTTTCAAAGGCTCCTTACCAACTCATCTTGCTAATGAAAAGCAGTACTTACAATGACATCCTAAGTTATAGAAATAAACTCCTTCATATTCACAAAATAACTTGGTCCAGTTGTTCCAGCATATTAAGGAAATAGTCAATAGTATGATAAATACTGACCACCCACTACACACACATTACAGGCTGAGAAAACACTGGTAAGCAAACCCCTACACTTGGGTTACTCGGCAACAACAGTGAGGAAATAGATTTCAGCCAAAGAGATTCTTCCTAATCACAAATCACAACAAATGCAAAGAATCCGTGGAAACCTGTAACAGAGACTTGTCACCTAATCTAGGTATAAAGAGCTCCTGAAGAAATAATTCTTGTTGAACCGAGATCTCAGTAATGAATAGGACTACTATACCATCAAAGAGGAAGACGGAACATTGCAAGAACAGGAAACAGGGTGCACAAAGACCTGAAAAAAAATGGAACATGGCACACGGATGGCCTAGAAAAGAAACCATCAGCTCCAGGAAGAGGCAAAGGTCCAGAATGAGAATAGAAATTCAGAGGCATCAAATCACACACCGCCAGTGACTCATGTTAAAGATTTCTGCATTTGTTCACAAAGCCACAAGAAACTTCCAAGGGATTTAGAAAGACTACTCTAGTTCCAGGTAGAGTTTCAGTTGGAAAAAGGAAGAAGTGACTTGGTAGAAGTACTTAGGAGGTGTCTAGTGATTAAGTGATCTTTCAGTTCAAATGGACACCTCTAGACTAAGCTTTATGATCCTAAAACTAGCAGTCTGCTCACCAAATGTGGGGTTGGGGACTATCAGATCCACCAACAGAAGATGCTGGAAGTTTAAAGCCAGAAGGGGCCTACCCTTTCCTGACAGACCCATGTCTGCATGGATGTCACTCCAGGCTGGATTTTTCACCCCAGAGCAGAAATGCCACCCTTTACAGCAGTAGCTGAATCCACTTTACAGCTCAGAGGTCTATACCCCAGGCACGCAAGACTCCTCCTGTACATTTCTAAATTTTAGTAACTCCATCTTCCTCTCATGTTTCCTTAACCCTATAAATGATAACTACAACTACCACCTTTATGCATTCCCCTTATTCCTCCATATCCAGCTAAACACCATATACCTGGCTAACAATTTTTAGTTTAAATATTCTCTCTTCAAGTAGTCAGTGTGACTTCTGTAGCCTGATGGACACTGACATACATAGGTGGTTAGGGCGGCACTGGGGAAAACAGGGACAAAATGAGGAAAGTCATTCTGTCTGAAGTTATAGTCCAAATCTGTGGCTCCATAGTAATTTGTTCATTAAAGTAACAAGGAGAGGGTCTATAGAGTTGGTAGGTAATGGGTAAAAACCGAGCCCATAATAGGCACATCATCTTCATTGAGAAATTAAAGTGGGCTTTATAAAAGTTTGAAGGGTCACAAGACATACGTACAATTTCTAGCTTATATACAACATAAGCTATATTATATTTCATATAGGCCATAAGTATAATATATATC